>NC_136069.1:815490340-816090340 GCF_964261635.1 Lissotriton helveticus
CCACTGGGTTTCTGTAGGTAGGCAGACAAAGGGGCCGATTCCAATTCGGTAAAATTCCTTTACAAATAGCCGTACAGAGCATATTTCCTGTACGAATCGTACCCGTAAACGTCCCCGTACGTACGATGAAGTACGATTCGGACCCAAAGCAGATCTCCGTACGAATCGTACGAAAGACCATACGACTTAAAAATACGTACGAATCGTACTCAGAACACGCAGTACGCGATGTCCGTACAGATCGAAGCAGCATTTTCCGACTCAGCAAGTATGATTCGTCTCGTCAACACTCCGTACGACTCTTTTTCTACAGGAGCTCAAAACATCCGGAAAAGCAGATTTCGACTCGAACTGCGTACGAAGCGGACCCCCCGGGTACACGAGTACACCCCATGACTGCAGGGGTACGGTGCGTACACATCCCAAGATGGCAGGGTTATGGTGCGTACACATCCCATGATTGCAGGGGTACGGTGCGTACACACCCCATGACTGCAGGGGTACGGTGCGTACACACCCCATGATTGCAGGGGTACGGTGCGTACACACCCCATAATTGCAGGGGTAAAGTGCTTATGTGATTGTGTGGCTCTCCGTACGAATCGCTCATACGCAACGTTTTCCGTACAAATCGCGTTCTCATTCCCCGGTCCGCATCGTACTTTTCGGGTCATACAGCATGTTTACGATTCGTATGGTTCACTGTGAGGGTCCGTGTCATACGGATTTTCCCTTACTTTTCGTACGGTTCGCTACGATTAGGTCGTACATTTTTCAAACGAATCGTACTATGCGATTCGGATGGAATTGTACGAGTCGTACGGAATGGGCTATGGATTCGATTCAGTCGTACGGTTTGTTTTTTAAATATCGACATACAATAATGTCGATGTTTAAATATCGAAGGGACATAATTTAAAATGTAAGTTATATTGATATTTTTAATATCGATGTGACAGAATTTCGAAGGTAAGTAATATCTATTTTGTTAATATCGATGTTAGTAATATCGATGTTACTAATATCAATGTTAGTAATATCGACGTTACTAATATCGATTTCTATATGATTTTTATGTATATTATTATGTATTTAATATGTATTTTATTTTTATTTATGTAATTTAAGTACATTTTGTATTTTAGTACCGTAGCGGGTTGTGGGTTTATAGGGGAATAGGGTGGGAAGTAATTTGTAGGAATTATAAATTCATTTTAATTAATTGGTAATTAATTTTTAATAATTGGTAATTAATTTAAATTAATTGATAATTATGTTCTGTAGCGGGTTATGGGTTTATAGGGGAATAGGGTGGGAAGTAATTCAATTCAATTCAATAATCTTTATTTCGTTGCAATTGCATCATAAAAGATATACAATTAAAATTCATTAAAATACAATTTTATAATAATCAAAAACACAGGTGGGATATGGGGTGTCTACTCAGAGTTACATTACATTGTCAGTTCAGTTCATCCCGGTATACATCATCATATTTGAGTCATGGTATTATGGCCAGTAAAATCATCACACATTTTAAATAAATATAGAATTAAAAGTGATCAACATATTTACAAGCTAAAAAGACAATTAAATTTGTAACCACCATGGCATAATAATTAAAAATTACAATAAAATGATAAAAAAATAATACATGGCTGGTATACCCAACCATAAAGTTGGGTACTCGGTCATTCTTTGATTATGGCATATATGACATTCAATTATAGTATTAATTTTAGGAGGGCTTCATGAAGTTGTATGGTTAAAAATGAAGACCCATTTTTAATCTAATGAAGTTAGCAGCAAGAAGATATCTGCTGATGCCAAACACAACTACTTGACTGGTATCTGTTTTTAAAATTCTACCAGCCTCCTTATAGGAGTTCAAACCAATAATGCGACATAGCGGCACTATCCACTTTTTCCTTGACTTCGCATAACTGGGGCAGAAAAATAATATGTGTAGGACATCTTCCCTTGCATTGTTAGAGCATAGAGTGCAGATATCACTGTTTGTTTTTCCCCAACTTTTCTCAAGAACTTTAGTTCTCAATGTTCCATACCTGTATTTAATGTACAAGGTTTTGGCTAGTGACGGCTGTACCTCATCCAAAAATGTCTCAAAGTGTGCCACATCTTTAACCATTAAAACATTTTCAGTTAAGGGGCCATGGATTTTTATGTATACAGAATCATAGCTTGTATAGGACCAGAAAGACATTTTAACAATTTTTCTTGAACCCACATTCATCAATTCTGGCTCGCTCCAAAAATGGGCTAGTCCTAGTTTAACTAGCCAGGATCTTACATGCTTCAACCAGTAGATTGTGCTGCCACTATCTAGATCCATCACTTCTTTCAACCCGTTTTTATATTCGTTCAGTTCGGGGGTTGTCCATAATCTGGCCCACAGCAATAATGGTCTCAACATTGCATGTTGGTCAGTACGTTTAATATTCAGATCCAAAAATAGTGGAGTCAGCGGGGTGTTAATGGGCACTTTTAATAATCCCCTAAAAAACTTGCTCTCAAGGGTTTCAAAGGTTTTCCTACATACTGGTCCCCATAATTCTGCTCCATACAGTACAGCTGATTGAACCTTATACCTAAAGATCTCTAAAGCTGGGGTAACTGCCTTATTCAGACATTTATTATGTCTTATTAAAATTGGGAGGCAGTTTTGTTTGAACACTATTTTCGCTTTTTCTAACTGCGGTCTCCATGCTAGTAAAGAATCAATTAATACACCTAAATATGTAAAATTCTGCTCATGATCTAATTTGTGACCATTTAACATTAGTTTTTTTCTAAAACTTTTGTTCGGGCTCAGTGCCATATATTTTGTTTTTTTATGTTTATTTCTAACCCTTTAAGATTGCAATATGACTGGAACCTTTCTAATAAATTCTGGAGACCCCGCTGTGTTTTGTGAGATAAGGATGGTATCGTCCGCAAAAAGGAGGGACGGAACCCGTTCACCGCCCAATCTAGGTGAATCATTGTCACACTTCTCCATATAGGACGGGATGTCATTAACAAAAAGGGAGAAGAGTTTAGGGGCCAGCACGCATCCCAGGCGTACTCCCCTTTTTATAGGGATAGATTGTGAAATTTCCCCAATTGGGCCCCACCTAACCTTAGCGTAATTCTCCTTGTGCAGACCCTTCACCAAATTTAACAAATCGCCTGGGAGTCCCTGGCATTTCAAGGATTCCCATAGTAGATCTCGAGGGATAAGGTCAAATGCTGCTCGTAAGTCAACAAATGCCACATACAAGTGGCCTTTGCGAATGATGACATATTTCCAGTACAAGCAGCATAGCCTTAGTACCTGATCTATGGTTCCTGTTTTTTCTCTGAAGCTGCTTGATATTTTGTTAAAACTGATTCTTCTTCCAACCATGTATTAATACGATTTAATATGTGCCTGGCATATATTTTTTGGGTTATATCTAAAAGACTTATGGGGCGATAGTTAGCTGCATCGCTTCTGTCCCCCTTTTTAAAAATTGTGATAATTTCTGCGCCATTCCATGTCTGCGGGATTGATTCGCCAGCCGCAACTATGTTACACAGATGATTTAAATAAGGTGCCCATACAGCCAGGTCGTGCTTAAAGAGGTCACCTGGGATTTTGTCAAGTCCAGGGGCTTTCCCCTGTTTGACCGAGTTAATAGCTACCTCTGTCTCCTGTAAGTTAAAATTCAATTCTACTAAATTAATTATTAAGTTTTAGGAATTATAAATTAATTGTAATTAATTGGTAATTAATTTTTATTAATTGTTAATTAATTTTAATTAATTGATTAATTGATAATTATGTTCTGTAGCGGGTTATGGATTTATAGGGGAGTAGGGTGGGAAGTCATTTAATTATAGTACATTAATTAGTAATGTTTAGGAATTATACATTAATTTTAATTAATTGGTAATTAATTTGTATTAATTGGTAATTATTTCTATTAATTGATAATTATGTTCTGTAGCGGGTTATGGGTTGATCGGGAAGTAATTTAAATGTAATTAAGTAATAATTTATTTTAATTATTTTTTTGTTAATTATATTATTGTTAATTAATTATGCATTGGTAATTAATTATTATTAATTGGTATTTATTATTAATTTATTTTACTTAATTATTTATTGCTAATCATGTTTTTAATAATTATGTATTGGTATTTGTAAATAGTTTATATTTATTTAATAATTATTTTTTAAAATATTTTAAAATACTAATTTATTTATAAGTATGTTATTTTTAACTCCTACGCTATCCAACACTTTCCCTACTGTTGCACTCTCTGGAGTTGAATAGTAATTTTTACCCCTACGCTATCCAACACTTTCCCTACTTTTGCACTCTCTGGAGTTGGAATAGTAATTTTTACCCTTACGCTATCCAATATTTTCCCTACTATTGCACTCCCTGGAGTGGGAATGGTCATTTTTACCCATACGCTATCCAACACTCTCCCTACTGTTGCACTCTCTGGAGTGAGAATAGTCATTTTTACCCCTACGCTATCCAACACTTTTCCTACTGTTGCACTCAAAGTAATGGTAAAAAACGCTAAAAGGATATATAAAGAGAAATGTTGGTTAGATCTGTTAGAAGCCATAGAGGATAGAAATTTAAGGCAATTTTGGAAATTAGTAAAGGCAGCAGCCGGAACAGCAGACGGAGAATTAAACTGCGCGGTGAGTGAGGCCGCATGGGAAGAGTACATAAGGGAACTGTACGGGGCAAGAACTCCCAGAGAGGATGTGGAGGCCAAAATATGGCAAGAAATCTCAGAAGACCTAATATCCAAATTTAATGAAGAACAAGTAGAGCTTACAATAAAAGAACTTAAGCTAACCTGTGCAGCAGGTCCAGACAATCTCCCCGCAATAATACTAAAGTCGGAGGTTAAATGGTGGGCAAGATTTCTTGCAAAGATGTTCCAGGTTGTTCTAAAAGAAGGCGTAATGCCACCTACCTGGAAGGGTGCCATAATCAGGCCAATCCACAAGAAAGGGAGCAAAGCGGAGCCACAAATTTACCGGCTGATCAACCTACTAGACATAGGAGAGAAAGTATTCTCTAAAATTGTACTGAAACAACTGAATGAATGGGTTGAAGAGTTCCAAATTGTACCCACAGAACAGGGTGGCTTTAGAGCAGGTCACTCTACAATAGACCACGGATTTGCTCTATGGGCTATGGCTAGGAAGTCGACTGAACAAAACGGCAAGCTATGCTGTTGTTTCGTCGACTTCCGAGCAGCCTTTGATTCAGTAGATCGGGCTTGCCTGTGGGACACTCTAAAGAGGTTAAAGATTCCTAAAGATCTCCTCATAATAATAAAGGAACTGCATAGAGAAAACTGGGGGCAAGTCATCAAGGATACCGTGGGTTCTCTGACCCCAAAAATACCCATCGATAATGGATTAAGGCAGGGCTGTGTGTTGGCCCCACAGCTTTTTTCTATTTTTCTGTCAGATCTCCCGGCATATCTAGAGGTGGAGGGTAGTGCCAGCCCTAAAATGGATGGGAATAAGGTATCCTGCTTATTGTACGCGGACGATCTGGTAATAGTGGACCAGACCGAGAGGGGTCTCCAAAGAAAGCTTAATGCTTTTAAAACATATTGTGCTAGTAAATTCCTAACTATCAACCTAGACAAAACTAAAACCTTATGTTTCGGGAAAAAGATAAGCAGGTACAGTTGGTACATAGGTGATCTCAAACTGGAGACAGTCAATGAGTATCTATACCTGGGTATATGGTTCGATAGGGCTCTAAATTGGAATACCCACCGGGAAACACAAAAAGCAAAGGCACTCTCTTCCATATGCGGTCTAAAAAGGTTTAATGGGGATTATGGAGAGATGTCACACCGACCAATGCTTAGAGCTTTTGATGCAATGATTCCCTCCCAAGCCCTGTACGGAGCAGAGATCCTTTATTTGAGCGGTAAGGGATCCTGGGATGTGATAGAGGGGAAATGCATAAAAAGGCTCCTATCCCTTCCTCAATCCTCTATGATACAAGCCATAAGAACTGAAATAGGCACAAAGTCCTGGGTGATTCAAACTCAGATGGCTGTAATCAGATTTTGGAAGAGACTGGAAGATCCAGAAAGGCAAAAAGTAGCACACTGGTGCCGTAAAGAAATTCAGAAAAGTGAGCTAAAATGGGCAAAGGTCAGTAGGGAAAAATTGATGGGAATTTGTAAAGTATTGAAGATTGATGTAGACCAGGAAACGTACCAAGTCCTCAGTACTAAAGGTGAGCTGAAGCAAAGGGGGAAAGAACGTTCTAGACGGAGTGATATAGAATATTTAGCTAAGAAAAAATCAGTAGCGCATATGTTAAACGCTTGGTCAAATGAAAATTGGTTCCCCTACCTAGACATTTTACCCAACCGGGGGTACAGGCAAGAGATCCTGAGGCTACGGATTGGGATTAACCCATGGCTAATAAACAAAGAGCTTAAAACAAAAATGTTAGACCAGCAAGGTCTCTGCAGGTGTGAGTTGGGAACTAAAGGAGACCTGTTACATATCTTGCTAGACTGTTTGTCACTCTTAGATCAGAGAAAACTGTGGCTGCGCCCAGTATTTTTAAAACATGATATAAAAACAAGGACGCAGGCAGCCAGCATTTTAACAGAAATCCCTTCCATTGATATTGTAATTGCCCTGGGGAAATTCATAAAGGGAGCAATGAGTGCATTGAGAATCCAGGAATAATTCGTAGTACTGTATGAAATTTTAGTTGAACGGAATTGCCTGTAGGGGTAGGAAAATGAATAGGCTTTTATTATGTAAATATAGGTTTTAAGAAATGTAATTTTTAGTGGTATTTTGCATTTTTGATAATGGTGTGTAGGTTCTTTTTACCGGACTAACTTTTAAAAAAAAGGTTTTATGAATTGACTGTGCATACTCCATTCTGTATTATATTCATTGCATTGTTTAAAGACTATGGTCATAATAAACATACATTTTGACTGACTACTGTTGCACTCTCTGGAGTGGGAATAGTAATTTTTACCCCTATGCTATCCAACACTTTCCCTAATGTTGCACTCTCTGGAGTTGGAATAGTAATGTTTACCCCTACGCTAGCCAACACTTTATCTACTGTTGCACTCTCTAGAGTGGGAATAGTAATTTTTACCCCCACGCTATCCAACATTTACTTACTTTTTTAAATTTGTTTTACATTTTTATTTTTATTTATATTATTATTTTATGTGTATAAATGTATGTGTAATTCATAATATTTTTATTTATTTATAAGTTATTCAAATTAATTATTAAAAGTTATTATTAAGGAAGTATATATTATGTATTATAGGTATATTAAATTGTTTTAAATTAAATTATGTATAATATTTATTAATTGTAAATATTATAACATAATTTTTAACTATGTTTATTACATTTATAAGTATTATTTTATTTATATTATATATTTTTTTATTTAAAAAAGGATATTTTTTAATTACGATATTTTTGACATCGATATTTTTTTCCGATATTTTTGTACATACCTTGTTAGAGATAGCATGTCGATATTTTTGTAATCAACATTTTTGTTGCGATATTTTTGTAGGTAGATATTTTTGTAATCGACAGTTTGTCAGACATTCGTTTCTGTAATATTACAATGTAAAGGTGCATTCCCTAATCCAGAAAAAAAAGGTTTATTAACAATGGCCCAGAATCTGGAACTATCTTTAAGAACCTCAACTGATAGCAAAACATTCCAAGGCTCCTCCTTAATTTCATTTTTATGTGTGGATACTGCAGACTTATATTGTTTCCTAAGCATGGCTATATAAGCCTTGTCCCAGCGGACAATTTTCAAAGCTAATACCAAATTACGGTGCGCCCTTGAGTAATTACTATCGAACCACCTCTCAGCCATAATTGATATGGGTTTGGCTTTCATCATAAGATCAGATGCTACCTGTCTGCAAATTCCTTCAAATGTTGCAAGGACCTTCTCGACCTGGGTAGTATTATCAAGGTAAATGGCAAACATATCTTTTTCCTTCTCACAGAGATCCTTAAGAAAGAGATCTGGGATTACCTTGTCCCACTTAAGTCTCCTCCCCTGATCGCACGTTCTCACACTAATATCACCCCCCAATTTATCCAGGTTCGCCTAAATGCCACAAGTTTTATCTAACACAAGTATAACTGGATTGTAATCACTAAGGGGCCGATTCCGATTCGGGTGGGAAATCGGCCCGACCGACTCGTACCCAGAACGGAGTCCGACCGACATCTACCTGCACCCTACGACCCGTGCAGTACGATGTAAAGCCTGTGTTTTATAACCGAGCCGTACAGAAACCAAGCCGTCCAACCGAGCCGTACAAAATTCAGCCATCCGACCGGAAAATAGACACGAGCCGCACCGACGGAACCGAACCCGCAATAAACCCGACCGAAACGTACCCGCGACGTCCGAGTTGCACAGTACAATGCCAAACGCATAAAAGCAGACCGAACCAAACGGAGCCCAAACTGCACGACCGACCCGGATCGAAAACTTACCTGGAGCGAGAGAGACCACGGCGATAGACTCGCATGCAACACCGAACACACTCAGCGTGAAAGACACGGAGCAGCGCGCACAAGCCAACACGAGAGTCCGACTTGGTCAGAAGAACGTCTCCTAAAAGCCCACCAAAAACAATGCCAAAAACACAAAAAAAGGACCAGTCAAGCCATGACAAAGTCAATAAATATACAATTTCTTTTTTTTAAATACAGACACACCCCTAACTCCACCTATAAAAAGGCAAAACTACACTACCATGAGTCTTTGCAAATACAACAGAGCAGCCAGCACAGAACACCTTGAGACACCAACCATAGACACACACACACAACTCACCCATCACTCAAACCACACACCATCAGCACTACTCCAAAAGCACTCACACATACACCTAACAAAACAGACAATCACTTGCACCCACACACCCACATAACTCCTCACCACCACCCATCAACATGTCCCCTAAGAACAATCCACAGTTCACAGGCACTGAGCTAGAAATTTTGGTAGATGAGATCCTCAGAGTGGAGCCACATTTGTTTGGCGCATTGGTACAAAGGACCCCCATGTCACAGAAAACCAAGATGTGGGACAGTATCGTGGACAAGGTGAACGCACAAGCACCAGCGTATAGCACGAAGACCGACATCCAGAACAGGTGGTATGAAGTGCACAGGAGGGTCAAGAAGCTCCCCCAGAAGGAACACACCTTGAGCCAGGTCACCGGCAGTGGTCCTCCTGCCAAACCAGTCTACTTCAGGTTCTGGGAGGAGAAGGTGCGGGACATCCTACCACCAGAGGGCGTCCATGGCCTACCTGACATACCAGAGCCTGGTGAGTACACAACCAATATGCCCAATATTGTGTCGCAGTACACACACAGCACCGTTAAGGGGACTGTAAAACCATGCACTGAGAGCTAAGGCATAGGAAACAAAAATCAATCAGCCCAAGAAGTCTATGCCAGTCAGACAAACACAACAATGGCCACATCATAGTGAATTGTAACTGTCATGACAGGTACAAACCTACCAACAAATAGGGCAAAGCAGTGGCACAAATCTGAGTTAACACTGTCAGACATCCCTGCCACCACAACTAATAACTCACAGTGAAGTTGACTGACAGGAAGGAATAGTGGGTATGCGTGCGAAGTGAGTGTATACCAAAGCATGATGGTGTTGTCACAGATAATGCACCCCCTAACAATTGCACCATCAACACCTCTCTGAACAATGCTCACCTCACAGGGGCATGGAAATGTGCTGGCAAGTACTCTGGGACTGGGCCCTGTTGTGGGGAGCAAAAGGCCCTGCTGGGAATTGGGCACCACCAAACACCAGGACTCCACTGTCAGCCATCTTGCCATTGCTGCCACACCCCTCACAGGGAAGCAGAGTCAGAAGGAGGGAAGTGAGGGCATACTGGGAAGGGGGTGTAGCCCAGAGCATGCTGGGAGTTGCAGTCACTCACAAACCTCAGCCACCTACGTGGCCCAGCAAGATCACACTGCACCATGCTCACCTCACAGGGGGTGGAAATGGGCTGGCAGGTACCCTGGGACTGGGCCCTGTTGTGGGGAGCAAAAGGCCCTGCTGGGAATTGGCCACCACCAAACACCAGGACTCCACTGTCAGCCATCTTGCCATTGCTGCCACACCCCCTCACAAGGAAGCAGAGTCAGAAGGAGGGAAGTGAGGGCATACTGGGAAGGGGGGTGTAGCCCAGAGCATGCTGTGAGTTGTAGTCACTCACAAACCTCAGCCACCTACGTGGCCCAGCAAGATCACACTGCACCATGCTCACCTCACAGGGGGTGGAAATGGGCTGGCAGGTACCCTGGGACTGGGCCCTGTTGTGGGGAGCAAAAGGCCCTGCTGGGAATTGGCCACCACCAAACACCAGGATTCCACTGTCAGCTATCTTGCCATTGCTGCCACACCCCCTCACAGGGAAGCAGAGTCAGAAGGAGGGAAGTAAGGGCATGCTGGGAAGGGGGTGTAGCCCAGAGCATGCTGTGAGTTGCAGTCACTCACAAACCTCAGCCACCTACGTGGCCCAGCAAGATCACACTGCACCATGCTCACCTCAGAGGGGGTGGAAATAGGCCGGCAGTTACCCTGGGACTGGGCCCTGTTGTGGGGAGCAAAAGGCCCTGCTGGGAATTGGCTACCAACAAACAACAGAACTCCACTGTCAGCCATCTTGTCAGCACAGGCACACCCCCTTACATGGAAGCAGAGTCAGAAAGAGGGAAGTGAGGGCATGCTGGGAAGGGGAGTGTAGCTCAGAGCATGCTGGGAGTTGCAGTCACTCACAAATCTCAGCCAGCTACATGGCCCAGCAAAATCACACTGCACCATGCTCAGCTCACAGGGGGTGGAAATGGGCTAGCAAGTACTCTGGGACTGGGCTCTGTTGTGGGGAGTGCAAAGCCCTGCTGGGAATTGGCTACCAACAAACAACAGAACTCCACTGTCAGCCATCTTGTCAGCACAGGCACACCCCCTCACAGGGAAGGTGAGTCTAATGTCAACCGGGATCACACCCCTGTGTCAGCCACGTGATGGCCCTTGAGTAACAATGACCATGTACATGAAAATCCATACATGGGCTGGGTATGTGCACACATCAACATGCACATAGAAAGGCTTCATGTTGGCAGGACAATGTGCTACCACAACATCAACCTTTGTCTGTGACGAATGAAGACAATGCAGTGTTCAGGCATGCATCCTGACGTCATGTTGCAAATGTCATGTATATAAAACCTTGTTACAAAGCTCAAGGAGGGGTGAATGGTCTATTCCACCTGTGCAACCTGGTTCATAACTGATTGTGTTGCCTCAATTGAATGCCACGCATACGTACACATGTGTAGTGTGTGACATCATGTTTTACTGCATCAGTGTACTGTAGCAGCAGCATCATTGACTCCCCCTTGTTGCAAATATGCTGTGCCTCCAGCTGGAGGTAACTTGGCAGGTTCCCCAGTAGTGCCCAGAGGAAAAAACTGAGAGTGTGTGTTTGTGCTCAAGTGCTGTGAGTCAAAAACACACACAACACCCAAAGGCAAAGGAAACATTTTGAACATTGTGATGTATGAAGTTATAAACAAAGGTGTTGTGTCTGGATCCAGCTACTCATCCACCACACCAGGGTTGGTCACTGTTGGTCAACATGTAGCAGCCCCATGTGATCCTAGACCTAATATCTCCTCTGGACACTACTGGGAAAGCAGCCAGTCTATCTCCAGGTGGAGGCACATCAGATTTGCAGTAAAGGTCAACCAAAATAAATGCAACTACAGTACACAGAGGCACAATCCAAGTAGCACAGCCCCATTCCTGTATACATATGGGAGGCAATTTACTAAGGAATGAAATCATGTACATTTCATGGCTGCACAGGATGAGTGATCCACTGCCCCCTCCTTCATTGTTAGTACTACCCATTGCAAGATAAATGTATCAGTACCTCTCCCTCCCTCCCTGTTGCAATATACATAGGTCAACCCTTGATGTTTGTAGTAACATAAATGACAATGTCTGTCTCTTCCAAACACAGGTGCCACTGGGGATTCAGCACCAAGTGAAGAAGAGTCCCAGGCCCAGACTCTGGTGGAGGATTAGCTCTCTGGTGTCGACCTGGCTCTGTCCTCTTCGGGTGACGACAATCAACCTGGAACCTCCGGTGTGAGTCATCAGGCAGCCCCACCATCAGAAACACCTGCACCACCTGCAGCCAGGTCAACACCATCTGCCCACAGACCTAACACCCCCGCCAACACGGACCGGCTTAGGAGACCAAGTTCAAGCAGCACAGGGGCCCGCCCACCCAGGATGCTCCCAACAATGACACAAGTGGCAACAGCCAAGGGGGCCTCGGGTCAACTGTGCCTGCCACCACATGTACAGCCCGTGTGTCTAGGGGTGGTTGGAGTGGTGTTTGGCCAAGGACAAGGTCTGCAGAGGGGCCTGGACTGCCTGATGATTCCCAACTGGTACGCATCATAGATGCGTACCAGGATAGCACCGGAGGATTCAGCCAGGTAGTGGGGGTCCTCAAGGACATGCAACAGGAGCAGGCTGCCCATCATGCCCACATGGAGGCCAAGTGGGACAAACTCACAGTGGTGCATATGGACATATTGACCTGTCTCCGCCAGATCAGCACAAATATGTCCACACCTCCCTGTGTGCCCACAACATCTCAAACAACAACATCTGCTAATGCCACAGGGAGGGAGGATGAAGCTAGTGGAGACTCCGATGCACCGTCAGAAGAAGAGGAGGGGTCGTCGGAAGAAGGACAAGTGAGCCACAGTTGTCCCTGCACATCCCCCAGGAACCCAGAACCTGTTTCGGATGTTGGTCTTTGGAATCATGTACATATCATGGACATGTGGCACATTGCCTACAAAGATGGTTGCCAGATATACGGTGGAATGCACAGACACCACACCTTTCCACAGTCACTGCCAACAAGCCCACAGGTGAGGTTACCAAATGTCAGTCAGATGTGTGAAGACAGACAACACACAATACTAAGTGAAGCACAGGTACATTACAAATCAGAAACAAGTTTACTACACAACAGTTTCAAGGTGAATCCACATGACAGTGGGCACATGGTCAACAACTGTTGTCAAATGGCGCTGTAACTTTGAATTCTGGTTGTTGGTGTCAGACTTGCCCCAGCAACTGGCAAAGAACCCTGGGAAGGTCAGAAATGAGACACAGTCAGAAGCACACCAGAACAGGTAGGAAATGCTATAAACATGTCACAAGAAACCTACACAGTAACAACTTAGCATGTCCACACAATTGTGGACTACAGACCATCGGACAGGACATATCACAGCACGCTTCCAGTCAAGTACCACATGGACAAACACAAACAGCAACTGAGCTGCAGTAACACATCACTGGCTCAATCAGGACATTGACATGACAACGCTGTCAGCTCACCTTCAGCTGAAGAAGTCGTTGATGAGCTGCGTGCAGACATCACCCTCATCTTCACTGGCCTCGTGGCCCAGACCAGGATCCTCCACAGGTGGTAATTGTTGGTCGTCATCGTCCTGGATGAGAGGCATCTCCTTCCGTACTGCATTGTTATAGAGCATGCAGCAGACAATGATGATTTTACACACCTTTGCAGGCTCATATGGGAGGGCCCCTCCGGTCGTAGGTTGTTCTTCAACCCTCACCGATCTTTTATTTTGCAAATACAACCTATTATTAACTAATTCGATTCAGAAAATTAGTTACTGTTTGCAAAATATTAGTTGTTGCTACTACTTTTTGCGGAAATTGTCTTTTGTACATTTGGACATGTGTCCTTTGTTTTTGTGTCGGTCTTGCCTGTCACACGGTCATCCATGTGAGATCACTTGAATTGCGCTCTCTCTAACACATGCCTGTCATCAATACGGAAAGGTTTCATTATAAGCCTACTTGTACATTTGCTTTCGTGTTTGTGCTACTGTTTGCAATATAGACTGATGGATATTGACTGATGTCAGGGCCCAGTCAAATAGGTATTCATAGGCTGAGGTTGCAGTGCAGCACTAATCCACTGAGAAACAAGGGAAACATAATTAGAGCATACATTGCCTGTGGCGGATGCAAGTTTCTGACCTGGCAATTTTACCCTTTCAGCAGCATTCAATGACGATATTACTATTTCATAAACTTTATGTTCTGAAAACACATTTATGATCACTGTTTTTTATTTATAGTAGTATTACTTTATTTGTATCTGGATTTATATTCACCCAGCAGATCCAACAAGCATTGGCAAGTCCAATAGGTCTCACTTTTGCGAGAGTTAGTATTATTGATGTTGTAAATGACAATGGATTTACACGTCTTTTGGAGTGGAGTGGATGTATATAGTGTGGAGTGGAATGATGTGGGTTGGTTTGGATTTGTTAGTTGTGGAGTTGTGTGGCATGAAATAGAGTGGTGTGGATTGGATTTATGTAGTGGCATTATGTGGCCTGGATTGCAGAGGAAATATGTGGAAAGTAATTATATGTCGTATTGAATGTACTTGAATTTTGCGGAGTGGGATTGTGTGTCATGGAATGTAATTATAAGGATTGGTATTTTGTGCCGTAGAGTGGTATGTGGTGGAATTTAATTACGTGGTGTGCTGTTGAATTTTGTGGCATTATGTGGAATTCTGTGGTGTGGATTGGATGTATGTGGTGTGCTGTGCAATTGTGTTGTTGAGTTGAATTATGTGGTTTGTTGTCGAATTATGTGGTGTGGAATGGAAATGTGTGGAGTTGAATTGTGTGGCGTTGAGTGAAATTTTGCTATTTGGAATAATGTGGCATGGTGTGGACTGTATTTATGTGGAACGTTACTATGTGGCATAGAGTGGTTTTATGTGGGGTGTATTTATGTGGTACTGAGTAGAGTGTAATTATGTGGAGTTCAGTCTTGTGGCTTTGACTGATATTTTGTGAAGTGTAATTATGTTGGGTGGTGTTGAATTGTGTGGCGGTGAATAGTGTGGTGTGGAACTGTGTGGTGTTGTATGTCACAATAAAAATCCAGGTATGTCACTATGTACCCAGGCGAGTGGAGCCATTCTCTTTATTGCACATCTTCTTCAGACTATTCAGATAGGAATCACTTTTTTGAAGATTACCAGATTTGCCCATAATTACACAATGTCGTCAAGTGAAAGAGTCAGGATTAAAACCCATGTCTACTGGTTCCACAGTCAACAATTTAAGCTACGGATCTTTTCTAAGAAATCAAAGGCCTCATTTATGAGGCCTTGTGTCAGTTTTGCGCTTCCGATGCGTCCCTTTTTGTGACGCATCGGCAGCATAAAACATGCCTCCTGTTGCGCACTATTTACAAAGTGACGCATCTAAGCAGATGCGTCACTTTGTAAACCCCTGCGCTACATTATACCTGCGTCAGGTATAATGTATGCAGAGGGGGCGTTCCCCTGCAAAAAGCCTCGTAATAGTGACGCAGTGAAATCTATGAGATTTCACTGCGTCACTTTTAGGACGCTGTTGCGTCAAAATCTTGTGCCTGCCTCACAGCAGGCGTAAGACTGACGCAAGCCCTTTCACATGGGGCTTTCCCCATGTGAAAGGACGCATTGCTGGAGTTGCGTCACTTTTGTGACACACTCCAGCAATGCGTCACTTTTGCGCTTACAGATACGTCAGAAATACTGACGTATCTGTAACTCCTTGCGCAATGATGCGTCATATTGTAAATATGACGCATCATTGGGGTCTCAAGGAGGGCGCAATGAAAAGTGACGCATCGCTGTTTTCTCGCAGCGATGCGTCACTTTTCATAAATGAGGCCCCAAATCTATATATGGCTAATGATGTGTGCCCTTGTGTGCACCTACATTGTGTCATGCAGTGTCTTCCATTTTGGCATATTATTTGAAAACTTTTCTTTACATTACCAAGATGGCTGATTGGTACTTAAGAATGAAAAGTTTAAGAAAAAAAGTTCAAACGATGCCCCATAAACATTGGCCTGGTAGTAATGCTGGGTCATTACTGAAATAAAGAAATTGAGAGGGATAAAAGAGGGCAGGGAGTAATGACATGTGGAAAAGTGAGCAGTCCAGTAGCAGTATGAAACTGCTGGAATATTGCACAGAGTATTAAAATAAAAAATATGAAGCAGGAGGGAAAATTGAGCAAAGGATAAGAGGTGTGGGTTGAATTATTTGAACATGCTACCGTGTTTGAACATTTTCTTGTTATTACAGCTTTTGAAGCTCATTGAGACAGCTCAGGTGACAGAGCCGCTTCAAAGTGAGAAGCATTACAGTGATGAATGCTCACCGGAGGAGACATTACTGATCAAGACTTGTAGGACTGGACTCCAAGTTTAGACATCAATTAACATAAAGAAGCCTCATTCATCACAAGTATAAAACAGTGAAGTGGCATAGAGTGGTGCGGAGTTTAGTGGCATACAGTGTTGTAGAGTGGAGTAAAGTAGAGTGGAGTAGAGTGTCATACATTTGTGTGGCACAGAGTGGAGTGGCATAGGGTGGAGTTGAGTAGAGTGTCATAGAGCGCACCTTGAAGGGTATCTTGGAGCTGAAATAAAAATGTTTATTGTTACATAGGTCTAAAATTGGAATTGTTAAATACAATATTCAACATTTTTCTTCCAAACATCAGCTTGTGAGTACAGGAAATACACACATTTGCATCTCGAAAACACACACTTGAATTTTATTATACATGAATTAATTCAACCAAGCAAACGCTTCTAATATGGCAAGCTCACAGGAGAGCTACGCTTAACTCTAAATGTTGGTTAGGCGCATCATAGCATTGCTCAAATATACCTGTTTCTTTAGGAAAATTATGCATCTTTGAGTGGGTGAATGTACATCATGGTTCATGTAAAATGCTGAGAGTAATAGTTCTAGCCCCACTAACTTTACACATCCTGTTGAGACTACTTCTGGAGAACAAAGGTGAACCCTTTTTAGGACATCTCTGTTTTTTGCACCCACTCAGTTCTTAAAAACCTTTGCTGTTCACCTCTGAGTATTGTATCATTTGTTTCCTTCAAGAATAGTCCCCCACCCTCCTCAGCTTCCATTTACTAATAACCTTCACCTGGGGACGCATAAGTAGGAGTTCTGGGAAGGGTAATTATACTAATAAAGTGAATTTATTTAGTGAGCAACACAGGGAGCATTTCTTGGCGTCCAGACTAAACTGGCTTTGTCACTCATACAGGGAGCAGAAAGCAGTCTTGCTATTGTTCACTTGCCGCCACGGAAAGGCAGGTGGAGTCTGCTTGGGGGGCCCGTTGCGGGCCCCCAGGGACTCCGGGGGGGGGGGATGCACATGGGGGGTACCCCCCAGCAGTTCCATGCACAACATGGCAGGCACCGCGCGGTGCCTGCCATGTTGTGCATGGAAGTGCACAACATGCCTTCCTGGCATTATGGTGGGCGGTGCTGTGTGCACCGCCCGCCACAATGTCAGGAATGCTTGATGCGCCCGCCACTGTGGCGGGCGCATCCCAATAGCAGGCACGTGACCTCTGCCCTTATGATGGGCGGTCCCTCTGTACAACGGGATGGCGGGCGGACAAAGTCCTCCCGCCATCCTAATGTGCCCCATAGTGTCCTGTAGTGAGCAAATGTCACAGGTACACAGACTCAAATATGCTTGCCTACTCCATCCTTGTGAATTACCTAAAAAGAAGTGAATTAAGTTAAAACTGAACCTAGTTAAAAGCAAACGGTGGAAGGGTTTGGCAACAATTCTCAGGTAAAGTTCAGTCCGAGGGGAGGTTTTTGAACAAAAAGTAAGCCTTTACTGAAGGTTTCAGTAGCTTCCGCTCCTCACACTCAACCGATCGGACATTCAAGAATTGGGTTTTAATCCAATTCAGGTCCTGTTTTTTTACCGTATCCAGTGAAGTAAAAAGATATGGGCACCCCAATTTTGATAGGGTGTGCTTAACGTAATAAAACTACGGGATACTATTAGCTTTCTCAAGAGTGACGCAGTCCCTAATAATCTGATGGTTCAGTGTTAAGTCTAGATTAAGCCCGGTCTTGAGCCAACAGACTACCAGGGCCAAACTCATCAAATCTGACACATACCTAAACCCCAATTCTTGATGAATAACAAAAATTGAAGTTGATTGGGGGACCAATTAGAGGGTATGCAAACATTTATTTTCAACTTTCTGAACCCTTTCCACATACTTATAACCCCAGATGGCCGAGCCATACAAAGCAATAGCCAAGCATTTAGAAGTATAGATGTTGAGCATAGCTTTGAAGGGCCTGGCCCCCAATCGCCTTGTAAAACCATAAAGAGCAGCCGTTGACCTAGCCATCGCACTTATTATAATTTTCTGTTGGGCGGCCCACAATCCCCTCTCATCGAATAATACCCCAAGGTAGGTAAAAGAAGACACCCCGGTCACCTCTGCACTAGCACAATAAAAAGATTGTACTTTTTTATTTTTCTGGCCCATAGATTAATATGGGATTTACCTATCTTGACTACTAAGTCCAAAGACTTCATGTAGGCCCCAAAGGCATCCAATAACCTCTGAAGACCTAAAGCTGTGCATGCTAATAAAACAGTGTCATCTGCATAAAGAAGAACAGGAATAGCCCTTCCCCCTGCTCACAGAATGTCTAAACTAGCTGAGTCTGAACATGTATCCAAACTATTATTATATATGGTAAAGAGTAAAGGTGCCTGAATGCAGCCCTGACGAACAACTCTTCCATTTTTAAAGTGCTTCGTGCATTTTCCTTCTTGGTTTACCCTGACTCTGGTTGAGAGATCCCTGTGTAAATCCGCCAAATAATAAACTAAACATGGGTCCAAGCCCCTGTCTAGTAGAATAGACCACAGCTTTGATCTGTTGACCAGATCGAAGACCGAAGTAAGGTCTATAAAGGCCATCTGTAATGTACCCACTTTGGCTAATGTATATTTGCCTACAATTAAATGTAAGCTAAGGCATTGATCCAGGGTACTTCTACCTTCTCTGAAGCCATATTGAAGATTGGATAGCATCTCATTTTCATTCGCCCAATCAGTTACTTCAGCTAGGATCACTCTCCCTAGGACTTTAACTACAGAGTTGATTAGGGATATCGATCTATAACAGCGTGGATCCCCTCTCTGACCCTTTTTAAGAACTGGGATGATAGTAGATAACAACCTTTATTTAGGGAAGCCCTGAGGGCTAGACACATTAAAAACCTTAGTCAGTATTTTGGCCCAATAGTTTGAATGAAGTTTATATAAGTCACCCGGAACAGCATCTGGCTTTGTTACTGGACATTTGCAATATCGCACTTTCAATTTCCTCTTCAATAAAAACAACGAGAGAGTAATCCCTATTAACCTCTAAACTGACTACTGACTTTGACTTAGCGGTCGGCGCATAGATTGCTTCAAAATGGGAGAGCCACTGGGTTTCTGTAGGTAGGCAGACAAAGGGGCCGATTCCAATTCGGTAAAATTCCTTTACAAATAGCCGTACAGAGCATATCTGTACGAATCGTACCCGTAAACGTCCCCGTACGTACGATGAAGTACGATTCGGACCCAAAGCAGATCTCCGTACGAATCGTACGAAAGACCATACGACTTAAAAATACGTACGAATCGTACTCAGAACACGCAGTACGCGATGTCCGTACAGATCGAAGCAGCATTTTCCGACTCAGCAAGTATGATTCGTCTCGTCAACACTCCGTACGACTCTTTTTCTACAGGAGCTCAAAACATCCGGAAAAGCAGATTTCGACTCGAACTGCGTACGAAGCGGACCCCCCGGGTACACGAGTACACCCCATGACTGCAGGGGTACGGTGCGTACACATCCCAAGATGGCAGGGTTATGGTGCGTACACATCCCATGATTGCAGGGGTACGGTGCGTACACACCCCATGACTGCAGGGGTACGGTGCGTACACACCCCATGATTGCAGGGGTACGGTGCGTACACACCCCATAATTGCAGGGGTAAAGTGCTTATGTGATTGTGTGGCTCTCCGTACGAATCGCTCATACGCAACGTTTTCCGTACAAATCGCGTTCTCATTCCCCGGTCCGCATCGTACTTTTCGGGTCATACAGCATGTTTACGATTCGTATGGTTCACTGTGAGGGTCCGTGTCATACGGATTTTCCCTTACTTTTCGTACGGTTCGCTACGATTAGGTCGTACATTTTTCAAACGAATCGTACTATGCGATTCGGATGGAATTGTACGAGTCGTACGGAATGGGCTATGGATTCGATTCAGTCGTACGGTTTGTTTTTTAAATATCGACATACAATAATGTCGATGTTTAAATATCGAAGGGACATAATTTAAAATGTAAGTTATATTGATATTTTTAATATCGATGTGACAGAATTTCGAAGGTAAGTAATATCTATTTTGTTAATATCGATGTTAGTAATATCGATGTTACTAATATCAATGTTAGTAATATCGACGTTACTAATATCGATTTCTATATGATTTTTATGTATATTATTATGTATTTAATATGTATTTTATTTTTATTTATGTAATTTAAGTACATTTTGTATTTTAGTACCGTAGCGGGTTGTGGGTTTATAGGGGAATAGGGTGGGAAGTAATTTGTAGGAATTATAAATTCATTTTAATTAATTGGTAATTAATTTTTAATAATTGGTAATTAATTTAAATTAATTGATAATTATGTTCTGTAGCGGGTTATGGGTTTATAGGGGAATAGGGTGGGAAGTAATTCAATTCAATTCAATAATCTTTATTTCGTTGCAATTGCATCATAAAAGATATACAATTAAAATTCATTAAAATACAATTTTATAATAATCAAAAACACAGGTGGGATATGGGGTGTCTACTCAGAGTTACATTACATTGTCAGTTCAGTTCATCCCGGTAGACATCATCATATTTGAGTCATGGTATTATGGCCAGTAAAATCATCACACATTTTAAATAAATATAGAATTAAAAGTGATCAACATATTTACAAGCTAAAAAGACAATTAAATTTGTAACCACCATGGCATAATAATTAAAAATTACAATAAAATGATAAAAAAATAATACATGGCTGGTATACCCAACCATAAAGTTGGGTACTCGGTCATTCTTTGATTATGGCATATATGACATTCAATTATAGTATTAATTTTAGGAGGGCTTCATGAAGTTGTATGGTTAAAAATGAAGACCCATTTTTAATCTAATGAAGTTAGCAGCAAGAAGATATCTGCTGATGCCAAACACAACTACTTGACTGGTATCTGTTTTTAAAATTCTACCAGCCTCCTTATAGGAGTTCAAACCAATAATGCGACATAGCGGCACTATCCACTTTTTCCTTGACTTCGCATAACTGGGGCAGAAAAATAATATGTGTAGGACATCTTCCCTTGCATTGTTAGAGCATAGAGTGCAGATATCACTGTTTGTTTTCCCCCAACTTTTCTCAAGAACTTTAGTTCTCAATGTTCCATACCTGTATTTAATGTACAAGGTTTTGGCTAGTGACGGCTGTACCTCATCCAAAAATGTCTCAAAGTGTGCCACATCTTTAACCATTAAAACATTTTCAGTTAAGGGGCCATGGATTTTTATGTATACAGAATCATAGCTTGTATAGGACCAGAAAGACATTTTAACAATTTTTCTTGAACCCACATTCATCAATTCTGGCTCGCTCCAAAAATGGGCTAGTCCTAGTTTAACTAGCCAGGATCTTACATACTTCAACCAGTAGATTTTGCTGCCACTATCTAGATCCATCACTTCTTTCAACCCGTTTTTATATTCGTTCAGTTCGGGGGTTGTCCATAATCTGGCCCACAGCAATAATGGTCTCAACATTGCATGTTGGTCAGTACGTTTAATATTCAGATCCAAAAATAGTGGAGTCAGAGGGGTGTTAATGGGCACTTTTAATAATCCCCTAAAAAACTTGCTCTCAAGGGTTTCAAAGGTTTTCCTACATACTGGTCCCCATAATTCTGCTCCATACAGTACAGCTGATTGAACCTTATACCTAAAGATCTCTAAAGCTGGGATAACTGCCTTATTCAGACATTTATTATGTCTTATTAAAATTGGGAGGCAGTTTTGTTTGAACACTATTTTCGCTTTTACTAACTGCGGTCTCCATGCTAGTAAAGAATCAATTAATACACCTAAATATGTAAAATTCTGCTCATGATCTAATTTGTGACCATTTAACATTAGTTTTTTTCTAAAACTTTTGTTCGGGCTCAGTGCCATATATTTTGTTTTTTTATGTTTATTTCTAACCCTTTAAGATTGCAATATGACTGGAACCTTTCTAATAAATTCTGGAGACCCCGCTGTGTTTTGTGAGATAAGGATGGTATCGTCCGCAAAAAGGAGGGACGGAACCCGTTCACCGCCCAATCTAGGTGAATCATTGTCACACTTCTCCATATAGGACGGGATGTCATTAACAAAAAGGGAGAAGAGTTTAGGGGCCAGCACGCATCCCAGGTGTACTCCCCTTTTTATAGGGATAGATTGTGAAATTTCCCCAATTGGGCCCCACCTAACCTTAGCGTAATTCTCCTTGTGCAGACACTTCACCAAATTTAACAAATCGCCTGGGAGTCCCTGGCATTTCAAGGATTCCCATAGTAGATCTCGAGGGATAAGGTCAAATGCTGCTCGTAAGTCAACAAATGCCACATACAAGTGGCCTTTGCGAATGATGACATATTTCCAGTACAAGCAGCATAGCCTTAGTACCTGATCTATGGTTCCTGTTTTTTCTCTGAAGCTGCTTGATATTTTGTTAAAACTGATTCTTCTTCCAACCATGTATTAATACGATTTAATATGTACCTGGCATATATTTTTTGGGTTATATCTAAAAGACTTATGGGGCGATAGTTAGCTGGATCGCTTCTGTCCCCCTTTTTAAAAATTGTGATAATTTCTGCGCCATTCCATGTCTCCGGGATTGATTCGCCAGCCGCAACTATGTTACACAGATGATTTAAATAAGGTGCCCATACAGCCAGGTCGTGCTTAAAGAGGTCACCTGGGATTTTGTCAAGTCCAGGGGCTTTCCCCTGTTTGACCGAGTTAATAGCTACCTCTGTCTCCTGTAAGTTAAAATTCAATTCTACTAAATTAATTATTAAGTTTTAGGAATTATAAATTAATTGTAATTAATTGGTAATTAATTTTTATTAATTGTTAATTAATTTTAATTAATTGATTAATTGATAATTATGTTCTGTAGCGGGTTATGGATTTATAGGGGAGTAGGGTGGGAAGTCATTTAATTATAGTACATTAATTAGTAATGTTTAGGAATTATACATTAATTTTAATTAATTGGTAATTAATTTGTATTAATTGGTCATTATTTCTATTAATTGATAATTATGTTCTGTAGCGGGTTATGGGTTGATCGGGAAGTAATTTAAATGTAATTAAGTAATAATTTATTTTAATTAATTTTTTTGTTAATTATATTATTGTTAATTAATTATGCATTGGTAATTAATTATTATTAATTGGTATTTATTATTAATTTATTTTACTTAATTATTTATTGCTAATCATGTTTTTAATAATTATGTATTGGTATTTGTAAATAGTTTATATTTATTTAATAATTATTTTTTAAAATATTTTAAAATACTAATTTATTTATAAGTATGTTATTTTTAACTCCTACGCTATCCAACACTTTCCCTACTGTTGCACTCTCTGGAGTTGAATAGTAATTTTTACCCCTACGCTATCCAACACTTTCCCTACTTTTGCACTCTCTGGAGTTGGAATAGTAATTTTTACCCTTACGCTATCCAATATTTTCCCTACTATTGCACTCCCTGGAGTGGGAATGGTCATTTTTACCCATACGCTATCCAACACTTTCCCTACTGTTGCACTCTCTGGAGTTGAATAGTAATTTTTACCCCTACGCTATCCAACACTTTCCCTACTTTTGCACTCTCTGGAGTTGGAATAGTAATTTTTACCCTTACGCTATCCAATATTTTCCCTACTATTGCACTCCCTGGAGTGGGAATGGTCATTTTTACCCATACGCTATCCAACACTTTCCCTACTGTTGCACTCTCTGGAGTGAGAATAGTAATTTTTACCCTTACGCTATCCAACACTTTTCCTACTGTTGCACTCAAAGTAATGGTAAAAAACGCTAAAAGGATATATAAAGAGAAATGTTGGTTAGATCTGTTAGAAGCCATAGAGGATAGAAATTTAAGGCAATTTTGGAAATTAGTAAAGGCAGCAGCCGGAACAGCAGACGGAGAATTAAACTGCGTGGTGAGTGAGGCAGCATGGGAAGAGTACATAAGGGAACTGTACGGGGCAAGAACTCCCAGAGAGGATGTGGAGGCCAAAATATGGCAAGAAATCTCAGAAGACCTAATATCCAAATTTAATGAAGAACAAGTAGAGCTTACAATAAAAGAACTTAAGCTAACCTGTGCAGCAGGTCCAGACAATCTCCCCGCAATAATACTAAAGTCGGAGGTTAAATGGTGGGCAAGATTTCTTGCAAAGATGTTCCAGGTTGTTCTAAAAGAAGGCGTAATGCCACCTACCTGGAAGGGTGCCATAATCAGGCCAATCCACAAGAAAGGGAGCAAAGAGGAGCCACAAAATTACCGGCTGATCAACCTACTAGACATAGGAGAGAAAGTATTCTCTAAAATTGTACTGAAACAACTGAATGAATGGGTTGAAGAGTTCCAAATTGTACCCACAGAACAGGGTGGCTTTAGAGCAGGTCACTCTACAATAGACCACGGATTTGCTCTATGGGCTATGGCTAGGAAGTCGACTGAACAAAACGGCAAGCTATGCTGTTGTTTCGTCGACTTCCGAGCAGCCTTTGATTCAGTAGATCGGGCTTGCCTGTGGGACACTCTAAAGAGGTTAAAGATTCCTAAAGATCTCCTCATAATAATAAAGGAACTGCATAGAGAAAACTGGGGGCAAGTCATCAAGGATACCGTGGGTTCTCTGACCCCAAAAATACCCATCGATAATGGATTAAGGCAGGGCTGTGTGTTGGCCCCACAGCTTTTTTCTATTTTTCTGTCAGATCTCCCGGCATATCTAGAGGTGGAGGGTAGTGCCAGCCCTAAAATGGATGGGAATAAGGTATCCTGCTTATTGTACGCGGACGATCTGGTAATAGTGGACCAGACCGAGAGGGGTCTCCAAAGAAAGCTTAATGCTTTTAAAACATATTGTGCTAGTAAATTCCTAACTATCAACCTAGACAAAACTAAAACCTTATGTTTCGGGAAAAAGATAAGCAGGTACAGTTGGTACATAGGTGATCTCAAACTGGAGACAGTCAATGAGTATCTATACCTGGGTATATGGTTCGATAGGGCTCTAAATTGGAATACCCACCGGGAAACACAAAAAGCAAAGGCACTCTCTTCCATATGCGGTCTAAAAAGGTTTAATGGGGATTATGGAGAGATGTCACACCGACCAATGCTTAGAGCTTTTGATGCAATGATTCCCTCCCAAGCCCTGTACGGAGCAGAGATCCTTTATTTGAGCGGTAAGGGATCCTGGGACGTGATAGAGGGGAAATGCATAAAAAGGTTCCTATCCCTTCCTCAATCCTCTATGATACAAGCCATAAGAACTGAAATAGGCACAAAGTCCTGGGTGATTCAAACTCAGA
This sequence comes from Lissotriton helveticus, assembly GCF_964261635.1. NCBI lineage: Eukaryota > Metazoa > Chordata > Amphibia > Caudata > Salamandridae > Lissotriton > Lissotriton helveticus. The sequence continues at coordinate 815,516,141 of NC_136069.1, forward strand.
TGGCTGTAATCAGATTTTGGAAGAGACTGGAAGATCCAGAAAGGCAAAAAGTAGCACACTGGTGCCGTAAAGAAATTCAGAAAAGTGAGCTAAAATGGGCAAAGGTCAGTAGGGAAAAATTGATGGGAATTTGTAAAGTATTGAAGATTGATGTAGACCAGGAAACGTACCAAGTCCTCAGTACTAAAGGTGAGCTGAAGCAAAGGGGGAAAGAACGTTCTAGACGGAGTGATATAGAATATTTAGCTAAGAAAAAATCAGTAGCGCATATGTTAAACGCTTGGTCAAATGAAAATTGGTTCCCCTACCTAGACATTTTACCCAACCGGGGGTACAGGCAAGAGATCCTGAGGCTACGGATTGGGATTAACCCATGGCTAATAAACAAAGAGCTTAAAACAAAAATGTTAGACCAGCAAGGTCTCTGCAGGTGTGAGTTGGGAACTAAAGGAGACCTGTTACATATCTTGCTAGACTGTTTGTCACTCTTAGATCAGAGAAAACTGTGGCTGCGCCCAGTATTTTTAAAACATGATATAAAAACAAGGACGCAGGCAGCCAGCATTTTAACAGAAATCCCTTCCATTGATATTGTAATTGCCCTGGGGAAATTCATAAAGGGAGCAATGAGTGCATTGAGAATCCAGGAATAATTCGTAGTACTGTATGAAATTTTAGTTGAACGGAATTGCCTGTAGGGGTAGGAAAATGAATAGGCTTTTATTATGTAAATATAGGTTTTAAGAAATGTAATTTTTAGTGGTATTTTGCATTTTTGATAATGGTGTGTAGGTTCTTTTTACCGGACTAACTTTTAAAAAAAAGGTTTTATGAATTTACTGTGCATACTCCATTCTGTATTATATTCATTGCATTGTTTAAAGACTATGGTCATAATAAACATACATTTTGACTGACTACTGTTGCACTCTCTGGAGTGGGAATAGTAATTTTTACCCCTATGCTATCCAACACTTTCCCTAATGTTGCACTCTCTGGAGTTGGAATAGTAATGTTTACCCCTATGCTAGCCAACACTTTATCTACTGTTGCACTCTCTAGAGTGGGAATAGTAATTTTTACCCCCACGCTATCCAACATTTACTTACGTTTTTAAATTTGTTTTACATTTTTATTTTTATTTATATTATTATTTTATGTGTATAAATGTATGTGTAATTCATAATATTTTTATTTATTTATAAGTTATTCAAATTAATTATTAAAAGTTATTATTAAGGAAGTATATATTATGTATTATAGGTATATTAAATTGTTTTAAATTAAATTATGTATAATATTTATTAATTGTAAATATTATAACATAATTTTTAACTATGTTTATTACATTTATAAGTATTATTTTATTTATATTATATATTTTTTTATTTAAAAAAGGATATTTTTTAATTACGATATTTTTGACATCGATATTTTTTTCCGATATTTTTGTACATACCTTGTTAGAGATAGCATGTCGATATTTTTGTAATCAACATTTTTGTTGCGATATTTTTGTAGGTAGATATTTTTGTAATCGACAGTTTGTCAGACATTCGTTTCTGTAATATTACAATGTAAAGGTGCATTCCCTAATCCAGAAAAAAAAGGTTTATTAACAATGGCCCAGAATCTGGAACTATCTTTAAGAACCTCAACTGATAGCAAAACATTCCAAGGCTCCTCCTTAATTTCATTTTTATGTGTGGATACTGCAGACTTATATTGTTTCCTAAGCATGGCTATATAAGCCTTGTCCCAGCGGACAATTTTCAAAGCTAATACCAAATTACGGTGCGCCCTTGAGTAATTACTATCGAACCACCTCTCAGCCATAATTGATATGGGTTTGGCTTTCATCATAAGATCAGATGCTACCTGTCTGCAAATTCCTTCAAATGTTGCAAGGACCTTCTCACCCTGGGTAGTATTATCAAGGTAAATGGCAAACATATCTTTTTCCTTCTCACAGAGATCCTTAAGAAAGAGATCTGGGATTACCTTGTCCCACTTAAGTCTCCTCCCCTGATCGCACGTTCTCACACTAATATCACCCCCCAATTTATCCAGGTTCGCCTAAATGCCACAAGTTTTATCTAACACAAGTATAACTGGATTGTAATCACTAAGGGGCCGATTCCGATTCGGGTGGGAAATCGGCCCGACCGACTCGTACCCAGAACGGAGTCCGACCGACATCTACCTGCACCCTACGACCCGTGCAGTACGATGTAAAGCCTGTGTTTTATAACCGAGCCGTACAGAAACCAAGCCGTCCAACCGAGCCGTACAAAATTCAGCCATCCGACCGGAAAATAGACACGAGCCGCACCGACGGAACCGAACCCGCAATAAACCCGACCGAAACGTACCCGCGACGTCCGAGTTGCACAGTACAATGCCAAACGCATAAAAGCAGACCGAACCAAACGGAGCCCAAACTGCACGACCGACCCGGATCGAAAACTTACCTGGAGCGAGAGAGACCACGGCGATAGACTCGCATGCAACACCGAACACACTCAGCGTGAAAGACACGGAGCAGCGCGCACAAGCCAACATGAGAGTCCGACTTGGTCAGAAGAACGTCTCCTAAAAGCCCACCAAAAACAATGCCAAAAACACAAAAAAAGGACCCGTCAAGCCATGACAAAGTCAATAAATACACAATTTTTTTTTTTTAAATACAGACACACCCCCAACTCCACCTATAAAAAGGCAAAACTACACTACCATGAGTCTTTGCAAATACAACAGAGCAGCCAGCACAGAACACCTTGAGACACCAACCATAGACACACACACACAACTCACCCATCACTCAAACCACACACCATCAGCACTACTCCAAAAGCACTCACACATACACCTAACAAAACAGACAATCACTTGCACCCACATAACTCCTCACCACCACCCATCAACATGTCCCCTAAGAACAATCCACAGTTCACAGACACTGAGCTACAAATTTTGGTAGATGAGATCCTCAGAGTGGAGCCACATTTGTTTGGCGCATTGGTACAAAGGACCCCCATGTCACAGAAAACCAAGATGTGGGACAGTATCGTGGACAAGGTGAACGCACAAGCACCAGCGTATAGCACGAAGACCGACATCCAGAACAGGTGGTATGAAGTGCACAGGAGGGTCAAGAAGCTCCCCCAGAAGGAACACACCTTGAGCCAGGTCACCGGCAGTGGTCCTCCTGCCAAACCAGTCTACTTCAGGTTCTGGGAGGAGAAGGTGCGGGACATCCTACCACCAGAGGGCGTCCATGCCCTACCTGACATACCAGAGCCTGGTGAGTACACAACCAATATGCCCAATATTGTGTCGCAGTACACACACAGCACCGTTAAGGGGACTGTAAAACCATGCACTGAGAGCTAAGGCATAGGAAACAAAAATCAATCAGCCCAAGAAGTCTATGCCAGTCAGACAAACACAACAATGGCCACATCATAGTGAATTGTAACTGTCATGACAGGTACAAACCTACCAACAAATAGGGCAAGGCAGTGGCACAAATCTGAGTTAACACTGTCAGACATCCCTGCCACCACAACTAATAACTCACAGTGAAGTTGACTGACAGGAAGGAATAGTGGGTATGCGTGCGAAGTGAGTGTATACCAAAGCATGATGGTGTTGTCACAGATAATGCACCCCATCACAATTGCACCATCAACACCTCTCTGAACAATGCTCACCTCACAGGGGCATGGAAATGTGCTGGCAAGTACTCTGGGACTGGGCCCTGTTGTGGGGAGCAAAAGGCCCTGCTGGGAATTGGGCACCACCAAACACCAGGACTCCACTGTCAGCCATCTTGCCATTGCTGCCACACCCCTCACAGGGAAGCAGAGCCAGAAGGAGGGAAGTGAGGGCATACTGGGAAGGGGGTGTAGCCCAGAGCATGCTGGGAGTTGCAGTCACTCACAAACCTCAGCCACCTACGTGGCCCAGCAAGATCACACTGCACCATGCTCACCTCACAGGGGGTGGAAATGGGCTGGCAGGTACCCTGGGACTGGGCCCTGTTGTGGGGAGCAAAAGGCCCTGCTGGGAATTGGCCACCACCAAACACCAGGACTCCACTGTCAGCCATCTTGCCATTGCTGCCACACCCCCTCACAAGGAAGCAGAGTCAGAAGGAGGGAAGTGAGGGCATACTGGGAAGGGGGTGTAGCCCAGAGCATGCTGTGAGTTGTAGTCACTCACAAACCTCAGCCACCTACGTGGCCCAGCAAGATCACACTGCACCATGCTCACCTCACAGGGGGTGGAAATGGGCTGGCAGGTACCCTGGGACTGGGCCCTGTTGTGGGGAGCAAAAGGCCCTGCTGGGAATTGGCCACCACCAAACACCAGGATTCCACTGTCAGCTATCTTGCCATTGCTGCCACACCCCCTCACAGGGAAGCAGAGTCAGAAGGAGGGAAGTAAGGGCATGCTGGGAAGGGGGTGTAGCCCAGAGCATGCTGTGAGTTGCAGTCACTCACAAACCTCAGCCACCTACGTGGCCCAGCAAGATCACACTGCACCATGCTCACCTCAGAGGGGGTGGAAATAGGCCGGCAGTTACCCTGGGACTGGGCCTTGTTGTGGGGAGCAAAAGGCCCTGCTGGGAATTGGCTACCAACAAACAACAGAACTCCACTGTCAGCCATCTTGTCAGCACAGGCACACCCCCTTACATGGAAGCAGAGTCAGAAGGAGGAGGTGAGGGCATGCTGGGAAGGGGAGTGTAGCTCAGAGCATGCTGGGAGTTGCAGTCACTCACAAATCTCAGCCAGCTACATGGCCCAGCAAAATCACACTGCACCATGCTCAGCTCACAGGGGGTGGAAATGGGCTAGCAAGTACTCTGGGACTGGGCTCTGTTGTGGGGAGTGCAAAGCCCTGCTGGGAATTGGCTACCAACAAACAACAGAACTCCACTGTCAGCCATCTTGTCAGCACAGGCACACCCCCTCACAGGGAAGGTGAGTCTAATGTCAACCGGGATCACACCCCTGTGTCAGCCACGTGATGGCCCTTGAGTAACAATGACCATGTACATGAAAATCCATACATGGGCTGGGTATGTGCACACATCAACATGCACATAGAAAGGCTTCATGTTGGCAGGACAATGTGCTACCACAACATCAACCTTTGTCTGTGACGAATGAAGACAATGCAGTGTTCAGGCATGCATCCTGACGTCATGTTGCAAATGTCATGTATATAAAACCTTGTTACAAAGCTCAAGGAGGGGTGAATGGTCTATTCCACCTGTGCAACCTGGTTCATAACTGATTGTGTTGCCTCAATTGAATGCCACGCATACGTACACATGTGTAGTGTGTGGCATCATGTTTTACTGCATCAGTGTACTGTAGCAGCAGCATCATTGACTCCCCCTTGTTGCAAATATGCTGTGCCTCCAGCTGGAGGTAACTTGGCAGGTTCCCCAGTAGTGCCCAGAGGAAAAAACTGAGAGTGTGTGTTTGTGCTCAAGTGCTGTGAGTCAAAAACACACACAACACCCAAAGGCAAAGGAAACATTTTGAACATTGTGATGTATGAAGTTATAAACAAAGGTGTTGTGTCTGGATCCAGCTACTCATCCACCACACCAGGGTTGGTCACTGTTGGTCAACATGTAGCAGCCCCATGTGATCCTAGACCTAATATCTCCTCTGGACACTACTGGGAAAGCAGCCAGTCTATCTCCAGGTGGAGGCACATCAGATTTGCAGTAAAGGTCAACCAAAATAAATGCAACTACAGTACACAGAGGCACAATCCAAGTAGCACAGCCCCATTCCTGTATACATATGGGAGGCAATTTACTAAGGAATGAAATCATGTACATTTCATGGCTGCACAGGATGAGTGATCCACTGCCCCCTCCTTCATTGTTAGTACTACCCATTGCAAGATAAATGTATCAGTACCTCTCCCTCCCTCCCTGTTGCAATATACATAGGTCAACCCTTGATGTTTGTAGTAACATAAATGACAATGTCTGTCTCTTCCAAACACAGGTGCCACTGGGGATTCAGCACCAAGTGAAGAAGAGTCCCTGGCCCAGACTCTGGTGGAGGATTAGCTCTCTGGTGTCGACCTGGCTCTGTCCTCTTCGGGTGACGACAATCAACCTGGAACCTCCGGTGTGAGTCATCAGGCAGCCCCACCATCAGAAACACCTGCACCACCTGCAGCCAGGTCAACACCATCTGCCCACAGACCTAACACCCCCGCCAACACGGACCGGCTTAGGAGACCAAGTTCAAGCAGCACAGGGGCCCGCCCACCCAGGATGCTCCCAACAATTACACAAGTGGCAACAGCCAAGGGGGCCTCGGGTCAACTGTGCCTGCCACCACATGTACAGCCCGTGTGTCTAGGGGTGGTTGGAGTGGTGTTTGGCCAAGGACAAGGTCTGCAGAGGGGCCTGGACTGCCTGATGATTCCCAACTGGTACGCATCATAGATGCGTACCAGGATAGCACCGGAGGATTCAGCCAGGTAGTGGGGGTCCTCAAGGACATGCAAAAGGAGCAGGCTGCCCATCATGCCCACATGGAGGCCAAGTGGGACAAACTCACAGTGGTGCATATGGACATATTGACCTGTCTCCGCCAGATCAGCACAAATATGTCCACACCTCCCTGTGTGCCCACAACATCTCAAACAACAACATCTGCTAATGCCACAGGGAGGGAGGATGAAGCTAGTGGAGACTCCGATGCACCGTCAGAAGAAGAGGAGGGGTCGTCGGAAGAAGGACAAGTGAGCCACAGTTGTCCCTGCACATCCCCCAGGAACCCAGAACCTGTTTCGGATGTTGGTCTTTGGAATCATGTACATATCATGGACATGTAGCACATTGCCTACAAAGATGGTTGCCAGATATACGGTGGAATGCACAGACACCACACCTTTCCACAGTCACTGCCAACAAGCCCACAGGTGAGGTTACCAAATGTCAGTCAGATGTGTGAAGACAGACAACACACAATACTAAGTGAAGCACAGGTACATTACAAATCAGAAACAAGTTTACTACACAACAGTTTCAAGGTGAATCCACATGACAGTGGGCACATGGTCAACAACTGTTGTCAAATGGCGCTGTAACTTTGAATTCTGGTTGTTGGTGTCAGACTTGCCCCAGCAACTGGCAAAGAACCCTGGGAAGGTCAGAAATGAGACACAGTCAGAAGCACACCAGAACAGGTAGGAAATGCAATAAACATGTCACAAGAAACCTACACAGTAACAACTTAGCATGTCCACACAATTGTGGACTACAGACCATCGGACAGGACATATCACAGCACGCTTCCAGTCAAGTACCACATGGACAAACACAAACAGCAACTGAGCTGCAGTAACACATCACTGGCACAGTCAGGACATTGACATGACAACGCTGTCAGCTCACCTTCAGCTGAAGAAGTCGTTGATGAGCTGCGTGCAGACATCACCCTCATCTTCACTGGCCTCGTGGCCCAGACCAGGATCCTCCACAGGTGGTAATTGTTGGTCGTCATCGTCCTGGATGAGAGGCATCTCCTTCCGTACTGCATTGTTATAGAGCATGCAGCAGACAATGATGATTTTACACACCTTTGCAGGCTCATATGGGAGGGCCCCTCCGGTCTTATCCAGGCAGCGGAAGCGGCTTTTCAGGAGTCCAAAGGTACGCTCGATGACTCGTCTGTTTCGGCCATGTTGCCCGATTGTATCGCATCGCGGATGGTGTCACAGGGTTCCTCAGGGGTGTCAGCAACCAAGGCACGTTGGGGTATCCAGAGTCACCAACATACAAAGAATCACACATTAGTTGTGTATTGTAAGGGGCTTGGAGACAACATTGCAAAACACACACAACGGTAAACAGTACACACCAACAAGCCAGGCACGCTGGTTTGGCATCTGTGACATCATCACCAGTATGCTACTCCTCCTCAAGATGTAGGCATCGTGGGCCGAACCAGGAAACCATACACACACATGTGAAATAACCATGTCCGTCAGACATACCACCAGAGCATTTAATGAGTAGTAATGTTTGCGGTTGCAGTAGGTCTGTTCATGTGCCCGTGGTGGTATCAGGGCCACATGTGTGCCATTGATTGAGCCAAACACATTTGGCATCCTCCCCAGTCCATAGAAGGCATCCTTGATCCCTGCGAGTTCACCTGGTGTTGGAAACTTGATGTATGAGTCAAGGTGGTGCAACATTCCCTCCAACACATCCTGTAGCACACGGCTGAACATTGTCTGTGACATACCCTCAACACTAACCACGGTGTGTTGGAAGGTACCGGTGGCTAAGAAGTGCAGGGCTGCCATCACCTTCACCTTTGGCGTCAGTGCTGTCGGGTATGTGCGGCCAGGTTGCAGATGTGGTGCCAACTGCTCTGCCAAATCATCAATCAGGCTCCTGGTGATGCGGTACCGACGGATGCTGTTGCGTTCCATCATGGTCTCGAGGTCCGGGAACGGTCTATGGACTGCTGGAGCCCTGCAGTACAGAGATGTATAAAGTAACATTATACATTCAGCTACCCATGTAGCACTCATCTTGCAGAAAATCACAATATACATCATAGCAATTCACAAGTATCCTGTCGCAGGCACTGGGCCTACCCACACCAGTGAGGTACCATTTTTACTGGGAGACTTGGTGAAATGCTGAGTGACAGGAAGTTTGTGGCTCCCGCAGATTCTAGAACTTTCCATCATAGAAATGTGAGGAAAATTTGTTTTTTGTAGTTCGAGTTTGAGGTTTGCAAGGGAGTCTCATTAAAAACAACCTGATCAGAGCCATGCAAATCACCCTACCCTGGATGCACCTAGGTGTCTAGTTTTAACAAATTTACAGATTTGCTTGGTTCCCATAGGTGCCAGCTGAGCTAGGGTCCAAAACCTACAGCTACCCACATTGGGAAAACGAGTGAGTTTTGGGAAACGTGAGGTACCATTTTTATCAACAGATGTGGGGGAAACCCGGGTGAAAGGAAATGTGTAGTTTCTTGAAGATTCCAGATATTTCCATCACAGAAATGTGAGGCAAATGTGTTTTTTAGTCAAAGTGTGAGGTATGCAAGGGATTCTGGCTAAAAACAATCTAATGAGAGGGACGCAAGTCACCCCAATATTGATACAAATGTACAGGTTTGCTAGGTTTCCCTAGGTGGTGGCTGAGCTAGGGTCCAAAATCTACAGCTACGGGCACTAGGCCTACCCATACAAGCATGGTATGATTTTTATCGGAAAGCTTGTGGGAGTATAGAATAGTCCATTTTTTTATTACCAATGAGATTTCACTGCATCTGTGCCTTTCAAATGTAAGCCACTGTATGAGAAAGAAGACATTTTGAAAAATACCCTCTAAATCATACCCTAGTATGGGCATCCAAAAATTCAGGGATGTTCAAATACCCACTGCTCCTAACTACATATCTTGAGTGCATTTCAGAAACACATAGGTTTCCTTGATATTTAAAAAAATATATATTTATTCGATTGTACAATATACAAAACGCTACAGACATTGGTCATGGAAAATGAACAGCTCACATGTAAAAGAGCACAAATCAATAAATGAATATTCCATGCAAAACAGCAAGAGTTGTAAAGATCATGGGGCATACTATCAACAAATAGCGATATTTATCTCTAAGTAGGCTTAGCGGAAATTTTTTTATCGCCGCGCATCACTGGATTTTATTGCTGAGATAACGTGCTATTAGCAACATTTGTCTCAAATGCGATAAAATTCCCGGCGATAGTGGCAAAATCCATGAATATCGCTGAGAATACAGCGATATTCACACATTATCGCTAACAGGGTCTTAGCTATTATATCCACCTCCCATTGGATATAATGGCTAAGAACTGGTCTGGGCAGTAGTTAGTTTTTGGAGATATTCGCGCTTAGCGCGAATATTTCCATCGCTAGGCCTGTGTTGGTAATAGGCGATAGTGATGTTAGCGACTAGATTAATATGGGATTTACCTATCTTGACTACTAATTCGAAAGACTTCATGTAGGCCCCAAAGGCATCCAATAAACTCTGAAGACCTAAAGCTGTGCATGCTAATAAAACAGTGTCATCTGCATAAAGAAGAATAGGAATAGCCCTTCCCCCTGCTTGCAGAATGTCTAAACTAGCTGAGTCTAAAAAGGTATCCAAACTTTTATTATATAGGGTAAAGAGTAAAGGTGCCTGAATGCAGCCCTGACGAACACCTCTTCCATTTTTAAAGTGCTTCGTGCATTTTCCTTCTTGGTTTACCCTGACTCTGGTTGAGAGATCCCTGTGTAAATCCGCCAAATAATAAACTAAACATGGGTCCAAGCCCCTGTCTAGTAGAATAGACCACAGCTTTGATCTGTTGACCAGATCGAAGACCGAAGTAAGGTCTATAACGCCCATCTGTAATGTACCCACTTTGGCTAATGTATATTTGCCTACAATTAAATGTAAGTTAAGGCATTGATCCAGGGTACTTCTACCTTCTCTGAAGCCATATTGAAGATTGGATAGCATCTCATTTTCATTCGCCCAATCAGTTACTTCAGCTAGGATCACTCTCCCTAGGACTTTAACTACGGAGTTGATTAGGGATATCGATCTAAAACAGCGTGGATCCCCTCTCTGACCCTTTTTAAGAACTGGGATGATAGTAGATAACAACCTTTATTAAGGGAAGCCCTGAGGGCTAGACACATTAAAAACCTTAGTCAGTATTTTGGCCCAATAGTTTGAATGAAGTTTATATAAGTCAGCCGGAACAGCATCTGGCTTTGTTACTGGACATTTGCAATATCGCCCTTTCAATTTCCTCTTCAATAAAAACAACGAGAGAGTAATCCCTATTAACCTCTATACTGACTACTGACTTTGACTTAGCGGTCGGTGCATAGATTGCTTCAAAATGGGACAGCCACTGGGTTTCTGTAGGTAGGCAGACAAAGGGGCCGATTCCAATTCGGTAAAATTCCTTTACAAATAGCCGTACAGAGCATATTTCCTGTATGAATCGTACCCGTAAACGTCCCCGTACGTACGATGAAGTACGATTCGGACCCAAAGCAGATCTCGGTACGAATCGTACGAAAGACCATACGACTTAAAAATACGTACGAATCGTACTCAGAACACGCAGTACGCGACGTCCGTACAGATCGAAGTAGCATTTTCCGACTCAGCAAGTATGATTTGTCTCGTCAACACTCCGTATGACTCTTTTTCTACGGGAGCTCAAAACATCCGGAAAAGCAGATTTCGACTCGAACTGCGTACGAAGCGGACCCCCGGGTACACGAGTACACCCCATGACTGCAGGGGTACGGTGCGTACACATCCCAAGATTGCGGGGTTATTGTGCGTACACACCCCATGATTGCAGGGGTACGGTGCGTACACACCCCATAATTGCAGGGGTACGGTGCGTACACACCCCATAATTGCAGGGGTAAGGTGCGTATGTGATTGTGTGGCTCTCCGTACAAATCGCTCATACGCGACGTTTTCCGTACAAATCGCGATCTCATTCCCCGGTCCACATCGTACTTTTCAGGTCGTACAGCATGTTTACGATTCGTATGGTTCACTGTGAGGGTCCGTGTCGTATGGATTTTCCCTTACTTTTCGTACGGTTCGCTACGATTAGGTTGTATATTTTTCAAACGAATCGTATTACGCGATTCGGATGGAATTGTACGAGTCCTACGGAATGGGCTACGGATTCGATTCAGTCGTACGGATTGTTTTTTAAATATCGACATACAATAATGTCGATGTTTAAATATCGAAGAGACATAATATAGAATGTAAGTTATATTGATATTTTTAATATCGATGTGACAGAATTTCAAAGGTAAGTAATATCTATTTTGTTACTATCGATGTTAGTAATATCGATGTTACTAATATCGATTTCTATATGATTTTTATGTATATTATTATGTATTTAATATGTATTATATTTTTATTCATGTAATTTAAGTACATTTTGTATTTTAGTACCGTAGCGGGTTGTGGGTTTATAGGGGAATAGGGTGGGAAGTAATTTTTAGGAATTATAAATTAATTTAAATTAATTGGTCATTAATTTTTATTAATTGGTAATACATTTTAATTAATTGATAATTATGTTCTGTAGCAGGTTATGGGTTTATAGGGGAATAGGATGGGAAGTAATTCAACTCTACTAAATTAATTACTAAGTTTTAGGAATTATAAATTAATTGTAATTAATTGGTAATTCATTTTTATTAATTGTTAATTAATTTTAATTAATTGATTAATTGATAATTATGTTCTGTAGTGTGTTATGGATTTATAGGGGAATAGGGTGGGAAGTAATTTAATTATAGTAAATTAATTATTAATTTTTAGGAATTATAAATTAATTTTAATAATTGGTCATTCATTTGTATTCATTGGTAATTAATTTTTATTAATTGATAATTATGTTCTGTAGCGGGTTATGGGTTTATCTGGGAATAGGGTGGGAAGTAATTTAAATGTAATTAAGTAATATTTATTTTAATTAATTGTTTTGTTAGTTATATTATTGTTAATTAATTATGCATTGGTAACTAGTTATTATTAATTGGTATTTATTATTAATTTATTTTTCTTAATTATTTATTGCTAATCATGTTTTTAATAATTATGTATTGGTATTTGTAAATAGTTTATATTTATTTAATAATTATTTTTTTAAATATTTTCAAATACTAATTTATTTATAAGTATGTTATTTTTAACTCCTACGCTATCCAACACTTTCCCTACTGTTGCACTCTCTGGAGTTGGAATAGTAATTTTTACCCCTACGCTATCCAACACTTTCCCTACTGTTGCACTCTCTGGAGTTGGAATAGTAATTTTTACCCCTACGCTATCCAACATTTTCCCTACTATTGCACTCCCTGGAGTGGGAATAGTAATTTTTACCCCTACGCTATCCAACACTTTCCCTACTGTTGCACTCTCTGGAGTGAGAATAGTAATTTTTACCCCTACGCTATCCAACACTTTTCCTACTGTTGCACTCTCTGGAGTGGGAATAGTATTTTTTACCCCTACGCTATCCAACACTTTCCCTACTGTTGCACTCTTTGGAGTTGGAATAGTAATGTTTACCCCTACGCTAGCCAACACTTTATCTACTGTTGCACTCTCTAGAGTGGGAATAGTAATTTTTACCCCTCCGCTATCTAACATTTACTTACTTTTTTACATTTGTTTTATATTTTTATTAATTTTTATTTATATTATTATTTTATTTGTATAAATGTATTTGTAATTTATAATATTTTTATTTATTTATAAGTTATTCAAATTAATATTAAACGTTATTATTATGGAAGTATATAATATGTATTATATGTATATTAAATTGTTTTAAATTAAATTATGTATATTATTTATTAATTGTAAATATTATAACATATTTTTAACTATGTTTATTACATTTTTAAGTATTATTTTATTTATATTGTATTTTTTTGTATTTAAAAAAAGGATATTTTTTAATTACGATATTTTTGACATCGATATTTTTTTTCTGATATTTTTGTACATACCTTGTTAGAGATATCATGTCGATATTTTTGTAATCGATATTTTTGTTGCGATATTTTTGTAGGTAGATATTTTGTAATCGACAGTTTGTCAGATATTCGTTTCTGTAATTTTATAATGTAAAGGTGCATTCCCTAATCCAGAAAAAAAAGGTTTACTAACAATGGCCCAGAATCTGGAACTATCTTTATGAACCTCAACTGATAGCAAAACGTTCCAAGGCTCCTCCTTAATTTCATTTTTATATGTGGATACTGCAGACTTATATTGTTTCCTAAGCATGGCTATACAAGCCTTGCCTCGGGGGACAATTTTCAAAGCTAATACCAAATTACGGTGCGCCCTTGAGCAATTACTATCGAACCACCTCTCAGCCATAATTGATCTGGGTTTGGCTTTCATCATAAGATCAGATGCTACCTGTCTGCAAATTCCTTCAAAGGTTCAAGGACCTTCTCACCCTGGGCAGTATTATCAAGGCAAATTGCAAACATATCTTTTTCCTTCTCACAGAGATCTTTAAGAAAGAGATCTGGGATTACCTTGTCCCAATTAAGTCTCCTCCCCTGATCGCACGTTCTCACACTAATATCACCCCCCAACTTATCCAGGTTCCCCTAAAGGCCATAAGTTTTAACTAACACAAGTATTACTGGATTGTAATCACTAAGGGGCCGATTCCGATTCGGGTGGGAAATCGGCCCGACCGACTCGTACCCAGAACGGAGTCCGACCGACACCTACCTGCACCCTACGACCCGTGCAGTACGATGTAAAGCCTATGTTTTACAACCGAGCCGTACAGAAATCATGCCGTCCGACCGAGCCGTACAAAATTCAGCCATCCGGCCGGAAAATAGACACGAGCCGCACCGACCGAACCGAACCCGCAATAAACCCGACCGATACGTACTCGCGACATCCGAGCTGCACAGTACGATGCCAAACGCATAAAATCAGACCGAACCACACGGAGCCCAAACTGCACGACCGACCCGGATCGAAAACTTACCAGAAGCGAGAGAGACCACGGCAATAGACTTCCATGCAACACCGAACACAATCAGCGTGAAAGACACGGAGCAGCGCGCACAAGCCAACATGAGAGTCCAACTTGGTCAGAAGAATGTCTCCTACATGCCCACCAAAAACAATGCCAAAAACACAAAAAAAGGACCAGTTGAGCCATGACAAAGTCAATAAATACACAATTTTTTTTTAAAAATACAGACACACCCCAACTCCACCTATAAAAAGGCAAAACTACACTACCATGATCCTTTGCAAATACAACAGAGCAGCCAGCACAGAACACCTTGAGACACCAACCATAGACACACACACACAACTCACCCATCACTCAAACCACACACCATCAGCACTACTCCAAAAGCACTCACACATACACCTAACAAAACAGACAATCACTTGCACCCACACACCCACATAACTCCTCACCACCACCCATCACCGGACCCCCATGTCACAGAAAACCAAGATGTGGGACAGAATCGTAGACAAGGTGAACGAACAAGCACCAGCGTATCGCACGAAGACCGACATCCAGAACAGGTGGTATGAAGTGCACAGGAGGGTCAAGAAGCTCCTCCAGAAAGAACACACCTTGAGCCAGGTCACCAGCAGTGGTCCTCCTGCCGAACCAGTCTACTTCAGGTTCTGGGAGGAGAAGGTGCGGGACATCCTACCACCAGAGGGCATCAATGGCCTACCTGACATACCAGAGCCTGGTAAGTACACAACCTATATGCCCAATATTGTGTCGCAATACACACACAGCACCGTTAAGGGGACTGTGAAACCATGCACTGAGAGCTAAGGCATAGGAAACAAAAGTCAATCAGCCCAAGAAGTCTATGCCAGCCAGACAAACACAACAATTGCCACATCATAGTGAATTGTAACTGTCATGACATGTACAAACCTACCAACAATTAGGGCAAGGCAGTGGCACAAATCTGAGTTAACACTTTCAGACATCCCTGCCACCACAACTAACAACTCACAGTGAAGCTGACTGACAGGAAGGAATAGTGGGTATGCGTGCGAAGTGAGTGTATACCAAAGCATGATGGTGTTGTTGTCACAGATAATGCACCCCCTCACAATTGCACCATCAACACCTCTCTGAACAATGCTCACCTCACAGGGGCATGGAAATGTGCTGGCAAGTACTCTGGGACTGGGCCCTGTTGTGGGGAGCAAAAGGCCCTACTGGGATTTGGGCACCACCAAACACCAGGACTCCACTGTCAGCCATCTTGCCATTGCTGCCACACCCCCTCACAGGGAAACAGAGTCAGAAGGAGGGAAGTGAGGGCATACTGGGAAGGGGGTATAGCCTAGAGCATGCTGGGAGTTGCAGTTACTCACAAACCTCAGCCACCTACGTGGCCCAGCAAGATCACACTGCACCATGCTCACCTCACAGGGGGTGGAAATGGGCTGGCAGATACCCTGGGACTGCGCCTTGTTGTCGGGAGCAAAAAGCCCTGCTAGGAATTTGCCACCATCAAACACCAGGACTCCACTGTCAGCCATCTTGTCAGCACAGGCACACCCCCTCACAGGGAAGCCGAGTCAGAAGGAGGGAAGTGAGGGCATGCTAGGAAGGGGGGTGTAGCCCAGAGCATGCTGGGAGTTGTAGTCACTCACAAACCTTAGCCACCTACGTGGCCCAGCAAGATCACACTGCGCCATGCTCACCTCACAGGGGATGGAAATGGGCTGGCAGGTACCCTGGGACTGGGCCCTGTTGTGGGGATCAAAAGGCCCTGCTGGGAATTGGCCACCACCAAACACCAGGATTCCACTGTCAGCCATCTTGCCATTGCTGCCACACCCCCTCACAAGGAAGCAGAGTCAGAAGGAGGGAAGTGAGGGAATGCTGGGAAGGGGGTGTAGCCCAGAGCATGCTGTGAGTTGCAGTCACTTACAAACATCAGCCACCTACATGGCCCAGCAAGATCACACTGCGCCATGCTCACCTCACAGGGGGTGGAAATAGGCTGGCAGTTACCCTGGGACTGGGCCCTGTTGTGGGGAGCAAAAGGCCCTGCTGGGAACTGGCTACCAACAAACAACAGAACTCCACTGTCAGCCATCTTGTCAGCACAGGCACGCTCCCTTACAGGGAAGCAGAGTCAGAAGGAGGAGGTGAGGGCATGCTGGGAAGGGGAGTGTAGCTCAGAGCATGCTGGGAGTTGCAGTCACTCACAAATCTCAGCCAGCTACATGGCCCAGCAAGATCACACTGCACCATGCTCAGCTCACAGGGGGTGGAAATGGGCTAGCAAGTACTCTGGGACTCGGATCTGTTGTGGGGAATTGGCTACCAACAAACAACAGAACTCCACTGTCAGCCATCTTGTCAGCACAGGGAAGCTGAGTCTAATGTCAACCGGGATCACACACCTGTGTCAGCCACGTGATGACCCTTGAGTAACAATGACCATGTACATGAAAATCCATACATGGGCTGGGTATGTGCACACATCAACATGCACATAGAAAGGCTTCATGTCGGCAGGACAATGCGCTACCACAACATCAACCTCTGTCTGTGACGAATGAAGACAATGCAGTGTTCAGGCATGCATCCTGATGTCATGTTGCAAATGTCATGTAAATAAAACCTTGTTACAAAGCTCAAGGAGTGGTGAATGATCTACTCCTCCTGTGCAACCTGGTTCATAACTGATTGTGTTGCCTCAATTGAATGCCACGCATATGTACATATGTGTAGTGTGTGACATCATGTTTTACTGCATCAGTGTACTGTAGCAGCAGCATCATTGACTCCCCCTTGTTGCAAATATGCTGTGCCTCCAGCTGGAGGTAACTTGGCAGGTTCCCCAGTAGTGCCCAGAGGAGAAAACTGAGCGTGTGTGTTTGTGCTCAAGTGCTGTGAGTCAAAAACACACACAACACCCAAAGGCAAAGGAAAAATGTTGAACATTGTGATGTATGAAGTTATAAACAAAGGTGTTGTGTCTGGATCCAGCTACTCATCCACCACACCAGGGTTGGTCACTGTTGGTTATTGTTGGTCAACATGTAGCAGCCCCATGTGATCCTAGACCTAATATCTCCTCTGGACACTACTGGGAAAGCAGCCAGTCTATCTCCAGGTGGAGGCACATCAGATTTGCAGTTAAGGTCAACCAAAATAAATGCAACTACAGTACACAGAGGCACAATCCAAGTAGCACGGCCCCATTCCTGTATACGTATAGGAGGGAATTTACTAAGGAATTAAATCATGTACATATCCTGGCTGCACAGGATGAGTGATCCACTGCTTCTCCTTCATTGTTAGTACTACCCATTGCAAGATGAATGTATCAGTACCTCTCCCCCTCTCCCTGTTGCAATATACATAGGTCAACCCTTGATGTCTGTAGTAACATAAATGACAATGTCTGTCTCTTCCAAACACAGGTGCCACTGGGGATTCAGCACCAAGTGAAGAAGAGTCCCTGGCCCAGACTCTGGTGGAGGATTAGCTTTCTGGTGCCGACCTGGCTCTGTCCTCTTCGGATGATGACAATCAACCTGGAACCTCCGGTGTGAGTCATCAGGCAGCCCCACCATCAAAAACACCTGCACCACCTGCAGCCAGGTCAACACCATCTGCCCACAGACCTAACACCCCCGCCAACACGGACCGACTTAGGAGACCAAGTTCAAGCAGCACAGGGGCCCGCCTGATGGAGCGAGATTTGGAAATAATTTTATTTCAACTCGTGAAGTCACACTTCCATAATGAAAAATAATTCTACTAATGTTTGGTGTTGTGTTTATATTAATTCAACCTAGATTTAAGTCTCATTACACGCGGGATATTAACATGTGTGCTCATAAACGTGCATTATTGTTGCATCTTTTTGTTCGTGCAAAATAATAAATTAATACTGTCTATTTGTCATGTTATAACTAATTGCTGCTGTTTTAAAAGTAGCATGTGCTTGTTTTGTTTTCCCTGTGTATGTGGTGTTACTCTATTCTCTATAGGTGCATAAAGGATTTCGATGGATTAATGAAGACTGGTAGATATAAATGCTGCTTTATTTGTTTGCTTCAGCTAGGTAATTTAGACTAATGGGTTAATCATTAGCAATGGTGGGTGGCAACAGAACAAACTATATTTCTCGCATTAATTATTCTTTTGTGTTTGTTTATATAATAGTTACCGATAAAATGGCTGTTTTGGGCCTAGTTTACTCGTGTCTGCTAAAATTCTGCACGGAGCAAGAAAAAGTCCAGTCTGAGAAAAAGTTTCCATCACTGTATCAACGCTTGGCGAATGTTATGTGGCTCTGACAATTTCCTTGTCGGACAAGGCCAGGAACCGGCAGGAGGAACATTTGATAACTTTGCATCCGAGGAAGCCAAATGACATGATGACAATTTTATGCAGAAAATGTTGCAACCTGAGGAAGCTTCGTTGTTCGAATGTTAGAGACAATGGACTCTAAGAAAGTGACGGAACTGATATTTTTAAAAATGAGGTGACACGTCGCCTGTCACTTCTGATCCAATGGGACTCCGAGTTTGCAGAAAAGTATTTCTTTTACTAAGATTAGTTTAGCGTAGAAAGGTATAAAAACCCATTCCCTGTGGAAGGGTTATTGCTTACTTGCTTGCTGCTGCCTTTGCTGACCTTTGGATGAGGGTATCGTGCTGACGGACTTCTCTTGGAGCACGTAAGAGCCCTTAAAGACTTTACTTTTATTTCCATTTATTTAGCTTAGTTAGGGACTTAGGTTTTATAAAATGTCAAACTAATAATTTCAATTGCCAATAATAAATTTTAAATATCATGATGCTATTGATTTACTTGCAATGATTCTAATAAAATGCATTAATAAAGATTTACAAATTACGAATCCAAAATAAATAGCTAATAAAATTCTTACTTTTGAAATCAAGCTGGTCTTGTTATTTCATGAGTTCAGGTTATCATTAGTTAGATTTTATCGACATAAGTGGCTTAATGGTTAGTGAGGTTTGTTGAATAATGATTTTCATTTACCGCGGTTGTATATAAATGTATATAATTTGTGAATAGGTTTATTAAGCCACATGATTAAGATGGTCAAAATATGTCATGTATGATTAATGGGCCGTGGGTTTGAATTATATTTCATTGGGTATTCTACGGAGTTGAATAGTGTAGTTTATGACATATTTCCTATAGGCCGCTGGATCAATTACCTTGGTAGCAGATTTGATGGTTGCTATGGTAACCAACATATAATTTGGTAGTTACATAGGATCAATGTCTAACATATGTTGAGTCCGTTTTCGTGCTATATGTAAGGTTTTTTCCAGCAGCGTGAAAATTCCTTGTTGTACGGGTACAAAATAGTGTGATGAGAAGGTAGTCACACAGCACATTTGATCTGTTTCAGAGTAGTGGTATCGCCGTGTATCACAAGTGTTGTCGCCGTGCAACACAAGTTAGGGTTAGGAGTGAGTGTTGTATAGTGAGGATTATCTAAGAAATTTGAGCAGCATGAGTATAGGGACAATGAGCCTGTTGTAAAACTCACTGTGATAAAAGTAATAGTATATATTCGAACTTGGGTGAAGGGTAAAATAACGCCGCTTATTTTACTAACGGTGCATGATATCTATAAACAGGTGAGAGTCCTGTACGGATTTCATGTGTGTTTGATTAGGGATATTTTCCGTTTGAAAGTGTGTAATTGTTTTGTAATAGTGTTCAAATTAAACTTTGAATTGTCACTTGGATGTGCATTCTGAGGGAAACAAGTTCATTATTACTTGTTTGAAGGGTAGAGTAAAAGGATTACTTTATCGGCGGATGTATATTCTGTGAGAATAGTGTCGTCTATTCCACGCATAGAATTCTTGTATGATCGAAATTCTATCACTTTATTAGAGAAACAGACAGATGAGTCTTTCTTGTGATTGTTGAATTAATTTTCATTAAAAAGGCGTTCTTAAAATGGCGCTGTGAAAAGTTTTTGTGAAGGAGGGGTGAGCGCTGAGAGTGAGACTCGAGAAACCGCAGCAGTTGTGTACGTCACACGGTTCGCGCAGTGATTGGGTAGCATACGTCACAGGCTGTATTCAGATTGGCTCTCGTAACTCTGACGTGCTGTAAGCTGATTGGTTCTTTGAGAAAGAACAATTTCTATTCATTGAGCAAGGTAGTGACATAGCTCAACTCTGATTGGCTTGTTGGTGTGTTTCGCGCACGGATTGGCTAGTGTTACGGAACATCCAGGAAATAATTTTACGATCACTTCCACTAATTGGATTTGATTTGAAACATGAGTTATTGTTTTAAACATGTTGAGAAAAAGCCTACCATGCTTCAGAAGTTACATTTTTTTATTTCACCTGACAAGAAAATAAAAACGCGAGGTGGTAAATTACTTCATAAATACAAAACACCTGCTGCGTATATGGAAGGTGAATATGGATATCATACTGTTTTGTGGTTTGATGTCTGGAAACATTATACTAAGGACGATAGTGTTTTGACTTGGCCAGAAGATGGTTCATTTAATATAAAACATTTAAGAAATTTGAGAGAAAAGATGAACGCTCTTGTACCAAAACCAAGACCTACTCAATTTGAAGCTTTAGTTGAATGGGAGGATGAAATGTTTCAACTACAAAGAGAAGCGAGTGGTATTAAAAGACCTCCGAAGATACCTAGCTATAGACGAGAGACGCATGAAGATAGAATGCGTATGTGGAGACAGGGAGACATGTGTGATGGTCTCTACTTAATTAGAGAAATGGTTTTAGGATCTCCTGGTGAAAAAAGATCTGAAAAGAAAAATAATGTGGTTATAGAAAGTGAATCTGAAGATGCAGTTTTAGAAGAAATCTTTACTTCTAATAAAAGGAATGAACCTTTGAGACCTCCTCGATCATGGTCTACTCCGATGGTTTCTACCGAAACCACACCAAGTGCACCTCCGATTAATGAATCTTCCAAGTTATACCCAAATAATTCTGAATCATTTGAAACTCCAGAAAAATTAGAAACAGGAACTAATGCTGATCTTTATATGGGAGGAAAACAATTTTCGATATTTCCGAAGGAAAGGGAAGCTCCTAAAATTAGAGATGAGGAAGTTGTAAATACTTCAGAATATTTACGATCAAAGGAAGAATTAATTCGACAAATTACTAAAGGCATGGAAGCTGTGACAGTTCCAGTAACGATTGGTCCTGTTCAGCCTGTTTTTGATCAGAAAGAAAATAACAGGACAAGTTTAACAATTCCTTTAAATGCAGAAGTTCCAAAAGTTGCTGAAAATTTTTATTCAGATTTATCTGAAATTAATCATGAGAAAACAAAAATGCCTGATTTGACTTTCAATGAAGGTTCTTTTCATAAATCTCCAATGGGTGCAGAATCTGATACTGAATCTTCTGAAAGAAGAGGGTTAAGTCCAAAATTTGATGTTGCAAAATTAAAAGCTAATTTAGAGGAGTTAATAATTGGCACAATTGGTTCTGACAGTCTAATGTTTTATCGTGATGATGAACTACTGTTCATCTGCAAAAGTATCCAATGGAAGACAAAAAATAAATATGATCAGTTGGAAGAACTGGCGACAGAACTTGAAATTGATTTAAGCAGACAAAAGAGTTTTTGAAAGCATTACAGATTAGATTTTACAGAAAAAGACATTGAGAACTTGAACTCAATGGGAAGAATAATGCATCAGATCTCTGGACAGAATGTGAAAGTAACGGATCAACAAATTGCCAGTCTTGAAAATAAAAATGCTAATTTTATTCAAAATCAGAATCAAAATCAGGGACAAGGAAAATTTAAATTTAATAATAATAAAAGATATAATGCTAAAGTTGAAGATTTGAAACAGAAATTGCCTTGTTTTAATTGCGGCGAAATTGGACACTGGAAAAGTGAGTGTAAAAACCCACCCAGGAATTTTAAAAATCCATTGTTAAACCCACAGATGCAGAAGGATGTTGATCTGCAGCAACAGCTACGGTTGCAGCGTAAACTGAATGACCTGAGTCTTCAGCGACAGCTACAAAATCAATTGATTCAGCAGCAGAATCAAATTCCACAACCTCCCTTTCCTAATTCTGGGGGAAGTCAAAAATATAATCCAGGTGTGGGATTTGAAGGAGATGAACAGGTAATAAGGACTCAGAGACATATTGTGCAGAATGCTTCAGGACAGTTTTTGTTAACAGAAAATCAAGGAAGTGATTCTGATGACTACTTCTGACGGTGCCCGAGAGAGAGGGAAGAGTGTGTAATTGGAGCCACTCTTGAGGTTGATCAGTCTGGTCCATTTGTAAATGGGAAAGTTAATGATGTAGACATCACTTTTCTAGTGGACACTGGTGCTACCCGTTCTACTGTTAGATCAGTGGAAATTGAAAACCTACCTCTCTCTGGGGAAACCATCCAAGTAGTTGGAGTAAGTAATCAACAAATTAAAACTGACTTAACTGATCCGGTGCAAGTTGAGATTGGAAATTTTAAAGACAAGCTCAGATTTGTGGTTTGTAATAGCAGTCCAGTGAATTTGCTAGGGAGAGATATATTGTGCAAGATGAATTGTAGAATATATTGTTCTCCGGAAGGAGTTGAATTACAAACAATGGAGGAAGATGGTTTATATAGAATGACAATGATGTTAGTGGAAACAGAAGAAACTAAATTGTTTCCTGCATTTGAAAAAGAAAAATTACCTGAAGAACTAAAAGATACAGTTAAAGCTGAGATTTGGGATTTGACTGGAAATGAGATGGGTCTGATGAAACATATCGATCCAGTCAAAGTTTTGTTGAAGCAGGGAATAGAATTTCCAAACATTCCTCAGTACAAAATGAAAGCAGAAACCATAGAGGGTGTTATTCCAGTGATTGAAAAATTCATTAAACAAGGTGTTTTAAAAGAAATTGAGAGCAGCCCTTGTAATTCACCGATTATGGGGATTAAAAAATCTAATGGAACATATAGAATTGTTCAAGATTTGAGAAAGATTAATCAGATTGCCGTTCCATGTTGTCCAGTTGTTCCAAACTGAGCAGTAATTTTATATCAGATTCCACATGATGCTAAGTGGTATACTGTCATTGATCTTTGCAATGCATTCTTTACTGTTCCATTGCATCCAGAGAGTCAGGAAATTTTTGCTTTCAGGTTCCAAAATAGGTCCCTCGCATGGTGTAGAATTCCTCAAGGGTATACAGAGAGTCCTTCTATTTTTAATGAGTTATTGAAGAGATCTTTAGAAGATCTAAATCTACCTGGCAGATCGACATTAGTGCAGTATATTGATGATCTACTAATTGCAGCAAACACAAGAGAAAATTGTGTGACAGACACAATTGTACTTTTAAATTATCTAGCAGATGAGGGACATAAAGTGTCTCCTGCAAAATTGCAGTTTTGTAAACAGGAAGTGAAATATCTTGGTCATAGAATTGCAAAGGGAATAAGACAGGTGACAATTGAGAGAATTAAAATGATTCAAGCAATGCAACCTCCAAGAACACAAAGACAGGTCAGAATGTTTCTAGGAATGGTTGGTTACTGTCGAAAATGGATAAGTGGATTTTCAGTAATTGCGAAACCACTACAGAAATTGACTAAGTCAGATGTAAAAGATCCAATTGTCCTTAATGAATCTGAGTTGGAAGCTTTTGAAAATTTAAAGAGAAGCTTATGTGAAGCTCCAGCTCTAGGCATGCCGAATTATGAAAAAGATTTTGAACTATATTGCAGTGAGAGAGAAGGATGTGCATTGTCTGTGTTAATTCAAAGACATGGGAACTTGAGAAAACCCATTGCATATTTCTCAGCAGTTCTTGATCCTGTTGCAAAAGCCTTACCAGGTTGTTTAAAAGCAGTTGCAGCAACAAGTGTTAGTTTAGAGCAGAGTGAAGGGATCATAATGGGGTTTCCTGTAAAGGTATATGTTCCCCATTCAGTTGAAATACTCCTAACAAGGAGTAAAACTCAACATCTAACCAGTAATAGGTTGACAAAATACGAAAAAATCATTCTAGGAGCAGATAATGTTTCTATTGCAAGATGTGTGAATTTGAATCCTTCTACATTATTACCTGATTCTGAAATTATTGATGAAAATGATGTGGAGCATGAATGCTTGGATGTTATGGAATACTGTACTAAGCCAAGGCAAGATATTAAAGATGAACCTTTGCCTGAATCAGATTTTGTCTACTTTGTAGATGGCTCCTGTTTAAGATCAGAGGGAGGTGTTTTAAAAGCGGCATATTCAGTCTGTACAGTTGCAGATGTAGAAGAAGCATCATGTCTTGAAGGAATTCGTTCAGCACAGGTGGCTGAATTGATTGCTTTAATTCGTGCCTGTGAAATATCAAAGGATTTGAGAGTTACCATAATAACTGACAGCCAGTATGGGTACGGAGTTGTGCATGATTATGGACAGCTTTGGTCTCAGAGGGGCTATTTAACTTCAGCAGGATCTCCAATTAAAAATGCAGTATTTATTAAAAGACTAATTGATGGCATACAGTTACCAAAAGAAATTGCTGTCGTGAAGTGTGCAGCTCACAAAAAAGGTGAGGATTTTATCACCAAAGGCAATGCTTATGCAGATGAGACGGCAAAGTATTGCGCAAGAAATGGTCGTGCATTTAATCGGGAAAAGAGTAAAGAACGTGATTCAAATTCATTAATGCTAACTACAGTGGTTGAAACATGGCAGGAAATCAGAGATTTACAGAATGAAGCTGATGATGAGGAGAAAGACACATGGTTAAAGGCAGAATGTAGACCACGAGATGAGGATGGAGTTTGGACTTACAAAGATGGAAGAGTGGTTTTACCTAATTGTATGATTGCTGACATGGCTAGATTGTATCATGGCCCTGGTCATATTGGAAGAGATTCTATGATCAGACGTTTCAAAGAGACATGGTTTAATACCAAATTCAGAACAATTGCAGAGTCTCTTTGTCAGAGGTGTTTAACTTGCCAACAAATGAACCCAAACAGGAAATCAGTTGTAGGTACTGGAATCATAGGTCGGGAGGGTGGCCCTTTCACCAGATTACAAATGGATTTCATTGAAATGCCCTTACACAATTGTTTAAAATATGTTTTAGTGATTGTGTGTTTGTTTTCAAGATGGGTGGAGGCTTTTCCAACACGTCATTGTGATTTGATAACCGTGGTGAAATTGCTTCTTCGAGAAATTATCCCAAGATACGGTTTCCCTGTCACTATTGATAGTGATGGAGGGGGACATTTTGATAATAAATTTTTGAAATTGATCTGTGAAGCTTTGCATATTGAGCAGAAAATACACTGTGCATACAGACCAGAGGCATCTGGGGTAGTTGAGCAAATTAATGGAACAATCAAAAACAGGATTGGAAAAATGTGTCTAGATACAGGTATGAAGTGGACAGATGCTCTTCCACTTGTTTTAATGTCTCTGAGAAGTATACCTGATAAAAAGACAGGTCTGAGTCCTCATGAAATTCTTATGGGCAGAGTCATGAGACAAGCTTTTGTACCAGTGGGAAAATTGTTGAGCATTAATAACAGTGCTATTTTGGAATATTGCAAAAGACTATCTGACGTAGTGACTTCTGTGTCTAATCAGGTGGGAACAGAAGTACAATCGAATGACAAAGTACAGACACATGATCTGAGGCCTGGAGATTGGGTCAGAACAAAAGTACATCAAAGAAGAAATTGTCTAGTTTCAAGGTGGCAGAAAGCTAGACAGATAATTCTGGTAACAACGAATGCAGTGAAGTGTAAAGGATTGAAAAGGTGGATACATCCCAGTCACACTATTCCAATTCCTACTCCTGAAAACTCTGATGAAGAGAGTGATTCTACGGATGATTCAGATTCTGAAGTAGAAGGTGAAAGAATTCCAGGTTCTGAAGATCGACAAAGAGGTCGACATCTGGAAAATTTGCAAGTGAATGAAGACTTGAGTAGAAAAGATTTGGAAATCATTGAAATTGACTCTGAAAGTGATGAAGAACTGCTAAAAAGGAAATCAGTAGAAGAGTCTGTTAAGAGAGTAAATGGAGTAGAGACAACCGAAAATTTTGAAGACAGAGAAGCTGAATCAATAGAAATTTCTGACCAGGAGAGTATCGAAAAGCAGAAAACGATCTCTGGAAGAAGGAACGGGATACCAGAAACTGGGAAGCTGAAGGTAATTGAAGAAGAGAATGAAGATGAATTGCCAAGTACCAGTGATGGAAGACTGAGTATAGTTCCTAACAGAGTGAGACTGCCGATTAGAAAAGTTCCTGAGTCAAGAATAGAAATTTCTGACAGCAATTCCGAAGAAAGTGATGTGGATGGTCAAGAAGGAAGAGTGAGAAAAAGATCTTGGAAAACTGAAACAAATATAGCCAAACCGAAAAGAAAGATCTTGAGAAAAGGCGAATCATGGCCAAGTGAAAATGGAGGATTGAGATTCGGGTTTATAAAAAAGTCAAAGGAGGTGGTGAACGAAATCACTAGTCAAAAAGAACCTGAAAAGAAAGTTGAAAAAGGGAGGAAAATAGAAGTAGTGACTAGAAAGACTAAAAGAATTTTGAGACCTAATCAGAAATATAAATCTCCTGAGTGGACATATCTGATTATTCCTCCTGTTATCGAAATAAATAGCAGTAGTCAGGAGGAGGTTGAGGAAATTAGTGACAATGATTGAAGTACTAATCTGGTCAAAATGTATTGGTTTTAGTTTTTGGCATAAGGCTGAAGATATTGTGTTAGGTGACACAAGGTTGAAGAAAGTTTGTTTAGATGGAAATTAACTTGTGACATAAGGTCGAAGAAAAGTTGTTAGAGGATAAAAAAAATAACAAATAAAAAGATTTTAAAAAGGGGGGTATATTTATTTTTGAAATTTAGATAGTTTTAAAATTTTGTTTTCTTTTTAATTACCTCTTTGAGATAAGATTTTCTTTTCAAAGATGCCTTATGTTATGGAACGGAGTAATTCAAAATGTTCCATTTTCAAGAAATGCTGTAAGATGACTCTGGTGTGTGTGCTCATGTTAATTCTGCTCTGGTTAGTTTTAGCTGTTGTCATTCCTTTTGAAATTAGTAAAGATTTACATAAAGTTAACATGACAAGCAAAGTTTCAGTTAGTCAAAACAAACATAGTGCAACAGATATAGCTAAGAAAGTAATTGATCACAAACCTGAAATTCATCAGGATAAATCTGTTAGTGATTTTTCAAGCAATTCATTCTCAAGGCTTTTAGGAGAATATGTTAAAGTAATGGGCGTCAAAGATTGCTACGTCTGTGTAAAATTACCTGCTTCTGTTTCTGAGGGAGTGACATACAATATGCTTCCTCTCACATATGGGATAACTTGTAGTGTGTTAGCTAGCTTATTTTATCAGACTGGTCGTTTAGAATATTACTATTCAAATTTCGATGAGATTTTTGCGAATTTAAAAATTGAGAGTGCTTTGAATGAACATAAAAAAGCTAAACAGATGAGGGAATTCTTTTTAGTTACTAATGAACTCACTTATGAGTATGCTTATAAGAATAATTTAACCTGCAAATTAAGAGCTGAAGAAAAGTCTTTTCTGAATCTTGTTGAAGAGAGAAGAGCAATCTATAAGAGAAATGAAATAGTCAAACAGACTAAATTCTGGCAAAAAGAGGATGAGAAGCTTAATGGCAAAACTTTTGATAATGTTGCAATTCACATAGATAAACCAATTAGTGGTAAGCTTTGCATTAGAAGGGATAATACACTTTTTGATAATTATTTTGTAGGAGCTAGCAACTGTGAGGACACTTATCAAATCATGGGAGGTTGGGGATTCAAAGGTGGCAAAGATCCAATTTTTCCTGGGATTTATTTTATTTGTGGTGACAAAGCTTATTATAATCTTCCAGACCATTGGTACGGGACATGTTTTGTTGGGCTTGTTTTTCCAAAGATATTTCATGTTGATAGAAATGCAGAAGGATCATTTGAAATCAGTAACCACGCAAACAGATATAAAAGAGAAAGCTTTTCAGAAATTTTGGGAGATATTTTTGAAGCAGTAATACCTTTAGTAGGTATAACCTTGAATGCAGGAAGGATCAGAAAATTATCCACAATTGTTGACAGATTGTCAACTGACACAGCAGATGGTTTCCAATTAGTGAATGTTGAGGTCATCGCAATTAGATCTATGGTGATGCAAGATCGCCTTGCGTTAGACATACTCCTGGCAAAAGAGGGAGGAGTTTGTGGATTTTACATGTTCAGCACTGCTGTACTTATATTCCCGATGAAAGTAAGAATATTGAGATGTATATCAAAAACATCACAGAAATGCACTCAGAAATAGTTCTATTAGAAGAAGATAATTTTTCAGAGCGACTTTCAAAAAGATTCCAAGCTATTAAAACCTGGTTTCAAGAAATTGGTGGTTCAGTTCTTGGCAAGATTTTAACACCTTTGTTTGTAATAATATTTATAATAGTTTTGACAAAAATTAGTTGTATGTTACACAAGAGAAAGAAACACATATAGGAAAAGAAACAAATTTATAAGATCAAAAAGGAACAGGAAAAGGAAATTGAGTTACAAGAATTACGTAGAGTTCAATATGACAGTTGCAAAGATTTTGCAGAGACAAATTTTTAGAAATACTAATACAAATGAATTCGAACCATTTTCGGTTAGTTAAATTTTTCTAAATTTTGGGTGTGGTGTGGTGATTTGTTAATCACCAGATGAGGGATTTGAAGGAGCGAGATTTGGAAATAATTTTATTTCAACTCGTGAAGTCACACTTCCATAATGAAAAATAATTCTACTAATGTTTGGTGTTGTGTTTATATTAATTCAACCTAGATTTAAGTCTCATTACACGCGGGATATTAACATGTGTGCTCATAAACGTGCATTATTGTTGCATCTTTTTGTTCGTGCAAAATAATAAATTAATACTGTCTATTTGTCATGTTATAACTAATTGCTGCTGTTTTAAAAGTAGCATGTGCTTGTTTTGTTTTCCCTGTGTATGTGGTGTTACTCTATTCTCTATAGGTGCATAAAGGATTTTGATGGATTAATGAAGACTGGTAGATATAAATGCTGCTTTATTTGTTTGCTTCAGCTAGGTAATTTAGACTAATGGGTTAATCATTAGCAATGGTGGGTGGCAACAGAACAAACTATATTTCTCGCATTAATTATTCTTTTGTGTTTGTTTATATAATAGTTACCGATAAAATGGCTGTTTTGGGCCTAGTTTACTCGTGTCTGCTAAAATTCTGCACGGAGCAAGAAAAAGTCCAGTCTGAGAAAAAGTTTCCATCACTGTATCAACGCTTGGCGAATGTTATGTGGCTCTGACAATTTCCTTGTCGGACAAGGCCAAGGCCAGGAACCGGCAGGAGGAACATTTGATAACTTTGCATCCGAGGAAGCCAAATGACATGATGACAATTTTATGCAGAAAATGTTGCGACCTGAGTAAGCTTCGTTGTTCGAATGTTACAAGATTTACAAATTATGAATCCAAAATAAATAGCTAATAAAATTCTTACTTTTGAAATCAAGCTGGTCTTGTTATTTCATGAGTTCAGGTTATCATTAGTTAGATTCTATCGCCATAAGTGGCTTAATGGTTAGTGAGGTTTGTTGAATAATGATTTTCATTTACCGCGGTTGTATATAAATGTAAATAATTTGTGAATAGGTTTATTAAGCCACATGATTCAGATGGTCAAAATATGTCATGTATGATTAATGGGCCTTGGGTTTGAATTATATTTCATTGGGTATTCTACGGAGTTGAATAGTGTAGTTTATACATATTTCCTATAGGCCGCTGGATCAAGGGGCCCGCAAACCCAGGATGCTACCAACAATGACACCAGTGGCAACAGCCAAGGGGGCCCCGGGTCAACTGTGCCTGCCACCACAGGTACAGCCCGTGTGTCTAGGGGTGGTGGGAGTGGTGTTTGGCCAAGGACAAGGTCTGCAGAGGGGCCTGGACTGCCTGATGACTCCCAACTGGTACGCATCATAGATGCGTACCAGGATAGGACCGGAGGATTCAGCCAGGTAGTGGGGGTCCTCAAGGACATGCAACAGGAGCAGGCTGCCCATCATGCCCGCATGGAGGCCAAGTGGGACAAACTCACAGTGGTGCATATGGACATATTGACCTGTCTCCGCCAGATCAGCACAAATATGTCCACACCTCCCTGGGTGCCCACAACATCTCAAACAACAACATCTGCTAATGCCACAGGGAGGGAGGACGAAGCTGGTGGAGACTCCGATGCACCGTCAGAAGAAGAGGAGGGGTCGTCCGAAGAAGGACAAGTGAGCCACAGTTGTCCCTGCACATCCCCCAGGAACCCAGAACCTGTTTTGGATGTTGATCTTTGGGTACAAAGTGTTCACCTTGTTGCACATGACACAGGTCCCCATCATGATGTGGAGGTTCCATGTTGTACCAATGCTGAAGATGAATGTGGACTTCACTCTGGACATTTCATCTACCAATACTTCTAACTCATTTGTGAACTGTTGATTCTAAGCCTCATGTACAGCACTATGTACAGCACTATCTCCACACATGTATGTAAATAAAATCCCCATTACACTATACTTGCCTATGTTGTGATTCAAACTTGGTAAGTGTCATGGAGATGATGAAATGCTCAAGCACACAGTGCATGCCGACTACTACAGCAATGTCATTACCGTTATGTGACTCATGTTGATGTGACACCTATGAGGGAGACACACCAATAGGGATCCACAACACATACTTACCATGGACATGTGGCACATTGCCTACAAAGATGGTTGCCAGATATACGGTGGAATGCACAGACACCACACCTTTCCACAGTCACTGCCAACAAGCCCACAGGTGAGGTTACCAAATGTCAATCAGATGTGTGAAGACAGACAACACACAATACTAAGTGAAGCACGGGTACATTACAAATCCGAAACAAGTTTATTTCACAACAGTTTCAAGGTGAATCCACATGACAGTGGGCACATGGTCAACAACTGTTGTCAAATGGCGCTGTAAGTTTGAATTCTGGTTGTTGGTGTCAGACGTGCCCCAGCAACTGGCAAAGAACCCTGGGAAGGACAGAAAAGAGACACAGTCAGAAGCACACCAAAACAGGTAGGAAATGCAATAAACATGTCACAAGAAACCTACACAGTAACAACTTAGCATGTCCACACAATTGTGGACTACAGACCATCGGACAGGACATATCACAGGACGCTTCCAGTCAAGTACCACATGGACAAACACAAACAGCAACTGAGCTGCAGTAACACATCACAGGCTCACTCAGGACATTGACATGACAACGCTGTCAACTCACCTTCAGCTGAAGAAGTCGTTGATGAGCTGCGTGCATACGTCACCCTCATCATCACTGGCCTCGTGGCCCAGGCCAGGATCCTCCACAGGTGGTAATTGTTGGTCGTCATCGTCCTGGATGAGAGGCATCTCCTTCCGTACTGCCTTGTTGTGGAGCATGCAGCAGACGATGATGATTTTACACACCTTTGCAGGCTCATATGGGAGGGCCCCTCCGGTCTTATCCAGGCAGCGGAAGCGGCTTTTCAGGAGTCCAAAGGTACGCTCGATGACTCGTCTGTTTAGGCCATGTGCCCGATTGTATTGCATCGTGGATGGTGTCACAGGGTTCCTCAGGGGTGTCAGCAACCAAGGCATGTTGGGGTATCCAGAGTCACCTACATACAAAGAATCACACATTAGTTGTATATTGTAAGGGGCTTGGAGACAACATTGCAAAACACACACAACGTTAAACAGTATACACCAACAAGCCAGGCACGCTGGTTTGGCATCTGTGACATCATCACCAGGATGCTACTCCTCCTCAAGATGTAGGCATCGTGGGCCGGACCAGGAAACCATACACACACATGTGTAATAACCATGTCCGTCAGACATACCACCAGAGCATTTAATGAGTGGTAATGTTTGCAGTTGCAGTAGGTCTGTTCATTTGCTCGTGGTGGTATCAGGGCCACATGTGTGCCATTGATTGAGCCAAACACATTTGGCATCCTCACCAGTCCATAGAAGGCATCCTTGATCCCTGCGAGTTCACCTGGTGTTGGAAACTTGATGTATGAGTCAAGGTGGTGCAACATTCCCTCCAATACATCCTGTAGCACACGGCTGAACATTGTCTGTGACATACCCCCAACACTAACCACGGTGTGTTGGAAGGTACCGGTGGCTAAGAAGTGCAGGGCTGCCATCACCTTCACCTTTGGCGTCAGTGCTGTCGGGTATGTGCGGCCAGGTTGCAGATGTGGTGCCAACTGCTCTACCAAATCATCAATCACGCTCCTGGTGAAGCGGTACCGACGGATGCTGTTGCGTTCCATCATGGTCTCGAGGTCCGGGGACGGTCTATGAACTGCTGGCACCCTGCAGTACAGAGATATATGAAGTAACATTATACATTCAGCTACCCATGTAGCACTCATCTTGCAGAAAATCACAATATACATCATAGCAATTCACAAGTAACTAAGGTGTGTGCTTTCTTGTTATGGACACATATGTCACCTTCATGCCCATCATCTCACATATCATTGACACATGTGTGCATGAGTTCCCTGTGGCGCTATGGCAAATCATTGGGCTGTGGCATAGTACCCATGGACTGCTGTCACATTACAAACACACAACACAGTGACAAGTGATGACAGACATTTCACAGGCCTCACAACTCCATGTCAGGGAGATAGCCATGGTCCCTGTATTACCACATGTGCACTGGAATGCCATGTTTTATCATTGACATCCCACAAACAATAATGACTTCCCCAGTTAGTGGGCCCTGTGGTCCCTGCAGGCTATACATGGATGCCCCTTACACACATAGCTTGTAATAGCATGCACAAGGCACATGGTGGACCCTGTCTGACATTGGCTCCATGGAAACACAACATCAGAGACACACCATGCACACAGACTTTGTGGATATCTCATGAATGTAGCCGTGGCTCTGTCTGTGACGTACATGACATGCAACCCTCTACTCATGTTGTATGTGACAGGTCATACAGATCTGCTAACTGGTACTGTGTCCATGACTCATGCCCATATGCCAACACTTTTAAATTACATTAGTGAGGTGCACCACACCAAAAGTAATCTGTCCCCATGAACTCATGCCCAGCCTGGGAGTGGTTTGAACTAAGTGACATTAAAGGATAGAAATGTTGCCCCGCCCCATACACACACAGGTGATACAGCCTTACATGCCATGGGATGCAGTGTGGGACATGCTGTGGTGTTGAAGGTGTGGCCATGGCACTTAAATCAGTGTTAAAACCGTCTGCAAGTCACACCAATATGATCCGACGCAGCTGACTTGTATGCAGACACGCCGTACATGCATGGACCGAGTTGTGCACACACCTTGTCCATTGACTGTACGATGGATATGCATTACAGTCACCCGGGTCGGATCACGTTGATGCCAATTGGCAATGCTTGTGCACGGCTCGGTTCATGCATGTTGGACACGTATGCAATCTGCCCGACGCGCGTGAGTCGTAAGCAGACGTGTCGTACAGTTATGGACCGAGCTGTGCGCACGCATAGCCCATAGATTCGTATCCAGACGGATGCGTCTTTTTTAAAATAAACACGTCCGATAGTCAGTTTTCCGAGCCGTGCGCACTCATTGGCAATAGGCTGTCATGGAGATAGACGCAAATTCAAAAAACGCTTGAGTCGTGAGCTGGAAATACAGTTGGATGTGTACAACAATGTTGCAATCCTAGGGTGTCCTGAAGGTGAGTGTTTTGAACGATGCGGAAGATGTGTAGGAGTCTTTCATTTCCATGGATTGGACAGATTCACAGAATGCAACCGTGTCTGGCCTATCGGTGAGGGGCAATGTCACAGAATATGCCTCTGCAGCCCTGATTTAAGGCTATCAGGCCCCCAGGGACCTCACTTGCCTGCACTACATGCTAGAGGACCACTTTCCACAATCCACTGCTGCTGCTGTAAGTGCTTCCTCTGGATCCTGCAATGGCATGTACTTTGGAGAGGGCCCCAGCATTCACTGAGGAGGAGAACCAGGCCCTGCTGGATGGGGTCCTCCCAGAGTACAGCAAGCTGTACGGGACACCAGGGGAGCAGGTGAGTGTGCAGTCCACTGCTTATCATTTTATGCAAGTTGTATGACTAAAAGTAATGGAATTGTGCACAGCAGTGTGAGGCATATGCACTGAGTACTTTCAGCTACCTATTCATGTGGGTACATGTGTTGAACAGGTGTCCTGCTGCAGTAGTGCAGTAGTGCAGTAGTGCCGGCCTTACAGTCCTAGCCAATGTTACCATGTCAGACCTGCCCGAAAAAAGCACAGTTCTATTGGTGCAATACCTGTGTACCTCTTTTGGCTTTGTGATGACTACATGTATGTTCAACTGTATGCAGCACAATTATGTGGCATGTGTGGTAATGTCCTCTTCACTTTGTCATCCTCACAGGTTGATGCCCACCAGAGGCAGGAAATCTGACTGACCATCGCCCGGGCAGTCAGATCAGTGGGGGCCTACAAGCACCGGATCCGCAACTGCCAGAAGAGGTGGCAGGACCTACGTGGCTGGACCCGGAGGATCACAAGGGTCCAGCTGAAGCTGTCGCCTCCTTGCCGTAGGGGCAGACACCGGACCCTGACCCCCCACATGCTCCGGATTCTGCCGGTGGTCTTCCCGGACCTGGATGGGCAACTGAAGGACAGATAGCAGCAAGGAGGGGGTAAGTCCATGCCTGATCTGTGAACATGTCTGACAATCTATGTGCAGTGTTGTGGCCTGGTCATACTCCCACATTACGTTGGTCTTGGAGTCCAGGACTCGTGTCCCTCAATTGTGTAAGTCACACTCCTCACCTGGCCCACAGTTGTGGCCCCTACAGTCTCTGACTATTATCAACCTGGGCTCTGTGTCCCTTAAATGAGATATGCAGATGGTCCTGCACAGCATATGTTACTGTGACTCTGATGTGTACATCGTGGGTGGGTCTCCTCTTTGCACTATGCTTGGTCTCTGACATGTGTTCTGTGTGTGCCTTTCATACGTGTTGAAATTGCAGGTCTGGGTCACAACTTGTGTGTGGGGTACTGAAAACATACCTATGCAGCAGGTGAGTCCATGTAGTGTCCTCAGGGCTATGTAGAGGAAGTATGTCACACTGGCCCAGACACCTGCCCACTGTCCATGCCAATACACTGTATTTGGTTTGCCTGCTCTGTCATGCCCACTCCAAGGCATAGTGATTCTCTGTACTCACACTCACATGTATGGACACACTGGTTGTGCTTCCTGAAATATGCCATCAGGTGTCTGACACAATCTCATTGTAGTTTGGCTTCCTATTTTTTGACAATTGGTGTGTTGAGGATTTTAGTGTGAGCAGGACATCTGAGTTGCGACAATGGGGATGATACCTGTGCAACATATAGGAGTGTGGTCAGTTGAATGAGCACAATGCTGTCTGCGAGAGTGACTTTCACGCAGCTGTGTGTAATTGTCAGCAGACTGTGCGGTGCTCATGTTCAGGTAGTTGTGTTTGCAGTCACTCATATGTCAGATTTAAGTGATGTAGGATCATCATAGTCCTAGAACAGTGTGTGGCAGGGGACAGACTGGTGCACTTGTCAGCTGCAGAGTTTGGGTATGGGCATGACCTATGAATGTGACGCAGTGCAGACTGATATTTTTGGGATGCATTGCCCCATGACATGTGACAGTGAAGACTGACTTACCATGCATGTGTGTGCCAGGGCATTGACTTGCTAGGAGGGATCCTACATTGGAGTCGGGTGTGCTCCATGCATTCCATTGTGTCATTTAGTATCAGGACGTTAAGACGTCATTGTGTGTTGTGCTGCTAGGCATCACAAGATTGTGAAATGTGAGTGTGGGCATACATTCATTCAGACACCTGTACTGAGTGATTGGCATGCGATGTGATGTATGTTAAGGGTGATGTACTTCTACATGGTCATTTGCATGTACAACAACTGTGTATGTGGTGCATGTGTGCACTTTGGGGTATTGTCAGCCAGCATGCAACAGACATATGGGTACCTGTCCAGGAGGGATATGGGTGCCATGGTTGATGTTCAGACTGGGCATTGACCTATGTACCCCTGTGTGTGCATTTTTAGTAAATGACAGCTAAGGATGCCAGCGCATGACGGGTAATGTTGGATATTGACAGAGTTGTGTGCAGTCAGTGCAGGAAACTAATGTGGTTCTTCTTTTCCTACTTATATGCAGATACATCCACGGGCAGAGGAGACAGCGCCACGGACCAGGATGATCCGAAGAGCCAGCCCGGGCCATCAACTGAGTCGTTGGAGGGACCCAGTGGCACGGAGGGTGAGGGGAGCCACACCAAGGAGTCCTCAGCACTTTCCACCTCAGCTGAGGACCACAGCAGCTTGGAGGAGGACTCCCTTGTGGGGGCGGGTGTCAGCAGCCAGGAAACAACGGAGGGTGAGGCTGTCCCCGCCACCACCATCACGACCACCACCACCTCTGTTGCTGCAACTACTGTGGGGAGCGTGTCACCTCCAGCTGTCCTGTCAACCCCACCTGCACCCCTTTCCACTCCCATGTGATGAGGCACTGCAGTGGAGTCCACGCCCACCCAGTCTGACATGGGCACTGCAGCGGGGACCATGTCCACTACACCTGACCTGCTCACTGCAGTGGTTCCCGTACCCACCCCATCAGACTTGTGCCCCACAGTTGTGATGGCACAACCCATGTCAGACCCCTCAACTGCAGTTGCCACTGATTTTCCTGCACCCAGCACCCCTTCTCAACCTCCTTCTGAGCACTGATCCTGTCCCTGCGGTGCCTGGCCTGCACAATGTATGCCCCTCAGAGTGGATGTCCCCTAGTCCTTATCAGTACAGGTAAGCAATGGGTGACAGGTGTCACTGACACCATGATTGGACTTTTGATTTTCTACTGGACATTGGACTACATTTATTTATTTATTTTGCCTTCCAGATGGCAGATTGCTGAATAAAGCATGTTTTGTTCTCCTTGCGCATTTGATTTAGTGTTAGATTTTGTTGCTGCTGTTTACTCTGACCTTGGTGTGAAGATGCAGGATTTACAAATGTCTGTTACTGAGGTGTTGATGTGGTGTACTCCATGTGGGCCATGAGATGAGTTTTATGTTCAGGTTGGTATCAATGTTATCCTTTGCAGCTGAGTGGGGGTGTCATAATTGACTACGTTGGCACAGGGATGGTAACATTTCTTTGGCATGGCCACATCTGTGGCTTGCACCCATGCATATATGATGTGCTTCACAATGTCCAATGTGACACTTTCCCTGACAGTTGTGCCATCTACACTGTACATGCAGCTGCTGGACATCATTGGTGTAAAGTCAACTGTGTCCTCTGTGCAACTTAGTAGAAATATGTATTGTCTAAGTGCAGGTGACTTAAGGGGCAATACCGTACCCATGCGTATGTCACCAGTGCCTACATTGGGTGGTAGATGAAAGTTGACTGTACAGGTGTTGTCCTAAGATGCACAGGAATCATACATACTGTTCGGCATGTGCTGCTATTTCCATGATGACACTTACCTTGTGCTCACTGTGATGGGTGATTTTGACCCTTTGCCACAATGCTCTACTTTAGATGCACTTTGTATCCACACATTTTACATTGGATAAACACACTGATTGGGTGTTTTCACACATTGACCCAGTGCTATTTCAAAACTTGACTTGTGTAGCCCACACTCTGGTTTACTTCACACATGTGATGGTAGTTACTTTGTGTGTCATGAATCAAAATCACTGATGGGGCTATTTGTCAGGCACTACACACTGTTAGCATGATGTTGTTTTGGAATGTATTTGGATGACATGCCTGTGGCTGATGTTTGATGGATGTGTGTCACATCATCCTCCCTATGGGTGTGGTGGCATCAGTGATAGGCAACATAACACATATGGGTGGGGTGGCATCAGTGATAGGCAACATAACACATATGGGTGGTGTGGCTTCAGTGATAGGCAAGATAACACATATGGGTGGGGTGGCATCAGTGATAGGCAAAATGCCCCTATGGGTGGGGTGGCATCAGTGATAGGCAAGATAACACATATGGGTGGGGTGGCATCAGTGATAGGCAAAATGCCCCTATGGGTGGGGTGGCATCAATGATAGGCAACATAACACATATAGGTTGGGTGGCTTCAGTGATAGGCAACATAACACATATGGGTGGGGTGGCTTCAGTGATAGGCAACATAACACATAAGGGTGGGGCAGCATCAGTGATAGGCAAAATGCCCCTATGGGTGGGGTGGCATCATTGATAGGCAACATAACACATATGGGTGGGGTGGCATCAGTGATAGGCAACCTAACACATATGGGTGGGGTGGCTTTAGTGATAGGCAACATAACACATATGGGTGGGGTAGCATCAGTGATAGGCAAAATGCCCCTATGGGTGGGGTGGTATCAGTGATAGGCAAGATAACACATATGGGTGGGGTGGCATCAGTGATAGGCAACATGCCCCTATGGGTGGGGTGGAAGTAGTGGTGGCCATGGGTTCCCTAAGGAGGCGTGGTAATGGTGGGCAGGGTCTGGACCCCCTGGATTTGTTTGTGGGGCAGGTGTTGGACTTACCACCTGCGCCGTCCGCGTCTGTTCCTGATCTGGTCATATATATACAGGACTGGTATGACCTGCGCGATTGGATTCATGGTCCGTCTTGATCAGTTCCTAGGTGCTCCGATTCAAATCCGTGGAATGGGTTAATGGCGCGAAGCGGAGTTTATTTGCAGCTCTTCTGGGTGCTGAGACGTCCTGTACGTGGTGACCCGTCCGGAACGTAGGAACTGTGCATCATACTTGACCGGCCGGAAGTAGCTGTGTTTATGTTGCTGTGCGGTGCGAATCTAGTGTTTCCGGGTCAGGCTCGGTCGGAGATTGATGATGGAGTCGGAGCGTGTGGTTCGGTCGGGATTTTGGCACTTTTCCGCATCGTACTTCCTCACCCGGACGGTCTTGCTCCTGGTATGGTTCGGCCTTAAGGTAAGGGCTACTGACACGTCTCGGAGGGCTGACCGACCGAGATCGGAATCGACCCCTAAAAGGGGACCATCTGGCGTTGTAAGACATTACCTGTGATAGTATACTAGGAGAGATAAATATATAATCAATAATACTGTCCCACTCCCGTGCTTTAAAAGTAGGAATCCGACCAGCAGGATCACTAAAACTCGGTTCAAAGAGATCTACTGTAGCCAAAAGCTCCTCCAGGCATTCCCTTTGTTGCATATGCTCAAAATGAGAAGTCAAGTTTGCCGACCCTAGGGGATCATCAACTTGACTGTTCAAATTGCACATATGAATATTAAAATCGCCCATAATTACAATAGAATAAAAAGTGATTTGCTTCAATCTATATTCTTCTAAAAAACATTTCAATTGACATAGATGTTGATTTAAAAACAGCTATCTCCAGAGTTATAAAAATTAATAAATAACATTTTAGATAGATTAGGGGGTGTCCCTTCAATTGCAAAACAATTACGGGACCTCCTGCAAGTGCCCATCATTTTTAGTGAAAATAATATTAGAGGGCCCCCTTAGCTCTGCCCGCAGGAGAGAGACTTGCTGGGATGCTGAATGATTTAAACCCATCCATCCAGAAATGTCCTTCCTTGTCCCAAGTCTCCTGTAGACTAATTATATCATAATTGTTCAAAAAGACAAGCCACCTACAGTTATCTCTTTTACTTCTAAGTCCCGCAATGTTCCAACTAATGATCTTATAGTTAAGAGCTTTGTTTAAAACCATTTCCTGTCCATTTTGAGTTTCCCTGGAAAAGCTCTGTAGGCATTGG
Organism: Lissotriton helveticus; assembly: GCF_964261635.1. Taxonomy (NCBI): domain Eukaryota; kingdom Metazoa; phylum Chordata; class Amphibia; order Caudata; family Salamandridae; genus Lissotriton; species Lissotriton helveticus. The sequence continues at coordinate 815,556,725 of NC_136069.1, forward strand.
GGCAGCTCCAGTCAATCATTCTCATCGAAATTAGTTAACGGGAGAAATCTATTTTCTAAAACTAAACTATTTCCTTCTTCATTCCCCTCAGTAATCCGTAATGAGTGTTGTTGGGCAATTGCTGGTCTCTGGCTAGACCTGTCAGGGCTGGGTTGTGCTCCTCCCTAGAACTACGTAGGAGGGAGTTGCCACCCTGGTTAAACCCTATAGACACTATAGGACGAGGCTCACAAGAGAATCTACGGGTTGACTGTAGCACTGTTGAAGGTGGATAAAAAAAAAACAGGGGCAAAGCCCTGATACCCCCCGCCCCTCCTTCCAGCCATCCTCAAACAACTGGCCAGCTATATCTACCTTGTTGAAGTTAATAACGACACAATCGCCATCCACCTGGTTAGAGCTATACCCAACCTACCCCACTCGTCTATCCATTATTATATGGGATGAAATCTTAGGACTGCCATTACAATATTGATCACACCAAAATGTGGTTTTCCGTAGCAGATCCGCGGTGGATTCATGAAGGTGCTCTCTAAGTGGGGGAACCCCTGTAAGAATAGTTACCAGATGAGTGGCTTCTGAGGGAAGATTACATCTACAGCTATTTGTCTTACTATTGACTTCTTGATTACCTTGACCAACAGTATTGGCCAGTGTCTTATGGATGGGAAAGGGCTTGGGGGTCTCTCTGGTTGATGGCATGTGCTACCCCCTACCAGCCTCCCCAGGGAGACAACTGGTTTCATTGAAGATACGGCTCTTGCCCTCTCCAATACTTGTATTTGGCTAACGGAGCCTGCCGCTCTATTATTAGTATTAAACTGTGTTTGCACCTGGGGTGTTGTAGTTATATTCGGGACATCACAGGAAGCCCCCCCCCCCCATGTGGGCTTCAAAGCGCTCAAGTTTCCTCAGGATACCCTCAACACAAGTATTTAATGAGATAGTAATGTCTTTAACAATGTTCTTGAGTATAGACTCCAGCCGCGAGCTAAGAAGCTCCTCCGCGAATTTCCGGACCGCCATTTGTGTGTTTGAGTCCATAACTCCAGCCTGAGTGAGTCAATAGTTACTTGTTGTTCAGGTATACTTGACCTTTTTTTACCCTCTTTTTCCCTGTGTTACTCGGCTGAACCTTTCTAATGATGCAACCACTGGGAACGTAACTACCTTAGTCACTTATTCTGCACCCCTTTCCAATATCTCAGCATGTCTGGTCCCATCCCACCCTGTGACCAGCTTAATTATCAACACATTTGGCTCCAATGGAACAGGGTTACTAGGCCCATTATTAGTTGCACTTAACCTCCCGCGAGGTCAGGGGTCAGCCCCAGTTCAGCCTCCGCATGTTCAATTTCCTTGTTCAGGGCTCCCACAGCTGAAGTTAAATAAGATATTATTGAGGTAGAGTTCCTTGGCATTTTAGCTTCAGCATCCCCCTGATCCCTACTGCAAGGTTGTTTTCGCTTACCCATAACTGCTGTCAGGGTCCCTGGGGTTAGGGGGTATCCCAGCCCAGCCTCCTCTGGGCTTTGACGGGCACAGACGGGCCCGCCCTTGGCCTGGGCTTTGCCTGGGCACACCTGCGTGCGTCCCCCACTGCGGGAGGCCGGTCGAATTCTTATGGCACCTCTTGGCGCTCCAGATGACGTCGTCAGCAGGCGTCTGCCCATGCCTGCTGGGAGATGTAGTGCTGAGGTGCCGTTTCCCTCATGGTGGGATGTTAGTGCAGGAAAGCCGTTCCCCTTACGGCTGCTGTGGAGAGGAGGAATAAGGCTGTTCCCCACACGGCAAAGCCCGCTGCTGGATAAGTGCGTCCCGCGCTGTGTGAGGCTGGCCGACTTCTTATCGGGCCTCCTGGCACTCCAGATGACGTCGTCAGCAGGCGTCTGCCCACACCTGCTGGGAGATGTAGTGCCCAGGTGCCAGTTCCTTCACGGCGGAATGTTCGTGCAGGAAAGCCGTTCCCCTCACGGCTGCTGTGGAGAGGAGGAAGAAGGCCGTTCCCCTCACAGCAAAGCCCACTGCCGGATAAAAGCGTCCCACACTGCGGGAGGCCGGCGGACTTCTTATCGCGCCTCCTGGTGCTTCAGATTATGTCATCAGCAAGCATCTGCCGACGCCTGCTGGGAGATGTAATGCCCAGGTGCCGTTTCCCTCATGGTGGGATGTTTGTGCAGGAAAGACGTTCCCCTCACGGGAACTGCTCATTGGGCAGTGCAACATAAAAATAAAATGATAACAAGAAGTTGTGATCATTTTCTTTGCAGGACTCCGATTCCAGCCAGTTCGAGCAGGGCGGTGCAGAGCTTGCAGCTATCAGAGGGAGCAGGATTGGTCTTCACGCCCTCCCTAAATGCACATGAGGGCTTGGCCGGGCCTCTGGGGCTATCCCAACAGTCATGTGCACTTGGCATGTTCTCCACTGGGCTATGTTGTACAGTCCAGTGGAGAACATTCCCAGCCTCCCGACGCTGCAGTTTCATGATTAGCTGGGTGCTTCCAGTCCTCTGCGAGGACTGAGGAGAGACGTGTGGCGGCGGGGAAGAAGATACGTAAAAAAAAAATTATATCATGCATCCCACCTCCCGCCCCCTGCCCCACCACCCCCATAGAGAGGCAGCCACCACTGCCCACCAGCACTTAGACCGGCCCTGTTTGTGACAGAGTATTCTGATGTCGCCGGGAAGGAGGAGAGACGCATACCATAGGTGATCCTACGGGGAACAATCCAACAGTCACTGAATGTGATCACGGGGTACTCCCTAGTCCTCGCTTCCCATGGGGCAAGTCGTTCCTTCCTAATGGGTCAATGGACCCCCTGAGTGGATGGTGACTATAGGTCACATCCACAGAGTGGCACTACCAGTATTGTATGGTAAGATTGGAGCCCCTCAGTTCAGTCCTGATGAAAGCCACGTACCCACAGGGACCTTTGGCTGAAACATGTTGACCTATTTCTCAATATTCACATAGCGGTGACGGGATGATTGTCTTCTTATTCACCGCGCCTTTGTTTTTAGACTCCACAAAGTTTCCTTACTGAAGAAAGTCGCATGGGGGAACTGTGATGGCTTTTTAAACTCACTATTTCCTTTGGGCCCCCACTCACTTTAGAAAGTGCATCCCTGTCGTCAGGTGTATGCCCGCCCTCCACCAAACGGGGTTTCTGGAGGGCGAGGACTGGCAGATAATGAAGCATGACACCTTGTGGTGTGTGATGCCACTCTATCACTTTTTGTGAGATGCCCTTGTCACCACTCTGCACTTCACATTGACTTGGTCATATTCTAGAAGTGGTCTCTATTTGTGATATAGAGTATTCTGTTCACCAAATTCTAATTAAGGCCTTAAATCATACTCCAAACTCCAAATAAGGTTTCAAATAATTTGCTGTTTGAACCAGGTAAGTAGCCTTCAGTGATCTTAGACTATAAGGTTGATGAAGCGCGCCGAAGGGTTTGTTTAGTCAAGATCCAGAAAACAGCAGGAAATGTTGAAGCCACTCCTCAATAATGTTTTACATTTTCATCACTTGTTTTGGTAGGAATTAGGTTTTTATGTGTGATAGCGTAAAACAACTGATAATGCCGGTGGATGAGTAGTTCAGCATCATTGGATAGTGGCATACAAGAAAACGTAGGAATGGCCTGTATGTCACTGAATTGCATCTAATTGGGAAGCATCCCCTGCTCACCCATCACTTCCCTCTGTGGTCTCTACTGCAGTGGGATGAGTTTGGTGCATTGCACCCAGAGCTTGTGACTCTGACGATAAGGAGGGAGGGAACCTGCAAAGGCCCTTCGGCTAGTCAGTCAAATTTATCAGCATGATATAAGCATGAGTTATGGGTAAATAATGTGCTTTTTTCAAGAAAAAGGCAAATAGAAGCGTGGGCGATTTTGTTATGTTTCCAGTTGTATATGCTTTGCTTTAACCGTGAGAGGGGCCTCTTTTTGTCCTTTTTTTCCTTCTCAGTTAGAACAGAGGGGCATATTACCAAGCAATAGCGATAATTATCGCTATTGCTTGGTTAGAGACAAAATACATTTTACCGCTGAGCTGCGGCAATACATGAATATCGCTGAAAAGTCAGCGATATTCATGCATTACCGAGCTAATGCTCTTAGCCATGTTATCCACCTCCCATTGGATAACATGGCTAAGAACTGCTCAGGGCAGGTGTTAGCTTTTGGAGATATTCACGCTTAGCGCGAATATCTAAAAAAGTTGGTAATAGGAGATAGCGATGTTAGCGACTGTTTCCAGTCGCTAACATCTTGGCACGCCCACTTTGCATGTCATTAGTGATAAATATCACTGACATGCAAAGTGGGGCCCAAGATGGTCGCTATCTCCTACTAGCTGTCGCTAACTGGTGTTAGCGACAGCTAGGTAATAGGGAGATAATTTTATCTCCGCTTTCTTGGCTTTTAAAGCCAAAAAAGCGGAGATAAACCCCCTTGATAATATGCCCCAGAGTTTGTCTGCACCATGCATGGCTTTTTTTTTTTCCTGTCTCTAATAAATCATATTCAACCAATGAGCCACCGATTCCTGTCATGTGATGTCATCGCCGTGAATTGTTTGAAAATAATTTACTTGACTAACATAAACCTCTTGGCGAGATCTCGGTGTGTGTATATCCACCATCCAGAAGGTCTAGAATCGAATTCCGTCAAGTGCTGACTCAACCTATCTTCATTCCGATTTTCATAAAATGAGAAGTATTGCATTTTGGCAATAAGAATTAGATATAGAATAAGAAAGAATGAGAATTCGATAAAGCAGCTAATGCAAATACTCTATGTGATACGTGCTACAAGTAAATCTTTTGTCTTCATTTCGCCAGTACTAAATAATAAAAATAAAAAAAACGGGTCGGTCTTATAATATAATGTATATAGAAAAGGGATGATTTTTACAATTTCATGAAAAGATGACAAGTAGTCCTCATACTTTTAGCGGACACTGCAAGTACCGCGACAATTATATGGTTTTTTTCTCCGACTGCAGACGGCCCGCCCACCTGTTTCTTGTTATGCCCCCACCGTACATAGAACACCGTTATCCTCATTAATCACACTATGTGCCTTCTTATCTTTTGAATCTAGATGTGCTGAGCATCTTATCTTCCGTGCCTGGATGGATTTTAAATCACATTTTTCATTTCCTCTCCAAGCACTTCATGAAATCTTGGAAGAATGTGTTTACTGGATTTCAGGCATACGCGTTTTTTCCGCGCTTATTCAGTTTTCCTCAGTTCACTTTTAAGGTGACAGGATGATTTATTTACTGTCTTTAACAACGTTCCTCTTCACTGGACAAATGATGAATATCAATATCTATCAGCCAACCTAGCATCAAAACCATGCAAAGCCTCCCATTTGCAAACTAGGCTTCTTTTTCGAAAATGATGCATTGGAGTGTTTCTTTGTTGCAAGGTGAGGGAGTGTATGCATTGACATTTCAAAACAATGAAACACGACTATTCAGCATAGAAAACGATGTGCGTTTTATACACACACGCACACACCCCCCCCCCACACACACTTACACTTACACACACACTCCAGGGGCGGCACTAGGCTCATGGTGGCCCTGGGCATGGAGCGTAGGTAGGGGGTCCCGGAAGAGGGGATCTGGGCGGATCGGAGCACGGAGGCCAGTGAAAAGGGGGGTCAGGGTGTTTGGAAGTGGAACAGAGGCCGCCAAATCCCTGCCAGGGGCCGCCACGCAAATATGTATCCATCCTCAGAGGATTATTATATTAAGGATATATATTGGCATGGTGGCCCCTGGGGTTTGGTGGCCCTGTGCAGGTGCACAGCTTGCACATGCCTAAGGCCGCCCCTGAATGTCAGAATTGTTTATTTCCATTTGGTGGTGTATGAATGCTTGCAACAGTATGGTGATTTTTTCTAGCCTTGCATGAATAAAAGCATATCACTCCTCTTTATGTATTTTTCTAATACATTTATATTTGCATTGATCCAGCGCTCTGACTGAAAAACTGTCTCAATAATGCTACCTATCACCTCAATACTCACCATTAATCATGAAACACATATAAAGGCCAATAACACCAATGAGACCATTTTTGAGCGACTGGATCATGGGGTCTGATTAATCAAAACTACTCACATACTATTTACAAAATTATTTACAACTGCAGTTTATCTATTTTCACCATGGTTTTAAACATTTATCATTTTAATCAGGCCACTAAAGGCGATTGGATCAACTGATGGAAACTAGACCATGAATAAACAAGACCAGCTTGTCTTTTCAAATCTAATTTTATTAACTTTATTTTTCATAAGAATAAAGGCATTTACGTTTTAAAATCTTTATTTTATAAGCAAATAAGAAGGCAGCATTTTAATGAGGAAATGTTTTAATAACTGACATCCTCAAAGCAAGCTCAGAAATATGAAATATTAGCAGAATAACAGTTTCCATTCCCTATACCTATTTCCCTGTCTATTTCTCACTTCACCTAGAAAGGAAAAATCATTTAAAGTCTGCTGTCCTTACGTGCGCCAAAAGTCCAACAGCATGTCACGTCATTCAGGAATCGGAAAGCAAGAAGGTTTTTTTCCTGCTCATGGTGTCAGGTTTTATACCTTTCTTTCTATCTAAACTTTCTACATTTTACATTCTTTTGGACAGATCCGAGCTTTTTATTGGCTGTCCTGTGTCAGTCCATTATTAGGTCATCTCCGATTCTTGACCATGTCCAGGCTTCACATAAGCCCTATTGTCTTTCACTTCCACGACATTCGGCTTCCTCAAGAAAGTTACTTTTTCCTCGAGTTTTGAACATTTCACTTACTAGCCTTGGCATGCACTTTAATTCCTGTCCTTGAGCCTTTTCTTTATGAGCACGTTCAGCACTACCAAATAACTGCTTTTTCAATTAACGATGACAATGCAGTAAAAATCTTCACAGCTACGCATGTGCAAAGGCCCCACTCTGGACAAGTTTCAGCGCCTGCAGCTCTGTCAGCCATGTTTTCTGGACCATCTTTAGGCCTCACTTTGGAAACTATTATTAAACAAACACAAGACATCAATTAATTAAAGAATTGAGACCCATTCTGTTACCCTCCCCCTTTACTAAATAATCCTGTTAATTATGTTACCTAGCAAAAGCACAGTCAAGCAGCATTATATTTACTTCTCCTTTAGGAACTTCACGAACTCCTTGAGCTTTTGTCACAGAAAAGACATAACATAAGCACACAAAATAAGCACATGCCATTAGTTAAACAGCCGCATTTAATACTGACAAAGACAATAGACAAGGTTAGTTTATTATTTTTTCTTGCGTTTGCAACATAAAGCACATTAGTTTATCCCGCGTGTATAAATGAATGTATTTCTTAAACTTAGTTGATTAGAATTTCACCACATGCTTATTAATTCAATTATTATTATGGGAGATTAACTTCACAAGTTTGAACAAAATCTTGTTCTGCACCTTGCTTCATCAGCATCTTCTTTCCTAGCCCTCATTTTTGACTATCTTACAGGTTGTATATAATGCAGGTTGTATATAATAAGTATCAATTCAAGGGCCCTTATTCTACTCAATTCACAACTGTTCTATCACGACATTGATAAGCAATCTGCATCTACTTCTGTTGTGTATTGGTTATCATGTTTACCTGACGTGTGAAAGCCCCATGTTTGACAGTGCACGTTAACAAAGAAACCAATGATTTTTTATTAAAAGTTGTCATGTGTTTTTGTTACCTTGCACCAGCCACAAAGTGCCAGATATGACTTCATTTGCAGTCACTTGAAAAGTAGGGATTCTCAAATAAATGGTAAGAGGTTGAAACAAATCCAAAGTAATGCATGGCATGTCTATGTGTATGTGTCTGCATGTATCCATATATAAAGATAGATAGATAGATGGATAGATATATAGATAGATAGATGGATATATAGATAGATAGATATGAATAGATAGATAGATAGATAGATAGATAGATAGATAGATAGATAGATAGATAGATAGATAGATAGATAGATAGATAGATAGATAGATAGATAGATAGATAGATAGATAGAGAGAGTGCGTTAATATAAACAGAGACTTTATTTTCCATCAAGCGGTCTCTTCTTTCCTTTAGGAGCAGAATGTTCTGATCATCAGCGCTCCATAATCTAGTGCTCGGTTGGCAAGCATCACATATTGTGATGTGTTAGCTAAGAGTTCCATGTCCTTCAGACTCATATATTCCTCTGTAGTTGTACCTTGGTGATTCAACAAAACGTGGCATCATAATCAGCATTCTACTGCCACTGACTGGACAGAGAAACCGTTTACAATTTCTCTGAAAATGAAAAAAAGCATACTTAGGCAGAGCTTTGTGGACAGGAAGGACATTAGAGCAAGTGAGGAATAAGCACTGCTGTTGTTAATTTACATAGGCAGAACAGAGACTGCTGGGAAAAGCCTGAAATTAAAGGCACAGAAAATGCCTGCTTCTGGAGAGAACACTAAGAAGGGTTGAAAGTTTTTCCTCTGACCCTGGCCACTCTTACAAGGAATCCTATGATAGTCAGCAGGACCCACCCTAAAAAGGAAGGGACAGCCATTTGGACCCTTTCCACCTTTTCTATATCTCGCCTGATCGAACCTGATCGAGCGCTGATTGAGCGGATAAGCACATGTACTTCTCATTTTGGGAAGGTATTGCTTAGCTTGCTATCAGCAGCTCAGTTATGTTATGATTTTAGAGGCTATGCAAGGAATGCTGTAGCCCTGCATTCGGCAGTTTTTATTGCTTCTTGCATTCAAGAGATAGATAATTAGCCAGAATCTGTGGCCCAGCTATTCACCTTGGCATTCCGATTTGCACAAAGGGAATAAGTATTTGAGAGAAAATGCAAAATGTGTTTCTTATGTTGTTATGAACAGCTTTTAATTCTTTCTCTTTAGGCTCTAGCCAATGCAGAAATATATAAATAACTGCTGACTTCCTGTAAGACGTGTCCAATGCTGAGACAAAATAAAAGGGGACACTTACAAATGATAGTGCTATCGTTTGAGAAAGGGTAAGTTGACACTGAATTTCATGTGTATTCGCAGACCAAGCATGAAAAAGTCCCCAGCATGATCTTCATTGCGGGCTTAGAGCTGGTATTACCTTTTCAGAGGTGAGGGTCTTTCGATGGCTCGTTGGTCTAGGGGTATGATTCTCGTTTTGGGTGCGAGAGGTCCCGGGTTCAAATCCCGGACGAGCCCTTTCATTGGTGCTCTTTTGAAGTATGCATTTCAAAGCCAATACCAATTTTCTCTTTGCAGTAGTGGATGAATATTTGCTAGAGTCTCATGCTTTTAACCTTGCCCTGCCTGAGCAAATAGGAAACATTTCTCTTTAATCATTTTGCAAAAATTCTGAACTTGCAAGGCATATACAAGCGTTCAGATAGGGCTGTCGGGCAGGTTGCATGAAAGAAATCTAAAACCACAGGCCCTTGGAATAGTCTGTTTTGAGCAGTTCATCACAGTAGAATCAACTGTAGGTATCTGTTTCTGTAGTGTAGTGGTTATCACGTTCGCCTCACACGCGAAAGGTCCCTGGTTTGAAACCGTGCAGAAACACTTGTTATATTGTCTTGGCTGCAATGTTGAGAGTTGCCGATTTGCCATGAAATTGTCCAGGCCCTGAAGATGGTTTCATGCAGACTCGTTCCAAGAAAGTGAATTCTCTTAAAAACACTGAAGTAATTGGCATGTGGATGTATCTGTTGATTCACAGACCTCGCTTTCAAAAGAGCCCTGCATTTGGTTCATTGCTCACCTAGAACAAGCATTAAGATTGACAATTTTTGGCACCAACAGGCATCTTTTTTTAGTGGAGTGTTTCTGGGCTCAATTCCTAGATGATCCTTCTCAAGGTGATGATACAAATGCATCATCACCTTTACGTTTAATGTCAGCAGGATCGGCTCTAGGCTCATGGTGGCCCTGGGCATGGAGCGTAGGTAGGGGGCCCCGGAAGAGGGGGTCTGGGCGGGGCGGAGCACGGAGGCCAGTGAAGAGGGGGGTCAGGGTGTTTGGAAGTAGAACAAAGCCGGAGGCTGCCAAATCCCTGCCAGGGGCCGCCACGCAAATATGTATCCATCCTCAGAGGATTATTATATTAAGGATATATATTGGCGTGGTGGCCCCTGGGGTTTGGTGGCCCTGTGCAGGTGCACAGCTTGCACATGCCTAAGGCCGCCCCTGCATACTCTGTCTCACACCCACACACATGTATGAGCAAAATAAAGAGTCTAAGTGGATTATTACGATGTTGATCGGAATTGCCTCTGACCGACACTGTCTCTGGACTGACCCACCTCCCGTCAGCCTTTCCGACCCCGTGATTACAAAGCGACCAAACACTGTTTGGTTGCATACTCAACTTTTCTCTATGGGAGCTTTTGTCACGGCCGTAAGTCGGCTGTAATACAAGCTCCTATAGGGAAATGGGTGTGTGTGTAAAACCCTGCACCATGTGACAGGCACCTCATGGTGCCTGCCACACGGTGCAGGGTTTTACAGGGGGGTACCCTAGGTACCCCCTCGACCACCAACTGTAGACTGCAGAGGCAAGCGGGCCCTGCTAGGGGCCCCAAAGTCACTTTCCGACAGCCTTTCCATGACGGAAACACCGTCATGGAAAGGCTGTGGGAAAGCGACGGTGTAATCCTAACAGCGGAAACGCCGTCCAGGAGGGATTACGGTGTGGTTCTGACCGGCTGTAAGACTCAGAGAGTTGGTCGGAAACTGAGTCGGAATGACCGTCTGGTTTACGTTCCGACCGCCGACATCGTAATTGGGCGGTTGGTCTGCAAACTGGCCATTTTGGTTGGAAAGCCTTCAACTGCGGTCGGAAACTTCCGGCTAGCGGTCAGAGGCTTTCCGACCGACATCGTAATCGTCCTCTAAATGTATTATTTTGTTTGTGCGGTATCTGCTATGTGACTAGCACAAGGCCAGATGCTTTAATCCAGGACAGCACATAGAAGCTGTTCCGAAGAATTCTAATAAATTCTATATTATCAGTATTCATGAGGAGCAATTCTTTTTGGGATCCCTTACAATCAGCTGTAGTTACAGAGATGGAGGCCTGTAAGGGACAACAGAGCTCCATTTTTGCAGTCCAATTTGCAAAGTTCCGGTATTGTAATCCCTGTCCACAAAGTACTGGTTATTGCAAAACCTATCTCTCAAAAGAGCAGGGTTAACAGTGAAAAAGGGCACATTGAAAAACTGACTCAGGGCGAACATGCAGTAGTTATTGGGACTACTATCTGCTTCCTCTGATGACCAAAGCTGCAATTAGCACATTGGAAGCTGTCCCTCATGGACAGCTTCCACTCTGTGAATGGGTGCCAATTAAAAATGGTATGCAATCACACACCTTTGAACATTTCCTGCAAATTCCAAACAAGCAAAGAATTCCTCTTTTTAGGATTCTATATGAATTACAGTGTTGACGTGAGTAGCAAAAATTATTTTGGCTTGCAAAATTATTTTGATGCTAATGCATTGAATTTCCGTTTTTCACCCTCATAACTACTGCCACTTTGTGCAGTACAGGTTTTGCGAGGGATTGAATACTGTATTGTAGATGTTGATTGTCAATTACATGGTTGTCATTCATTGTATCTTATACAATAAGAGTGAAGCTAGAGTTATATCTGGAAAAGTGCACGAGAGCTACCCATTTACAATATTGTCTTACATATACTTTCCTGTAAATCTGATCATATTGGAACCACAGGGAAAAAGGTATCTTGAGACAGCGTTCACCACATGACCTATAAGTACACAAAAACTGGTTTTCGTGCTGCCACTAATTTAGACTACTCTCAACAAGACCTTCCACTCCCACACCCCAAAATTCAAAAAAATATATCTTGAATCCTACTGCCCACCACTACCACCTTTACCAGCACCTTACATTGCTCCAAATACTTTAAAACATTCCTACTACACCCAGTGTCTGCCGCTTGAGCCTTCCAACCCTCTCAGCCACAGCTTGCTCTCAGGAAAGAAGAAAGTCATCTTTGTACTAACAGTGGGTCCGATTCACAATAATAAACTGAGATAAGGTGACCAGATGTCCCTGTTTTCCCCAGATGGTCCCGGCTTTTCATGATGTGTTCTGGTGTCCCGACACTTAACTCCAAACTAAATAAATGACCCATTTTTTGGATTGTGGCTGGGATGAGCACAGAAATGTCCCGGTTTTTGAGTTGTGGCTGAGTTGAGCAAACGCACTGATGTTAAAAAGATGTGCACATGCTCACTTCTCTAGTTACGGTGTGACGTCACTCCAGACGTGGTTGTTGTGGGAAGGCAAGTCCTTTAACCCCTTCCATGCTGATGACGAGCTCAGCTCGTCATCCGCGTTACCTGCCGTGTGCTGATGACGAGCTGAGCTCGTCATGAATCGCGGTAATTTTAAAAACGCCGCGTACAGCGGGAAAAGCGGCCGCACGCATGCGGTTAAAGAGATACATTTTCTCTTGGGATTTCCCTTCTCTTTCTACAACGCAGCAAGAATGTCATTATGCCAGCCATCGAGGCAACAGTGTGTCCGAACCACCAGCATGACCCTGCTCTGCTCAATGAGGTCAGAGGTCACTGTCTGCAGCAAGATCCAGCTAGCCACCAGTGGAAATGGTAGTCCTTCTTCTATGTCTATGACCTGTCTCGGTATTCTGTTTTGAGAATCTGATCACCCTAAACTGAGATAAAAGTCTAACATTATGACTTTTGGTATTCACAAAGGGCATTTACGAGTAGGAAAGTTAGACTTTGTCTCAGTTTTGGTCTCAGTGAAACTTTAGACCAAAATTCATATAATTTTGTTGCTCAAAATTCCTGAAATTAAGCCATTATGCCACTTATTGTTTTGCTACGTGCCATTAATGGTAAAAATTTCCAACAAACACCATTTGCGGTAAAGATCGTTTCCAAATTCACAGGAAAAAACACAGAATGCAAGGAAACTTGATCATGGTGCTTTAGTTTAAAGGTGTCCTGACCCTAAATCATTGACGTGAGCTTGTATTTCATGCTAAAATATAGTGCAGGGTGACAGATTTGAATTTTGTGTAATTGCACATATTATCAAGTACATTTGCACATCCCTAGCCTGCACTTACCTGCCTCTGAGGGGAAGCACTGTAATTCCCCTGACCACCTTGAGGCTCCATAGATACATGGGGCAGGAGGTGGCACTGTCATCTACAATTCCTCTGACTCTATCTGTTCTATGGATACATATGGGACATGCAGGAATCAGCAGATTCGCTTTTGTCTAAGCTTCAAGCTTTCACATCTTTGACATCAAAGTCGTCTGCAGCAAGAAAGAGTGCACACCACACGGGCATAATTTACGAACCTTGGCATAATTTATGAGATGCAAAATTGCATGAATTTTTTCAAATTATATGATTGTAACAGAAACCTTGGCATGGGGATAATGCTGAGAGAGAGCCACAGCTCCATTAGGCTTCACTGAACCCTAAGGCTCCTTGGTTGAACTCTCCTGGAGTGGGGTGTGATTTGCAAAAGAAGTGTGTCAAAAAGAGTGACTTGAATTATGCTTTGAGACTCTATGAACCTATTACATAAAGTGCCATGGAGTGTATTGGGTATTTGCACAGCCCTTTCTATTATATGGATTACGTCAGTGCTAAACGTGCACTAGCACAATAAGAAAGCGGGCATGCCATATCCAAATGGGGGTGCAGCTCCACGTAATTGAGAGAAACCTTTGCCCTCACATCATAATATAGATGCAGGTACAGGGACAAAAAAGCTGTTAAGAGGCACACTGATTGTTCACCAAATATGAGGTGGCGCAAAGTTAGTGCACCTCGTGAGGGCATCCGTTAGGGGTTTGGCACTGGGGACTTAAGACTCCTCTGCACTTCTCCATAGGAAAATTCAGTCACACATTATACCCATGTTAGGTGCTTGAGTATTATAGTAGGAATATATTTCAAGTGTATGGAAAGTTTAATTGCTTTCATGGATCTACTTATGTTGACCAACCTCAATCTAGTTTAAGTCAAAACCCACTCCTCCTCTACCTTTGAATACCTCGAAACACACATCATAACTCATCAAAACAACAAAGTAACAAAATGCCACCTCATCTACCACCCCCCAAGAAACTCTCCTGCATTCGGAGCACAAATATCAGACCTTCTCACACACTGCTCCCTAGCCAACCCCAACAATATCACCCTAGGTGACTTAACCTCCCCTGGAATAACGAAAAGGACTCTGTCATTCAGTCTTTAAATGAACTCCTTCTCACAATTGAGATCACCCAACACTGCAAGTGTCAAACCCACAACAAGGGCTCTACCCTTGATGCAATCATAGCCAAAAACGAAACAATAACCATCAATAACATCCTACCAATCGACTGTTCAGACCATCACATTGTTGTGTGGCGTTTAGAACTCCGAGTGAATTTTCCTGATTCATGCCCTTATATAGGTACAATTCACATTACCCTTATATAGGCATAGAAATCAATCCCTTATTTAGACATAGCCCATGTAGACCAAATACAGGCATGGCTACTTCCACTCGTAACAAACGTCACAACGGTTTCTTGGAAAATCGGCTTAAGCAGTTAGGGAACTTCCCCTTGCTTGAATATTGATTTGTCCAAGAACTCATGTACTTTGCAAAGAACAACTATTCCCTAGGGGTTCTTTCCTGACGTTATTATGCCAGACTTTACGTCAAGCTATGGCATTCTTAAACACATTCCAGGTATAAATATACCTTCACTTGCTATAGCAAACTACGGTGGTTAGGAGCAGTTCGACTATCTACTTGCCCGACGCAGCTCCCTACAGCATGTGCCGAAGGAAGCTGACCCTCCAGCTGACGCACTGATCAAGAGGCTGTCTTTCTCTCGCCGAGAATCCAGCTACGGTGTTTCCAAGCTAACCTTGCGGGGTGTTGGGAAATCGAGTTACAGAGATACCAGACCTCCTTCATTCTAAAGCAAGGTATGGAGCTGATTAGAAACTAGAGAAACCTTTGGTAGATTCTTGGCAAAAACAGCTGAACCTCTGCTACACAATACTTACTTCTTTCTGCGTACTAGACTTAGGTTAGGTACATTAGGGTGGCATATTTAGAAGCACCAGTTTAGTATTTTTAGTCAATGTTATTTATGTATGTATTTGTATATGGCTTAGAAACCATACAATGCTTTTACAGTATTATTTTATAATACTATTCTCACTGTACGCATTATACTTTGTAGTCTGCTTAACAATTGTAGCAGTTCACTTCACTTATATGAGAAAGAAGATTGTTCAATAAACCTTTTTATTGAAAACGCCCGTCTCTCTATTTCTCTGCAAACTCTGTTGAAACGAAGCATACACGAAGGAGTGAAATACTTATCTATTGTTTCCGCGACTCTAGAGATATATTTCCTATTCTTGGGAAACAAAGTTGTCATGTTTATGCGGTTGTCAGAAACGAATCCCTTCTTGTGAATTCGAGAAAGTTTCTAGTGACCTCTGAGCTAGCTGGCACTCACTATTAAGTTTAGTATATTCGATAGAGACCTAGTCGACCTCAGTCCTACGTCTAATCTGTAGGATATATCATTGCAATGCGCAGAGCCTATTGGGAATATAGGAACTACACTACAACATCATTATATTCCACATCAATCAAACTTTTAGTCCTCCAGCCAAAACTCAAATTACCCATCAAAGGAGCAGAAACCTCAATGCCATCCCCCTCCCTGTCCTCGAAGAAACAATAACCTCACTTCTCCCTCCCTCCACAGACAACCTCAACATGGTCGAGCTCACATCACTGTACAACAGGACAATGACAACTGCTCTTGACCAACTAGCCCCCCTGAAACTGAAATGGGTCAGAGACACACCCTCCAGAGCCTAGTTCAACAAAGACCTCAACTCCGAAAGAAGAAAGGTAAGAGCCGCTGAGAGACTCTGGAGAGGGGACCCATCCACAGCCAACTTCTCCCGGCTCAGAAAAGAACGCATCAATTACAAAAACACATAATCAATGAAAAAGCCTCTTTCTTCCGGAATGCACTAGACACAGCCAAGAACCGTCCCAAAAGACTTTTCAACATCATCCATAAACAGCCCTCCAAGCCCACCAAAGCAAACCCCCCTGCCTCCAAACTTCAGTGTAACAACCTGGCCGAATTCTTCAATGACAAAATCTCCAATATCGAGCTCTCCCTTGTCCATCATTTGTTTGCTGTAACATTCATTCCCAACATGGCAAATCCTCACCCACAACCAAACCTAACTCAACCCCAGTTTATGACATACTCCCAGAAGACGAGACCCCTCCTCAGTCAACCACCAAAATAATCCTTCACTCTAAACCCCCATCTTCCCCTTAGTGTTGGAAAGACTTCAAACATCTCTCCGAACAGCACATATCCAATGTGATTACCAACTCCAAACTCTCCAACCACTATGTTGACCCTCTACCCGCCTCCCTGGCTAAGAACCTCAACCTCATCCTAACCCCAATGTGGACAAAGATTATCAACAGCTCCCTAAGCAACGGACTGATGCCCGACTGCCTCAAACAAGGCCAAGTCACCCCCTTTCTAAAAAAATAGATGCCAACCCGAATGACCCCAAAAACTTCAGGCCCTTCACCAACCTTCCTTTCCTACCCAAAACCATGGAGAAATGCGTTCTCGCCCAACTGAACCAATACCTGGAATCTGACAACCAACTTGACTCACACCAATCCTGATTCAGAAATGGATGTAGCATAGAAACCGCGATACTGGACATAACCGATGATATTCATAACTCCCTTGACTCTAACAGATGTTGCCTACTTGTCTTCCTCGACCTATCAGCTGCCTTTGACACAGTAGATCACAGACCACTCTTAGACGCCCTACAAAAACGCATCGGAGCAGATGGTAATGTCCTAAAATGGTTTTCCTCTTTTCTACATAACAGCTTCCAATTATTCAAAATCAAGAATACATTGTCCGACACCTCCCCCTCAACTCGAGGTGTCCCCCAAGGCTCAGTCCTCTCCCCCATACTCTTCAACATTTACATGGAACCGCTCACTACCATTCTAAAACAAGCAAGCATCGACTATCACCTCTATGCTGATGACACCCAGCTATACCTCAAGATCTCCTCCCTCAATAACATCCTACGACTCAACTCCACACTATCAAAAATAGAAAATTGGCTAACACTCAACCACCTCAAACTCAACCAAGAAAAACCCCAAAATCCTTGTTTTCTCCAATCACAAACAACCGCTCCAACTACCAGCCTCTGGCGCGCGACCCCACCCCAGAACTCGCTGACATCATTAAGATCATGGTGGCAGAGGCAGTGGCTAAAAAATGGATTACGTCGAAGGAAGCAGACTTTATTATTAACAATCGACATCGAGTCGTTATATACCAGCATCCCCCAGGATGCCACGCTGGTGGCATCAGCGAGGGCCCTGGGGGCGATGGAATGGTTCTACGACTCTCCACAGACGTTCGTGCTGCAATGCATAGAGTTGGCACACACGAAAAACTTCTTCGAATACCGGGGCCAGCTCTATCTACAGACCTCTGGCACTTTGATGGGGACCACATTTGCTCCCAGCCTGGCCTGCATTTATGTGGGCCAGGTGGAGACGAATGTGGTCCTCCATCCGTCTAACCCTTACCATGATAACATTGTATTGTGGAAGCGATACATTGATGACGTCCTCTGTATCTGGACAGGTACAGAGGACCGGCTCAAGGCATTTCTAGAATGGCTCAATCAAGCAGACCCTAGTTTACGGTTTACCTGGACCATTAGCAATATGTCTGCGGTCTATCTCGACGTGGACATTGTGGCAATGGATCACAAACTGGTGACGAGTGTGCATCATAAGGAGACAGACAGGAATTCTCTCCTGCACTACAACTCGTTCCACCCAAGAGCACTCCAGGATAACCTCCCTGTAGGGCAATTCCTGAGATACCGGCGGAATTGTTCAACCACGGAAACATTCATGGAGCAATCCGATGAACTTTTTACCAAACTCCAACAGCGGGATTATCCACGAAAGGTGATCAAACATGCTCGGAAGAGGGCCCTTAACACACCCCGAGAAGCCCTCCTGGAACGGAACATAAAAGAGAAGCAAAATTGTCTCCCTGTGGTCACCACCTTTGATCCCCTGTCTACCAGGGTAAGACAGATTATAAGGAAAAACTGGTCATTACTGGACACGACCACTGAGAAAATGCCAGCCCCGCGATTTGCTTTCAGGAGGGCGCCCAATCTCCGCGACAAGTTAGTCCATACTAGATGTCCCAGTTTTAGCAATGCGAGTACCATCCCCACGGGACATTACCCTTGTGGTAATTGTTCCTTGTGTAATTTAACATCTGCTACTAAAAGTGTGATCTTGCACGATGGAAGAACTTGGTTCCTGAATCGATTCAGCAACTGCAATACATCTCATGTCATTTACAGACTTATGTGCAGTTGCGACCTGTACTATATCGGGTTAACCACAAGAAAAATTAAAATCCGCATACAGGAACACCTGAGTACAATTAGGGCCAAAAAACTGACCACGCGCTTAGTACAACATTTTGCAGAGGCTGGACATGACGCCAAAGATCTGAAATGGACTGTGTTAGAAAAAGTGGTGGGTGACACACACAATCTGGAGAACATTCTAGTGAAAACGGATTTTAAAAGAGTCATTAGGGACAAATTGCGATTCTCCTATTAACATGACCAGAGAATCTGGATTTCATTAAAGACACGGATGCTAACATTATGCATTAATCTTTTAATGCAGTCACAAGCAGCCGCACTACATTATAAACAAAAACAGTTCTAGAATGCAGTGAGCACAAGTAATAAAAGGCATGAGCAGCAAACAGACTGCCTCTTTTAAATGAAACAAAGCAACACATGTTTCATAAAGCTGAGATGCATCTTGATCTTGAGAGTGAAGAAAAACAGGAGTCCGAAGGAAGGAGACGAAGTGAGGAGGATTAGAGATGATGAGAATAATCCATCAGGTGGAGTTATGTGAAAAGAAGGAGGAAGAATTAAAAAAAGGTTGTAACCTTGACCATTAAAAGCAGTATAATGCATAGAAAAATCAATATAGCAATAAACAAAAGCGGTATAAAGAAATGCATAGAATCATTAACATAGTAATAAATACCCTGTCCAAGGGAGGGACGGGTGGGATAATGTTAGCCTCCGTGTCTTTAATGAAATCCAGATTCTCTGGTCATGTTAATAGGAGAATTGCAATTTCATTACAAGACAGGAGGCTACATTATGCATGTTGGTAGCCTTGAAGGACAACATCACACAAATGCTCAATAGGTTTACAATAATGATGAGCAAAGGTGGATGCATTGGATCAATCAGCCGCTTTAAGGATATCATCTAATTTACCACCAGACCAGAAGGATTTACTAGCCATAGCACCTCTGTGTGAGTGGGCTTGGAATTTAGAAAGGTCAATACCAGCAAGGCTCATTGCTGATTTGACCCATCTATCTATGGAAGAAGAAGAAAGTGGCTTAAAGGGTTTAACAAAGGAAATAAGGAGTTGATTAGCATTCTGAAGGCGAACATCTCTCATTCTGGAGTCATATTCTTTCATACAATCTACAACACAAAGGGGCCCATTAGGATAGCGGGCGGAAAATCACCCCGACCGCCATGGAGGCGGAAAACAACCGCCCGCCGGGACCGCGAATAAACCGGCGGTCAAATTAGGATCAACTGCCAAAAAAGACCGACCGCGGTGGTAGCGAGCTAACAAAAACCATCCGAAGCGTGCGGTGACGTCTAAAAACCGACCGCTGCGGTCGGAAAAGCAGCGGAAAAGCTACACCCCGCCGCAAGCATAGCGGAGACACCGCACGGGAAATTAGGATTTCCACGATAGTCCCGCGGTACGAACCGCTGTTTCCGACTGCCACGGTCACACACTGCAGTGAATGGGAGAGACAGCGGAAGAGCTGCAGCATAGCCACCACCGCGGACGGTACATGAAAAACATGGCAGACGAAGCCAAAACACCGCAACAATGCCTAACTGAGCACAAATCTAAGAAGCCATGCCCCGCAAATACACAAAACACATACCAATGTAAAAAAAAAAATACTCCCAGGACAACACCCACAATAAACCTCACAGCAAAGGCCCAATTGGACACAACCACACAGCTGAGTATAAATACAGGTCCTTCACTGACCACAATTCTTCGCAACACTCCAGAAGAGAAGGGCATACACCAGATCTGAGAGGAGAGGCAAAATAACACTGCACACACATCACCACCACCACCATCACAACAGCACCAAAAACTCCCAAGCAACACAACACATCTCACACCTCAACACCACACCCACCACACCCACCCCTGCACCCACAAACACTGCAACCACCATGGCAGCACAGAAAATGCCAAAATTCACAGAGGGTGAGTTGACTGTCATGGTCAATGAGATAGTGAGAGTGGAACCACAACTGTTTGGTAGCCTGGTCCAACAGACACCATTAGCCACAAGGACACAAATGTGGGAAAGGATAGTCCAAAGGGTCAATGCAGTAGGGACCACCCCGCGATCCAAGAAGGAGATCATGAAGCAGTGGCATGATCTCAAGAGGGTTGCCAAGGAGAAGAGGAGCAAGAACTGGGAGCTGGCGAACATGACTGGGAGTGGCCCTCCCTTCCCACAGAAAACATTCACACCATGGGAGGAGAAGGTGCTTGCCATACTGCATCCTGAGAGTCTCACAGGAGTATCCGGGGGAACGGAGGCTGGTAAGTACAAACAAATGCCAACCAACACACTGATAAGTACTTCCTTTCACAACCCAAACACCATTGCACTGTTCACCCTCACCTAACAGGTAGCCAGCCATCTTCACTGTGAGGCCTGTTTGGGGGAGGGAGGCCTGCACTACAACTCCCAGCATGCCCTTTATTCTCACTCCAGCAGCCTGGAGGTCTCCCCCACCCTGGAGCATGTGTCAGCCATTGCACTGTTCATCAAACAGACTCACAGGTAGGTAGCCATCTTGTATTGGAGGACTGCTTGGGGGTGGGAAGACAGTATCATTAAAACTCCCAGCATGCCCCCTGTCCCACACTCCAGCAGCATGGAGGCCTCCCCCACCCTGGAGCATGTGTCCGCCATTGCACTGTCCACCCTCACCTAACAGGTAGGCAGCCATCATGTATTGGAGGACTGCTTGGGGGTGGGAGGACAGTATCACTATCACTCCCAGTATGCCCTCTGTCCCACACTCCAGCAGCATGGAGGCCTCCCTCACCCTGGAGCATGCGTCAGCCATTGCACTGTCCACCCACACCTAACAGGTAGGTAGCCATCTTGTATTGGAGGACTGCTTGGGGGTGGGAGGACTGTATGACTACTCCCAGCATGCCCCCTGTCCCACACTCCAGCAGCATGGAGGCCTCCCCCACCCTGGAGCATGTGTCAGCCACTGCACTGTCCACCCTCACCTAATAGGTAGGTAGCCATCTTGTATTGGAGGACTGCTTGGGGTGGGAGGACTGTATCACTACTCCGAGCATGCCCCCTGTCCCACACTCCAGCAGCATGGAGGCCCCCCCCCCCGGAGCATGTGTCAGCCATTGCACTGTTCATCAAACAGACTCACAGGTAGCTAGCCATCTTGTATTGGAGGATTGCTTGGGGGTGGGAGGACAGTATCACTACTCCCAGCATGCCCCCTGTCCCACACTCCAGCAGCATGGAGGCCTCCCCCACCCTGGAGCATGTGTCAGCCAATGCACTGTCCACCCTCATCTAACAGGTAGGTAGCCATCTTGTATTGGAGGACTGCTTGGGGGTGGGACAACAGTATCACTACCACTCCCAGCATGCCCCCTGTCCCACACTCCAGCAGCATGGAGGTCTCCCCCACCCTGGGGCATGTGTCAGCCATTGCACTGTCCACCCTCACCTAACAGGTAGGTAGCCATCCTCACAGCTCTAGCTGTTTCTGTCTGGGAGACCTGCAACACTACACAGGGCACCAATTGCATGCAATGCATTGACACAGGACATGTATGAGTTCATGATGTTGGCATGCACCATGTAATAACAGCCAGTATTGCCTGTAACAAGAATACAAAAGTTGTCTCAATTGTGTAGTGTACAGACAGCAAATGACATGCAGCTAACAGAATCCTTGCACATCGCCCAACACTGACCATTTTCCATCTAATCCACAGGTGATGAAGATCTTGCTGCCGTGGACAACATCAACCAGCAGTGCCAGTCTCCACCCCCGGTACATGAACTCTTGGATTTAGACTCCCAGGACAGTTTGGACGATGAGCTCCAGGCCGGTCCATCTGGTGTGCCAAGGCCCAACCGGGCCCAGGACCCCATCCTCCCCACCACCACGCCTGCTGCACCAACAACTGCACAGCAGACCCCTGCAGTCACGGCCTGTGCCTCCACCGCTGCCACCTCAGACACCACCACCACCACCACCGCCAGCACCCTCCCTGTCCAAGGGGACAACCAGGACACACCACCAACAGTGGAGGGCAGGGAGAGTGTACGAGAACCCACCGTAGTGAGGCAACAGGTCCGTGGCAGCAGGGAAGGTGGGAGGGCCAGGGTCTCCCCCAGACATCAGGAGGTTTGCACACCATCCCTGGACCACTTCACCCGAGTCATCAGTGCATATGAACAGGTCCAGGGACAAAGTGGACAGTCGGACGAACTTTTAAGTGAGCTCATCCTGCTGATGAGGTCCATCGACAGACGTATAGGTCAAATGGTGGACCTCATGGCCTAGCAAGTGGCGTTGCAGAGGGACAGGCTGTGTCCCAACCAACACCTCTGCCCCCTCCTGTTGTGCCGCAGGACGACAGTGCACCATCCTCCCCTGCACCAACAGAGAGGGGCGAGTCCTCTGACACCGCTGGCCAGTCAGCAGGCCCCCCCACCGCCAAAAAGATCAAGGGGGAGTCTAAAGAAGAGCCTGGGAGTCTCCGGAGGCAAAGCACCTGCCACACACCAGTCATGGAGCCAGCCCTGATGGCAACCCTCTTCCCCACTGCATTAACTGTTTGGACTGTCTTTCCCCACATTTCCTTGGCAATGGCACTTGTCTGTTGGACTGGGTCACCACATCCATGTGGTGTCTACTCTTGCTTCTCATCTACCATGACTGTCAACTCACTGCTTATTCCCCACCTTCATGTTAATATCCCGCACAAATCACATGTCCACTTTCCAAATAAAATACCTGACGCACCAGATTTTGTGCAGTATCGTTTTTAGTGCAATATTTACTGTGTTGACAATGTCCATGATGTGTCCAAAAGATGTACAGTGTGTAGGGCAGGATTATTCTGAAGCACCTAGGGAGGTACAACAGAACAACAGTCACTGGTCTCATTGTGGCATCACAGACATAACACTACACAAAACATACACAAGAGACTACTGGCATACAAGACAATGGCTGCAGTTGTGAACAAATAGAGTCCAGCATACGTCCCCATATGGAACGTCAATGTCACATTTACCACACACAGGTGACTGAACGTGTGCCTGTCTCTACCATCCGCAGATAGCCCTGTACAACAACAACCACCACAACAGATAATGTACAAGTTGAACATCTGTACACACCTTCAAGTGAAGTAGCGGTTGATGAGCTGTTGACGAATGTCAACTCCTTCCTCCTTTCCACTGTCCTCATCACTGGACTCAGGTCCTTGGGCAGGTGCGGGCCTTGGTTCCTCTCCATCATCCATGAGCAGGGGAATCCTCTTGTGAATGGCCAAATTGTGCAGCATACAGCATGCCACAACGATCTTGCAGACCTTCCCAGGCGAGTATGCCAGTGCTCTTCCAGCCCGGTCAAGGCAGCGGAATCTTGACTTGAGTAGCCCAAAAGTCTGCTCAATTACATGTCTGGTCCTGCCATGTGCCTCATTGTACCTGACGTGAGCCAGGGTCCTGGGATTTCACACTGGACTCAGCATCCAGGGTCGACTGGGATATGCTGAGTCACCTAGGAAAAAAAACACACATTGCAATGTCGCACAGGCTGAGTGCAGCAGGTCACAAACACACCTCACGCCATATCACAGGGCATACTTACCCACAATGCAAGCACGATCGGGATGCAGGTTAGCCATCATACGGGGCACCATGCTGTTCCTCATGACGTAGGAATCATGGGCAGAGCCTGGGAATTTTGCACACACCTGTGAATTCGTCATGTCCGCAAGGCACATCATCTGCACATTTATAGAATGATAATGTTTCCAATTAGTAAAAATATGCTCAGTTGCCTGTGGCGCCACCAGACCTACATGGGTGCAATCGATGGCACCTACAACATGTGGTATGTGCCCAAGGGCATAGAAGTCACCCTTCACTCCTGGCAATTCAGCTCCCCTGGGGAAATGTATGCATTGATTTTTATATAACATCATGGCTGCAAGAACATCCCTCAGCACCATGCTGAAAATCTTGAAAATAACTGGTCTAAGAGTAAAATCAAAATTCACTCCCACTACTAACATACCTAAACAGGTTTACGCCTTCGAGCAGGCTGTACTTTCTTCCATAACAAAGTTGGAAAAAGCCAAATGTTATGTTAAAAACAACATCACCAGTGGAGAAGCAGTGGCCATTCGGAATTTGAAAGAGGATAATTCAATTGTCATCAAACAAGCTGACAAGGGCGGTGCTGTAGTAATTTGGCCCCGTACCATGTATCTGTCAGTAGGGAAATCACACGTGGAGAACCGTGAATGGTATCGACCGGTCAGGGAAGATCCTGTCCATGAGATTCAGAGTAAAATTGACAGACTAACTAAAGTGGCATTGGAACAAGGCTTCCTAGGTCCCAAAGAATATGAGTTCCTAAATAAAAAACAACCGAGAACACCAGTCCTGTATTTTTTACCGAAAATACATAAAAACAACTTAGAACCACCTGGAAGACCGATAGTCTCGGGCTGTGATTCAGCATTAGAACCTGTATCTAAGTACATCGATTTTTTCTTGAAGCCGTTCCTCCAGAGTGTAACATCGTATCTTCGAGACACAACTGATTTCATTACAAAGGTGGAGGGTTTCCAATTTAAAAAGGAGACACAGATTATGGCTACACTGGATGTCACGTCACTATATACTCAAATCCCTCAGGATGAGGCTCTTGAGGTGATTGAAGTATATTTGGAATCCAGGGAAAGACCACATAGGGTCCCTACATCTTTCATACTATCATTGGCTGAAATTTCAATTAAAATGAACTATTTTAAGTTTGAAAATGAATTTTTTATACAGGTCAAGGGGACGGCCATGGGTTGCCCTTATGCGCCGGAAATGGCTGTACTATACATGGCGCAATACGAAGAAAGATTTATTTTCAATAACAATCCTTTTTCAGGCAATATATTGCAGTGGTGGAGGTACATAGACGACGTCTGGCTCCTGTGGCAGGGGAGCCAGACCGAGTTGGACCTATTCCACAATTGGGTTAATTCACGACACACCGATATAAAATTTTCAATCCAATCTAGTAAAAGTGAAATGACTTTTCTAGATGTCTCAATCAGTTGTCGGGATGAACAACTTGTGACATCACTGTATAAAAAAGAGACAGACAGAAATACTATTCTGCACTATAAAAGTTCGCACCCACAGTGCTTAAAACAAAACCTGCCGTATGGACAACTATTACGGATCAGGAGAAATTGCACTGAGCTGATGGACTTTGAAAAACATGCCGAATATTTCTGTAAGGAAATGGAAGGGAGGGGATACCCTAGAAAATTATTAAAACATTCAAAAAAAAGAGCTAGGTTCACACCCAGAGAGACCCTTTTAGAGAAAAAGATCAAGTCTGATTTACAAAAACTTGTTTGTGTGACGACCTTTGGGCCTCACACTAACAAGTTTAGACAAATTGTTCTAAAAAATTGGCACCTATTGGAGAATCTGGAGTTCCCTATGCCGAAACCTATTTTCGCAATGAAAAAGAATCCTAGTGTGGGTCAGCAGTTAATACGTGCTGATAGTTACATCCCAAAACCTATAAGCAATTTGACAACGCAATGGAATCTTCCACCTATTACTGGACACCACAGATGTGGAAATTGTATTGCTTGTCCGTCAACATTGGAGGGTGAGATCTTTGACCACAATGGCATTGTGTGGAAACACACAAGCTTCACTAATTGCAGAACTAAAAATGTGGTTTATGCAGTGCTTTGCCCTTGTGATAAGGTATATATCGGCAAGACAAGTCAACAAATAAACACAAGAATAACCCAACACAGATCGAGAATAAAGAAAAAGGTTCAGTCTGCACCTATGGTTGAACACTTTATTGCCTTAAATCATAATGAGAATCAATTTAAATGGACGGTTTTGTCCATAATTGATCCCAAGCATCGCTCTCCGTGCGTTGAAAGCGCTTTGTTACGCAAGGAAGCGTATTTGATAATGAAATTTGATAGCATAAATCGAGGTCTAAATTCTATGAGTGAACTTAATAGAGTCTAATCCATCGGTGCACTCTATCTTTCCAAATTAGGTGACATCAAGCATGGGTTCCGATGTTGTATAACTTAATTACTTGGTCCTTAAACACTTTTTTGGTTAAAAAATACAAATCCCATAAGTCAATGCGCTGTTTAGTGGAATAGTCCCGCCCCCCGTGTCACGATCACGTGGTTCCCGAATCGACAAAGGAGACAGGAGAATGTAGGCTTGTCCTCGCTCCTCTCGCTTTGGAGTTATTTTCTGGATAGGACTAAAACACTTTGTTTAAAGGTAAGCGACACGCTGTTTTACACAGAGTACTATGAGTACAAGCCTTTTCACTACTTGCCTGGCTTCATGCCGTATAGAAACTGTACCGGTTTCCACTTACAGATTGAACTCGGCTCAGACCTGACGACTGCCAATTCGTGGCGTCCTGCTTGCATTACAATCGACCTTCACGTAAGTTAAACACGAGCAAACGTTGACTGCATTTGCATAAGATTAGAGGGACAATTGATTTACGTTGTTGTCCGAAATCGTTTTTCACCACTTTAGATCGGTTGAACCCATGCGCGACCAAGGCACTTATTGAATTTTAATGAACTGAATGCTTGAAAATACAACGCCCCAGGGAAGCACCGTTTAGGTAAATTTTATTTCTTTATCTTGACAAACAAAAACATTAGGTTGTGTCAGGTTTTGTTAGGGAATTAATATGACTTAGCCTTTGCTACTTTGTCATATACAGGCGAGCACTGCATTAACCAGAACAAGAAGGTCTTAACTTTTGCTGGTGAAGGCCAGGTATGTAGGTCCTTGCATCATAAAATGCGTAATGATTCTTAAAGATTACTTTGGGGAGCTATTTACAAGTTAGTTTTTTTGTTCTTTTTAGAAACAGTTGGCTTTTATCAAAAGACTCATCCAGCCCTGATGAGAGTCCGGCAATATAAAAAACCAGGACTTGAAACGCGTCAGCAACTATATTAATTATAGCCTGATCTTTGGAGTCTTTGTAAAATCTTTTCCTTTACACTTTTGAATAATGATGTATTGTTAACTGTGTAAAAGTTATTTTGGTGTACATATTTCAACTGTTTACCATTTTTGTGATTTTTGTCTGTATTGTTGTGCAATTTATTTGATCAAATGTGAATTGGATTTATGTTGTTTTTGTGATAGTATAAGAATGGACTTTTTGTGGAGTAGACTATGTGTTCTTTTTTGAAATTCATTGCAATATGAAGAAAAAAATAAATAAATTAATCAGCCAATATTGATGGCTAGAAAAACGCATTTATTTTCGTTTTTCTTATAGTATTAATAACTTCTTAAAGAATTTGAGGTGAAGGTATATTCATTTTTTCTTGAACATGGGTTGCAACATCCCTGCAGCGGCGGCCATGGTCTCCTGGAAGGAACCAGTAGCAAAAAAGTGGATGGCTGCCATCACCTTGGATGTGGGTGTAAAGGCAGTTGGGTAGTGGCGACGAGGCTGCAGGTGGGGCTCCAACTGGTGACAAAGGGTCTTGAGGCTCGCCCTGTCGAGGCGGAATTTTCGGATTATTGCAACATCCTCCATGTCCGCCAGCACTGTCAGGTGGTGTATGAGATTTGGCCTCCTCCTAGGTGTGATGTACATGGACACATGTCAATGACAACCATCAAGAAGTTGACTCAGCACATACCGTGGATCATGTTATGCAAAACATTATAAATTCCATTCGAGATGCGTGACACACAAGGTTACATGTGTATAAATTGGGGACACACCAATCCATTTACCTAAAACATGTATTGTATTGGTGGTTTTGTAGCGCGCTCAATTACTCAAGAGTATCCTGGCGCGCAGAAATGCAGAGGAGGCAGAGACATCTATAGAAATTACAATGATAGTTTAAAAAGGTGAATTTTAAGTGCTTTTTTAAAAAGATTAAAATCCTGGATAGCGCGAAGTGACAGAGGGAGGCTGTTCCAGGCAGTGGCTGCCTTAACAGTAATAGACTGGCCACCAAGGCGGGATCGATTAAAATGGGGAACAACCCACAAATGTTGAGAGGTGACCGTAATGGGCGACTCGGCGAATACCAAGCAAAGCGAGTCCTCAAGTATGCGGGTCCTTGGTCATGAATGGCTCTATGCACCAAGGTGAGAGATTTAAACACAACCCTTTGTTTGACAGGGAGCCAGTGTAGACTGCGCAGGTGTTGACGGACACTAGACTGCCTTGAGATATTGAAAAGGAGTCTGGCCGCCGCGTTTTGAATAACTTGGAGACGATTGGTGAGATAGGCAGGATAGGCAATCAATCACACTTCCGCCCGGAGACCTTGTGGTCCCCTTGTATGGGCTCGCCTCCAATTCCAAAGTCTGACATCAAAAGTCTGGGTATTTGGTTAGATGAAGGCCTTACTCTTAACACCCAAGCCAGAAAAACTGCCGGAGCCTGCTATGGTCTCCAACGCATTTCTCGAAAAATCCTACCCCTACTCCCGACCCAATCTAAAAAGCTTCTGATTCAGGGCCTCGTTCTGTCCCGATTGGACTACGGCAATGCCCTCTACCTCGGTGCCCCTAATAAAGTAACGGCGAAGCTCCAGGTTGTGCAAAATACCGCTGCCCGGCTTCTTACGAGCACTAACAACCGCTGCTCAGCCAAACCAGTCCTCAGGTCACTCCACTGGCTACCCATAATTGAAAGGGTGCATTTTAAGGCCCTATGCACTACCCACAAAATTCTGCATGGCAAGGCCCCTCCCATCTTAAAGGACCTCGTCGTTCCGCACAAAACCAACAGAACTCTTTGATCCACTCACCTTCATCGGACTTCAATACCCAGGATCAAGAGGGCCCGGTCTGGAGGCCGTCTTTTTTCATACAATGCCTCCAAACTGTGGAATGCAATGCCAATCGACATTTGGGCTCAGCCTAATCTCCTATTGTTTCGTAAACCTCTGAAGACTTGGCTGTTCCCCTAATTAATTCCCCCCTCGATCCCATCTGTTCTATCACCAGTGCTGGGACGCTCACGGGCAACCATGCGCTCTATAAATCCGTAAACATAAACATAAACATACCAGAGAACAGGGCATTTGAATAATCAAGGCGAGAGAGAATAAGAGCCCTTGCCACTGTCTCTTTGTCCGTCCTTGGCAGCAGGGGAAAAAACCTACGGAGGGCTTTCAGAGTGCCAAAGCACCCACAAGTGAGCTTTTTTATGTGCTCCTCAAATTTAAGGTTTTCCCCAAACCAACCTCCTAAGTTCTTTGCTGATTTACCAGCCGCACTCGGGAAGGGAACATCAGGTGGCCATAAAGATTCTCTAAAGTTGGGGGGAAACTGCCCGTAGAAAGTATTTCTGACTTATTCTCATTACATTTTAATTGGGCCAAAGCGAGCCAGGAAAAGACTGAGGTGAGGCATAACTGGACCGCAGAGGTGTCCAGATCCCTGCCAGGCCAGGTAAACAGCAGCTGCGTGTCGTCAGCATAAGCGATTATTTTTGCCCCTAGTTCCTCGGCCAAGAAGATCAGGGGGGTCAAATAGATATTAAACAACAGTGGGCTTGATGTAGACCCCTGTGGTACCCCGGTGGAAAGCAGCTTGGCCGAAGAAGCATAGGGGGGCATCTACACCTGCTGAGTTCGATTGGTCAAAAATTAAGTCAGCCATTCTAGTGCAGAGCCAGCAATGCCAATGGATGCCTACCGCGAGATCAGCTGCTGATGGGGTACCGTGTCGAAAGCGGCAGAGAGGTCTAACATAATCAGAGCCGCTCTGCCGCCTCCATCCAGGCACTCCCTTATAGCCTCAGAGATTTCCACCTAAGCAGACTCAGTGCTATAGGGGGCACGAAACCCAGACTGAGCAGGATGGAGTGCATGTGAATCTTCCACGAAGGCTTCCAGCTGGCGAAATACTATTTCCTCAGTAACATGGCCAACGCTGGTAGCAAAGAGATGGGGCGGTAGTTGGCTGGGATATCTGAATTTAGTCCTGATTTTTTGAGAAGCGGCAGGTATTTGGCCTGTTTCCAGCAGTGGGGGACTGTAGCCATCCTGAACGAAAGGCTAATAATCTCTGGGACCTCGGAGCAGACCACCTCCGCCATACCCCCTAACATACGGGGCGGACAAGGATCAGTGGGAGAGCCAGATTTCATAGATTTGAGGACAGCTAAAGTGGCTGCCACAGTAGGAGATGAAAAATCATTAAAAACAGGAGAAATAGGGGAGCAGGGACCAGAGGGATGCATATCCTGGTTACTCTGATCCTGGCAAATGACACGCAGGCTGTCCTGGATCCCCATGATTTCGTCAATAAAAAAAGAGGACAAAGCCTCACACCATTGGGCGGAAGAGGGAACCGAAGGTTGTTCAGCATGGGGGGAAAGAAAACTATTTTACAATCAAGAAGATTTCCTTGCTGTTATTATTTGCCCTAGAAATCCTGCCTGCATAGAATTCACTCTTAGCTGTTTTTATGGCGTCATAGTATATCCTCTGAGCGGCTCGTAGGGCCCCCTTAGCAGAGGGGCAGCAAGCGCGTCTCCAACACCTCTCCAGCTTTTTACAGTTGAGCTTCAGTACTTTCAAAGCATGTGAAAACCAGGGCTTGGAGGGTGTGGCGTGCTTGTTAGAGCCGTAGCCCTGTTTGACAGAGGCCTGTACACCCGAGCTGATCCAGGTGTCAAACTGCTGCACAGCAGTTGTAAGCCCGGGGCCAAGCACTGGACGACTCTGCTGAAGGGCGTTGGACAGGGCTAACACATTAATCTTCTGATGGTGAGTGATGGGCAGGGTCGAGGGGGGAGATTTAATTAAAGGCCAAGAAAACCTAATGAGCCTATGATCCGACCACAAAAGAATTTGGGGGTCGGATATAGTTAAAGCAAAATTAGAACAAATTAGGTCCAGAAGATGGCCACCCGAGTGTGTAGGTAGTTTTACCCACTGGGACAGCTGGGCTAGATTAAGAGATTCCAGCAGGCTTAACGAACAAGGTTACTACTTTGTATCAACATGAATGTTGAAATCGCCCAGAAGTAAAAACTTAGTGAACCTCAGAGCCCGGGGTACAATCACCTCCTCCAGCGCCTTAAGGAAGAAACCACAAGGACCTAGGGGGCGATAAATCAGTGTGCCGCCCAGTGTAAAATGAGGCGAAAGGACAAGGGAGAAGTGAAGGAACTCCCCATCTCCCAGTTTGCTGGAGGACTCACTATGAAAAGACTAGGAGTCTCTAAAGACAACCACCACCCCCCGCCTCTCCCAGCTACACGGTTAGCTCTCATAATTTTGTAGCCCCTCGGGATGGCAAATTCAATCACCGGGGCGCAGGAGCTATTAAACCACGTCTCTGTGATGAACAAAATGTCAAGATTGCCCTCAGACAACAGCTCAAATATGTCCGCTGCGTGTTTCACCATAGAGCGAGCATTGATTAGTGAGGCCGATATCGTATCTTTGGTATTAATTCTAGGGACTGGCGTGGTTGGAATTTGAGGTAGGGTAAAGTTGCAGAGGGAAAAGATTTTATGGGCGCAGTCAGCCTTTGCAAACAGTATGGTTAAGAGCCATGAGCTCCCTCTGGGAATACCTCTTTATACCACCCACAGAATGGGAGGAAAAAAGGACAGCATGGACGGCGCAGACGGGCTAACATTTGGCTTACCTTCGGCGTGCCAGCGGCGCGCCCGCTGCACGCATCCGCTGCGCGTCTGAGAAGGCATTCGTAATTTATATGTGGACCTCCCTCCCCCAGCTAGAGCGCTGCCACTAGCCCAGCCGGGGTCCGGGACTACACCCAAGATGGCCACCCGCCCTCCACACAACCGGCACAGCAAGCTGCAGTGGAATGGGGCAGGGAAGGCTCACCTCGCACCCTGGAGAAAAACTTGCAGGTATGCAATGCACAGAGAAAATTATAAAACCATAAAATTTAGCGTGAGCGCTTTCGCCCAAAAAGATCGATGTCAGCAGCAATTTAAAAGAAAGCAGTCACAGTAGAGCACACTTGAAAGAAAAGTGCCTCTGAAAGACAATTGCCTCTGCAGGTCTAAGCGGGACCGAGTAGGAGCTGCCACCAACCTACTCTAACCGCAAACGACCCAGTTTGGCCAGTAATTTTAATGTGGACCTCCCTCCCCCAGCTAGAGCGCTGCCACTAGCCCAGCCGGGGTCCGGGACTACACCCAAGATGGCCACCCGCCCTCCACACAATCGGCACAGCAAGCCGCGGTGGAACGGTGCAGGGAAGGTCATCTCGCACCCTGGAGAAAAACTTGCAGGAATGCAATGCACAGAGCAAATTATAAAACCATAAAATTTAGCGTGAGCGCTTTCGCCCAAAAAGATCGATGTCAGCAGCAATTTAAAAGAAAGCAGTCACAGTAGAGCACACTTGAAAGAAAAGTGCCTCTGAAAGAAAATTGCCTCTGCAGGTCTGTCGAGGCGGAATTTTCGGATTATTGCAACATCTTCCATGTCTGCCAGCACTGTCAGGTGGTGTATGATATTTGGCCTCCTCCTAGGTGTGATGTACATGGACACATGTCAATGACAACCATCAAGAAGTTGACCCAGCACATACCGTGGATCATGTTACGTAAAACATTATAAATTCCATGTGAGATGCGTGACACACAAGGTTACAAATGTATAAATTGGGGCCACACCAATCCATTTACCTAAAACATGTTCCACAGACATAGCCGAATATCAATGTAAAAAGCACAGTTCCTGAACTGGACATTCCACATGTGCACGACTCATCTAGTAACATCCACAAAAGTGTGTGAGATGACCATGAATGCCTCACACACATCTGCTTTACCTGTCACACCTCAATGCATCATGTGAAGCTGGCGCACATGAAGAGCTCAATGATCACAGTAGATGTTAAACTTGTGTGCATGGGCTGATATGGTAGCATGTCCATGCATGTCCATGGGCATGCTGCGCCACACATATGGCGGTATCAACCGCCATATGTGTGGCGCAGCATGCCCACCGCCAGCAACCCATGCCAATAGCTACCGCACTTGTGGACGGGGGTGGTGCTGGCTTCACACCGCCGTGGACAGGCGGTAGCAACCGCCGTATGTGTGGCTCAGCATGCCCACCGCCAGCAACCCATGCCAATAGCTACCGCACTTGTGGACGGGGGTGGTGCTGGCGTCATACCGCCGTGGACAGGCGGTAGCAACCGCCATATGTGTGGCGCAGCATGCCCACCGCCAGCAACCCATGCCAATAGCTACCGCACTTGTGGACGGGGGTGGTGCTGGCGTCATACCGCCGTGGACAGGCGGTAGCAACCGCCATATGTGTGGCGCAGCATGCCCACCGCCAGCAACCCATGCCAATAGCTACCGCACTTGTGGACGGGGTGGTGCTGGTGTCTAGCTACCGCCTGTCCACGGCGGTGTGACGCCAGCACCTCCCCCATCCACAAGTGCGGTAGCTATTGGCATGGGTTGCTGGCAGTGGGCATGCTGCGCCACACATATGGCGGTTGCTACCACCTGTCCGCTGCGGTGCATCCCCGCCATGGGGCATAGCCTACAGCCAATGGGAGCGACGATTGCGGTGGCATGATGCAGGTTTGAAAATCACGGCAGGCGTGCTCCGCCACCGCGGAGCCTGTCATTGGATGGGTTTGAAAGACGCACCATCGCGGTAGTGCACCCGGGGCCCCTGCGGTGCATCACCGCCATGGGCCATAGCCTACAGCCAATGGGAGCGACGATTGCGGTGGCATGATGCAGGTTTGAAAATTCTGGAAGGCGTGCTCCGCCACCGCAGAGCCAGTCATTGGATGCTTTTGAATGAGGCAGACCTGGACAACCAATAATTGCAGCTTGGCACCTCACAAACGAGCCCATGGGGCTATAGATCTGTGGGAGTGAGCCCAACATTTCCACTGCTCACAGAGCCTGCTGCCTGGGACCCTCTCCTGCTACTGCCTGGGACCCTCTCCTGGTGCTGCCTGAAGTGCCTGCTTCCTAGGACCCTCTCCTGCTGCTGCCTGGGACCCTCTCCTGCTGCTGTCTGGGACCCTCTCCTGGTGCTGCCTGAAGTGCCTGCTGCCTGGGACCCTCTCCTGCTGCTGCCTGAAGTGCCTGCTGCCTGGGACCCTCTCCTGCTGCTGCCTGGCACCCTCTCCTGCTGCTGCCTGAACTGCCAGCTGCCTGTGACCCTCTCCTGCTGCTGCCTGGGACCCTCTCCTACTGCTACCTGGGACCCTCTCCTGCTGCTGCCAGGGACCCTCTCCTGCTGCTGCCTGGGACCTTCTCCTGCTGCTGCCTGGGACCCTCTCCTGCTGCTGCCTGGGACCCTCTCCTGCTGCTGCCTGAAGTGCTTTCTGCCTGGGACCCTCTCTTGCTGCTGCCTGGGACCCTCTCCTGCTGCTGCCTGAAGAGCTTTCTGCCTGGGAACCTCTCCTGCTGCTGCCTGAAGTGCTTGCTGCCTGGGACTCATCAAAACTCACTTTAAGCACAGGTGTCACATGTCCACAGGGATGGCAAGAACAGAGAAGATCCGTGCCAGCCCATTCACAAGCGAGGAGCTGGAGGTGCTAGTGGACGAGGTGCTGGCACAGTACCCGAGGCTGTATGGTGGCCCCAATGTAGTGGTAAGTTATCATTGTGTGTGCTGTTGGGCGGGGGGGGTCATACATACATGGGGCTGGTGATGTGTGCGACACACAGAGGGCTTTCATTGCAGTCATCCTGCATGTGTGTGTGTTTGGCATGTAGCCTGTACACCCTCATGTTTGCATGCTATGATGACTATTTGGCCCATGCAGAGTGCCCTTGTGCGGTGTCTCCCAGTTTGGGTATTTGTGGGATTCCAATAGGTCGAGACTCTGCATAATGCTACTGTAGTGATAGATGTGGGAACATGACACAGTGCAACTGGTAACTTAACCTACTTTTCTCCAATACCTGCAGCTCAAGGTACACCAGCGTAAGGCCGTGTGGAGGGCCATTGCTGCCAAGGTACGGGCCCTGGGGGTATCCAACAGACGACGTAACCACTGCCACAAGAGGTGGGATGACATCAGCCGGCTGGCAAAAAGCGTGGCCGAGATGACCTTGGGGCTGCTACCACGCAATGGGCGTCTGGCACGGCAAAACTTAACACCACTGATGTACCGCATATTGGCAATGACTAATCCGGAGTTGGATGCACGTCTGAAGGAGCATAGGCAGCAAGGCAGGGGTGAGTATTTGGTGAGGATGACTTTGCCTGGGAGCCAATGCATGTGTACAGAGCCAGTTGCAGCAGTGAGCCATTTAATGTTTGCGGTGGGGTGCAGTGATGTGTCATGTGAGTGGCTGCAGGGATGTGTGGTAGTGTCAGGCATTGTGCCTAACAGCTCAGGAAAAGGTTGATCATCCATGCTGTGCTTTATCATAACCTGGTGTGTTGGGATACACATGTTCATTCTGCATTGTGATGGTGTGGGAAATGTATTAGGGTGTGAACAGAAGGGTCTACTATCTGAGTGTGACTTCATGTATTCCTACTTTTTATGCACCATGATTGTTGAAGGTCACACGTCTGACTACAAGGTGCCCCTGAGTAGCACATGTTGCTTAGTATGGCCTACTTGGCATTGCGGACTGTCATGTCCTAACAGGTGTGTGTGTTCTACCATCCGGTTCCCTGGAGGCATGTCAATGCCACTGAGTTTTGGTGAACGATAGTTGTGGGCATGTGAATTTGTGTGTGGTACACTTCATCCACCGGCAAGGTGTTGTGCTGTGTGGCCTGAACATGGCTCCGTCATGGCAGGTAGTCAGTGTTGCAGGCACTGTTGTAGTGTATGTAGTGTGTTCCTGCAATGTTTATGCAGGGTGTGGTGGTCAGCATGTTGATTTGTGCATTCCCTGTATGCATGCTTTAATTAGCTTGGTCCTGATGATGTCATTTATACAACCCAAAACAACAGTTGATGGACAGAATGCAGAACAATGTCATACATTCACCCCAGTACAGAGATCTGGGCCAAAATCCATAGTTTTTTTGCACTCCACACCACCCCAGTTCAGACATGGCCATATGCAAATCAGCCTTGACCCTGTGCCTCATGGGAAGAGTCCAGCCCGAACTGCAAGCCATGTCTTTCTTGGACCGGAATCAAGCATCCTAGGACCGGTTTCTGGCTATCAGCCGTCTTCAGCCAGGATAGCTTGACTCCAGTGGTGTGGAGAGCATGGGACTCACGTCTGAGCATACCCATCCCACTCGGGGTGACAAATGCAAAACAACAGTTGATGGACAGAATGCAGAACAATGTCATACATTCACCCAGTACAGAGATCTGGGCCTAAATCCATCGTTATTGTTTTGCACTCCACACCACCCCAGTTCAGACATGGCCATATGCAAATCAGCGTTGACCCTGTGCCTCATGGGAACAGTCCAGCCCGAACTGCCAAGCCATGTCTTTCATGGACCGGAATCAAGCATCCTAGGACCGGTTTCTGGCTATCAGCCGTCTTCAGCCAGGATAGCTTGACTCCAGTGGTGTGGAGAGCATGGGACTCACGTCTGAGCATACCCATCCCACTCGGGGTGACAAATGCAAAACAACAGTTGATGGACAGAATGCAGAACAATGTCATACATTCACCCCAGTACAGAGATCTGGGCCTAAATATATCGTTTTTTTGCACTCCACACCACCCCAGTACAGACATGGCCATATGCAAATCAGCCTTGACCCTGTGCCTCATTCATACAACCCTGCATCTGTCTCACATGCAGATTCGCCAGTGTGCACAGAGGAACCGGAGCCGGAAACCAGTGGAGGGGAGAGTAGCACTATAGCTGCACCGGAGGCCAGTGACACATAGCTCACCAGTGCATCTGAAGGGGACAGGAGTATGCAGGAGGAATCTGTGGCAGAGACACAGAGTACTTCATCATCTGATGCGAGTGGTGATGCATCCATGTTGTCAGGCACAGGGGATGGGGAGTCTGCTACATCATCTGCCACTCAACGGCCAGTGCCCAGCCTCCCATCCACTTCCTCTGGTGCTGCCCGTGTCCGTGAGAGGGGACGTGTTACATTCACACCTGGCACCGCTGAGCCTGCACCTGTCCCCCCTGCTGCCATCAATGCTGAGTGTGTAGAGCTCCTGCGCCAGCTTTGTGTGGGCCAGACCACCCTGCTCAATGCCTTCAGCAGCCATGACAGAAAATTGGGGCAGGTGGTTGCCTACATGAAGGGCATACACTCTGAGGTGGGTGGGCTCCATCGTACAGTCCAGGGTTTGTCAGCCGCAGTGACATCTGCCCTTCAACAGGCACATCCTCACATTCCTGTTCAGGTGCCTTTGTCCACCCCCCAGCCAGTGGCCACATCAGAGGACAGTGACCACGGTTCACATGCATCACAGAGACGATACAGCACAAGGAGCACAGAGCAGACGCAAGCCAAGCGGTCCCGCCCACAGACACTATCCCCCCAGAAGAGCAGAGCCAGCCCAGAATGCATAGACAAGAGCCCATCAGGGAAGAGCAAGGTCGAAAAAGCAATGAGGCAGACATCAGCCTCACCAACCTTTAAAGCATCTCCAGCAAAGGACTCTCCTGTCCCTAAAAGTTCACGTAGAGCTAGGCGTGCAGTGTCTGTGTCCACTAAGGAGGTGTTGCATAGCAAGGGTACACCTAGGAAGGGCACAGGCCCATTTACCCTCACCACATCAACTCTAATTCCAAGCCCAGTGTAGTAGGTGGAGGAGGGCACTGTAGGTGCCACCCCAGGCAAAGAGGCAAAGGAGGGCACTGTAAGTGAGACACCTAGCAGACAAGCAAAGGAGGCACTGTAAGTGGGACACCTAGCAGACAAGCAAAGGAGGGCACCGTAAGTGGGACACCTAGCAGACAAGCAAAGGAGGGCACTGTAAGTGGGACACCTAGCAGACAAGCAAAGGAGGACACTGTAAGTGGAACATCTGGCAAGCAGGGTAAGGTGGTCCAGAGGCATAGCCAGACAAAGCGTCCTGCAAGATCCAGCACATCACCAGAGGGAGTGCCAGTGTCTGAACCAGATGCGGGCCAGTCGGTGTGTGTACCTGTTGTGTCATCACCTGTTCCGATTAACCCCAAGACAGGGAAGCCATTTCGTATTCCCAAAAAGTGGAAGGGCACCCCTCCAAACTCTCCCACCCATACTGTGTCCCAGGTCTGCATGACTCCACCTCCACGTGCCGCTATACCATCTGGTCTAAACAGCCCTCCAGCTTGCCAGATGACTGATAGCCCTACATCACCTTTTTCTCTGTCTCCCTAGTCAGGTGTTCCTGTTGAGCCCGAAACACAGCCAGCTCGAAGTCAACCTGACAGCCAGATGTGAGTGTTAGTCCCTCTCATACACCTGTCTCTCATAGTTTAAATTTCATAGAGGTGTGCTAGTCCTGACCATTGCTTGTCACCTGGTTGCGTTGCTGGCCATGAAAGGGTACAGTCATACACACTCACTGTGTAGCTTCTCATGCCCTGACTCTGCACTTGTTCCTGCCTACTGGCCTTGTCGTTCACTGCTGTTCTGACCTTGCCTGTGCAGCCTCTCATGCACTTGCTGGGCCACCTGCCCTGGACACGGGCCCTGTTGCTCTGCTGTGTTGTATTCTCACCTGTGCCATGGACACTGACCCTGTTGCTCTGCTGTGTTGTACTCTCACCTGTGCCAGTGACACTGACCCTGTTGCTCTGCTGTGTTGTACTC
This sequence comes from Lissotriton helveticus, assembly GCF_964261635.1. Lineage (NCBI taxonomy): Eukaryota > Metazoa > Chordata > Amphibia > Caudata > Salamandridae > Lissotriton > Lissotriton helveticus. The sequence goes on from NC_136069.1 coordinate 815,596,069, forward strand.
TAACCTGCGCCATGGACACTGACCCTGTTGCTCTGCTGTGTTGGAGTCTCCCCTGTGCAGCCTCTCATGTACTTGCTGGGCCACCTGCCCTGGACGCAGGCCCTGTTGCTCTGCTGTGTTGTACTCTCACCTGTGCCATGGACACTGACCCTGTTGCTCTGCTGTGTTGTACTCTCACCTGTGCCATGGACACTGACCCTGTTGCTCTGCTGTGTTGTACTCTCACCTGTGCCATGGACACTGACCCTGTTGCTCTGCTGTGTTGTACTCTCACCTGTGCCATGGACACTGACCCTGTTGCTCTCCTGTGTTGTACTCTCACCTATGCCATGGACACTGACCCTGTTGCTCTGCTGTGTTGTACTCTCACCTGTGCCATGGAGACTGACCCTGTTGCTCTGCTGTGTTGGAGTCTACCCTGTGCAGCCTCTCATGTACTTGCTGGGCCACCTGCCCTGGACACAGGCCCTGTTGCTCTCCTGTGTTGTACTCTCACCTCTGCCATGGACACTGACCCTGTTGCTCTGCTGTGTTGCACTCTCACCTGTGCCATGGACACTGACCCTGTTGCTCTGCTGTGTTGTACTCTTACCTGTGCCATGGACACTGACCCAGTTGCTCTGCTGTGTTGTACTCTCAACTGTGCCATGGACACCGACCCTGTTGCTCTGCTGTGTTGTACTCTCACCTGTGCCATGGACACTGACCCTGTTGATCTACTGTTTGTACTCTCACCTGTGTCATGGAAACTGACCCAGTTGCTCTGTTGTGTTGTACTCTTACCTGTGCCATGGACACTGACTCTATTCCTCTGCTGTGTTGTACTCTCACCTGTGCCATGGAAACTGACCCTGTTGCTGTGTTTTACTCTCACCTGTGCCATGGACACTGACCCTGTTGCTCTGCTGTGTTGGAGTCTCCCCTGTGCCCTGGACACTGGCCCTGTTGCTCCCCTGTGGTGTACTCTCACCTGTGCCATGTACACTGACCCTGTTGCTCTGCTGTGTTGGAGTCTACCCTGTGCCCTGGACACTGGCCCTGTTGCTCTGCTGTGTTGTACTCTCACCTGTGCCCTGGACACTGACCCTGTTGGTCTGCTGTGTTGGAGTCTCCCCTGTGCTCTGGACACTGGCCCTGTTGCTCTGCTGTGTTGTACTCTCACCTGTGCCATGGACACTGACCCTGTTGCTCTGCTGTGTTGTACTCCCACCTGTGCCATGGGCACGGATGTATGACATTACAACGCATGCTTTTCCCACGCATGCCTTTACAACGCGGTTTTTACAACAAATGCCTTTACAACGCATAGCGCTTTGGGGTGCTGGATAATGAATAGTTTATTTACTATTCCAAATCCAGTCCCCGTGGACACTAGGGAAGGTGTTGGATAATAAATTAAATCTATTCCCTATCCTAGAGTGCCCCCCAGCGCAATGCGTTGTAAAGGTTTGCATTGTAAAAGTTGCGTCGTAAAGGCACTGCGTGGTAAAAATTGCGTTGTAAAGGATGTTTCCCATGGCCACTGGCCCTGTTGCTCTGCTGTGTTGTACTCTCACCTGTGCCATGGACACTGACCTTGTTGCTCTGCTTTGTTGGAGTCTCCCTTGTGCAGCCTCTCATGTACTTGCTGGGCCACCTGCCCTGGACACTGGCCCTGTTGCTCTGCTGTGATGTACTCTCACCTGTGCCATGGACACTGACCCACATCACCAGAGGGTGTGCCAGTGTCTGAACCAGATGCGGGCCAGTCGGTGTGTGTACCTGTTGTGTCATCACCTGTTCCGATTAACCCCAAGACAGGGAAGCCATTTTGTATTTCCAAAAAGTGGAAGGGCACCCCTCCAAACTCTCGCACCCATACTGTGTCCCAGGTCTGCATGACTCCACCTCCACGTGCCACTATACCATCTGGTCTAAACAGCCCTCCAGCTTGCCAGACGACTGATAGCCCTACATCACCTTTTTCTCTGTCTCCCTAGTCAGGTGTTCCTGCTGAGCCCGAAACACAGCCAGCTCCAAGTCAACCTGACAGCCAGATGTGAGTGTTAGTCCCTCTCATACACCTGTCTCTCATAGTTTCAAATTTCATAGAGGTGTGCTAGTCCTGACCATTGCTTGTCACCTGGTTGCGTTTCTGGCCATGAAAGGGTACAGTCATACACACTTACTGTGTAGCTTCTCATGCCCTGACTCTGCACTTGTCCCTGCCTACTGGCCTTGTCGTTCACTGCTGTTCTGGCCTTGCCTGCGCAGCCTCTCATGCACTTGCTGGGCCACCTTCCCTGGACACGGGCCCTGTTGCTCTGCTGTGTTGTATTCTCACCTGTGCCATGGACACTGACCCTGTTGCTCTGCTGTGTTGACCCTGTTGCTCTGCTGTGTTGTACTCTCACCTGTGCCACGGACACTGACCCTGTTGCTCTGCTGTGTTGTACTCTTACCTGTGCCATGGACACTGACCCAGTTGCTCTGCTGTGTTGTACTCTCACCTGTGCCATGGACACTGACCCTGTTGCTCTGCTGTGTTGGAGTCTCACCTGTGCCATGGACACTGACCCTGTTGCTCTGCTGTGTTGTACTCTCACCTGTGCCATGTACACTGACCCTGTTGCTCGGCTGTGTTGGAGTCTCCTCTGTGCAGCCTCTCATGTACTTGCTGGGCCACCTGCCCTGGACACTGGCCCTGTTGCTCTGCTGTGTTGTACTCTCACCTGTGCCATGGACACTGACCCTGTTGCTCTGCTGTGTTGGAGTCTCCCCTATGCAGCCTCTCATGTACTTGCTGGGCCACCTGCACTAGACACTGTCCCTGTTGCTCTGCTGTGTTGGAGTCCCACTGTGCCCTGGACACTGCCCTGTTGCTCTGCTGTGTTGTACTCTCCCCTGTGCCATGGACACTGACCCTGTTGCTCTGCTGTGTTGGAGTGTACCCTGTGCCCTGGACACAGGCCCTGTTGCTCTGCCGTGTTGTACTCCCACCTGTGCCATGGACACTGACCCAGTTGCTCTACTGTGTTGGAGTCTCCCCTGTGCCCTGGACACTGGCCCTGTTGCTCTGCTGTGGTGTACTCTCACCTGTGCCCTGGACACTGACCCTGTTGCTCTGCTGTGTTGGAGTCTCCCCTGTGCCATGGACAGTGGCCCTGTTGCTCTGCTGTGTTGTACTCTCACCTGCGCCATGGACACTGACCCTGTTGCTCTGCTGTGTTGGAGTCTCCCCTGTGCAGCCTCTCATGTACTTGCTGGGCCACCTGCCCTGGACACTGACCATGTTTCTCTGCTGTGTTGGAGTCTCCCCTGTTCCCTGGACACTGACCCTGTTGCTCTGCTGTGTTGTACTCTCACCTGTGCCATGGACACTGACCCTGTTGCTCTGCTGTGTTCTACTCTCACCTGTGCCATGGACACTGACCCTGTTGCTCTGCTGTGTTGTACTCTCACCTGTGCCATGGACACTGACCCTTTTGCTCTGCTGTGTTGGAGTCTCCCCTGTTTCCTGGACACTGGCCCTGTTGCTCTGCTGTGTTGTACTCGCACATGTGCCATGGACACTGACCCTGTTGCTCTGCTGTGTTGTACTCTCACCTGTGCCATGGACACTGACCCTGTAGCTCTGCTGTGTTGGAGTCTCCCCTGTGCCCTGGACCCTGGCCCTGTTGCTCTGCTGTGTTGTACTCTCACCTGTGCCATGGACACTGACCCTGTTGCTCTGCTGTTTTGGAGTCTCCCCTGTGCAGCTTCTCATGTACTTGCTGGGCCACCTGCCCTGGACACTGACCCTGTTGCTCTGCTGTGTTGTACTCTTACCTGTGCCATGGACACTGACCCAGTTGCTCTGCTGTGTTGTACTCTCAACTGTGCCATGGACACCGACCCTGTTGCTCTGCTGTGTTGTACTCTCACCTGTGCCATGGACACTGTCCCTGTTGGTCTGCTGTGTTGGAGTCTCCCCTGTGCCCTGGACACAGGCCCTGTTGCTCTCCTGTGTTGTACTCTCACCTCTGCCATGGACACTGACCCTGTTGCTCTGCTGTGTTGCACTCTCACCTGTGCCATGGACACTGACCCTGTTGCTCTGCTGTGTTGTACTCTCACCTGTGCCATGGACACTGACCCTGTTGATCTACTGTTTGTACTCTCACCTGTGTCATGGAAACTGGCCCAGTTGCTCTGTTGTGTTGTACTCTCACCTGTGCCATGGACACTGACTCTATTCCTCTTCTGTGTTGTACTCTCACCTGTGCCATGGAAACTGACCCTGTTGCTGTGTTTTACTCTCACCTGTGCCATGGACACTGACCCTGTTGCTCTGCTGTGTTGGAGTCTCCCCTGTGCCCTGGACACTGGCCTTGTTGCTCCCCTGTGGTGTACTCTCACCTGTGCCATGGACACTGACCCTGTTGCTCTGCTGTGTTGGAGTCTACCCTGTGCCCTGGACACTGGCCCTGTTGCTCTGCTGTGTTGTACTCTCACCTGTGCCCTGTACACTGACCCTGTTGCTCTGCTGTGTTGGAGTCTCCCCTGTGCTCTGGACACTGGCCCTGTTGCTCTGCTGTGTTGTACTCTCACCTGTGCCATGGACACTGACCCTGTTGCTCTGCTGTGTTGTACTCCCACCTGTGCCATGGGCACGGATGTACGACATTACAACGCATGCTTTTTCCACGCATGCCTTTACAACGCGGTTTTTACAACAAATGCCTTTACAACGCATAGCGCTTTGGGGTGCTGGATAATGAATAGTTTAATTTACTATTCCAAATCCAGTCCCCGTGGACACTAGGGAAGGTGTTGGATAATAAATTAAATCTATTCCCTATCCTAGAGTGCCCCCCAGCGCAATGCGTTGTAAAGGTTTGCGTTGTAAAAGTTGCGTCGTAAAGGCACTGCGTGGTAAAAATTGCGTTGTAAAGGATGTTTCCCATGGCCACTGGCCCTGTTGCTCTGCTGTGTTGTACTCTCACCTGTGCCATGGACACTGACCTTGTTGCTCTGCTGTGTTGGAGTCTCCCTTGTGCAGCCTCTCATGTACTTGCTGGGCCACCTGCCCTGGACACTGGCCCTGTTGCTCTGCTGTGATGTACTCTCACCTGTGCCATGGACACTGACCCACATCACCAGAGGGTGTGCCAGTGTCTGAACCAGATGCGGGCCAGTCGGTGTGTGTACCTGTTGTGTCATCACCTGTTCCGATTAACCCCAAGACAGGGAAGCCATTTTGTATTTCCAAAAAGTGGAAGGGCACCCCTCCAAACTCTCGCACCCATACTGTGTCCCAGGTCTGCATGACTCCACCTCCACGTGCCACTATACCATCTGGTCTAAACAGCCCTCCAGCTTGCCAGACGACTGATAGCCCTACATCACCTTTTTCTCTGTCTCCCTAGTCAGGTGTTCCTGCTGAGCCCGAAACACAGCCAGCTCCAAGTCAACCTGACAGCCAGATGTGAGTGTTAGTCCCTCTCATACACCTGTCTCTCATAGTTTCAAATTTCATAGAGGTGTGCTAGTCCTGACCATTGCTTGTCACCTGGTTGCGTTTCTGGCCATGAAAGGGTACAGTCATACACACTTACTGTGTAGCTTCTCATGCCCTGACTCTGCACTTGTCCCTGCCTACTGGCCTTGTCGTTCACTGCTGTTCTGGCCTTGCCTGCGCAGCCTCTCATGCACTTGCTGGGCCACCTTCCCTGGACACGGGCCCTGTTGCTCTGCTGTGTTGTATTCTCACCTGTGCCATGGACACTGACCCTGTTGCTCTGCTGTGTTGACCCTGTTGCTCTGCTGTGTTGTACTCTCACCTGTGCCACGGACACTGACCCTGTTGCTCTGCTGTGTTGTACTCTTACCTGTGCCATGGACACTGACCCAGTTGCTCTGCTGTGTTGTACTCTCACCTGTGCCATGGACACTGACCCTGTTGCTCTGCTGTGTTGGAGTCTCACCTGTGCCATGGACACTGACCCTGTTGCTCTGCTGTGTTGTACTCTCACCTGTGCCATGTACACTGACCCTGTTGCTCGGCTGTGTTGGAGTCTCCTCTGTGCAGCCTCTCATGTACTTGCTGGGCCACCTGCCCTGGACACTGGCCCTGTTGCTCTGCTGTGTTGTACTCTCACCTGTGCCATGGACACTGACCCTGTTGCTCTGCTGTGTTGGAGTCTCCCCTATGCAGCCTCTCATGTACTTGCTGGGCCACCTGCACTAGACACTGTCCCTGTTGCTCTGCTGTGTTGGAGTCCCACTGTGCCCTGGACACTGCCCTGTTGCTCTGCTGTGTTGTACTCTCCCCTGTGCCATGGACACTGACCCTGTTGCTCTGCTGTGTTGGAGTGTACCCTGTGCCCTGGACACAGGCCCTGTTGCTCTGCCGTGTTGTACTCCCACCTGTGCCATGGACACTGACCCAGTTGCTCTACTGTGTTGGAGTCTCCCCTGTGCCCTGGACACTGGCCCTGTTGCTCTGCTGTGGTGTACTCTCACCTGTGCCATGGACACTGACCCTGTTGCTCTGCTGTGTTGGAGTCTCCCCTGTGCCATGGACAGTGGCCCTGTTGCTCTGCTGTGTTGTACTCTCACCTGCGCCATGGACACTGACCCTGTTGCTCTGCTGTGTTGGAGTCTCCCCTGTGCAGCCTCTCATGTACTTGCTGGGCCACCTGCCCTGGACACTGACCATGTTTCTCTGCTGTGTTGGAGTCTCCCCTGTTCCCTGGACACTGACCCTGTTGCTCTGCTGTGTTGTACTCTCACCTGTGCCATGGACACTGACCCTGTTGCTCTGCTGTGTTCTACTCTCACCTGTGCCATGGACACTGACCCTGTTGCTCTGCTGTGTTGTACTCTCACCTGTGCCATGGACACTGACCCTTTTGCTCTGCTGTGTTGGAGTCTCCCCTGTTTCCTGGACACTGGCCCTGTTGCTCTGCTGTGTTGTACTCGCACATGTGCCATGGACACTGACCCTGTTGCTCTGCTGTGTTGTACTCTCACCTGTGCCATGGACACTGACCCTGTAGCTCTGCTGTGTTGGAGTCTCCCCTGTGCCCTGGACCCTGGCCCTGTTGCTCTGCTGTGTTGTACTCTCACCTGTGCCATGGACACTGACCCTGTTGCTCTGCTGTTTTGGAGTCTCCCCTGTGCAGCTTCTCATGTACTTGCTGGGCCACCTGCCCTGGACACTGACCCTGTTGCTCTGCTGTGTTGTACTCTTACCTGTGCCATGGACACTGACCCAGTTGCTCTGCTGTGTTGTACTCTCAACTGTGCCATGGACACCGACCCTGTTGCTCTGCTGTGTTGTACTCTCACCTGTGCCATGGACACTGTCCCTGTTGGTCTGCTGTGTTGGAGTCTCCCCTGTGCCCTGGACACAGGCCCTGTTGCTCTCCTGTGTTGTACTCTCACCTCTGCCATGGACACTGACCCTGTTGCTCTGCTGTGTTGCACTCTCACCTGTGCCATGGACACTGACCCTGTTGCTCTGCTGTGTTGTACTCTCACCTGTGCCATGGACACTGACCCTGTTGATCTACTGTTTGTACTCTCACCTGTGTCATGGAAACTGGCCCAGTTGCTCTGTTGTGTTGTACTCTCACCTGTGCCATGGACACTGACTCTATTCCTCTTCTGTGTTGTACTCTCACCTGTGCCATGGAAACTGACCCTGTTGTGTGTTTTACTCTCACCTGTGCCATGGACACTGACCCTGTTGCTCTGCTGTGTTGGAGTCTCCCCTGTGCCCTGGACACTGGCCTTGTTGCTCCCCTGTGGTGTACTCTCACCTGTGCCATGGACACTGACCCTGTTGCTCTGCTGTGTTGGAGTCTACCCTGTGCCCTGGACACTGGCCCTGTTGCTCTGCTGTGTTGTACTCTCACCTGTGCCCTGTACACTGACCCTGTTGCTCTGCTGTGTTGGAGTCTCCCCTGTGCTCTGGACACTGGCCCTGTTGCTCTGCTGTGTTGTACTCTCACCTGTGCCATGGACACTGACCCTGTTGCTCTGCTGTGTTGTACTCCCACCTGTGCCATGGGCACGGATGTACGACATTACAACGCATGCTTTTTCCACGCATGCCTTTACAACGCGGTTTTTACAACAAATGCCTTTACAACGCATAGCGCTTTGGGGTGCTGGATAATGAATAGTTTAATTTACTATTCCAAATCCAGTCCCCGTGGACACTAGGGAAGGTGTTGGATAATAAATTAAATCTATTCCCTATCCTAGAGTGCCCCCCAGCGCAATGCGTTGTAAAGGTTTGCGTTGTAAAAGTTGCGTCGTAAAGGCACTGCGTGGTAAAAATTGCGTTGTAAAGGATGTTTCCCATGGCCACTGGCCCTGTTGCTCTGCTGTGTTGTACTCTCACCTGTGCCATGGACACTGACCTTGTTGCTCTGCTGTGTTGGAGTCTCCCTTGTGCAGCCTCTCATGTACTTGCTGGGCCACCTGCCCTGGACACTGGCCCTGTTGCTCTGCTGTGATGTACTCTCACCTGTGCCATGGACACTGACCCACATCACCAGAGGGTGTGCCAGTGTCTGAACCAGATGCGGGCCAGTCGGTGTGTGTACCTGTTGTGTCATCACCTGTTCCGATTAACCCCAAGACAGGGAAGCCATTTTGTATTTCCAAAAAGTGGAAGGGCACCCCTCCAAACTCTCGCACCCATACTGTGTCCCAGGTCTGCATGACTCCACCTCCACGTGCCACTATACCATCTGGTCTAAACAGCCCTCCAGCTTGCCAGACGACTGATAGCCCTACATCACCTTTTTCTCTGTCTCCCTAGTCAGGTGTTCCTGCTGAGCCCGAAACACAGCCAGCTCCAAGTCAACCTGACAGCCAGATGTGAGTGTTAGTCCCTCTCATACACCTGTCTCTCATAGTTTCAAATTTCATTGAGGTGTGCTAGTCCTGACCATTGCTTGTCACCTGGTTGCGTTTCTGGCCATGAAAGGGTACAGTCATACACACTTACTGTGTAGCTTCTCATGCCCTGACTCTGCACTTGTCCCTGCCTACTGGCCTTGTCGTTCACTGCTGTTCTGGCCTTGCCTGCGCAGCCTCTCATGCACTTGCTGGGCCACCTTCCCTGGACACGGGCCCTGTTGCTCTGCTGTGTTGTATTCTCACCTGTGCCATGGACACTGACCCTGTTGCTCTGCTGTGTTGACCCTGTTGCTCTGCTGTGTTGTACTCTCACCTGTGCCACGGACACTGACCCTGTTGCTCTGCTGTGTTGTACTCTTACCTGTGCCATGGACACTGACCCAGTTGCTCTGCTGTGTTGTACTCTCACCTGTGCCATGGACACTGACCCTGTTGCTCTGCTGTGTTGGAGTCTCACCTGTGCCATGGACACTGACCCTGTTGCTCTGCTGTGTTGTACTCTCACCTGTGCCATGTACACTGACCCTGTTGCTCGGCTGTGTTGGAGTCTCCTCTGTGCAGCCTCTCATGTACTTGCTGGGCCACCTGCCCTGGACACTGGCCCTGTTGCTCTGCTGTGTTGTACTCTCACCTGTGCCATGGACACTGACCCTGTTGCTCTGCTGTGTTGGAGTCTCCCCTATGCAGCCTCTCATGTACTTGCTGGGCCACCTGCACTAGACACTGTCCCTGTTGCTCTGCTGTGTTGGAGTCCCACTGTGCCCTGGACACTGCCCTGTTGCTCTGCTGTGTTGTACTCTCCCCTGTGCCATGGACACTGACCCTGTTGCTCTGCTGTGTTGGAGTGTACCCTGTGCCCTGGACACAGGCCCTGTTGCTCTGCCGTGTTGTACTCCCACCTGTGCCATGGACACTGACCCAGTTGCTCTACTGTGTTGGAGTCTCCCCTGTGCCCTGGACACTGGCCCTGTTGCTCTGCTGTGGTGTACTCTCACCTGTGCCATGGACACTGACCCTGTTGCTCTGCTGTGTTGGAGTCTCCCCTGTGCCATGGACAGTGGCCCTGTTGCTCTGCTGTGTTGTACTCTCACCTGCGCCATGGACACTGACCCTGTTGCTCTGCTGTGTTGGAGTCTCCCCTGTGCAGCCTCTCATGTACTTGCTGGGCCACCTGCCCTGGACACTGACCATGTTTCTCTGCTGTGTTGGAGTCTCCCCTGTTCCCTGGACACTGACCCTGTTGCTCTGCTGTGTTGTACTCTCACCTGTGCCATGGACACTGACCCTGTTGCTCTGCTGTGTTCTACTCTCACCTGTGCCATGGACACTGACCCTGTTGCTCTGCTGTGTTGTACTCTCACCTGTGCCATGGACACTGACCCTTTTGCTCTGCTGTGTTGGAGTCTCCCCTGTTTCCTGGACACTGGCCCTGTTGCTCTGCTGTGTTGTACTCGCACATGTGCCATGGACACTGACCCTGTTGCTCTGCTGTGTTGTACTCTCACCTGTGCCATGGACACTGACCCTGTAGCTCTGCTGTGTTGGAGTCTCCCCTGTGCCCTGGACCCTGGCCCTGTTGCTCTGCTGTGTTGTACTCTCACCTGTGCCATGGACACTGACCCTGTTGCTCTGCTGTTTTGGAGTCTCCCCTGTGCAGCTTCTCATGTACTTGCTGGGCCACCTGCCCTGGACACTGACCCTGTTGCTCTGCTGTGTTGTACTCTTACCTGTGCCATGGACACTGACCCAGTTGCTCTGCTGTGTTGTACTCTCAACTGTACCATGGACACCGACCCTGTTGCTCTGCTGTGTTGTACTCTCACCTGTGCCATGGACACTGTCCCTGTTGCTCTGCTGTGTTGGAGTCTCCCCTGTGCCCTGGACACAGGCCCTGTTGCTCTCCTGTGTTGTACTCTCACCTCTGCCATGGACACTGACCCTGTTGCTCTGCTGTGTTGCACTCTCACCTGTGCCATGGACACTGACCCTGTTGCTCTGCTGTGTTTTACTCTCACCTGTGCCATGGACACTGACCCTGTTGATCTACTGTTTGTACTCTCACCTGTGTCATGGAAACTGGCCCAGTTGCTCTGTTGTGTTGTACTCTCACCTGTGCCATGGACACTGACTCTATTCCTCTTCTGTGTTGTACTCTCACCTGTGCCATGGAAACTGACCCTGTTGCTGTGTTTTACTCTCACCTGTGCCATGGACACTGACCCTGTTGCTCTGCTGTGTTGGAGTCTCCCCTGTGCCCTGGACACTGGCCTTGTTGCTCCCCTGTGGTGTACTCTCACCTGTGCCATGGACACTGACCCTGTTGCTCTGCTGTGTTGGAGTCTACCCTGTGCCCTGGACACTGGCCCTGTTGCTCTGCTGTGTTGTACTCTCACCTGTGCCCTGTACACTGACCCTGTTGCTCTGCTGTGTTGGAGTCTCCCCTGTGCTCTGGACACTGGCCCTGTTGCTCTGCTGTGTTGTACTCTCACCTGTGCCATGGACACTGACCCTGTTGCTCTGCTGTGTTGTACTCCCACCTGTGCCATGGGCACGGATGTATGACATTACAACGCATGCTTTTCCCACGCATGCCTTTACAACGCGGTTTTTACAACAAATGCCTTTACAACGCATAGCGCTTTGGGGTGCTGGATAATGAATAGTTTAATTTACTATTCCAAATCCAGTCCCCGTGGACACTAGGGAAGGTGTTGGATAATAAATTAAATCTATTCCCTATCCTAGAGTGCCCCCCAGCGCAATGCGTTGTAAAGGTTTGCGTTGTAAAAGTTGCGTCGTAAAGGCACTGCGTGGTAAAAATTGCGTTGTAAAGGATGTTTCCCATGGCCACTGGCCCTGTTGCTCTGCTGTGTTGTACTCTCACCTGTGCCATGGACACTGACCTTGTTGCTCTGCTGTGTTGGAGTCTCCCTTGTGCAGCCTCTCATGTACTTGCTGGGCCACCTGCCCTGGACACTGGCCCTGTTGCTCTGCTGTGTTGTACTCTCACCTGTGCCATGGACACTGACCCACATCACCAGAGGGTGTGCCAGTGTCTGAACCAGATGCGGGCCAGTCGGTGTGTGTACCTGTTGTGTCATCACCTGTTCCGATTAACCCCAAGACAGGGAAGCCATTTAGTATTTCCAAAAAGTGGAATGGCACCCCTCCAAACTCTCCCACCCATACTGTGTCCCAGGTCTGCATGACTTCACCTCCACGTGCCACTATACCATCTGGTCTAAACAGCCCTCCAGCTTGCCAGACGACTGATAGACCTACATCACCTTTTTCTCTGTCTCCCTAGTCAGGTGTTCCTGCTGAGCCCGAAACACAGCCAGCTCCAAGTCAACCTGACAGCCAGATGTGAGTGTTAGTCCCTCTCATACACCTGTCTCTCATAGTTTTAAATTTCATAGAGGTGTGCTAGTCCTGACCATTGCTTGTCACCTGGTTGCGTTTCTGGCCATGAAAGGGTACAGTCATACACACTCACTGTGTAGCTTCTCATGCCCTGACTCTGCACTTGTCCCTGCCTACTGGCCTTGTCGTTCACTGCTGTTCTGGCCTTGCCTGCGCAGCCTCTCATGCACTTGCTGGGCCACCTTCCCTGGACACGGGCCCTGTTGCTCTGCTGTGTTGTATTCTCACCTGTGCCATGGACACTGACCCTGTTGCTCTGCTGTGTTGACCCTCTTGCTCTGCTGTGTTGTACTCTCACCTGTGCCACGGACACTGACCCTGTTGCTCTGCTGTGTTGTAGTCTTACCTGTGCCATGGACACTGACCCAGTTGCTCTGCTGTGTTGTACTCTTACCTGTGCCATGGACACTGACCCTGTTGTTCTGCTGTGTTGGAGTCTCACCTGTGCCATGGACACTGACCCTGTTGCTCTGCTGTGTTGTACTCTCACCTGTGCCATGTACACTGACCCTGTTGCTCGGCTGTGTTGGAGTCTCCTCTGTGCAGCCTCTCATGTACTTGCTGGGCCACCTGCCCTGATCACTGGCACTGTTGCTCTGCTGTGTTGTACTCTCACCTGTGCCATGGACACTGACCCTGTTGCTCTGCTGTGTTGGAGTCTCCCCTATGCAGCCTCTCATGTACTTGCTGGGCCACCTGCACTGGACACTGTCCCTGTTGCTCTGCTGTGTTGGAGTCTCCCCTGTGCCCTGGACACTGGCCCTGTTGCTCTGCTGTGTTGTACTCTCACCTGTGCCATGGACACTGACCCTGTTGCTCTGCTGTGTTGGAGTGTACCCTGTGCCCTGGACACAGGCCCTGTTGCTCTGCTGTGTTGTACTCCCACCTGTGCCATGGACACTGACCCAGTTGCTCTACTGTGTTGGAGTCTCCCCTGTGCCCTGGACACTGGCCCTGTTGCTCTGCTGTGGTGTACTCTCACCTGTGCCATGGGCACTGACCCTGTTGCTCTGCTGTGTTGGAGTCTCCCCTGTGCCATGGACAGTGGCCCTGTTGCTCTGCTGTGTTGTACTCTCACCTGCGCCATGGACACTGACCCTGTTGCTCTGCTGTGTTGGAGTCTCCCCTGTGCAGCCTCTCATGTACTTGCTGGGCCACCTGCCCTGGACACTGACCATGTTTCTCTGCTGTGTTGGAGTCTCCCCTGTTCCCTGGACACTGACCCTGTTGCTCTGCTGTGTTGTACTCTCACCTGTGCCATGGACACTGACCCTGTTGCTCTGCTGTGTTGCACTCTCACCTGTGCCATGGACACTGACCCTGTTGCTCTGCTGTGTTCTACTCTCACCTGTGCCATGGACACTGACCCTGTTGCTCTGCTGTGTTGGAGTCTCCCCTGTTTCCTGGACACTGGCCCTGTTGCTCTGCTGTGTTGTACTCGCACATGTGCCATGGACACTGACCCTGTTGCTCTGCTGTGTTGGTGTCTCCCCTGTGCCCTGGACCCTGGCCCTGTTGCTCTGCTGTGTTGTACTCTCACCTGTGCCATGGACACTGACCCTGTAGCTCTGCTGTGTTGGAGTCTCCCCTGTGCCCTGGACCCTGGCCCTGTTGCTCTGCTGTGTTGTACTCTCACCTGTGCCATGGACACTGACCCTGTTGCTCTGCTGTTTTGGAGTCTCCCCTGTGCAGCTTCTCATGTACTTGCTGGGCCACCTGCCCTGGACACTGGCCCTGTTGCTCTGCTGTGTTGTACCCTCACCTGTGCCATGGACACTGACCCTGTTGCTCTGCTGTGTTGGAGTCTCCCCTGTGCCATGGACACTGACCCTGTTGCTCTGCTGTGTTGGAGTCTCCCCTGTACCCTGGACACTGGCCCTGTTGCTCTGCTGTGTTGTGCTCGCACATGTGCCATGGACACTGACCCTGTTGATCTGCTGTGTTGGTGTCTCCCCTGTGCCCTGGACACTGGCCCTGTTGCTCTGCTGTGTTGTACTCTCACCTGTGCCATGGACACTGACCCTGTTGCTCTGCTGTGTTGGAGTCTCCCCTGTGCCCTGGACACTGGCCCTGTTGCTCTGCTGTGATGTACTCTCACCTGTGCCATGGACACTGACCCTGTTGCTCTACTGTGTTGAAGTCTCCCCAGTGCCCTGGACACTGGCCCTGTTGCTGTGCTGTGTTGTACTCTCACCTGTTCCATGGACACTGTCCCTGTTGCTCTGCTGTGTTGGAGTCTCCCCTGTGCAGCCTCTCATGTACTTGCTGGGCCACCTGCCCTGGACACTGGCCCTGTTGCTCTGCTCTGTTGCACTCTCACCCGTGCCATGGACACTGACCCTGTTGCTCTGCTGTGTTGTACTCTCACCTGTGCCATGGGTACTGGCCCTGTTGCTCTGCTGTGTTGTACTCTCACCTGTGCCATGGACACTGACCATGTTGCTCTGCTGTGTTGTACTCTCACCTGTGCCATGGACACTGTTCCTGTTGCTCTGCTGTGTTGGAGTCTCCCCTGTGCAGCCTCTCATGTTCTTTCTGGGCCACCTGCCCTGGACACTGACCCTGTTGCTCTGCTGTACTGGAGTCTCTCCTGTGCCCTGGACACTGACCCTGTTGCTCTGCTGTATTGTACTCTCACCTGTGCCATGGACACTGACCCTGCTGCTCTCCTGTGTTGGAGTCTCCCCTGTGCAGCCTCTCATGTACTTTCTGGGCCACCTGCCCTGGATACTGACCCTGTTGCTCTGCTGTGTTGCACTCTCACCCGTGCCATGGACACTGACCCTGTTGCTCTGCTGTGCTGGAGTCTCCCCTGTGCAGACTCTCCTGTACTTGCTGGGCCACCTGCCCTGGACTCTGACCCTGTTGCTCTGCTGTGTTGTACTTCCACCTGTGCCATTGACACTGACCCTGTTGCTCTGCTGTGTTGTACTCTCACCTGTGCCATGGACACTGACCCTGTTGCTCTGCTGTGTTGGAGTCTCCCCTGTGCAGCCTCTCATGTACTTGCTGGGCCACCTGCCCTGGACACTGACCCTGTTGCTCTGCTGTGTTGGAGTCTCCCCTGTGCAGCCTCTCATGTACTTGCTGGGCCACCTGCCCTGGACACTGGCCCTGTTGCTCTGCTGTGTTGTGCTCTCACCTGTGTCATGGACACTGGCCTTCCTGTTTGTACTTTGCCTGTGCAGGATATCTTGATTTTGATCTGCTTTTTGTACCTTGATGTTGTGTACAGTTGTTATACTTTCACATCTGTGCAATATGTGAATAAATACAGTTACTCCTGTTGTGTCTTTTGTCGGTGTCCTTGCTGATTAAAGTTATTTTTGTGTGTGCATTTATTTGACTGGGCCCCATGCTCTATGTATCACTTCGACATTGCAAAGCTCTTTGTCCGTATAACATTTATAGACAGGGGTGACAGGGGCTTCAGTCCTTTCTGACACTGATACTTGTGTTACCTGTGTTGACTCTTTTAGCTGTCATGCTGTTATGTTTTGAGTGGTTTTCTGTTGTTGGCTACATGGTTGCCATGTCAGTTTGGGGTACACTGCCAGCACAGGGTGTGATGCTGTGCACAGGTTAGCATGCTGGCTACGCACTGTCATGATGTATATGTGTTATTCCTGTATATATGCTCAGCTGTGTATGTGTATGGACATCCTATGTTGGCCCGTTGTCCTGGTCCCCTGGCATACATGTGATGTGTGCTCTTGGATGGTGAGGAGATGTGCAGTGTGAAGGGTGTGATTTTGTACTTGTTTTGTATGTGTGTGTGCCCCTGGATTGTGAAAGACACACATGTGTCAGCCAGGAGTTGTGTGCCTGGGGTTTTGATTGTCCTGCCCTGTGTAAATGATTTGATGCTTTTGTGTGAATTGTCTGTTGTGCACTGTGCAGTGTGTTGGTGTGTCCATGCAGTTCTGTGTGACTCCTCCTTGTTGTATTTGTCAGTTATGTGTGTGCAAAGTGTGTAACTAGCACATCAGTGTTGTGTTTGTTTGATTATCAATGTGTGTTGTGAGTGTTTGTGTAGACTGTGTGACCCTGCTGGTCATCACTGGCATTGTGTGTGACTTTCTTTAGCACTGCAGGCACATGGTGCCTTTTCTCCTCCTCTAAGGCATGGTGAGCAGTGTAATGCCATCCCCTATGTGTGCCACTTGTGCGTAGACATTGTGGGTCTGCATTCACACTATTTGTGTATTGGACACACCTCACATGTCTGATACTGACATGCAAATCAGTTAATATTGATGTCAGCTGTACCCTTTGTTTCCATGTGTATGTGCCTCCCCATCTCTTCATTTGTGAGACTATGCCTTGTGGGGAAGTTTTTCGGCCAAGTGTGCTGTTCCACTCTGGACATGGCTCCATTGTTTTATGTGTGATGTTCTTGTGGTATTCATCAGTGTTGCTTGCCCTTGTGCACTTGAGCTGTGTGTGCTGCCCAGTGCTCTGGTATTGCAGGGTGTTATGTTGTATCCCAGAGCGGTGCATCCTGTTGTTGTTGTGTTGGGTGTCTGTGTGTTGGCTGTGGTGTAGCTTCACTTCCTGGGTGTGCTGTTGTTTTTGTGCTGTGCTGCTTTGTGGTGTGTGTTGTGGTTGTGCCAGTCATGTCTGTGTGTATATGTTGTGCTTGTTGTGCACACACTGCCTGTTGTGCATACAGTGTTGTGTGTCTGTGTGCTTGGCATTGCCTGATGTGCATCCCCTGATGTCCTGTGGTGTCTGTGTATAGTTTTGTGCAGGCATCTGTTCAGGCTACCCTGTGTGTGTGTTCTGTTTGTGGTTACACCCAGGTTGTGTGCATGTGCTGGGAAGTATTGTCAGCCTTGAGTGTGTGTGACACTGGTGTAGTGTGTTCCTTGTCAGCTACTCCTGCAGTGGCTGTCTCACTGGTTGTCTGGTGCATGGTGTGTATTTTGCTTGCTTGTACCTGTGCTTGTTGATGTGCATGGGGGTGTACAGGATGGGCACATGGCATATGACTTGATGGTGTGTGTTGATGTGTATTTGGGGGTGGTGTGTCCCTGTGATGTCAGTGTCCTGCCCCTGCCTTGGACTGGCCCTGCCTTCTGCATTGTGCGCATGTGTTGACCGCGGCAGTGACCAGGAGCGGGACGTTGCTGCTAGTTCACGGTCGATGTGTGTCCCGGATGCAGAGGGGTGACTTGTTGGCAGGTGGGTAATATAGGGGTGCCCTTGTGGAGGTGTTGTGACCCCCAGCAGGGTGTCTGTGGTGGACTTGGACCCTGTGTCGGGCCATGTGTTGTGTATTGTATTGGTGTATTTGCGTACCTGCGGCGTCGTCCGCGGCGGCCCTGTTGATGGTAGTGCAGTAGCAGGTACATGACCGGATGCATGTGGACGGCTGGGTCAATGTCGTTCATGACCGGGTA
The DNA here is from genome assembly GCF_964261635.1 of Lissotriton helveticus. Classification (NCBI taxonomy): domain Eukaryota; kingdom Metazoa; phylum Chordata; class Amphibia; order Caudata; family Salamandridae; genus Lissotriton; species Lissotriton helveticus. The sequence goes on from NC_136069.1 coordinate 815,613,789, forward strand.
TCGGCTATCACGCTCCGCTATCGACTTTCGCCGGCTCTGGTTATGCAGTGTCTCCGCTGAGGTGCGTCTGCCTGTTTGGGCCATCCTAATTTGTGGAGCGGTGTGGACGTCATTCCGCACGGCGGTGAGTCTCGATTGACTCCCACTGCCGCGGTGGCGGGCGCACTTTGATGGTGGTGCGCGTCGCTCCGTGGCGGACGGGAAATGAGCTATGTTTTACTACACTAATATGGCGGAGGTGAGTTCCGCTGTTCGCGGGCGGAAAAAGTCGTAATATCCCACAAGGATTGGTATTTAGGTCTAGGAGTTCTTTTGAGTCTAATACTTTTCAGAACTATACAAATGATAAAATTCTTAATTACTGTCTTACCATTGACAAGGGAGTGCCCAGCAGAGAGTGCTTATCTATAACAATTAATAGATCTATAGGAAAGGCCCTTGTCAAATTGTTCGACAAGAAAATTGACTATATTGACAATAGGAGTCTCCACGGGATCCAAGTTCCTCTCCATGCACCAACAAAACCATTTTCTCCAAATGTTATTGTACCTATAGTTTGTTCCTGGTGCACAGGATTCTCCAAGGAGAGTGAGAGCTGGTGACTAAAGGCCAGACAATTAGTTGGATTGCCTGACACTTTCCAAGCAAGAAGGTTCAAATTCCCTGAAAGAATTAGGTGGTGATCTTCTCCGTCTGCGTTTGAAACCAGACCCCTGGCCGCTGGAATTAGGAAGGGGATGTCGCAGGACAGTTCCAGGTTGGTCGGGAACCATGCCTGAGAAGGCCAAAAGGGAGTTATCAGGACCAAGGAGGACTGGTCTTGTCTCACCTTCTGCAGAACCCTTCGAATTATGGCAAAGGGAGGGAACGGATAAGCCTGAAGGTGAGAAGAGCACTAGAGTAAGGCGTTTACCGCAAGAGCGCCCGGGTCCAGCATCCAGCTGAAGTACTTCAGCAACTGGAAAGTCAATCTGCTCGCCAATAAGTCCACATCCAGAGGACCCCAAAATCGAATCAGAGCATTGAAAACGTTCACATTGAGTTTCCAATCGCTGCTGCCTGCATCCTACCTGCTTGCCGGAGAACTGCGGACACTGCCATTGCCGCCTGGGAGTGGGGAGGCCCGGGGGTGCCACTGCGGATCTGTGACCGCCGCCCTCCGCCATCAACTACAGGACCGCCAGGGGGCTGGTGTAATCCCACCTGCCTGGTGGCACGCTCTGGCCTCACGGGGCCGCAGGAGGCTGCCGGTCCTGGGCGGGAGCGCCTGGAGCCTGGAGATGCTGCAGGGGGGCCAGTATGGACGAGAGCTGCATCCGCGGTGCCCTGCCGCCATCTGAGAGGTAGGGAGGGCTGCACCTGCATTTCGGTGCTCCGGCTTGCTGTGTTTGGGCTGCGCGCGGGCCCCATAGCCCCCCCTTCTCTAGGACCGTGAAGGAATGGCCTGTCTCCGCCAGCGTTGAGCCAATTGACGCTGTGCCCTGAGGCCGTCTGCTGCTTCCCGGGTTTTAATACACCTTAATACACCTCGCCTCATCAAGCACGCCGGGAGGACTCTCAACTAGGCTCTGCTCCCCACCTAAACATCAAAAACGGTTGCAGGGTGGAACACAGCACCCCAACTCTGAGGATCTGCTGACCCCCCACGGGCATCCACATGCCTGCTAATTGACACTGAATTAGGTAATTAGGTGACGCTCCTGGAACGCTGCCTGTTGTTCTGTTGTTCCTTGCTTTGAGGGGGACTTACCTGATATCAGTCCGGGAGGAGGACTGCAATGTTGCTTATGTTGCCACTGCTGCCACGATTCACCGCCTGAAACGTGGCCTCCATTACCCAGCATCCTTGGCGCCTACCATCGGCGTCATACCTAAGCGCCAGGAGGCGCTTAAAAACGTTTCGGGCTTCCCGCAGCGAGCGAGTTTGCCCGTCCGCTCCCATTATCGGCCGGAAGAGGCTGGGCTGGGCCACGGCTCTTGGCTATTCCTTTCTGATAACCATCTGAACCATCTGAAGGTACTGCGTACTAAGCTCGAAGGGGGATCCTATTGAAGGTCTCCTCTGTCTGCAAGGGAACTTGGATCTGTGTGGGTTTAAGTGGTAGTAGATCTTGTTTCTGTATAACTAATCTAAGATGGGGAAACGAAAAACAGCAACTGTCCTGCCTAAAAAAAAAAGCAGGGAAAAAGGGGGGAAGGGCCTTGTCTATCCTAATGAACTATCTTACTGGTGCAATGGGTGCTATTGAGAAGCAAATATCAAATGCGGAAGAGGCTATGACTTCAGATACATCTAATAGCATAGAGGCCCCTATTGTATCTACCAGTGCTAGCAATAATACCAATATACTAATTGATCCCCAATTGTAAAAGTCAAGTAGTACAGATGGATCTGTAGTTGGAAATGGTTGTGTGGTTTTAACATCTCTGACCACATTGATTGTACTGATTCAGAGAGTGACCCTCAGCCGCCCTCGAAACGATCCAGAAATCGTGATAATCCCCATAAGCAGAATATGGATCGTAGTATAAAGGACGTGGCTACAGTAAATTTAAAACAAACAAAAGTAATAAAAAAGGGCAGGACACTGGCACAAAATAAAATCTGTGGGTGGGAGAAAGCCCTAGCCAGCTCTGACGCACGGTTGCAGAATGAAGTTCTAAAAGTGAAAAATAAACTTGAAGCCCGAGATACTTGTTTTAGGGATATTCTTGGAAAATTAAGTGGAAGACTGGGAGCAATAGAAGATGTGTTGATAAAACCCCACAGTAAATGTGAACCTCCATTACAACCTAAGGTCACACAATATGCAAAAAAAGACGATATTATTTTAGATCCTGGTACACATTCACAAACTTATAACCAAAGTCCACATCGAAAAACTGGAAACAGGACTGGAGATATGGTGATCAGTTCCAGATTAACTGCACATAACAGACGTGATATTAACCAACAGGAGGGGCATAGCGTGACTAGAATAGCAGATGTATCGAGAGGTTTAGAGTTTGAAAAACTAGTGCCATATATAGATCTACCCCCGGCTGTAACTCTGTACGTTGTGGTACTAACCAATGTTTCGAGGCTCCGTAAAGGGACTGAGGAGACATGGGAAAGCCTAAGAAATACATCGATATCCTGGTTGGGATCTAAAAGAGGCTTAACAGATAGTCTATTCAATGAGTTTAAAATGGCTAAAAGGGTGGGTTGGACAGGAAGGGGCCATAAAGATCATGAGGGAGACTGTGTAATTTTGAATTTTAAAACCCCTCATTTAATTGAGACAATTTTGGGCAGAGTGTTTAACAATCTAATTAGTGAAGATCAGATTAACATTGTCCCATTGGGTTATTTTTATGAACCTTGCCATTTTGGCTTTGTTACACAGAGAAAAGTTGCTCCATTGATATTTCCCAGTACAAGTTATGGAATACCCACTTCTAACTGTTTTAACATGTTGCTGAATCTGGAAGAAGTAGATTGACAAAATGGGTCCGATAACGCTAGCTTGAGGGGAGCTCCCAAGATATCCAGTGTATTTTGTAGAGATTGAACATCAACAAATCATATGGTTGATGTTGGTATAGGTGCTAGAGGAAATATGGAAGCATATGAAAATGAAGCGCATGTGAATATGATGGAAGGTGACCTATCACCCAGTGTTAAATCTGGGAATCCTGTTATAGCTGATGTTGCACATCTGACATTGAGGTATTCTATTCCTGGGCCCAGTATAGCAGAAAGCCTGGTATTTGAGAGAGCCCCTATAGGGAAGGGAAGTTACAATTTTATGTTTTGGAAAACAGCCGGTTTAAAATCAAAAGTGAATAATGTACTATGGTGCCAATTTATTCAGCAATTTGATGTTTTTAGTCTGCAGGAAACATGGGTGACAGAACCAATACATATTAATGGTTACAGAACCTTTCATACCAATGCGACAGCCTCCAAACATGGTGGAGCAAAGGGGGGGCTGTGTACGTATATTTCAAATTTAGTTACATTTGAAAAAACAGATCTGGTGTGGGAGGACAGTGTTTATCAAATCATTAGCATGAAGGTTGATACTAACTGTCTAGTAATACTTGTGAATTACTACAATAATATTCCCCATGATTCACGAGAAGGGGTTCTGAAGGCTATACGTGGACATCTGTATAAGTTGCAGGACTTTACTAATGCTCTTTGCCAACATTCGGATAATGGGAATTGTGGTTTTACGTACGATATGGAGACTTTTCTCCCACATTTCTCACATACACTATATGGTGAATGTTTAAATGAATTAATATTTGAGCTTGATCTGGGTCTTGCAAACACCCTAAGTAGTTCCCCAGTGCCTTTGAGCCCTACGTTTAATGGGCATGGGTCTTTTTCCACAATAGACTTCATTTTGGTCTCTATTCGCTATGGGTCTATTGTTGACGATTTCTCTCAACACCAAATTGCGTTGAGTGACCATATTCCACAGAGTGTAGGAATATTGTTATTTAGACAAACCGTAGGCAAAGCTAACAGCCCAAATATAATTTTTGAAAATATCGCTTTAACTAGACAAAATGGTTATAGCCTGAGCTGGGAGAAGGTGATACCCTCAGACTTTATGGCTGGGGTGGTAACTAATTGTAATGAGGTAATAATGATATGTTTGGAGGAAAATGCTCCACCTAAGGATGTTATCGATAACTTTATCATAATTACAGTATATATTAAAAAGGCGCTTACCATCAGCACAAAGCATGAGTACAACAATAAAGGGAGAAAGGGCTGGTTTGATCCCAATTGCACTAGGACCTACAGAAACTTAAAATATGCTCTGCATAATGAAGTTAAGGATAGTGACAAAATCAGAGCAGCATGGAAAGAGTACAAACGGGCCCTAAAAGATAGAAGAGAAAATTTGAAAGCAGAGCTTGGATAGTACTCCATGAAGCATCAATTGCTAAAGATCCCTGTGCATTCTGGAGGGCAGTTAAAGCACCATTCCTTAATGATAAGGCGGTATCAACAATTGAGGTTGCTATCCCCGTGAATAGATGGATAGTGCATTTTTCGCTTTTATATGATGTAACAACTTCACAATCACATGAAACCAGGTGCACTGAGGGTGTGCACAATATATTAAATCGGGATGTCATGGAGGATTGAGGTTTGTCACTTAGGGACAATGGGAATGTAACATTATTCGAGCTTAGTGAGGTAAATTTAGCCATTGCCTCAAGTTCGGGAGGGAAGGCCGCAGGGCCGGATGGTGTCCCAGTCGATATTTTAAAACAAATATTGCTCTATGGGGCTCTTTACTCAAGCAAGTATTTAATGCCTTCTTTCATCTGATTTTACCACAACGTGGTATGAGTCCATTCTTGTCTCAATATTCAAATAAGTGGACAGGAATGACCCGGCCTGCTACCGACCTATATCATTGCTAGATTGAACTGTGAAAATTATAGGTCGGGTTATATTGAATAGGTTATGAGACTGGGCAGAAGAACGGTCAGTGATAAGTGATCTACAGTTCGGTTTTCATTGAGCAGTGTTTAAATTAAATATTTTATTGAATAATATATTAAGGCAAAAAAGGGGCCCCTATATTTGGCCTTTGTCAATTTATCATCAGCTTTTGATTGTGTAAATCACAACAAATTGTGGCTTACTCTAGAAGAAATGGGCGTCGATTCTTTTTTAATTTCTTTTATAAGAGAGTTTTATTTACGGGCAAGGGCACGGTTTAGGTTTGGGACGGGTGGTAAATGCACGAGTCACTTTAAAGTTAAACGAGGTGTTAGGCAAGGGTCCTTGCACCCTTCCTTTTTACCCTGTACATAAACAATGTTGAAAAGGTTCTAGTTCAAGAATGTAAAGACCTACCTGAGGCTGGTAAACAGCCCATCCGCGCATTATTATACGCGGACGATGCGGTCTTAATGGCTCGCACTCCACTAGGATTGCAAAAGGTGGTTTCAAGCTTTGCAAACTTTATGTCAGATAGAGGTCTTACTATAAATGCTTCAAAAACATATGTAATGAACTGTGGGCCAGGATGTTCAAAGAAAAAATCTATTTTTATCGATAATAAGCGGATAGATACTACAAATATATTTTCTTATCTTGGCATATTGTTTGATTGTACAGGGTCATGGGTGCAGGCTGTAAAAGCAAGGAGATTACTTTATATTAAGACTTTATTTGCTCTCTCCAACTTTAGTAGGAAACTGGGTAGACGTCCCACTGTGTAACTATTGGAAATCTATAAGGCAAAAAGCGTTAGCGTAGCTACATATGGAGCAGGCATATGGAGATATGCGCACGTGGGTTCACTCCAAGTAGCTGAAAACATGTTTTAAAATTTTTTATTGATGGTCTCCAATAGTACCTCCTCTTTTGTGTGCCATACTCAATTAGGACTGACCTATTTAGAAGATATTATAAAGATTCAACCAGTCCTAATATGGCATAGGATATGGGTAACAGAGGAGACACATTTTAATAGGGGAGTTTTAGTAGATAGTAGGGGCCTGGATGGGGCGATAAGGATTGGATGGTTGTCTTATCGAAAAATGTATTTTATTAACTTAGGACTTTTTGAATTTTATGATAATCCATCCACTGTGGCTGAAATGAGTAGAAAAAATCTTAAGATCATTTGTCTGAATTTTTTGGCAGAACGGAGAATGTGTACCGAACTAAATAAAACCTCGGCCCAGGCACACAATCTCACACTAACAACCTTCTGTCTTCAGCCATACCTACGCCTGCCGATGAATGACTATGACCGATTCCTGCTTATGCGGTTCCGCCTGGGTTCTTTACAAAGATTAATTAGTTTTCCAGTAGCTAATGATTGGACAAAACTGCTCTGCAAATGCCCATGTGATGACAGCTATGACCAGTGTATAATACATGTGTTTGTAAATTTTATTCCTCTCAGAGAAAAATATGGATCGTCCCTGTTTTAAAAGAATTAGGAAGGAGGTTTTTTCGCCCTGCTCTTGTGGCACTCCAGCAATTGGAGACAATTTTTGTTGTATTTTCCATTAGGCCTTTTTAAAAAATGTTTTTAGACTGAGAAAAACGATTATAATGTGATAGTTTTATGGTGTCTTTTTTATAAATATATTTTATTCATAATGTATGATTATATTGTATGTGCTTTTATGGTTAAATATTTGTGTAACTGAATAAAGTATTATTATTGAGTTTCCAATCGCTGAAGTCTAAGAGGAATCTCGAGTTTCAATCTGCAGAAAAATTCGACTTTCCCTGGAGGTATTCTGCCTTCAGGGAAATCTTGTGTTTTAAGCAAAACATCCAGAGCTTCTTGGCTAAATAGGAGAGGTCTGCTGATCTGGTCCCGCCAAGGCGGTTGATATAGGAGACCGCGGAGATGTTGTCCATCTTGAGGATAACAGATCTGCCCTGAAGTGAGTGTTTGAAGCTCATTAGGGCGTATAAGCCTGCCGTAAGTTCCCAAAAATGTATATGATGGGAGGATTCCACAAGAGACCAAACACCACCCGTGTTTTGGTCGAGGAAGTGAACACCCCAACCGTGAAGGCTCGCGTCTGACTCCAGGACAAATTCCGGGGCTGAGCCGAAGATTGCTTTGCCATTCCAGGCATCCAAATTCTCCAGCCACCAAGAGAGTTCGACATGGCTTCCTGATCTAAGGTCACAAGGTCTCCGTATCAAAAACCAGACCTGAGAGCCTTTCCTTTTATTCTCTGTAGAGCACGGTAATTCAGTGGTCCCGAAAAGATAGCTTGAATAGAAGATGAAAGCAGGCCCAGAAGTCTGGCTAATTCCTGAAGGGTTAGAGACTGTTGTTTCAGAACGAATCTGAGCTCTTTGGGAATCTTGGTGTTCTTCTTGGTGGGAAGAAGAAGAAGGCAATTTGAGGTATCTACGGTGAACCCGAGGAATTCTAGAGATTTGTAGGGGGTAAGGATAGATTTTTCCCGATTTATAATGAAGCCGAGACTTTCTATAAGATCCATGGTAGTCTTGAGGGGCCATATTATCAAGAAAGGGCGATACATCATTGCCGCTTTTATCGTCAGGAAACTGCAGATAAAGCGGGATAATGGGCTTGATAATATGCCCTGGTGAATTCCCATAGCAGCCCAGGTTAAGACCAGAACCTAGGCTGCTATTGGAATTCACAAGGACATATTATCAAGCCCATTATCAACGCTTTATCGGCAGTTTCCTGCCGATAAAAGCGGCGATAATGTATCACCCTTTCTTGATAATATAGTCAAAGGTTAGTTGGGACATGATGAGGATGTCGTCTAGATAGATAAATAAGCAATTACATCTTTTCCTCAATATGGAAACAAGGGCCACTATATTGAAAAAGACACGTGGAGCAGGAAGACGCCGTGCAGTTCAGCTACTTTAAACAATTGGCAGGCAATCCACAAAAACTGCAATAAAGAAGGTGGAATTCAAGTTTAAAAGCAGGTTCTTGCACTAACCAAAGATTTAATTGTGTGAGAAGAGCAGTGAACAGTAAGCTCCCAGAGGCGTCTTCCTATCATCACAAGATATCAAGAGATAGGACCGGATTGAAGTTGGTCCCTCTCTTTTTTAATCAACCTTGATGTGTATTAAACATAGCTACTTTAAAGAATAAACAAGATGACACATCATCAACACTGTTTGATAGCATAATAGCTGAAGACAACCCACTCCGAAAAGTGACAAGGGAGTGCCAGGAAGGCAAAAGATACCTGGATAGCATGTTAATGAACAAGTCCTGAAGAAGGTGCAAGATTGTGTGAGGCACCGAAACGCCGCGTCGACAGTTTGTTCTCTATGTGTAATAAACAAGTTGTATAGTGATGGAATGAGATAGTTAGCTCTGTATGTTTGAGAAATTTGATGTATATTGAGATTTATGCAACAACGCTTAGTAGCAGTATTTAGGAATTGGTTTTTAATAGAGTTGAAAAACATTTTATAGTAATGTGCATAGAATTGTCTGTAAAATACATATGATATAATGTATTAGTGTTTTTAACAAAAAAATTTAATAAATGAATGAAATTTTTAACTTTGGGTTTGCAATATTTGTTCATGTCAATACTGATCTGCAATTGATTAAGTTGTAAATTTGGTAACCCACGCCTAGACTGATTTCCCGACTTGTGCAATCTCTGCCTAGGATAGGATAGCATTATACGTCTTGTTGTCAAAATCAGTTTTGACCTCTACAGAGTCCCACAGCAGGTGAGATATGGTCCCTATCTCTTCACAACCCCTCCAGCATGTAGGGCTGCAGCTTGTGTTACCTTTATTTAGGCGGGCAGGCGTCAAGTACCAGTAAGACGTAATCTTAACTGCAGATTCCCTACTGGCCGTGTTCCTAGCCGTATGGTGGGCCCTGTGATAAATATCCAGCCATTCTTTGTCTGTAAAACTTCTCCCCAACTCGGTTTCCCATCTTCTCTGGCCAGCAGAGCGTGATGGGAGCGATGGTGGGTTTATAAAGGTCCGTGATCGCGTGTCTGTCATTCGGTTTCGTGATGAGCCATTTCTCAAAGGCTGTAAGTCACCTGCCCACCAGCGGCCGCGTGTCCGGCTGCGTTAGCCAATGTCGGATCTGGAAGTATGGTAACGCCGTGGTGCAGTTAGATTATACATTTCTGTTAGGGCCTCAAGCTGAATAAAACCGTTTAAGTCGAACAAATGTCCTGCAGACCTGCAATCGGAATTTCTCTGGTCGAACGCCTGTGGCTCCATCCCTGGGGCGAAGGCGGGGTTGTCAAAGAGTGGTGTGATAGGTGAAGGAAAAATGTGAGGCCCCTCTGACCGCCACCGCGTCCCATACTCTGAGTATCGTGCAGGTGACGGGTGACTTATTAAGGTATGTTGGCCTATCTGAGAGTTTCAAAAAGGGGACTTTCCAGAGCGACATTTGGGCCATCGCTCTGTCTTGGAAGAGCCACCTCTTCTCTGACTCTGTGCGGTTTCATTCCAGGAGGTAGCGCAGCTGTGTCGCCTGAAAATACCTCAACAGGTTAGGAATCCCCAGTCCCCCTTCCTGTGGAGCGCATTGAGCGAGGTCCCTGCGTAACCGTGGGCGCTTCCCGGCCCATATGAACTTCTGTATTGAATCTTGCAATTTCTTTAGCATTCCTAGCGGTGGAGTCACGGGAATGGTTTGGAACACATATAGGACCTTGAGTAGCAGGGACATTTTAATCGCTGCCACACGCCCAGCAATGAAAGTGGTTGTTGCTGCCACCTTCTCAAGTCTCCCTGAATTTGGACGTACAAATCCGGTCGACAGTCTGCGTAGTGCTCGGCGTCAAGGTGATTCCCAAATGTGGGATTGCAGTGTGAGAAGATAGTCCCCCATATGTCCTGACACCGCCAGCGGACTTGCGAGTGTTACGGCTCAGTGGGCGTATCATGGATTTCCCTATGTTCATTTTGAACCCCGATACTTTCCTGAATGCCACCAATTCTTTCAGAAAAGATGGCACGGACCATGTGAGGTTGTCTAAAGCTGCCAAAATATCATCAGCGTATAGGCTGATGGTATGTGGCTCGCCCCCGAAGGTGATACCAGTAATATGCGGATCTTCCCGTATTCTTTGCGCAAGCGCATCTATGTAAAGCGCAAAGAGTAATGGTGAGAGTGGGTACCCTTGTCTGGTGCCCCGCCGGATGTCAAAGGGTTGTGAGCCAACACCGTTGACGCGAATCGCTGCCCCAGGTGCATCATAGCAGCTGGCGACCCATGCCCGGAAGCGATCCTCTATAGTATAGAGTCTATACCGAAGCGCACCAGAGTTTTATCTAGAAAACCCCAATCCACCCTGGCGAACACTTTCTCAGGGTCGACAGAGAGTAGTGCTGCGTCGGAGTTATTGAACTGGGCTTTATTGATTACATGTAAAAGGCGCTTGGTGTTGTCACTGCACTGCCTAGTGGTGATGAATCCCGACTGATCGGGATCTATGATGCCCTGTAAGCACAGTCCCAGTCTCGCCGCCAGAATCCCTGTGAAAAGCTTACGGTCAAGATTCAGCAAGGATATGGGCCTGTATGCAGCACAATGCGTAGCATCCTTGCCTAGCTTTGGCAATACTATGATGTCGGCCACTAGCATGTCAAGGGGGATTGAGCCAGGCCCTTGAAAGGAATTGGATAGCTTGGTCAGGAGTGGCGCTAAAAGGGGGCAGAATGTCTTATAGAAACTGGCAGAGAAGCTGTCTGGCCCTGGTGCTTTCAAAGGCTTCAGGCGCGCTATCGTGGAGACCACTTCCTCTGTTCGAATGGGTGCGTCTAAGGAAGCGGCACCCGCCTCATTAAGTGCCATGACGGCTGACTCGTTGAGGTAAGCTTCCCCCTTATTGTCTAGAGATGGATCTGCACTGTAGAGCGAGGCATAAAAGGCCAGAAAGGCGTCAGCTATTTTCTCGTCTTCCTGAAGCGCTTGCCCACCATCGCCCCGGATAGTGGCAATTTTAGACTTTTGGACTCGTGCCCTAAGCTTGCTCGCAAGCAGTCGCCCGGTTTTATCGCCTCCCACATAGTAAGTGTGTTGCAGTCATAGGGCTGCACACTCTGCGCGATTTAAATCCAGGCCTTTAGCTGTGCCCTGGCCGCCTTTAGCTGCCGCCATATACTGGGGGACCCTGGTGTGGCTGTGTACTCTCTCTAGTTCCGACACTTGCGCGGAGAGTGACTCCCTCCTTTCCCTGTGGTCTTGGGCCTCTGCCGCCACTATTGCTATGAGATCTCCACTCACCTCCGCCTTGAGTGCTTCCCATACCGCTGTCACAGGGACGTCAGGTGTGTTGTTAAGCGTAATCTATTTAGTGATGTGTGCGTGTAATTGTTGTGTAACTCCTTTTTGTTGTAACAAGGTCTACCGCAAATGCCATTGGCCTCTTTGCGTTTTCGTGTGGGGAACGGTCATCGTGAGTGTGACAGCATCGCGGTCTGAGAGTGCAGCTGGGACAATGTCTACGTCTATTCCTGCCGTGGCAAGATCGGCGGACCTCATAAAGTGATCTAGCCGAGCATACGTGTGGTGCACGTGAGAGTAGAAAGTGTACTTAGTAGCTTTGGGTTGTGCCTCCCGCCAGATATCTGAAAGGCCTCGACTAGTCAACCACTGTTTTCCTTCCAGGGACATGGCCCCAGTGGCGCCATGACGGCGACCCGACCTTTCTCTGTCTTGGTCCATCACAAGGTTAAGATCACCGTCCACTAGTGTGTGCTGTGTCTGGTAAGCAAGGACGTCCGACAGGCCCCGGTAAGGAAGGGCTCTTGCCTAGAGTTTGGGACGTATACAGACCCGATGACAAGGGACATTCCCCCCACCCGCACATTATAAGCTAGGAGCCTGCCCTTGATTTTAGCGACCCTGTCCCCCCACCTGGCCTTTAAAGTGTTGAGCGAACAGAATGGCGACCCCCGCTTTCTTCTCCGTAGTGGAGTAGTATAGTTGATGAGGGAAGGCACTACAGCACATTCGATGCCAGTCCTTGGAGAGGAGGCGCGTTTCCTGTAACAAGCAAATTGAAGCACCCAAGTTCTCCAGGTATGATAGCATGGCTCGCCTCTTGATAGGGTTAATGAGCCCTTTTACATTCAGGGTAATTACTTTTAGGGTGATGTCAGACATGATTTCTTCCTCTCTGGGATGTGTGGATTCCTGAGGGAGATGCCCTCTGCTGGCGACTCACATGATCCTCCCTAAAGTGTGACACCCCGGTACCCTCCCTGTCCCCCCTCCCCTCTCCCAACTCCACCCCCTCCTCCACCTTCCCCAACAACACCAACCCTCGAAACCCCTGTCTGGAACTCCCATACCCTACCCCTACCCCTCCACCTTCCACCCTAACCCCAACAACAAACCCCCAACATGGGATCATAGTCCCATTCCTGGAAGTTCGCAACGCAAGCCTGTGGTAAAGTTACCTGGTGGAGCGTGTAGCAGTGGCAACCTCTTTGGCCCCCTGCCCGCCTCCCCCTCGGACCCAGCAATACTGTAGTGCTTAAGATCCCCCATCTTTTGAGCAGATCAATCCGTCAGTGATGCATCCCTGGACACCTCCCGAATGGCTAAGGCCCGTTCCTGTGATATGGTGGTGGGGTCTGGTTTCAGGTCTTTGGTAGGAGAACGTCTGCGGCTGACTCTTTGCCAGCCCCCCTTGGAGGATCGCTGAGATGGCCCCGGGGAAGCAGGCCCCTCAACATGTTCAATGCCCAGCAGGGCGCAGGTGTCCTGAAGCGATCTCAGCTGGTGCAGTGTTCCGTTCCATTTGAATATCAGGCGAAAGGGATGGCCCCAGGAGTATGGGATCCCTGTGCCTCGCAGGAGCTCCGTGACGACTTTGAACGCTTTTCCTTTTTGAAGTGTAATGGCTGACAAGTCCTGGAATAATGCCACTGTGTGCCCCTGATATTGTAGAGGTTGCTTCTGGTGTGCTTCACGAAGGATACTTTCTTTTAGCAGAAAGTCTGGTAAAAAGGCCATAATATCTGGGGGGAGCGGGTGTGTGCCGCGCCAACCCTACTCTGTGTGCCCTGTCAATTCTAATGTCGAAGTCCGCTGATTCCCCCAGAACATCCCGAAACAGGCCCTGTAGGTATCCGGTAATGTTCGCTCCTTCTTCTTTGGATGGGACGCCTCAGACCCGGATATTGTTGCATATAGATATATTTTCTAGATCCTCCGTGTGTGCCTGCAGATCCACTTGTTGGTCCTTGAGGCGGATGAGTTCTTGCTGGAGCTGTTCAACTTCCTCACTTCTGGTCTGGTCCACGTCTTCAATGGCCGCCACTCGCTCACCCAGACTGTCCACCTCTTGGACCTCCCAAGCCACCTCCTGCTTTAGCGTGTGGAAGTCTTCCCGCAGGGAGTTAAACAGGGTTTCTAAAAATGATTTTGTGATGGGCACCTCTCCATCGCCCGGGTCTGTGAGTTGCTACGAAGCTGCAGGGGAGGTGGGCCCTCTGTCTCCCTTTGGCGGGCCTTTGAGGAGCATGTCCGTGAGCGAGCGCTCACCCTTCTTCCTCATGCTGGCCATGCTCCGTTGCCCTTTGCCGCTCCTAAGCCCCCTATGCCTTCGCCGGCTGCTTGGGATCGGGCTCTGCGCCTAGATTGCGAGGGAGCAGCGCGCGAAGCCCCCAGCCTCTTTTAGGCCTGTCTCTCAGTGTCGACGTTGCCGTGTTGTCTCTGTAGGCCACTGTCTCTGGCGCGCCCTCCTCCACTAGCCCCCTCGCCTTTGCTGTTGGCCCCTTGGGCCACAAACACTCTCCGTCGCCGCCACAACTACTCGCCCACTCAGGGCGCCTGTGATCTCGTCCTGAGTCTATTGTCTGTGGATGGGGCCCCTTTGAAGAGAATGGCGCAGGTCCAGTCAGCGCCTTGGGTGTGTGCTTCTCTGCGCGAATGGTGCTGCGAGAAGGGGGCTCACTGTGATAGGCCTCGTGCATGGCCGGATGCCGCATCCGCTGGCCGTTGAGTTTCTTTTTCTGGGCCTGCGGATCCTGCAATCTTGCCCCCGGCGGAGAAGGCCTAACCAGATGTTCCCCCGTCGCTATCCCCATCAGGGTGGAACCTCTTCCACTGCGGAGAGGGGCTGTGTGCTTAGTTTGTTGTTTAGTGCACTGGCTGTGCAATGGACCTTAGGCCCACAGCCTCCTCGCTGGCTTTCCGGGCTATGTGCGCCCCAGTCCCACTTTCTCCTGTGCTGCAGGGCGCTGGCGCCGGCTCACCATTTCCTCGCCATCAGGTGTCCCCGGGGTTCGGCGTATGGGCCCCCGCCTCACTGCTATTGAAGGGTGCACAGACATAATATCGACTCCAAAATATCGTTTGGACAGAATATCGAGTTTTAAATATCGTTTGGAGAAAATATCGACAGGACAGAATATCGACAGCCAAAATATAGTTTTTAAGGTAAGTGAAGTAATATCGACTGTAAATAATATAGAAAGTAAAAAATATCGTTTTTTATATAATATGTAATTATTTATAGTGTTTTTATGTTATAATATGTGTGAAAAGTGTCATTTTATGTTATAATTATTTTTAATTAATGATTTTTTTTAAATTATTGTGTAATTTTATTCTGTAGCGGGTTGTGGGTTTATAGGGGAATAGGGTGGGGAGTAATTTAATTATAATTAATTAAATATGTAAATTTATTAATTGGTAGTAATAATTAATTAATTGGTAATAAAATAATATATGTTAATTATTTAAAATGTAATTGGTAATTAATTTCATTTAATTTATTAATTGCTAATTATGTAAATTAAAATAAAGTATTTCCTGTAGCGGGTTGTGGGTTTATAGGGGAATAGGGTGGGAAGTAATTTAATTATTATTTATTAAATATGTAAATGTATTAATTGGTAGTAATATTTAATTAATTGGTAATTAAATAATATTTGTTAATTAATTAAAATGTAATTGGTAATTTATTTAATTTAATTGATTAATTGCTAATTATGTTAAATTAAAGGGGTATTTTTAGGGTTCAGGGTCAGTTTTTAGTTTTTGGGTAAAGGGGTATTTTTAGGGTTCAGGGTCAGTTTTTAGTTTTTGGGTAAAGGGGTATTTTTAGGGTTCAGGGTCAGTTTTTAGTTTTTGGGTAAAGGGGTATTTTTAGGGTTCAGGTTCAGTTTTTAGTTTTTGGGTAAAGGGGTATTTTTAGGGTTCAGGGTCAGTTTTTAGTTTTTGGGTAAAGGGGTATTTTTAGGGTTCAGGGTCAGTTTTTAGTTTTTGGGTAAAGGGGTATTTTTAGGGTTCAGGGTCAGTTTTGGGTTTTTTGGTAAAGGGGTATTTTTAGGGTTCAGGTTCAGTTTTTAGTTTTTGGGTAAAGGGGTATTTTTAGGGTTCAGGGTCAGTTTTTAGTTTTTGGGTAAAGGGGTATTTTTAGGGTTCAGGGTCAGTTTTTAGTTTTTGGGTAAAGGGGTATTTTTAGGGTTCAGGGTCAGTTTTGGGTTTTTGGGTAAAGGGGTATTTTTAGGGTTCAGGGTCAGTTTTTAGTTTTTGGGTAAAGGGGTATTTTTAGGGTTCAGGGTCAGTTTTGGGTTTTTGGGTAAAGGGTTTTTTTAGGGTTCAGGGTCAGTTTTGGGGTACAGGGGTACAGGGGTACAGTGTAAAAATAAAGTAAAATTAAATTTACATTAATTTAATTTAATGAAATGAAATTAAATTAAATTATATTTAAATAATTTAAAATAATTTAAATTAAAAAAAATTATTATATACTTACCAATACTTACGTTGTAATGGTAGTGCGTTGTAAAAGTTGCGTTGTAACGTCATATATCCACTGTTGCACTCTTTGCAGTGGGAATAGTAATTTTTACTCTTTTGTATTTGTACGTTAATAATATTGGCTATTATTTAATTAAATTTTGTTACTATATATATATATGTTTTAAGAAATATGATTAAAAAAATATTATTTTTTTACTTTCATTAATTATTTAATTATTAAAAGTTATTTTAAGTATTGTTAATACTATTTTAGTAATTAATTTTTTATATTAATGTAATTAAACATTGTTTTTATTAAAGTCGATATTTTTTACTATATTTTTGTAAACGATATTTTGTACTCGATATTTTTGTACTTACCTGTTTGTACATGCAAACTCGATATTTTGGTTGTAGATATTTTTTCCTCGATATTTTGGGTAGTCGATATTTTGGTAGTCGATATTATTTCAGTGATCCCTATTGAAGGCTGCTGCTGTGCGTGCTTTCCAGGCCTTGCAGCCTCGGCCTCAATTTTCACGCCCCGGGTCTCACGGATATGCCTCTAACGCATGCCGATCGCTGGACCTCTGCGGGGTCCCCGTTGTTCCGTTGGGCTGCCGCCTGGCCCCCAAACACGTCACCCGCGCAGGTGCTGAGTCCGTTTATGCTCCCTAGGATCACTGGAACCACAGCGCCAGGCTAGGCTCCTTCCGGTGCGGCGCCCCGTCCGCTAGGGCGCCATTTTGCATTCACTGGGCGAACCTCTGGCACTTTCTCCCGCTATGTTTGAGTCCCAGCTCACCTTCAGGGTGGGCCTCCTTGTTGGTTTTTCCCGCTGTGTGCGCCCCGGTCCCACTTTCTCTTGTGGTACAGGGCACCAGCGCTGGCTCACTGCGTCCTCGTCGTCCGGTGTCCCAGGGATTCCAGCTGTGGGCCCCCACCTCACCACTGGTGAGGGTTGCGACTATGCTCGCTTCCAAGGCCTTGCAACGCTGGTCTCAATTTTCGCGCCCATGGACGCGCTGGTACTCCACTGACGGTCCCTGAACGTGGGCCCACAACAGGACCCCCGCTGCTTCATCGAGCCGCAGCATTGCCCCCAAACAAGTCACCAGGGCAGGTGGTGAGTCCACTTCTGCTCAGTGGGACCGCCGAGGCCCCAGTGATGGGCTCAACTCTGGTTTATGCGGCATCCCATCTGCTAGGGCGCCATTTTGCCTTCACTGCAACGGACCTTTGGCGATTCCCCTGGCAACATTTAAGCTCCGATTTGCATTCAGTACGGGCTCCACATTCCCCCACCGCTCCCGGCTGGTATCGATGCTCCGATGGGGGTGCTTATGCTGAATTCAGTCGGCGGGGGGAAATCGGCACGGGGAGCCTCCGGGACCCACGTCTTCTCAGGTCTCCATCTTGGCCATGCCCCCTTTTCCTTTTTTGGAACGAGGAAAAGGGTGCTGACAAATCTCTTTAGAGACCATGGAACGTCTACGATAGCGCCCTTCAGAATCATAGAGGAGATTTCCTCTTTGCCATTTTTTTGATGTTCCTCCAAAAGAATCAAAGGTTTGGGTGTCTGTGTTTGAAAAGGGAGATCTATAAAGACTATTTTGAAACCCCGAACGGTCTCCAGAACCCATGGATCTTGAGTTAAAGATTCTCATATGTGATAAAAGTATTTGAGTCTGCCCCCTACCTTTGGGAGGGAAGAAGAAAGACGATGACTTATTTGGAAGGTTGGTGTTGTTGGGAGTCCCACGGGATCTGTCACCTCTGTTTCGAGATCCTCTCCCTCTCTGAGGATAGAACTGGTGGTTAGTTGGGTAGAATCCTCTACCTGTTCCTCTGAAGGTTGCGAAGGGCCGATGGTTGCCACAGCTGGAAGAACGTCCCCTTCTTCCAGCCTGTCCAAAAATGTTATTGTTGAAGACGCGTTTCATTTTGGCCTGGGCCTGGTCAAGGGCAGTATAGGTAGAAACATATTTTCCTATAGATTTAATCATGTCTTCGTCAAAGAGGAGGCCCTTAGGGTTCTGCAAGGGTTCTTTTTCGGCTAGATCACCCAGCTTGGGTTTGATCTTAGTAAGGATGGTTCTCCTCCTCTCAATTTTGAGACTCGATTTTGCGTTTCCAAGTAGAACAATGGCTCTTTGGCTCCAACCTCTGATGAGGCTGATATCAAGAGGGGAGTTGGAGATGTGAGACTCATTAGCCAAGTCCAAAATCCTGGTGAGGGGGCCAAGAATGTCGAGCAGGCGATCTTGGCAGCCCTTGAGGGCTCTTTCAAGACCTTTTCTCTGGTCTTTTCCTAGTTTAAATAAGAATTTAATCAGATCAGGGTCAACGTTCGGAGTCTGACAGACCTTGTCCTGTATGGAGGGTCTTGGGCACTCTGATTTAAGGGTGTTTCGAATTTCCCTATCAAGGGAATTTCTAAGCCATATCGTAATACATTTGGAGACATGTTCTTGGGGGAACCATTTCGAGCTACTGGGGTGGGAGATGTTGAGGTGGGAGAACATTTCCTCACCCAAAGGGTTGAGGATAGCGTTCTTAGAGGAGGTCAAGGACAAATTCGTCATAGGGGTTCTGGAAAGCTTCCTCCTCTTCAGAGTCGGTGTCTGCATCATTCTGAGCACTATTTTAATTTGTGTCACTAGGGACACCCATCAAGTTTGTGCCGCTACGGACACCCATCAAATTTGTGCCGCGAGGGACACCTGTAAGTTTTGAGGCGTGAGGGCCTCCCATCAAGTTTGAGGTGCTGGGACCTCCCAAGTCAATTGAGGTGCCACGACTGCCCATAGTGCCTTCAGAAAGAGGTTCGCAGTGTTATGACGTCTTGGTGCTCTTAGTATGAGGGAAGAATTGAGGATCACGAGAAGAGGTGTCATCGTGATCAAAGGTGAGGGGTTTCTTAGATGACATAACCTCTTTAAGCATGTCCATCATGCAGGACCTCATTTCTCTTTGCAGGAAACTTTTAAAGGAATCACTTGTGTGGTTACGGGAACTAGCAGTGACATAATCAGATTCAATATTGGACATAGTAATAATTAATTAGGCACCTAAAGAACTGACTTACTGCTTGTTAGAGGTTTGTAATGTGACTTGTTCACAAAAGGCACCAGTATGGTTAATAAGCAGTCAAATATTTGTTAAAATTTATGAGCTGACTTATTCAGGAGCAAAATGGGTTTAGTGAAACAACCTGTCTACCTTATTAAAACAGTATAGGAGTAGAGTTTCCCTGATAGATTTTTTAGGGAGTATTGACGATGGATTTCAATTGAGTACGAAGGAAACAGTAACAGCGATCTCTGGCAGCAGCTGACCGTGTAAGTGACGCGCTCGAGCCCAGCCGTATTCAATATACTGAAGTGTGGGTAACCACAAGCACACAGCCCTCCAAGTAAGGGACTCAAAAAGGAGAAAAAAGCAAATTAAATTAAACCATGTTGGGCAAAGTCAAGTCAAAGGAATCAAAATAAAGTGACAGGAAAGTGTCAAAAGAAGAATTCAAATACATGGAACATCATACTTTTGGAGAAAAACATAGAAGGGACAACCCATTAAAAATATTAACCAAAAATAATTAATAATAATTTAACTTAAAATAAAATAAATTAAGGAACCAAAAAGACAGAAAAACATATGCAGCAGGAGTGCTTACAGACTCAGCAAGGATCAAGTACTGATCTATTCTGTTGTATTGTTTCTTCTATATATAGTTGAAATACAGTGGGGGGATGAGAGGAGAATCAAAGAATAGCATTCCACTCCTCCTGTGTGTTCAGTCCATAGACAATAGATTGGCAATTTAAAATCCATTGACATTCCAGCCAATTCAAGATGAGTTGGTTGTTGCCTCCTCTTAGTTGTGGACGCAAAATGCTGATTACTTGCCAGGTGAAGTCATTTTCAGAGTTTTCTTTTTCCAAGAACTGTTCCACCAGAGGGGCTGTGATGACTTTGCACTGGATCCTGTTTTCGTGCTGTGATACTCTTGCCTTGCTTTTCTGTGTAGTTTGCCCAATGTATAGCAAGTTACAAGGACAGCAAATACAGTAAATAACATTACATAAACTGCAATTGGAGAAAAATCAGAGCGTGGGTTTGGTGTCGCCATACTAGAAAACTTTAGTGTTAGTGGTGGAAGCACAAGCCAAACAGTTGCTGTATTTGTAATGACCCAGGACAGCGGGAAGTCCTAGATACGAATGGATTGTAGTTTCAGGACATTTGGGCTTGTGTGCTCTCACTAGAGGGTCTCTAATCTTGCAACCCCTTGTGAAGGAATAAAGGGTGGGTTCGCTAGTGATATTGGCCTCTGTGAGAACTGTCCAATGCTTTTTAATGCTTTTGGTTAGTTTATTACTGATGGGGCAAAAAGCATGCGGGCATCTGCGTGTGCATTCTCCCTGGAGGTCTGCGGTTTGTGCTCTAGTGGTTGCCCCTGTGCACCACTTCCGGGTTTTACAGATAGGCATTGTTGGACAGGCCCCATGAAGGGCTCGCTCCCTCCCCGCATGACAGGGCCCTGGTACCGGCCTTCCAGGTACTACCCGCAGAAGCAACCCCCAACCCGTCCCCCATGGGACGTCTGCTCCTGGGAATCCCTGTGTCCCTGGCCTGGGCCACCGTCAGCACCCTTGCCCGGACCAGCCGCCATCTTAGACACTGCGCCACGAGGCCGCGTGGCCTCAGCTCGACCCCAACCCCGGGCCTGGCCAGGTCCCGACATCCCGGCACCACCATCCACCCAGGAGGTGAACGGACCACTTGGCAGGTCAATGGGAGTAAGAAGTGTCGATGGCTCTCTCCCGCCAGGTGCCGATCACCCCCAGCCTCCTCGGGCGCTGGCTCCACCCCCCTGCTGGGTGTCTGGACTCCCTCATCCCGGACCTCCCGACCTCCAAGAGCGAGGGTCCGGACATCAAAGAGTGCCAGACCTATAACTGAGGCAGCCCCAGAACAGGAAGGCAGTTGTATCCTGGAGTCGAGAGACACCGCGACGAACTCATCCTTGACGGACTGCCGGCGCTGCCGCAGCCCTGCCTTGTGAACTATTGTCCTGCCTGCTGGCGCTGCCGCGGCCTTCTGCAACCTTCACCCTCGTGGGACCTGCTGGCGCTGCCGCGGCCCGTTGCAACCTTCATCCTCGTGGGACCTGCTGGCGCTGCCGCGGCCCGTTGTAACTTTCATCCTCGTGGGACCTGCTGGCGCTGCCGCGGCCCGTTGTAACCTTCATCCTCGTGGGACCTACTGGCGCTGCCGCGGCCCGTTGTAATCTTCATCCTCGTTGGGACCTGCTGGCGCTGCCGCGGCCCGTTGCCACCTACGACCTCTTCGGGACCAGCTGGCGCTGCCGCGGTCTGACCCGTCCGAACACCGAGCTCGAGGATTGTGAGCTATCACCGTTCCACCACCGTACCTACGGGTACCAAGACTGTCCCGCTACCCCCTTCCCTAATAGAGACTAGAATTGAGAGAATCATCGTGTCCTGATCTCATTGTATCGTACTACCTTACTTCAAGAACTGCCTATAAAAGGTGTTAATCTGATCTTCGTGTGGTGTCCATCTGTGAGGGGGGGAAGTTACTTGTCTGTACGATCGCTGGGGACGGCCCTCACCGGAGGCCTCCCCCTTGTGCTCGGCCGACCCTCCAGGTCGCCGTCTAACATTGGTGGCCAGCGGCGTGATCCGAACCAACGCGTACCGTACAGATAGTAACTCACCCTACGACTAAACCACAATGACGACCAAAGAGAGCGGATCGGCAGAGAAGTTCCAGATGGAAAAACTGGAGGAATACAGCCACCGAGAGCTAAAACAATTTTGCATGGACTTAGGCATTGCTACCACCGGGCTAAGCACAAAAGAAGACTTCAAAAACGCCCTAGAGGCCTGGACAGGGACGAATACCGCCACACCCCGGGACCTCGAAGCCCCGGAAGTCAACACCACCCTGACGGAAGAACGGAGAACAGGTCCCTCCCGAGAAGAGATCCAGGAGCGGGAAAAAAATAGACTACATGAGCTAGACTTGGCACGGCTCAAATTAGACGGAGAATTGAAGCTGGCGGAACAGAAAATAAACTTAGAACACTTACGGCTCAGAGAAGAGCGGGAGGAAAAACAGAGACAGAGGGATCTCGAAGAAAAAAGACTGGCATACGAACACGAGTGCAAACTAGCAGAGATAGAAATACGCAAACTGAACACAAACCTAGGGGTGCCCGAGCCACCGCGCTCCCCGGGTACTACCGAACAGAAGGTCCACATCCCCAAGGATGTGGTCCGAGAATACCACCGGAACGACGACATACAGCAGTGGTTCAAGGCCTATGAAATCGCCATGACGGCCCACCGGATCGCTCGAAGTGACTGGGGAGCTGGGCTATGGGGAAGATTCGTCAATGAGGGCCGTGATGCCCTGCTGCAGCTTCCGGACCATCAAATGACGTCCTATGACCACATAAAGGCCGCCCTCCTCAGCCGATATGGGCTTACGCCCGAAATGTACCGCCAGAGGTTCCGCAACTGCACCCGGATCCCAGGTACAACTTGGTTGGAGTACGTAAACTATTTCAGCCGAGCCTTCGAGGGGTGGATCAAGGGTAACAACGTATCCACCTACGAACAACTCTTCAATCTCATTGTGTGGGAGCACCTCTCCAACAACTGTTTCGTCGAGCTCAGGCAGCACCTCCTCGACAGTAAATTGACTGAACCACTGCAGCTCGCCACCGAGGCGGACCGGTGGGAGAGCACCCGAGTGGCCCGGGGTGGGCCGAATGAGCAGAACAGAACCAACCAAGGTCATCATCGTCCCCGAGGAGGAGGAGGAGGACCGGGCCGGGGCAGAGACGCTGTCCCGGTCACTCCCGCCAACACCACCCCGCCCCCAGCCGGCCGGGGAAACCCCCCGATGCGCCCGGGGTTCCGAGCCAACGTTACGTGTCACCGATGCCAGCGAGTCGGCCACTACGCCAGTGACCCGACCTGCCCGAAGAACCCGGCTCCCGGGCCCCGCCAGGTGGCGGCCGCCGTCCTAGGAGAAGAACAAGTCTCCGAAGACACTGAAGCATACGAGTCGGAACAGTTCGAGTGGGAACCTGCCGCCATGACCCTGGCCTGCCTAGGGGGAAGAGACATGGTCCCGCGGACTCCCCTGCCAGCCAACACTCGGAAGTACAGCCAATGGGTGAGCATAAATGGGCGCAAGGCCGAAGCCCTGCGTGACACCGGGGCCAGTGTGACGGCCGTCCGCTGTCACCTGGTGACCCCAGAACAAATCCTGCCAAACGTTCTTTGCCCCGTCCGATCGGCAGACAATTCGGAGAGCCTGTGTCGGATGGCCTGCGTCCCCTTCGAATGGGGAGGAGTGTCCGGCATGCTAAAAGTAACTGTCCGCGACGACGCCCCCGTGGACTGCCTCCTGGGGAACGATCTCGAGAGCTCCCCGTGGGCAGCTGTTGAAAGAAGAGAGCATCTGGGGATGTTGGGCCTCCCGGACTGGGCGTGCGTGACCACCCGGCCCATGGCCACCCGCACCATCCCTAGACCGGAAGAACCCGAATGGTCAGCACCCCCTCCCCCGACCGCTCCCGAAGACGACTCCATCCATACCGACCACCCGGAACCAACCCCAGAGGGGTCCGCACAGCCCCCCGAACTTCCCGACCTGGCTCAGTGGCGTCAAGAAGGGGGGCCCACCCAAGAACAATTCCGGCAGGAGCAAAAGACCTGTCCCTCCCTCGAGGGACTGCGACAGCAAGCGCTCGCCCAGGGCCAAGGAGACACCACCGGGGCCCACTGGGTTTATTGGGACAATGATCTCTTGTACAGCGAGCAGAAAATCGCAGAGCTGGGGGCCGGTCGAGTGCTGGTGGTGCCCCTCCACTTCAGAGACTTCCTATTGAACTTGGCCCATGATGTCCCCCTGGCTGGGCACCTGGGGCAAGACAAAACCTACCACCGCCTGGTGACTCACTTTTTTTGGCCCAAAATGCGGAATGACGTCTCCAACCACTGCCGGTCCTGCCCGACCTGCCAGGCCAGCGGGAAGAGCGGCCGCAAACTCAAGGCACCCCTACAGCCATTCCCCGTGGTGACCACCCCGTTCGAAAGGGTGGGAATAGACATTGTGGGGCCCCTGGACCCCCGAACAGCACAAGGGCATCGCTTCATCCTGGTCCTGGTGGACCACGCCACCCGCTATCCTGAAGCGGTCCCCCTTCGTACTATAACAGCCCCAGTAGTGGGTCGAGCCTTAATGGGGATCTTTTCTCGAGTGGGCTTCCCCCGGGAAGTCGTCAGCGACAGGGGTACGAACTTTATTTCAAAGTATATGAAATCCCTCTGGCAGCAGTGCGGGGTCACTTACCGATTCACAACCCCCTATCACCCCCAGGGAAACGGACTGGTCGAGCGGTTCAACCGCACTCTCAAGGGGATGATCATGGGGCTAGAAGAACCCCTACGCCGCCAGTGGGACGTGCTACTACCGTGCCTCCTCTTCGCCTACCGAGAAGTCCCCCAGAAGTCCCTCGGCTTCAGCCCCTTCGAACTCCTGTACGGACACCCCGTTCGCGGGCCTCTCAGCCTAGTGAAGGAGGAATGGGAAATGGCCCCCCTAAAAGCCCCTCCAGACGTCTACAAGTACCTCCTGACCCTCCGCAATCAGACCCGGAAATTCAGGGAGATCGCCAAAGCCAATCTTGAGGCCAGTCAAGAGGACATGAAGAAGTGGTACGATCAACATGCCTCCTCCATCGAGTTTGAACCGGGTCAGCAGGTATGGGTGATGTCCCCCATCGAACCGTGTGCCTTGCAGGACAAATGGACAGGGCCCTTCAAGGTGATCGAGCGCAAGAGTCCCGTCACCTATCTCATCGACCTGGAGTCCCCCCGGAACCCCCTCCGGGTTCTCCACGCCAACAGACTCAAACCCCACTTCGTGCGCTCAGAGCTCAGCCTGCTGATGGCTACCGACAGTGGCGCAGAAGGAGACTCCGAGCCCCTCCCTGACCTACTGAGGACCCGTGAAAGAGATGGTTCGGTGGACGGGGTCCGACTCTCCGAGGCCCTGACCCCAGAGCAGCGTCAAGATTGTCGGGCCCTCCTGCTGCCGTTCGCAAACCTGTTCTCCCTCGCACCCGGAGTCACCTCCTGGTGCCTGCACGACGTGGACACTGGGGACAGTCCTCCTGTCCGACACCGGGCATACCGAGTACCGGATCGGGTACGTACATGCATCCAAGAAGAAGTCTCCAAGATGCTCGCCCTCGGGGTCATCGAACCTTCGGACAGTCCCTGGGCCAGCCCGGTCGTCCTGGTCCCCAAGGCCGCGGCCCCGGGCACCACACCTGAGCTCCGATTCTGCATCGACTATCGGGGTCTGAACGCGGTCACCCGAACCGACGCTCACCCTATCCCCCGAGCAGATGAACTAGTCGACCGCATGGGGGCAGCCCACTACCTAAGCATCTTCGACCTAACAGCGGGCTACTGGCAGATCGGCCTCACCCCCAGGGCCCAAGAACGTTCCGCTTTCTCCACCCCGGATGGGCACTACCATTTCAGAGTGATGCCATTCGGCATGAAGAACGCTCCAGCCACTTTTCAAAGACTGGTGAACCAGGTATTGGCGGGCCTCGAGGAATTCAGCGCCGCCTACCTGGACGACATCGCGGTATACAGCCGCCACTGGACAGACCACCTCCACCACCTCCGAGAGGTCCTGCAGGCCCTCCAACAGGCCGGCCTCACCATAAAGGCCAGCAAGTGCCAAATCGGCCTGGGGTCCGTGACCTACCTCGGACACCAAGTGGGGAGCGGTCTGGTGGCCCCCCTCCAACTCAAGGTAGCTGCCATTCAGTCCTGGCAACCCCCCGAAACACAAACCGAGGTCCGAGCCTTCCTGGGGCTCACCGGATACTACCGGCGGTTCGTGAAGGACTATGGCAGCATTGTGGGGCCCCTCACGGAACTCACGTCTAAGAACCACCCAAAAAGAGTCAACTGGACTCCCGACTGTCAAGCGGCCTTCGAGAAGCTGAAGGCCGCCATGTGCACCGCTCCTGTGCTCCAGGCCCCCGACTACAGCCGCGAGTTCATCGTTCAGACCGATGCCTCCGACCATGGTATTGGGGCCGTCCTCTCCCAACTGAACCCCGAAGGAGTCGACCAACCAGTGGCCTTCATCAGCAGACGCCTACTGCCCCGAGAACAGCGCTGGAGCACCATTGAGCGAGAGGCCTTCGCAGTAGTATGGGCCCTCAAGAAGCTCCGGCCTTACCTCTTCGGAACCCACTTCCGGGTACAAACAGATCATCGGCCCCTGCAATGGCTCATGCAAATGCGGGGGGAGAACCCCAAACTATTGCGATGGTCCATCTCCCTGCAGGGGATGGACTTCACTGTAGAGCATCGCCCTGGTCAAGACCACGCCAACGCGGACGGCCTGTCCCGCTTTTTCCGCCTCGACGAGGAAAGTCCCCAAGAGGATGGGTGACTCTCCCCGCCTTCAGCTGGGGGGGACGCATGTTGGACAGGCCCCATGAAGGGCTCGCTCCCTCCCCGCATGACAGGGCCCTGGTACCGGCCTTCCAGGTACTACCCGCAGAAGCAACCCCCAACCCGTCCCCCATGGGACGTCTGCTCCTGGGAATCCCTGTGTCCCTGGCCTGGGCCACCGTCAGCACCCTTGCCCGGACCAGCCGCCATCTTAGACACTGCGCCACGAGGCCGCGTGGCCTCAGCTCGACCCCAACGCCGGGCCTGGCCAGGTCCCGACATCCCGGCACCACCATCCACCCAGGAGGTGAACGGACCACTTGGCAGGTCAATGGGAGTAAGAAGTGTCGATGGCTCTCTCCCGCCAGGTGCCGATCACCCCCAGCCTCCTCGGGCGCTGGCTCCACCCCCCTGCTGGGTGTCTGGACTCCCTCATCCCGGACCTCCCGACCTCCAAGAGCGAGGGTCCGGACATCAAAGAGTGCCAGACCTATAACTGAGGCAGCCCCAGAACAGGAAGGCAGTTGTATCCTGGAGTCGAGAGACACCGCGACAAACTCATCCTTGACGGACTGCCGGCGCTGCCGCAGCCCTGCCTTGTGAACTATTGTCCTGCCTGCTGGCGCTGCCGCGGCCTTCTGCAACCTTCACCCTCGTGGGACCTGCTGGCGCTGCCGCGGCCCGTTGCAACCTTCATCCTCGTGGGACCTGCTGGCGCTGCCGCGGCCCGTTGTAACTTTCATCCTCGTGGGACCTGCTGGCGCTGCCGCGGCCCGTTGTAACCTTCATCCTCGTGGGACCTGCTGGCGCTGCCGCGGCCCGTTGTAACCTTCATCCTCGTTGGGACCTGCTGGCGCTGCCGCGGCCCGTTGCCACCTACGACCTCTTCGGGACCAGCTGGCGCTGCCGCGGTCTGACCCGTCCGAACACCGAGCTCGAGGATTGTGAGCTATCACCGTTCCACCACCGTACCTACGGGTACCAAGACTGTCCCGCTACCCCCTTCCCTAATAGAGACTAGAATTGAGAGAATCATCGTGTCCTGATCTCATTGTATCGTACTACCTTACTTCAAGAACTGCCTATAAAAGGTGTTAATCTGATCTTCGTGTGGTGTCCATCTGTGAGGGGGGGAAGTTACTTGTCTGTACGATCGCTGGGGACGGCCCTCACCGGAGGCCTCCCCCTTGTGCTCGGCCGACCCTCCAGGTCGCCGTCTAACACTCCTCGTGGCACAGTCACTTTCACGAAGCAGACGGAGCCTCTAACCATCCCTAGGTCTACCGACTTCGCGGTAGCACTCTTTTCAAGTAAGTCCTCTTTAATTTGTCCCCATTGACCCTTTCAAAACCCGTTCTCCGCTATACTTGATGACCTCCTTGTTTGTTTCCTTTTTAGATTAGTTTCTTGCCTTACTCCTACGTAACTACACAGGGGTCTCATTCTCCTAGTCCATCCCAATAGGCCTTGTGCCCATTGGAGCGCTTTGACCACTATTACACACGTGGTCCTTACAATTGCAAGTAACTGCGATTTCCTCCTAGCAGTTATTACACGTGCTTCAGACACATTTGTTATGGGAATAATTCCCAATTGCCCTTTCTCAATTCCGTTAGGATGTGTCCCTAATTGGGTATCTGTAGCCCAAGATGCCGCGCATCACTACGAGGTACTCCGCAACCTTGGGAGCATTTGAGTCAGTCCTCCTTTCCATTTACTGCACAGGCATTCCTATTATGGACAACCTTTAAGATTTGTCCTGACATGACTCACACAAGCTTTTTTATTAGTGATCACTCTTACTGCTGCAGTTTTCTTTCCTTAGGCACATAGCACTCTGCCAGGCTTCTAATTCTATTTTCTCAGTTGCTCGTCTGTGATTCATGCAAAATACTTGAAAACTTTGAACATTTCTTATTATTTCCTTCTGTCATTCTTCCTATTTAGCTAGCCTTCTACTATTTGATATTGAAGTGTATAAATTATTGGTTTACACAACTAGCTGGCAATTTTGTGGGACATTTTTTAAAATTTGAATCTTGCTTTGTATTTACCTTATAGATACCACATGCTCACACATCTGTCCTGATTAATATCTCTAATAATTGAGATACAAACGCCGTCAACCTTATTACAACTTAACTCCTTTATTAAAAAAAACATGTGTGCAAGGAGTTTGCTCTTGTTGTCAATCCGATGTATGCTTTCAAAGTTTCTTTCACTCACCACAGCTCGTTCTTGTTCACTTACGTGTGAGAACTGGATCTATAATCCGTTTCTGTTCTTAAAGTAAAAATTGTGAAAGTAATTAACTGCCTTAAAATGTTCACATGTGTCCCTCTATATACTTGTTAAGAAAATTGCCTTGTGCCAGATGATATTGGATTTATTGTCGCTTTTTTTTGGTACTCTATCACTATTAGAATCAAATGGCCTCATATGAACCACTGTTTTTTTTTAAAAACCTATCTATTACCCCAGGTTAAAAAAATGGGGGTGCCCTTGCTATGTAATACACTTCTTGCTATCCTTGGCACTGACTACAAGATCCTAGGGAAAATCCTGGCAGACAGATACACATAATTCTTACTAACATTAATTCACCCAGACCAAAGCAGCTTTGTCCCAGGATGCAGTACATCTCAGAACATCCGCAGTTTCTTTCACATGGATCAGGCACCTCAGAGGTTACTGTGCACTGCCTGTTTAATAATGGACTTAGAAAAAGCCTTCAACACCATCACCTGGGATTATCTCTTTAGAGTGCTAGCTGAGGTGGGGTAATGCCTTTTGGTGTATATTAAACTATTAGTAGGTTTTCCTAGATGGCCGCCAAGCCCGGGGCCAAAAACTCATGGGACCCCCCTTGCAAAACCAGGTTGTTTTGTGAAAGGAAATTTTTATGTCGCCTCAATAAGTTTTGGGCCCTTGCCTGTCGTGGGTACTTGACCCACCCACATGAGTGAGGCATCATTTTTATCGGGAGGCCTGGGGGAACGCTGAGTGGGAGGAAATGTGTGGATCCATGTGTAATCTACATGGATCCACACATTTCCACACAGAAAGTTGAGAAGAAAGTAATTTTTTCATCTAAATTTGAGGTTTGCAGGGGATTCTGGGTAGGAAAACGTTGGGGGACCCACTCAAGCCATACCTCAATGGACTCCCCTGGCTGTAGTTTTCAGAAATGTATGGGATGGGTAGGTTTTCCTAGATGGCCGGCAAGCCCGGGGCTAAAAACTCATGGGACCCCCCTTGCAATACCAGGTTGTTTTGTGATAGGTAATTTTGATGTCACCTTAATAGGTTTTGGGTCCTAGCCTGTCATGTGCACTAGGCCTACCCACACAAGTGAGGTACCATTTTTCTCGTAAGGTTTTGGGGAACATGGGGTGGGTAGAATTTTGTGGATCCATGCAGATTCCAGAACTTTCCACCACAGAAATGTGAGGAAAATGTGTTTTTTGGACATATTTTTGGGTTTGCAAGGGATTCTGGGTAATAGAACCTGGTGAGAGCCAGTGAAGTCAACCCATCCTGGATTCCCCTACGTGTCTAGTTTTAAAAAATGTATAGGTTTGCTAGGTTTCCCTAGGTGCCAGCAGAGCTAGGGTTCAAAATCTACAGCTAGGCACTTTGCAAAAAGAGTCAGTTTTCACTGTGAAAATGTGGTGTGTCCCTGTTGCGTTTTGGGCTGTTTCCTGTCGCGGGCACTAGGCCTACCCATGCAAGTGAGGTACCATTTTTCTTAGAAGACTTTGGAGAAAGCGGGTGGATGGAATTTTGTGGATCCACACAGATTCCAGAACTTTCCAGCACAGAAATGTGAGGAAAATGTTTTTTTTGTCAAATGTTTATTTTTGCAAGGGATTTTGGGTAACAGAACCTGGTGGGGGCCAGTCAAGTTACCCCATCCTGGATTCCCCTGTGTGTCTAGTTTGTAAAAATGTACAGTTTTTCTAGATTTCCCTATGTGCCGGCTGAGCTAGGACCCAAAATCTACAGGTAGGTATATTGCTAAAAACAAATCCATACCTAGTCGGCTTTCTGCCGCCCTGGGGGGGATATCGGAGGTGGGGTTGTTCCGATGTACCCCCAAGGGGGGCAGAAACACTGTGGATATTTTGGGGGGGCATTGGTATGCCCATTCTGGGCAGGCCCCAACCCCACACATAAAAAAGCCAGCATATTCGTAGGCGTCTAGTGGCCTTTTTGACCCCCTGGGGGGGCAGAAAGGCTCTAATTTATGCAGGGGAGGGGGTGGGGGGATGGGCATGCCGGTTTAGGCAGCCCCCACCCTAATAAAAATTTGCCCAAAAAAATTCCTGCCGACTAATAGGCTTTTTGCCCTCCCCCGGGGTGCAAATTGGGGCTAATGCCGCATCTGCCCCCCAGGGGGGGAGAAAGCCTACTAGACACCAGGAATTTTTTGAGCAAATTTTAATTGGGGGTTGCCAAAAACGGGCATGCCAATGCCCCCCCCCTAAATAAAATTTGCTCAAAAAATCCCTGGTGTCTACTGGGCTTTTTGCCCCCCCGGGGGGCAGATTGGGGGCTAATGCCCCCATCTGCCTCCCAGGCGGAAAGAAGGCTGTAATGTTTGCGGGGGAGGTGGTGGGGCATGGGCATGCCCGTTTTGGTCAGCCCCACCCTAATTCAAATTTGCCCCCCAAAAAACCCTGGCATCTAGTGGGCTTTTTGCCCCCCCTGTTGGGGCAGATTGGGGGCTAATGCCCCCATCTGCCCCCCAGGGGAGCTGAAAGTCCACTAGATGCCAGGGAGTTATTTGGGCAAATTTTAATTAGGGTAGGGTTGCCAAAAACGGCCATGACAATGCCCCCATCCTAATAAAAATTTGTCCCAAAAATCCCTGGCATCTAGTGGGCTTTTTACCCCCCCGGCAGGGCAGATTGGGGGCTAATGCCCCGATCTGTCCCTCAGGGGGGCTGAAAATCCACTAGACGCCTGGAAGTTTTTTGGGCAAATTTTAATTAGGGTGGGGGCCGCCCAAAATGGGCATGCCGATGCTCCCACCCTAATTAAAATTTGCCAATAACATTTCTGGCGTCTACAGGGCTTTTTGCCCCCCCGGGGCAGATTGGGGGCAAATGCCCCCATCTGCCCCCAGGGGGGCAGGAAGGCTATAATTTTTGCGGGGGAGGGGTGGGGGCATGGGCATGCCCGTTTTGGGCAGCCCCACCCTAATTCAAATTTGCCCAAAAAAATCCCTGGCGACTAGTAGGCTTTTTGCCCCCCCGTGGGTGCAGAATGGGGGCTAATGCCCCCATCTGCCCCCCGGGGGGCAGAAAGTCTACAAGATGCCAAGGAGTTTTTTGAGTAAATTTTAATTAGGTTGTGGGTTGCCAAAACTGGGCATGCCAATGCCCCTACCCTAATAAAAACCTGCCCAAAAAAATCCCTAGCATCTACTGGGCTTTTTGCCCCCTCCCCCCGGGGCAGATTGGGGCTTAATGCCCCATCTGCCCCCCAGGGGGGGCAGTAAGGCTGTTACTTTTTGGGGAGAGGGGATGGAGGCATGGGCATGCCCGTGTTGGGCAGCCGCGTCCTAATTCAAATGTGCCCACATCTGGACCCCAGGGGGGGCTGAAAGTCCACTAGACACCAGGGAGTTTTTTTGGGCACATTTAAATTAGGGTGGGGGCTGCCAACAATGGGCATGCCAATGCCCCCGTCGTAATTAAAATTTGCCAAAAAAATCCCTGGTGTCTAGGGGGCAGATTGGGGGCTACTTCCCAAATCCCCCCTCTGCCCCCCAGGGGGGGGCAGAAAGGCAGTAATGGTGGTGAGAGTGGGGGAATTGGCGTGCCCGTTTCGGGCAGCCCCCACCCTAAATAAGAACTGCATGAAATAAATTCCCTCGCATCAAGTGGGCTTTCTGCCCCCCCCAGGGGGGGCAGATTGGGGGCTACTGCCCCCATGTTCCCCCCAGGGGGAGCAAATAGGCTGTAATGGTGGCGGGGAAGGGGACATTGGCGTGCCCATATCGGGCAGCCCACACCCTAAAAAAATGCACACAAAAAAGACCCTGGCGTTTAGTGGGCTTTCTGCCCTCCCTGCAGAAAGACTGAATTTAGCCCATTTCTTTATGGGGGAGCGAAGGCCCTTGCTCAAGGGGCCGCTCCCCCCTCCCTGGTGTCTAGTGGGTGGATCCCTGATTGGGTATTGCCCTCCTGGGGCGATCCCCAAGCAGGGATCCACTGGCGGAGATTCTCCCCTTTCCTATGAGACCTCTCCCGTCTTTCTACGTGCACGGGGGGCTGAGATAGCCCCCTGAGCACATAGTAAATGAAACTGAAATGAGCATAAAGGCTCATTTCAGTTACGGTTTCTGTGCAATGATGACAGCACGACGTGCGCGCTGATCTTCATGAATCCACTAGGGAGGGGTACCATTGGAAAGGGGAGATTCCCCCCTTTCCAATGATACCTCTCCCATCTTTCTACATGCCCGGGTAGCTGAGATAGCCCCCTGAGCACATAGAAAGTGAAACTAAAATTAGCCTAAAGGCTCATTTCAATTTCGGTTTCTGTGCAATGATGACAGCAGGACGTGCGCACTGATCTTCATGGCACAGAAACCAGGGAGGGGGTCTCGGGAGCTGGGGAAGCTCTTCCCCAGCTCCCAAGGTCACAGGGGTGAAATAGAAATCCTTCTGCTGTCTGCAGCAGAGGGATTTTGTGCCCCTGACGTCATGACGGAATGGTTCCGTCATGAGCACAGGGGCACCGATGCTCATGACGGAATTATTCCGTCATGAGCATCGAAGGGGTTAAATGTCACTAGTAGACTGCAACACATCTGTGCCACCACTAAAGTGACAAGCAAACCATGTCTCCAGCCCTGTCCCTGCAAATTGCCAATCTGATCTGGTAAAATGAATCTTTTGATAGGCCTTCTAAGTCATTAAAGGCCCATAATGCCCTTAGGGCAGGGTGCATGATATCTAAAAAGTTAGACATGTATATTTTATGTTTTATATTTACTGGCTGTGAAAAACCTCTAAAGTTGTTTTTTCACTTTGGCAAGGCTGACTCTCCCATAGGAAAGCACTGGATTATATTAAACACCTTATGATGCTTAACTTCAGTTTTGGAGCTGCTAAAAAAATGATTCAGGGACTCATATTGACAGTTATTTAAAATTCAACTACATGGCCAAGTCAGATTTTATATTACTATCTTGAAAATGCCACTTTTAGAAAGTTGTAATTTCCCTGTCTGAGCCAAAGGAGCCTGTCTGCCAGCATTTAGTGTCACCCAGGAGCTGAATGGCTCCTTAATTAGGTTTAAAGTGGCTCCTAGAGCTGAGACAAAGGGAGAGGGGTTGACCTTTCCATGAAAAGACTGCCGTTCGGGCTGTTCCCAAGCACTTAAAAGATTTCGAAGGATTCCTACACTGTTACTGGCAGAGGTAGTTCACAACTAGGCCTGCCTCCCTTTTTTTCATAGCCAGCTTGTCTCTAAACCCAGAGGGACAGGGAGCTACCTGAGAACTGGTTTGGGGAAACCACAAGGGAAGGGTTTCCCATTATCATAGACACACTCTTGGGTTGGCATAGAGAGCTCAGGTGAAACTATCCATATGAAAATCAGTCTTCAACATGCTCCATTAGGAACAGTACAATCTGAACTGCCAGGCTGGGTACACTTGAGTTGGACCACAACAACTGCAAACCAATTTTGGCTTATTTAGGCCTTTTCAGTAGGGTTCAGCTTGAGACCTCTGGCACAGTTAGCACTGGACCCACATCCAGGCATACCAATCACACTTACAGCATTTCACTCATGAAAACAAAAAAGTGATGGGTGAATTGCTCAAATTAATCTCAGCCTTGGGTAATTACCCGGACCATTATTTTTTTAAAGTCAAGAGTGACATTGTGGGCAAAAAACAACGGAATTAAATGCAGCCACAACATATCACCAGTGGGTGAAGATTCCAGCATTCCAGCATTTACACCAATCAATAACATCAACACATTAGTGTTATGCTGTATCCTCAACAATGTAACCAAGAAACTCAACATTCTCATATCACTGGACGGTGATACCAATCAAAGCACAGACAACAAAACTGAAGAAAGGTGGAATTATAAGAAGAAAATTAACAAAATGAAGGGACGATAGTTCAGAATAAGTTGGTGCATATGTTTGTTACTTTAGGTAAGAAATTGGACCACTGGTTGAGGGAGGTGAAACTCTTATCAAGCAGCAACCACAATCATTGTCAGGATTAAGTCACAAGCAAACCCCACATTAACCCATACTTAACCCTCTGGTAGCGTGGCACAAAGCAGTCAGGCTTAACTTAGGGGCAATGTGTAAAGTATTTGTGCAGCACTTCAAACAGGAATAATGTGAAAACACCCCACAAGAATGATCCCATATCAAATCAGGAAATGGTTAGATTTTTAATAAATAAAAAAAGACCAAAATGACAAAAATCCAATCAGTAGAATCGGAGATATGCAATTTTAAAGACTTCAGTGGCAATATGGCCAAAAAGCACAAAACGCCAACTGCGGTTATTTGGTCACGCAGACTGGGACTGTTTGACCTGGCATCCTTGGCATCGTTTTCCCTCTATCTTTTTGCCTTCAGACCTCCAGTTTTTGTTAACTAAGTTTGTGCTGGCATTAGGACTCTGCACACATTACCACTACTACTAACCAGTGCTAGAGTGCTTGTGCGGTGTCCTTAAAACATGTTAGGTCTACTTATATCTAATTGGCACATATAATTTCCTTGTTAGTCCCTAGTAAAGTGATACTACTTGTTCCTTGTGCCTGTAACTTAATTTTCCCCAGTGGGCTTGCAGCACTGATTGTGTAAGCCCCTTAAGTAGCCCTTTAAACATGTCTCAGGGCTGCCATTGCAGGCTGTGTGTGTGCAGTATTAAATTGCCAGTGCTACCTGGCAAAATACATCTTTTGCCAGGCCCACATCTTCCTTTTAGTACACATTAGTCACCCCATAAAGTAGGCCTGGGCAGCTCCAAGAGCATGATGCAGTATATTTAAAACTTTGGAGACGTACTTACATTTTACATATCCTGGTAGTCAAAAACTCTAAAATACATTTTTATTTTTCACTACTGCAAGACCTACTTCTACTATAGGGTAATATTGGAATTACCTGTTTGCATTTTTTATTAGTGTAATTTCCAAATAGGAACAGGTGACACCTTCATGTTTGGGGTTTTGGAAATCACAATTTAAAACTGATAATGAAGTAGGATTTTAAATTGCAATTCTGAAAATTGCACTTTTAGAAAGTTCACAGAAGTGTTCCATGTCGAATATTACTAAAACAACCTATGTGTACTGCTAGTTGTATATAACATATACACATGTTTTCATATAACCGATGTAAAACGAATCCAACTTTTATGCAATGTTGTTCTCAAACTAGGGTATATTGTTCAACTGTTGATGTTTACATCACATAAAACAATTTCACAAAATCATATTAGTGTTTACAATATCAATTTTTCATAAAGGCCTCATGACAATATTTTACAATTATTATTAATTTTGCTTCATCTATGAATTCCACTTTGATCTTAGAGTTGTCATTGCCCTATGCATTTCGAGACCCATGGTCCCTTCTTCAGGGGACTCTGTACAGAAAATAAACAAACATAATTCAGAAAGTTTTTTTAAACATCTTGCTGTGTCAACATGTGGGACCAAACCTTACACAATCCCCTAATACACTTAAGAATACAACAAATCTGAACCTGGTGCTGTACTCATGCCCAATCCAGCTTTCCAAAAAGCAACCAATTGCCTGTGTGACTCATGCAATAAATTGAAATGGTATTAATGAAATACGAGCCACTGTCACACCAAGCTGCCTCGAATTGTCACCTTAACTTCCCTATCACCACACACACTTTCCTTCCCAAAGTTCAAAATAATGCTGTAAGGAACTCACGCAAAATGTAGAAAAAAGAGAGAATATCTCCTGAAAGAACAATATGATATGATTTAAATCAGAACCTAAAGTTATCCAACCTGTTCAAATCATGTATCGCACGTTATTTCCATAAATTCAGGGTAATCGCATCTACCAAATTCTGCATAGAGGTCTTTAAGGCAAACAATGGTTCATATCCATCTGCATCAAAGTTTCACTTCTACAAAAAATCTGAGATGTTACCACCAGCCAGAGTTCAATCTTTCAATCTCAATATTGCACCTCCTTTTTCACAGCACCAGAGTTACCTGTCAGCCAGTTATGTGGCTTTGTGCACTCAATAACCAGCATCCTGCACTGACCGGACATACATTCCTGTTTTAACACTATAAATGCACTGTGTGGACGGCATCTTCGGTGTATCAAAAAGGACAACAGACTAATGACAAGACAACTGAAGTCAATCTAAATAGCGGCCATCTTAAAATGGAAATATCAGAAACTAGTGTCAAATATCTCAATGCTTAAATGACACTCCTCTCACCACATGTCAAATGAAACAACAAACTACCAATGGACTAACACGTCTTAGATCAAGGTGGACATGTCTGCATGATATAAACAAAAGCAGTAACAATAAAATCAACAAATCGGTCAGTGGGGCTTATAATGGACAAATACCAAAAACTTCTACAAATGTAGGGCCATATTATCAAGGAAGCTGCGGTAGTTTATCGCCGCTTTAGCGGCAGGAAACTGCTGATAGAGCAGCGATAATGGCCTTGATAATATGCGATTCGAATTTCAATCGAAGCCCAGGCTAGATGTTCACACATCTAACCTGGGCATCGATTGAAATTCGAATCGCATATTATCAAGGCCATTATCGCCGCTTTATCGGCAGTTTCCTGCCGGTAAAGCTGCAATAAACTACCGCAGCTTCCTTGATAATATGGCCCCCAGTCACCAGAGATGACAAACGATCTCATGACAATGCCTCTTCCGTGCTGTCGAATATGTACTTTACAGAGTTATTTGGATTGGATTGTCATAAATCACAAAGGTAGTTATCATGTTTGCAAGTATAAAGAAGATCATGTCAAACAAAAAGCCTTGTCAACATTGCATGTAATACATAGAGACTCACAATGCAGTGGTTTTCTAAACGTATGCATCATGTAATCATCTCACAAATGTAATACAATGTGATATGGTATAATTCAAACATGAATAATATGAATGTTAACTAATCTGCATGTGGATTGTCAGAGTACTCTTGTATCAAAAACCTAAGCTGGCTTCAAAACCACAGAATCTATGAAAAACTATTAAAAAAAACAGCACATATCAAATTTATAGTTTGGACCAAATGGAGCCATGGTATTACATTTCTTAATCCAAAATGTTTCTTTCTTTAATAAAGTCCTATGGGGGTCAACCCTGATTTGGGCATCATCATTTCTAAAATCAGAAACCTCAATTGAGCGATGTTCTGACATTGTTCTAGCAATTGTGCTACTAAATTAGAGTTATGTCTTGTTGCAGATCATGCTCTTGCCTGGGGAAGGAGAACTGGGCCTGCAATGCAACTTCATCTAGAACTCAGGACCCCAGAGTGACTCCAAGGGCTAGTCTGCTGGTCTCTTGATCTCAGGGACATGAAAGGCTCTTCAACATGTTATGTTATGTTATATGGACTTAAACCGCGCATGGCTGCCCCAGCAACAGGGCGTCCCAGCGCTTGCAGAGCGGGACGCAAGAAAGAGTGCAGCTAAATGGATGTGAAAAGCCAGGTTCTAATCAGCCACCTGAATGTCCAGTGATCGTAGGTATTGCAAGCAGTCAGAGGGATGGAATTCCACAATGCGGGAGCCTGAGCTTTGAAGGAGCGGCCCCCAGCTCTGCAGCGACGAACTCGTGAAGTGCACAGCAGATGGTGGTCAGCAGAGCGAAGTGCGCACCTAGGAACATAGGCTGTGCAGAGCTCCTGCAAGATTTGGGGACCCTGACCATGTAGAATCTTGTGAGTGGTACATAAGGTTTTAAATTGAATTATTTGCCTTATGGGCAGCCAATGTAGATGGTATAGAAGGCTAGTGGTACGGCGTATCCTGGGTACGGCAAAAAGAATGAGTGCTGCTGCATTTTGTACTCGCTGGAGTCTAGCCGTGACAGTTTTATTAGTGCCCAGCAGAAGGCCATTGCAGTAATCTAGACGCGACAAGACCACCGACTGCACTATTAATTGGCAGGTAGAGGCATAAAACAAAAAAACAGAATGTGTTTAAGGCTGCGCAGAAGACCAAAGCATGTACCAGCCACCTTCTTTGCATGAGGCTAGAAGATAAGGGCAGTATCAATCAAAACCCCCAGATCCTTGACAGTGTTTTTAGGTTGGGGGGGGGAGCCTAAGGCCATAAGCCATCACTGGAAGTCCCATTTATGGGTATCGCGGCCTTCCAGGAGCAACTCTGTTTTAGCAGAGTTTAACTGCAGGTAGTTGTTAATCATCCAATCAGAGATAGCCAAGACATTCGCACGGAACTTCAATTGGTCAGTAATCGGGCTCTTAGTGAAGGTGAACACCAGCTGCGTATCGTCCGCATCAGATATCATTTTGATGTTACGTTCTTTGGCTAACAGAGCCAGAGGGCCGACCAATAAGTTGAACAGCGTAGGTCTCAGTGCAGAGCCCTGGGGGACACCGCACTTTAGAGGGTAGATACTGGATAGGTAAGGGGGGGCGTGAACCTGGAAGGAACGTTCCAAAAGAAATGCCGCAAACCAGGCCAGAGTCCCACCTTTGACTCCGATCTCTTCAAATAGTTGGAGAAGAATTTTATAAGAGACCGTGTCAAAGGCGGCACTAAGATCGAGTAAAAATAGTGCTGACGTGCTGCCCTCATCTAGTGCTGCCCAGAGCTGCTCTGAAACTGCCAAGAGTGCTGATTCTGTACTATGTCTGGGACGGAACCCATTCTGAGAACTGTCCAGAATCGAATTAGATTCTAGATAATTGGTCATGATGCTGTTAACATGAGATTCCCTAATCTTGGCCAGATATGGAAGCAGAGATATAGGTCTACAATTCTCTGATAAGGATGAATCAAGAGTGTTTTTTTTGCGTAGCGGTACAACCTTAGCGTGTTTCCAGGAATTAGGAATCATTGCTGATTGAAGGGAGTTGTTGATAAATGTCCTACCCTCCATTATCAGGCAGTTGTAGAATTTTCTAAAGATGTCAGGTTTCACTGGATCATCAGGGGAACCTTATTTGACTTTTGCTGTTAAAATAGCTAAGTCTTCAAAGGAAACAGGCGGCAGAATTTCTAGGTAGTGAGTGAGAGGCTGCATAAGGAGTGGAGATTGCCACGGATTTGACCGGGCATTGCCTTGCATCTAGGGCGCTGTAGATAAGATCGACCTTATTAATAAAGAATTTAGCCAGTAAGTCACATTGGGAGTTGGAAGAAATGGGGTCACTGGAGCCTGTTGGGGTTGCAACATATCTTTCACAATGGGAAAGATGGGTTTGGAAGGATTGGAGCTAGGGGCAATAGATGCTACAAAAAACTAGGCTTTCATTTTTTGAACTAAGTTGTGATATAATTGTATGGCCTTTCTGTACGTGTGTTTAGCAGTATCGTCATATGACCGCCTCCAGGCCCGCTCTAAGATTTTACATTTTTTCCTTTCTTCCCGGAGGGACTCATTGTACCAGGTGTGAGTTTGAGCATGCCTGGACTCTGACAATTTCTTTGGGATGCACTGATCAAGGGATTTATTGATCCAGCCCCTAAATGCTCTGTCAGCTGCCTCTGGGTCAGGAGGCCAGACTGGGCGGAAAGCATTAAGAGTGGATTGAAAGGTGGTTTCGTCCAATTTGTGCCAGGGACGTTTCCACAGAAATTGACGGTGGGCCCTCAGTGTGGTCTCATCTAAATCCAAGTACATAGAAATAAGATAGTGGTGAGTCCATGTCTGAGGGAGAGGGGGGAGTCCTGACAAATGATGTAGATTTGAAAAACCTGGGTCAAGTAAGTGGCCCACTACCAATTGAAAGAATTGACAGGCTTCCAGGTCATCCAAAAAATTGGAGATCTCATGGGAGTCGGGGCAGTCCAAATGGAGGTTGAGATCCCCTACAATATTTAAATTAGCTGAGTCTAAGACGAGAGTGGAGGCAATGTGTGCAAGAGTCTCTTGAAAGGCCCTGACTGGACCAGGGGGGCAATAGATGAGGAGCCCGGTATAGGTGAAGTTAGGGGAAAGAGAGATTTTGCACAAGGCACTTTCACAGTCTAGAATAGACTGAGAAGACAGTGAACACTGAAAAGCATTTTTGTAAATCCCTGCTAGGCCAACCCCTCTGCCTTTAAGCCTATTCTGTGAGATCAGCCTATAGCCCGCAGGTAAAGCTAGGCTATTAGTTACCATCCTACACCAGCCCCTGGACCCACCTGCTAATGGGCTGCAATAGGGATGCAAAGTATTTGTGTCATGGAAATGTGTACAGCAGATGCTTTGCGTCGGTCCTGAGGGTGATGCATTGAGCAGCAGAGGCGATGCACCGGTCCTGCAGGAGATGTGTCACAGAGGAGATGATTCAGCGCTGCTGAATCCACAGATGGACTGGCAGAGCAACTTCAGGCCCAATTCCCAGGGTTCAGGTCTGGGATGGTAGGACTCCACATGCCAGAGTCAAGGTGGGTTCAATATTGCTAGAAGCTTGGTCCATCTCAGAGGCTTCTGATCAGGCTTCTGATGATGAGGCCAGCCAACGAGCCCTCGTAGTCACTCTGGGGTCTGGTCCTTCTCACCCAAGCAAGAGGGCAGCAGAGCAGTAGGTCAGCACAATAGGGCAGCAGCCCAACAGAGTGGCATTCATTTCGGCAGCACAGAAGTCCTTCATCCTGTACAAGTGTACTGAAGAGTTGGGTCTTAGGGTCCAATATTTATTCCTGGAGCCCATTTTGAAGTAGAGGAAGCTTCTAGAGGTTTCCATCTCCCTGAGGTGTTAGGCATCCCCTTCCTCCCAGCCCTGCCATAGCTTGTATGGGGTCACAAAAGACCAGTGACAACCCCTTTATGAGGGTGCTCAGCAGATTCTTTGTGATATATTTTAGTGTAGTATGTGATAGCTCCTCCCCCTCTAACTCAGAGAGGCCAATCCTGCCAATGCCATCTTCCCTTTGTCTCACTGTCTGTATGGGAGCAGTACCAAAAGAACAACTGCCAGCGACACCTAGTCATGTGACCCAAGAGCAGTTTGCAGGCACCAAATGGTTAGGACAAGACAATGCCAATTTTCTAACAGTAAACATCATATATATATGTGGGTTGTACAGCTTTTGCTTCAGTAGTTCATCCCAATTTTTTGTCCTTTAAAGTTTAACATAGCGTGCTCACAGGTGACGTGCCCAAACAGCACGTGTTTTACTAAACCACATCATACTGGGACTACTTTTTGCCTCAAACCAATGGCACAGCCGGTACTGCATTTGCAATTTTTCTTTTTCATATTACTTTCTTTTTCTCTTATTTAACTCCTTTGTACTCCATAAATTATCCACTTTTGCACTTAGAACTGTTCAAATCCGCAAGCAAGGAAATGCCATTTCCTGGATTGCTCATGTTCAATATGGGCCCTCGGAACCTCTCTTCAAGAACACGTACAAAAGCCAAATTCATCAAAAGCATGCAATTTTCTAACAGTGGCATATTCAGAGTTGTGACAAAAAATATGAGTTTACTATAAATGAGGGCTTTTAATTACAATTCTTTAGATACCAAACTGTTGTATAGCATTTTAGGACCCTAGGTTAATTTTCCCGATTCATGCCCTTATATAGGTATAAATCAACATATCCTTATATAGGCATAGAAATCATAACCATATTTAGACATAGCTCATGCAGTCAAAATACGGCATGGCTACTTCCACTAGTTCTGAAAATCCACAACGATTTCTTGGAAAACTCTTCTTCAGCAGTTAGGGACTTCCCCTTGCTTGAATAATAATTTGTCCAAGAACTCATGGAGTTTTCAAAGAACTGAGACTTTTTGATTACATTATTAGGTTCACCTTTACGTCAAACTCGGCACCTTCAAGGTTTAAATATGCCCACACTTGCCCAAGCAAACACACAGTGGTTTGGAGCAGTTCGACTATGTACTTGCCCGACGCTTCCTGCTACAGCAAGTGCCGGAGGAAGCTGACCCTCCAGCAGATGCACTGAGAGAGACGCTGTCTTTTCTCTTGCTGAGAAATCCAGCTCCAGTGTTTCCAAGCTCCCCTTGCGGGTTGCTGGGAAATCGAGTCTTGAGACTGACCTCCTTCATTCTAAAAAGGTACGGAGCTGATTAGACCCTAAGAGAAATCTTGGATAGATTATTGGCAAAAAGAATACTTAACTTATGCTACACCACACTTACTTCTTTCCTCGTACTAGACATAGGTTAGGTACCTCCGGGTAGGCGTTTTTTAGAAGCACCAGTCGAGTACTTTTAGTGTTTATTTATTTATGTATGTATTTTATGGCTTAGAAATCATACCATGCTTTTACAGTATTATTTTATAATACTCTTCCTGCTGCACGCATTATACTTTACAGCAAGTATTACGATTGTAGCAGTTCATTTCTTCTGCATGAGAAAGAAGACCTCAATAAATACTTTTATTGAAAATGCCCGTCTCTCTATCTCACTGCACCTCTGGTGAAACGAAGCATGCACAAATGACTGAGTAAAATATCTATATATTGTTTCCATGACTCGGAAGATCAGTTTTATCTTGGGGAAACAAAGTTGTCATGTTTATGCGGTTGTCAGAAACTAATCCCTTCTTGTGAACTCGAGAAATTTTCTAGTGACCACAATTAAGTCTAATATATTCGATAGAGACCTAGTAGACATAAGTCCTACGTCACATCTATAGGATATATTATTCCAATGCGCAGAGACTATTAGAAATATAGGAACTACACTACATGGCGCCCAGCGTTTGGTAAGGCACTAATTTAACGCTAGATACTAGAGTAACTCAGTCAGGCTTTTCACAGAGACCCCTTTTTCCTGTAAAATACTCCAATAGACATCGGGAGTGGGTTAAAGGATAAAATCCGCCATAACTAAGTAGGACAAAAAATCCTATGTATTAGTTTTTTGTTTTTGTTCAACGTTGAAGGATACAGTGTTCCAAAATATTGTGCACCTTATCTTTGTTTCTTTAAAACTTGCTCTGCAAACTTTCAGTCAACAAAATGGCCGACGATGATAATC
Source organism: Lissotriton helveticus (assembly GCF_964261635.1). Taxonomy (NCBI): domain Eukaryota; kingdom Metazoa; phylum Chordata; class Amphibia; order Caudata; family Salamandridae; genus Lissotriton; species Lissotriton helveticus. Next base: position 815,657,767 of record NC_136069.1, read on the forward strand.
CGGGGGCCAGTGGAAATGCAGTAAATGCAAACCAATCAGGTCTTGACGTTACAGGCTTCCAACAAGACGATGCGGATGCTATAATCATCCCGGAAAACGTACGGAAAACAACAGCTATGAAGCTTATAGAAAATGGCCTATCACCGAGAGGTGGTAGGGTAATTTTAGTCATAGAGGCACACGAATATCAGCAGACAGAGGTATTCTATTCATGGATTATCTTCCCTGAAGCACATCCAAGAACACATGTGTTCCACTTCTATAAAATAGAGGATCATCCAGCGGAATACGTTCCTTTCGAGGACATTGATATTCTACTAACTTACCAAGAGCATCAGCTCAGGTTTAAAGGTGCCCTACAACATCAAAATCCCATTACCAGGCTCGGTCCACTAGGCAGATCAGGAGCAATATGGCCGGTACTTGCCAGCTATACACCGTATCCTGGCATTGAAAGAATGACGGATGTAGAACTGTAAGCTCAGCTAAAACAATTAATTAAAATACATAGACAATTGGTTCAATATGTCATGCGGACTTTAACAGTCCAACCTGCTATAAGAATTCCACAGCACACCCCTCATCAGCGGAACACAAACAAAATTACACCACAGACTATACAATCAGTCAGTGGTAAATTGCCCATAAAAAGGGAACACATTCCATTCTGGTTAGCTCAAAAAATTACTCAGATCGAGGCAGTATTTCCCGATAGTACACCTCATGAGATACACAGGATTCTAACAATCTGTTTACCAATGGGGATCGCACCACACCTGGAGGACTGTGACACTTGGGGTACAGTCTTTGCTGCTATCTACACAAAACACAAAAACTCATGGTGTACCATCTATGGCGGTAATACCAGACGTCCTGAAACAGATTCAAAATGAATATGGGGCAGAGCCTGCTTTAAATCTCGGTATGAAGTTACTGAAGGATTTCAAACAGGTCTCAGCTATAATATTAGCTAATATACCTATTTCTGAGGTGTTACCTTTTTCAGAGGGCTCCTTTTGAGGAGACCTACCTCTGGATTGAGAAAGCTTCATAGTGTGCGATTCGTAATACTGCGTCCAATCTTACAACAAATACTTGCAGAACTGGGTTCAAAATGGTTTCAAAGATGCAAAAGGTGGCACAATTAAGCATAAATTGCTTTGGGAACAAGTAGTTCTATTACAAAAAGAACTACAAAAGACTCACGTGATCCATACACTGAGTCATCAGCGTGATGGCGTTCACGCTGCAGGGAATTCTATGGCTGATGAAGCCGCAAAGGCAGCTGTGCAAACGGCTTCCGTAGCTGCAAAGACTCGTTCAAAAACAGAAATAGACAAAGAAACAATGCTAGGTTTCAATGCCACAAGCAAAGGCAGCAGAGCGGCGTTACCTCTAAACTATCCACTCGAATATTCATACTTAATTGATGCCAACTCCCTTCCTTTTGCCCGAATCCCTGGAGTGAGGGACAGGGTAATTCCAAACAGGAATCGGAGAGGTGCTTTGATTCAAGAAGCACACATGGTAGAGGGTCTGATACATCAAGGGATCTCAAAATCTCTACTAGAATTAAAAGAGATGTACTGGTGGCCAGGGATGAATGCCCACATTCACGAATTTGGAATTAATTGCAATGTCTGTTACAGAGATCACAGCTTAGAGCGCCGCCAGATACCTGACTACAGTGTAGCCAGCCAAGTACAGACACCATTGTTAGACAGCATTAGACTTTCTACATGCAGACGTCACCATGGACAAAAGCGGTCCCACAACTATTAGGACAGATTCATTTGGATGTGGCCTCAGTGCTCGGTTGACGCCCGAACTGTTATCTGAGTCTTTATCAGCACATACGCAAGCGGCACACTACATTCTGACCAGGGTCCCGCGTTTAGCCCCTGAGCTTACAAGGAGGCCATGGTCAGCTTGGGCGTTGCATTGTGGTCCTCTAGTCCATTCCATCCTGAGGGAAATTCGGTTGTGGAAAGAAAAAACCAAGACATAAAGCAATCTATAACAGCTAGGGTATTAGGCTCGGGTGACGGGTGGGTCAACAATCGAATAAGTGTCTAATGTAGTCTTAACAACCTGCCAAGAAATTCTCTGGGTGGAATCACTCCATATGAAATCCTTTTTGGTACTAGAATGATGGTCGAAGACCTCGATCGTCATACTTCAGTGGTAGAACAAAAACCCTTTGCTACCAAAGACCGTTTGGCTGTTTTACAGGACTTAAATGAAACCAGAAGAAGTCTAAGCAACACCATACAAAAGCCAACAACCACTGAAGAAAAACCACCTGTCCCAGCAAGACCTGTCTGGATTCCAAAGATTGGGGATCTGGTCAGAGAAAAAATACCGGATAAGAAGGAATTTGGGCCTTCTTACAGAAAACCAGTACCTGTACTAGCAATCCACGGATCAAGAACAGTGTTACTGCCGCCCCTTGCTGGAAGAAAGGAGAACCGGTTCGTATCAATTGATCTGGTAAAACCACACCATGTGGCTGATAATAAGTAGTATGCTCAGTGGACTCTAAAGATGTAGCAGATGACCAAATCTCGCTACTATCCAAGAGGTTCAAACTGAGAGACTCATCACCTTTGAAGAATCTGCAATAAGAAAAGAAGGACTGTGCAACAAAGCAATGGAACTTGTGCCTCTTGAAACCCAAATAACAGTTCGTCAAGAAACTCCAGTCCACAATGATGTAGCATCTGACTATACTAATATGTCAAAGGAACAAGCTGCTCCAGCGATTTCAAATAATCCGGATACAATACCAACAATTGACAGAACTGCCTCTGGCTATTTCATCAACTTCGATACCTTTTCTGAGGATCCCAGTGAGCCTGAAACAACACCAACAAATAAAACTTTCAAGGAACAAGTAACAGAACTTTTTCACCAGCTTACAAATACATATCTAGTTTCACCGTGGGTTGAATTTTGGATTGTGTTAGGTGTACTTTTTCTTCTACTATGGCTCATTCTTGTTTTAAGTTTGGGAAAGCTGCTTGCTCCTGAAGCCACACAAATCATCTCATCGTGAACAAAGAGACCTGTCATCAGTAAACATCACAACCATTCCTCTACCTGGTGGTATAGCATGGGACAGAACTGATTATGACATTTATGGCCCTGTCGAGCTGCTGAAGATTCCTCACCAATTTAAGGTTTCCTTGAGTGATTTTGTTTCACCCAGTACATTTTCTGATGATTGGGACTTTAAGACTGTTAATAACATGATTGCAGACTTAGAAATGTCAGCAAAATGTGCAAAACATGAATACTTAGAAGGTTCATTAGATTATGAACAAATGTATTGTTTTAATCATTTTGGTCATAATTATTTGCACAAATCTGCAAACCCTAGAAATGTTTTAACTTATAATCAATGGGAACATTGTCCAACACCACCAAAGGGTAGCCCAAAAACATTTTATGAAAAATGTCCATACTTCTCAGGTTTTAATGTCACAAATCCAGAAACAGATATTTTTTTTAAATGCTAATAAGACAGGAATGAAAAGTATGTTGACCAATACTAAGCAAATTTATTCTGCGGCCTTTTATGCTCAATTGTCCACATTAGGTTTTGACTTTTGGAAAGACAACATTGAGACAAAAACTGTCTGGGGTACAAAAGGCCGGCAGGTACAAGGTTTAGAAGCCTTATTCAGAGCCTTCATCATCCCAGAACAAATAATGTTTTTAAATGAAACTGTTCAACAGACATCTTGTCTTGGCCTGGCTAAGATAAAAGTTTTAAACAAACCATTCATACCTAAGCCCACACCTGATAGCAATAGAACCACAGATGAGGAGGTAGACGTAAACTATATTTTACAACAAAACAGAACTAATCCTGATTAGAAAAAATGGTTAATCTGGCCCACAGACACGAATACCTGTCAAGATAGATTCCTGAATAAGATACAAGGGTTTACAGTAACTAGGCCAGATCCAAGATATGTCCAGAAACAACATCCAGGGATAATAACAACTTACAGTGTAGGAATATTGTGCCTTGACTGGCTACAAAAATCTGCACTCCCAGATATAAAACAACACTTATCTTTACTTAAAGATGGCGTTGATTTGAGAGACTTCTTACTAGGACCTTGCAAACCACATCATAAACGCTTCATATACGCCGGTATTTACGCTGCTTATAATGAGGCATGGATAGTCATGCAAATGGAAACTGCAGAACGAATACGAGAAATTGATCGTATTAATTTAGAGAAAGCTCTCTCTGTAGTTGACAATGGGTTAACAACTCTGTCATCCAGAATTTATTCTTTGGACGGCATTGTATCCTCTGCCATAGACTTAATAGAACAGGACTTGCTCAAGTTATAACATGGCCAGTCTCAATTGCGTTCTATAATGCTGCTAGGCTGGACGTTACAAAACCTTCATTCAGGCTATGTGCCTTGGCGTCTAATCAACACCACGTCATTGTTTACTGGATTTAACCTTACAGATAAACAAATCTCTTTAGCACAGAGTCCAGCAGACTATACGGTGCAGAGCATATAAAAACTGGAGAGAATACCATTAACCGTTTCTGAGAAACTAGCCGTTGAATAGATAATACATGGCATCATCACGATACCAGTGACGATTTTCTAGTTTCAGTATTGCTTAAAACACATACCAGCAGGCCTGTATGAAAGGTTGGGTAAAGAGAACATAAAGTCGACCTGGGATTTACCATACACACACAAATGTTGGAGTGGGGAAAAGGAGGTATTTCTTAGTGGTAAAAATTGCAAAACCACATTGAGCGGTACACTTCTATGTCAGGGCATTAATTTACATGGAGCCTATGATGGTTCTTCAAACAGCTTATCATTCCACCTGCATGGTTCCCCCGCAGCAGTGATAGATCCAATTTTTAGGCAGCTTTCCAATGGGAGCTACATAATGTTGAATGATCACAGCTGTTGTGGAATAATGCCAAGAATAGCCTATCTCACTTGTGTGTCAGCCAGGGTAACTTGCTGTATGCAAGTATTGTTTCCAAAAACTAAGACAGACGGGGAGTCACCTTCACTGAACATCTCTTCTATACGTATTGATACTTTAAGCAGAATGAAAGCCATTCTTTTACAAAAAACTGTGCCACTGACCTTGTCCAGAGAGACATGTGATCTGCAAGTTGCAAGGTCATCTGCGGAGATACATGCCTTATTATCAACAAACTGCCCCATACATTTCGCAGAAATGTTAGGTCGTATCTTAAACATGTCTGATACTAGTGGTATTGTACATGTATTTAAGACGATTTTTTCAGACTGTTAGCACCCTTTGAAGCAGTCCTAGGAATTTTTCCTAACTTCGTGCACTCTGTGTTCGGCGGCCTGCCTCTCATCTTGGGACTCGTAGCAGGGATACTATTTTTGTTCCTTCTGCTCCGTTATGGCAAGTCCAGTCACCAGCGATACCCAGATTACCATGCAATGCAGTATTGTGAGCGCATAACACAGATTCTTGGCATGGCTCGTTCGAGAGATCTGAATACCACGTGGTTCCTATCATTCAGACCAATCTGGCAAGATTGCATTTTACCTGTCCTACGATGCCTGCTTTTTGGAGAGGAATGCGTGTTGAATATTTGTCTGATACTTCCATCAGCACTGCCAACGGATGTCGACGCTTTGCTTGGTTCGGTAAAGGCTCATGCATTTTGTTGCCCCCAATGGCTACCAATCCTGATGAAGGCATTCATTGAGGTCTCACCCGCAATTCCAGCTGAGGGTGAGATACGTGGACCAACAGGCACACAGGTACCATCTACTGCGAACATTGCTAATGCGACTGATGCTGATGGCGATGCTTCTCATCTGAGTACGATTTATCTACTCAATGAAGTGGTTCAACTTTCACCTACTGTGGTAGACGATTTCTTTGCCGGCTTAGACGATTTGATGTTTTCCCCTGACACCGAGAATAACTTTTGAAACTAGCACACAGCGTTCTATCAACTTTGAATTCGACCTTCGTTTTTTCAAAACAAAAAACTTCTAACTTTGGAACTCTATTTTTGTACGGTTTGTTTGACTTTTTCCCAAAATTGAACTTTGGCTCAACGTAATCTGCTTAAAGTAGAACTATTCTTAGAGAACAAGAATTCCTTGAATACTTCCTAGAAACAATATTGACCTTACCCACAAACCAAAGTAGTTAATATATATCCTGCTATGGGATGGTTTCGATTGCTTTTTCTGTAATTAAGAGCCATTTCATAAATGTAATCTTCATGATTCATTCAGTTAGCATTGCCAAATGTCATATTATATGCTTACAATGAAATCATTGCTTTTCAATGCATTCTGTACAAATGTTCATTTTCGTGTACAACCTTTTCAAATGCATTTTATGTATTTTTGGGTGGGATTGTAAACACATGCTTTAAATATGTTTTATTGCTTGAATTTAGTAATCTTGAACATAATAAAGTGGAGTGGGTGTTGTATAGCATTTTAGGACTCTAGTGTAATTTTCCCGATTCATGCCCTTATATGGGTATAAATCACCATATCCTTATATATGCATAGAAATCATAACCATATTTAGACATAGCTTATGCAGTCCAAATACGGCATGGCTACTTCCACTAGCTCAAAAAATCCACAACGATTTCTTGGAAAACTCAGCTTCAGCAGTTAGGGACTTCCCCATGCTTGAATATTAATTTTTCCAAGAACTCATGCAGTTTTTAAAGAACTTAGACTATTTGATGACGTTATTATGTCCACCTTTACATCAAACTTGGCACCTTCAAGGTATAAATATGCCCACACTTGCCCAAGCAAACACACAGTGGTTTGGAGCAGTTCGACTATGTACTTGCCCGACGCATCCTGCTACAGCAAGTGCCGAAGGAAGCCGACCCTCCAGCAGACGCACTGAGAGAGACGCTGTGTGACAAATTGCCACCTGTTGACCCCTCCTCCTGTGGTCCTTTTTCTGACCAAGTGCCACCTTACCTACCGTGTCCTCTTCTTTCTTTCCAGACTCCTAGCTCGGTGGCCGACTGTACCTTTAATCCCTCGCTTTCCCCAGTCACCGGCGCCGATCACATGACCATACCAGCTGACGATCCATCCTTCATAGGAGACGAGAGGAAAAAGTCGGCGTCTTCTCTCTGGACGGACTCTGGCGTATGGAAGGAGGAGACACCAGGAATAGAGACATTCTTTGTCCCTCCCGGATTGGGGGCTGTGGAGGACCCAAATCCCGCAGAGCCGACGGTGAAGCCGAAGGGAGGATGAGCTGCGGAGGAGCAAGGAAAGAGGGAGCCGGACCCACTCCAGCAACGCCCTGAAAGCCGCCACAACGCTGGAGGGTCGTGGCTGACCAAGGTGCAGGACCAGCTGGGGGCTGCCTGGGTCAGAGAGAAGGCGGGAGGAAAGGGGTGGGGCACCTCGTAAAACAGTATTGAGGTGCCGTTGCATGTCACACAACGCAGAAAGAGAGTGTCACTGGTGGCGGCTGGGTGCTAACTTCCCCCACTCCCTCGTCCCGAGTTTCTGAATAAGAAGGAAGCGACGCCATCCTTACCAGTTATTTATTTTGTGTTTTTGTTTTGTTATTTTCTTGAACCAAGCCACGGACTGTTGTGCGATAGAGGAAGACCTATTCCCTGTTGGTGGAGAATATCCAGGAGGACGCTTAAAGCACCTATACTCTCTGGAACAAGAGACTGAAGATAGTATAAGACTGCATATATAGCTAGTGATTGAAATCATATAATCTGTCCCTGAGGAAAATTGAATTTTGCCTTGTCATGTGTCCCTACGTGTTCCCCATCGTATGTTATATGTGCATGATCGATATGCATATTTACCCCCTTGCCCGAATAAAGACGCAATTATAGTTGTGTCCAACGTTAGTATGCTAGTTATCCAGTCCTCGTGAAAGCAACGAGTATTAGGCCTATGTTGCCAACGTTTCACATTATGCACGTTAATTCATCGAATTGTCCCCGTTTCTAGGCCTCAAAGGGCCTGAACACCAGATTCGAGCTCCAGTCTCCTGAAACCACTCCGAGGAGCGATGCAGCCCCTCCCGCATCCCTGACCCTTCACTTACTTTCTGCCAAGCAGCGCGGTGCCCGGCCTGGCCTGCCTGCCTGTCTGCCAAGAATATGTTATGCCTCTAGTTATCAGTTCAGCTCCCCGGCTTCACATTCCTAAGCTAACGAACCGCATAAACATCTTCAGCTATAGTCTAGTCTTTCTGTCTCCATGCAAGAGAATTACTGAATTAGTATTCATAGAAGATTCATAGCACACGCAATACATGTAGAATATATGCATGCACCAGCCGTAGTGTCAAGTAGCCTCTGCCCTGATGACATTTAGATTCAAGCAACATGTTCTCCAAACACCAGATATCAGATATGCTATAGGTACATGTCGTCCTGACATCCCAGACTTTAGTCTCCTCTTCTAGTGCAGAAGTCAGAGCCCCCAGCTCTCCCCAGTTACACGTCATGGCCCGTTTGCGCGCACCAGTAGGTTAAAGGTTCCAGCTGCCCAGGTAGCCCCCTCCATGTATCCACCCATTTATGACACTTCTGTGACGTTCACATCACATGTCTTCGTGCACGCCCTGTGCACGCCTTCTTTTCACGCCCATATGTTCTTATCTTTCGTTTGTCACTTGTTACGCCTACTGTATGTAATGCAATTATACTGTTTTACTATATATATTATGTAATGTTGATGAGATGTTGCAGCTGCCATTCCATTCCATTGCATGCCACATCATGGTCTTTAGGCTCGAGCCATCCGATTAAAGCCATTTTCGACTCAGATATCACGGATCCTGCCTCTTATTTATTGAGCTATCTGTTTTAGTTAATGTATAGAAAAATAGTACCGGTAATTAATTATTTATTTACCACATAAATGGCGCCCGAATAGGGACGAGCCCCTTCCCCACGCGCCGGCGATGTAACGCAGGCCCCCTGACCCTTCTACAGCCGTGACGGAACCCTACTGTGCACGTGCAGATATTTCTGCTTCAAGTCTCCCTCAGGCCCACGGAGGAGACGGAGACTGCGGTCCGGCATCCAGACGAGGCGGTGAGGAAGGCGGGTCGTTCCGACCAGAGCCCAAGCCGAGAGAGCAAGGTCCGAGGTATCCGGAGGCCCACCTGTAACCGAAGCCCGAAGCCCGAAGCACATGCGTAGTGCGTAGCCGTAATCAGACGTCGTAGCAGTCCAGTCCAGTCCGAGGCCTTCAGTTTGCTTCCCGGTGAGTACCGTTGCTGGGGGTATCTAGACGGGTTCATTAGTTTGTCCACGGTCCGACGGGTTTGGGTACACAGATCCGGTCCGACGTGTTCACTTAGGTGGATACGGTATGACGTGTCTCTTTAGGAGACCGGTATGTTCTGTACTGTTTTAGCAGTGCATCCAGTAATTCTAGTAAGTCTGTTCTCGAGAAATTCAAGTATTGTGTTTTTAATGAATCAGGTAGTATTCTGTTCGAACTGTTATTTATGTGTTCTTGATGTCGTGGTATGAATGATCGTTTTGCTATTCATTACTGTGTTTATTGTGTATTGTGTTCAAGTTCAAGTACGGTTCAAATATGCCGCTGTTTTCGAAGTTACGTCAGATAAAAACCAGAAAAGGGTTACTCGAAGAATCAGTTCCTGTCCCTCCTAGGGACAGTCCTGGACATTTCATGTATCATAAGCATGGCTTAGATGCCATACTGTATCTAGATTAATGGGTTGATTACACCAAGCATCTTGAAGAGAAATATAGATGGCCTGTTTCAGGAACATGGGATGCCGAGTGCATCATGAGAGTAGAAGAAGCATTATGGAAAAAGAAAGCCAGACAATCCCAGACAGATGCCATAGAATTATGGCGTAAAGAATCGCATAAAAGAACAGAGAAAGAATTCAGAAAAGCCGAATTAAGTAGGGAATCCTCCGAAAAAGCCCAAGAAAGGGAATTAATCGAAGAAGGTGAACGAGTTAGAGCAGAACAGTCAGACCGACAAAGAAATGCCCTTATTAAAGGTATGTATCCCCTTCTCGCCGAGGGTTTGCCTAAAGCGACCCCGGAAACACTTTGTAATCTACCGCCACCATTGGTCCCGACTAAGCTGCGTCATAAACCGACTGCAGCTGAAATTTTTCTTTCTTCCTATTTAGACGACACTGTCCCAGAATATGCTAATACGAATCCTACTCCGCCTGTTCAAGTTCAACCTCCTGTTAATAACGTAATTACTATGCCTCCAGCCGTTGGTCCCGGGAATCCTGTTAATGTGCCAGTACCCCAGGACCAACCCACATTACGTACTCCTACTGTACCAGTCACGTTACCAGCACCCGCACATTCAGTATTAACTGACGATTCCAGTTCAGGAGGAGCAGGGGGAGGTACTCCTATCACCCCGCCTCAAACAAAGCGCCTGACGCTGAGAGACGCAGCGTTACAACACACACCAAAAGTAGCTACGTACGAAGCCCTCAAAAAGTTCCTTACTGATAGTAAATATGATTGTAGATATGATCCAGTGCCAGGTGAAGACCGCATGATCTTGTATTCCGTACGTTTACGACGAGTTGCAAACTTCTTGATCACTATATCAGATATGAAAGAACATCTAGACAGAATATATCATTTTATCCGAACAGGGGAGAATCCAGAAAGTATTCACGAAGCTATGGCACACAGAAAGGTCGAGATTCAAAGCATGATTTTACAGTTCTTGATAAATTGTTTAATAAGAGAGCAAGATCATCCTGATAAAGAAAAAGACGAGATGAAAGTCCTGACAAGATGGAGTGACAATATAGCAGAAGGAAAACACAAGACACAGAATAGTATAGAAACCATGTACAGAAAGATTTGTAAAGAAATTATAGGCATACACGAGAGGGAGAAAGCAAGAATAGTAGCAGAGAAAGAGAATGAATCTTCAGACGAAGATGTAGACAACGAGAATCCCACCAGAATAGCGTATGTAGGTAGAACGAGACTTTCCGATAGACATTCACGCCTAGACTACAAGAAAGCTTTTCCTCCTCCCGTACCAGAACAGTGTTCTCTTGAACAAATATTCCAGGCTACAGATAAAGTTCTGAAATTACGAATAGGTTACAGTGAGCTTAGTACCATGCATGAACAAGAACTAGCCCAATCAGCAGTCCGATGGTCTAGTGATTCTACCACGTTTCCAGACGAAGTAGTGGCTCAAATGTTTCTGAAACTGCCGCCAGCCGAGCAGCGACTGGTGGGTATGTACATGATCCAGCACCTCATTACACTGTACGAGAGTCAGCATTCGGATCCAGGTCCTTTATATAATGTATTGAAAGAGTTACTCCTAAACAGATGGAAAGGTCTAGGTACCGATTTAATTAACGTCATTCTAGAACAGCGCCACAAATACAGAACGTTCCTGACTCCGCATTTTGTTCCGGTTCCACCCCCATTCTACATAGATAGACAGAATCCGTTGCGAGAAGTGCATCCTGTTAAGGGAACGGGGGGTGAGCTCGAACGAGTATTTGTTTACACCCCTATCACGAAAATAGAACTACTAGAAATGAAAAAGTTAGTGCCCTGTCACGATAAAGATCCAGCAGGGTTCCACCGTGAGTTAAAAGACATGCTCCGTATGGGAGAATACACGTATCCTGATATCATAAAAATGTTAAAGGTCCTGTTGCCTGCGGGCATATATGAAAAACTTAAAGAAAAAGAATGGGAGGTGGGAGAGAAAAAGATAGATTGGACCGCGTTAGAGAACGAAGATAATACACGAGTCCCAGGTACTGGTCTTGGGGAAAAAGCTAAAGCGTTGCCCGAACTGTTAATACAAGTCTTGCCAAGATTATTAGCCACGAAAAAGGAGGATTGGGATGCCATCCCAGCCTGTAAACAGAAACAAGACGAAGACACTAGTGATTTTTATTCCAGATTCGAGAAATGTTTCATTATTAATAGCGGTTTGAAGACAAGTAGTGAGTCGTATCCACATCTTTTTGTTACCAAACTAGTCGAGAATTCTTTACCACAAGTTAAGAATCGGGTATTGAAAGTCGAGAGTACATGGCAAGCTAATACTCCGTCCCAAATGCTACAGATGTTACAGTATCACCAGAACAGAATCAGGGAAGAGCAAGAACACGAAAGGAGACGTATGAAAGACACGAAAATGAAAGTACTAGTTGCACAGTCTGTTCCAGCAGATAGTCAGAAGAGGGGTACGAATCAAACTAGTCATTCTGCAGCTCCCGTTAAAGGGACATGCAATTACTGTAAACAGCCAGGTCATTATATAAATGAATGTTCAGTTCTGAAACACAACATAGCTACTGGTAAGACGAAAGAGAGACCGCGTCCTCCTAGACAAGAACATGTTCCGCAAAATCCGCAACCGCCGCAGAACGCACAACAGACAGTTACAGTACCGCAGCCTATAGCTGCCACACAACACGTTACACAACAGATGTACCAGTACGCACAGTCAGATTATCCAGAATATCAGCAGTATTCATGAAACAGCCTAGAGAGGGAGGTTGGCTTGCCTCTCATCGAGGTTCCTGTAGATCAAGAGGGTCCCTATGTACACAGTCAAGTATTAGGGAAAGACAGAAAGTTTCTGATTGATACAGGGGCAAGTAGGACTACCATCAGTCATGACGAGGTTCCAGGGGCTCCACTCTCAGGCTCAAGAAACGTTTCCCTGGGATTTTCAGGAAAGCCTATTGTTAATGAAATATCGAAACCAGTTTCCCTAGAAGTGGGTCCATTGTCCCGAACTACAGACTTGTTACTTACGAAATCATGTCCTGAAAATTTACTAGGTATTAAAACATTGAAAGAATTAGGTGCAGTCATATGCTGTTCTCTGGAAGGAGTGAGATTGTTTTTACGTGATTTTAAAGGTCATTATGTGTTACGTGTTTTTGATCCAAGATTACTGAATGTACCGCAGCATTTATGGGCGCAAGGTCCAACTGATGTAGGTTGTATGCACATTACACCATATCGTGTCACTCTGAAACCAGGCGTTGTAATACCACGAATCCGACAATATAAATTACCCCCTGAGGCTGTAGCAGCCTTATCGAAATTTATTGACGAGCTCATTGCTCAAGGAGTGGTTGTAGAAACTGACTCCAATGTATGTAATTCTCCTATCATTCCGATTCTTAAACGTACTGATCCAAATGCACCTCCAGTATATCGATTAGTGATTGACCTTCGAGAACTTAATAAATGTATCATACCCCAGTACCCAGTGGTTCCAGATATCTCTTCCCTATTGACTGCCATTGATTCCGAAGCAGAGTTCTTTACTGTTATTGATCTCAAGAACACATTCTTTAGTGTTCCCATTCATCCAGACAGCCAGTTCCTTTTCGGATACTGTTTAAATGGAAGAAGCTATAAATTCACACGAGCACCTCAAGGTTTCACAGAAAGTCCTAGTATTTACAGTCAAGCACTTAAAAGACAACTAGACAGTATTCACATGCCAACTGACACTGCCCTGCTCCAGTATGTCGATGATCTATTGATCACAGCCCGTACAGAACGTGACTGCGAACGTGCGTCACTGACAGTCTTGTTTTTTCTGGCAGACATGGGGCACAAGGTGTCCCCTTCCAAACTACAATTCTGTGTCCAGCAAGTGGTATACCTTGGACACTTACTGTCCAAGAGGGGTAGACAGTTGACACCTGACCGTATCCAGTTAATAGCACATCTTCCACAGCCCAAGACACAGAAGGAGGTACGAGCTTTTATCGGCCTCACTTCTTATTGCAGACAATGGATCCCTCAGTACGCATATCTAGCCAAACCACTGATACAGTTGACAACACAGGAGGCAGCCACATCGACCGTCCTCCCTTGGACCCAGGAACATACACTTGTTTTCAATGAGTTAAAGAAAGCTTTATGTAACGCACCTGTGTTAGCGACACCAAACTACAGTAAGCCTTTTACACTTTTTGTTACTGAACGTAATGGTACAGCATTGTCTGTACTCACACAAGATCAAGCAGGACAACACAAGCCTTGTGCTTATTTTTCTAGCACATTAGATCCAGTAGCCCAGGCTCTGCCTGCGTGCCTCAAGTCAGTTGCAGCCACAGCTCTAGCTATCAGACAAAGTGATTCCATAGTGTTAGGACACTCCCTGACAGTACAAGTTATACACTCTGTGGAAGTTCTTTTAAACCGAACACAGACTCAGCACTTGACAATTGCACGTTTAACAGGTTATGAACTGACACTGTTTCAGCCACACATAGAAATCAGACGCTGCAACATATTAAATCCTGCTACATTGTTACCCTCGCTTACATCGAATCCTGCCACACATGACTGCGTGGAAGTTATTAACATCATGACCAAGCCAAGACAAGACTTGACTGACATTGCATTACCTGATCCAGACCTGACACTTTACGTGGATGGTTCATGTATGAGAACAAGTACAGGAGAACTAGTAGCCGCGTATGCAGTGACTACTGAAACTGAAGTTATAGAAACACGTCGTACTGATACCCTGTCTGCTCAAGCAGCAGAGCTCATTGCTCTGACCCAAGCCTGCATACGAGCCAAGAACCTGAAAGTAAACATATACACAGATTCACGTTATGCATTCGGAGTCGTACACGACTTTGGAGTACTCTGGCAAGAAAGAGGTTTCATGACCTCTCATGGAGCCAAGATTCAGCATGGCCCCCTCATTCAAGCTCTGTTAGAAGCAATACATTTACCGAAAGACATTGCCATTATGAAGTGCAAAGCACATACGAAAGCCACTGACGCCATTTCTCAAGGTAACGATCTAGCAGATCGAACAGCCAAGCTTACAGCTCAGACTCCAGACATTCCAGTTAACAAGACAAAGACAGGTGTTCCAGATCAGACGACTTGTATGACAGTTAAAGACCCTACACAAGACGTACTAGAAATACAGTCACATGCTACTCCCGACGAAATCAAGAAATGGTCTGAACAAGGAGGGGTCCAGACAGATCAGGGATGGTTGACGAAGGGAAAAGCCACTTGGTTTCTCCCCGACTCTATGGTTCAAGTCATTATTAATACAGCACATAGTCCAGCACATTTAGGAGAAAAAGCCATGTTAGACAGCATCCAGAACCTTTGGTTTAACAAGCATTTATGAGCAGCAGCCAAGCAGAAAGTACGTACCTGCATGATATGTTGTCAGTTCAATCCAGGAAAAGGTGTTCCCGTGGAACAAGGTGGATTCCATCCTCCTGACCACCCTTTTGAAGTCCTCCAGATGGATTATATCCAGATGGATCGATGCCGAGGTTTCAAGTATGTCCTCGTAGTTGTATGCGCTTTGTCCAGATGGACAGAAGCATATCCAGTCCCAGATTACACTGCCGCGACCACTGCCAGGCAGTTGGTTCGTGAGTATTTCCCTCGTTATGGTTTACCCAGGGTCGTGTATTCAGACAACGGCCAGCCATTCTCATCCGAACTTATGAAACAAGTATCTCTTCTGTTAGGGTACCAGTGGAAGTTCCACTGTGTACGACACCCCGAGGCAGCTGGCCTCGTCGAGAGACATAATCAGACTCTGAAAATACGTATAGCGAAGGTCTGTGCCGAGAAAGGCGTAGATTGGATGGTAGCTCTGCCAGTCGCCCTTTTTTATATGAGAATGGTCGCTCACTCCCGTTCAGGTCTGTCACCCTTTGAAGTTGTTTTCGGTCGTCCCCCGAACATGTGGGGTACACCTATGCCACGTAAAATTACTGATGTTGACAGTAATATGCTGACAGATTACCTAGCTTCCTTGATGTCTGCACTACTCTCTTGTCGTTCACAGGTCGCTGCTGCTTTTCCAGACAACACCCAAGTGAAACCGCACGAGGTCATTCCAGGCGACCTCGTTCTGATTAGGAACTTTGATCGTTCAAGTCCGCTGGAGCCCCGCTGGAAGGAGCCGAAGCTTGTTCTGATGACCACAAGGACCGCCGTCAAAGTGGAGGGCCGCAAGGGATGGCTTCACTCCAGTCACGTCAAGCGATTTCATGGACTCCGTCCAAAGACTTTTTTCAAGGACTGCCCAGACACTGACTCTAAACTCCCCCTGTTAGAAAAAACTCCGCAGCAGGAGTATAAAATGAAATTGAGGTCTAGCAAGTCAGACAGTTTAATTGTTTAAGTCCCTCTCGGGTGAAGCGGTTAGACAGGTTCCTGACATGTATGAGATAGACCCCCATAGTGAGAGAGTTAGACGAAACTCCAAGAAAATACGTTATTGTAAAAATCAGCGCAGCAGATGTGTAATTACCTTATTGTTTATGTTATTTCTGAGTCTTACGATCACATGCATAAGTTATGTTTTACATGTATATTTTCCTCCTATTGATTCACATGTACATTTGTCCTCTAATGATACAGTAGAGCACACATTTAGTGAACTACCCCCTCACGAGTTATCCTACCGACTTGCCATGCGCAACAATACTTTCATACGAATGTTACACTATTCACACCAGACCAGCAATGCCACTAATTGTTGGGTGTGTGGTCGACTCCCCCCTTTCCAGACACCGAAGGGAGTTCTGCCACTCTTTCCCTATCCGTTTTCACACAATGGTTCGTGTGGAGCATGGTTTACGTTAACATCATCCTCAGGCGATAAGTCCCTTTTGAATAGAACATGTTTCCCAGACAAGGAAGGTCTTTCCCATAGGACAGGGTTAGATCTAGAAAATGAAGTATATGATCTAGGTAATTTCTCCTCGAATTTCATGGTCTTGAATGTTCAGTCCGAGACTACTCCAGACTTGCCTGCTATTACAGTTCTACCAGTGAAAGGCGAATTATGTGTCAGAAAGAATGGTTCAGTACATCTAGGACACAGTGATTGTAATACTGTGGTCGAGTATAGTGACAGTGGGAAATCTACTTTCAAAGCCTCACGTCATTCATATTTTGTATGTGGTCAGACTGCATATGTACGTCTGCCCCTAGATTGGGATGGAACATGTTACATTGCCTTCCTACTGCCACCAGTTTTCCTAGCCCCATCCGATTATCACAGAAATACACATCTAGTACACATTCGACATAGAAGGGAGATCGAGTCCCCAATTGTCGATCAGACTGAAACTGCCTTAGAATAGTATACAGACTTCAATAAAGGTTTCTTTTTTTTCATAGGACCTATCCAGAATAGTAAGCTAATACGTAGGCTAACCAGAACCCTTGAAGCAGTAGTGAATGAGACTACTTCCGCTCTGGGTAACTTAACCGAAGAACAATCTGCTATGAGATTTGTCGTTCTTCAAAATCGTCTCGTCCTTGACGTCATATTGGCCGATAGGGGCGGAGCTTGTAGAGTCATCGGATCTAGTTGTTGCATTTTCATTCCTAATAACGCACCGTCTGTTTATTCAGCTATAACCAGACTTCATAAAATAGCCCATCAGTTGCACCAGAATCCAGACACCTGGACATGGTCCGGTTGGCTCTGGAGTGTAATATCTGCTTGGGGATGGAAAGTACTGTCATTTCTAGGAATAGTAGTAATGATCATATTCAGTTGTTGCCTATGTTTACAATGTGGCCCTGCAATTTGCGGCTTGTGCGCTACCTCTTGTATTCCAAGTCCTAAGTCCCATTCCAGGAAGATAAGAGACGAGCAAATGGTGCTGTATGAACAGATAGATGGTATCATGAATATTGATGTTTCCTGAAGGAAACGTAGGGAACAAGGAGGGAATGAGGAAAATTGAATTTTGCCTTGTCATGTGTCCCTACGTGTTCCCCATCGTATGTTATATGTGCATGATCGATATGCATATTTACCCCCTTGCCTGAATAAAGACGCAATTATAGTTGTGTCCAACGTTAGTATGCTAGTTATCCAGTCCTCGTGAAAGCAACGAGTATTAGGCCTATGTTGCCAACGTTTCACATTATGCACGTTAATTCATCGAATTGTCCCCGTTTCTAGGCCTCAAAGGGCCTGAACACCAGATTCGAGCTCCAGTCTCCTGAAACCACTCTGAGGAGCGATGCAGCCCCTCCCGCATCCCTGACCCTTCACTTACTTTCTGCCAAGCAGCGCGGTGCCCGGCCTGGCCTGCCTGCCTGTCTGCCAAGAATATGTTATGCCTCTAGTTATCAGTTCAGCTCCCCGGCTTCACATTCCTAAGCTAATGAACCGCATAAACATCTTCAGCTATAGTCTAGTCTTTCTGTCTCCATGCAAGAGAATTACTGAATTAGTATTCATAGAAGATTCATAGCACACGCAATACATGTAGAATATATGCATGCACCAGCCTTAGTGTCAAGTAGCCTCTGCCCTGATGACATTTAGATTCAAGCAACATGTTCTCCAAACACAAGATATCAGATATGCTATAGGTACATGTCGTCCTGACATCCCAGACTTTAGTCTCCTCTTCTAGTGCAGAAGTCAGAGCCCCCAGCTCTCCCCAGTTACACGTCATGGCCCGTTTGCGCGCACCAGTAGGTTAAAGGTTCCAGCTGCCCAGGTAGCCCCCTCCATGTATCCACTCATTTATGACACTTCTGTGACGTTCACATCACATGTCTTCGTGCACGCCCTGTGCACGCCTTCTTTTCACGCCCATATGTTCTTATCTTTCGTTTGTCACTTGTTACGCCTACTGTATGTAATGCAATTATACTGTTTTACTATATATACTATGTAATGTTGATGAGACGTTGCAGCTGCCATTCCATTCCATTGCATGCCACATCATGGTCTTTAGGCTCGAGCCATCCGATTAAAGCCATTTTCGACTCAGATATCACGGATCCTGCCTCTTATTTATTGAGCTATCTGTTTTAGTTAATGTATAGAAAAATAGTACCGGTAATTAATTATTTATTTACCACAAGGAACAAACAAGAATAAAGTTTATTTCCTTTTCCTAACCCTGATATTGTCTCCTTGATATCCCTTCTCCTGTGCCACACGCTGCCTTTTCTCTTGCCGAGAAATCCAGCTCCAGTGTTTTCAAGCTCCCCTTGCGGGTTGTTGGGAAATCGGGTCCTGAGACTCCTCCTTCATTCTAAACCAAGGTACGGAGCTGATTAGACCCTAAGAGAAATCTTGGATAGATTCTTGGCAAAAAGAATACTAAACTTATGCTACACCACACTTACTTCTTCCCTCGTACTAGACTTAGGTTAGGTACATCGGGGTAGGTGTATTTTAGAAGCACCAGTCGAGTACTTTTAGTCTTTATTTATTTATGTATGTATTTTATGGCTTAGAAACCATACCATGCTTTTACAGTATTATTTTATACTACTCTTCCTGCTGTACGCATTATACTTTACAGCAAGTATTAAGATTGTAGCAGTTAATTTCTTCTGCATGAGAAAGAAAGACTGTTCAATAAATACTTTTATTGAAAACGCCCGTCTCTCTATTTCTCTGCACCTCTGGTGAAACGAAGCATGCACGAATGACTGAGTAAAATTTCTATCTATTGTTTCTACGACTCTGAAGATCAGTTTTATCTTGGGGAAACAAAGTTGTCATGTTTATGCGTTTGTCAGAGAAAATTTCTAGTGACCTCTGAGCTAGCTGGCACTCACAATTAAGTCTAATATATTCGATAGAGACCTAGTAGATATAAGTCCCACGTCACATCTGCAAGATATATTATTCCAATGCGCGGAGCCTATGAGGAATATAGGAACTACACTACAAAACTTGCCCTGTCTACCTGCTAGTATGAAAGTTACAGCTTCATTAATGTAATAATGTAACTCCAATGGTATTCTATAGGAGAGGCAGGCCTTACAGTAGTGAAACATTCTTTTTTCACTACCAGAACATCTAAAATCTAAAAGTACATGTTTAACCTCTTATTTAGAGTATTTGAGTTTTGGACTGTGCACAAGCTGTGCTTGGTTTAGATTTTGATATTGTTGTTGCGTGCTTCAGAGGTCTCACTCTCAGACTGTAGGAGTGTTGTCTATTTCAAATGCAAGGCGATCCCTAAAACGTAGGTGTCGACTCTCTGAGCACTGTGATATGGTTCGCTATATGCGATTACATGACAATTAACCTCTTATTTACACTGCGCCTTGCCCTCTGGGCTGTTGAGGGCCTATCTTGGGCCTGGAATAAGATTTATTTTGCCCAGTCAGCATGGCAGTTAAAAACTGCACCCCAGAATGCAATGGCAGTCCTGAGAAATGTTTAAAAGGCTACAGAAGTATATGGCACAATCATTGCTGCAGGCCCACTTGTAACATTTAATTCACAGGCCCTGGGCATATGTAGTGCCACTTTACTAGGGACTTACAAATACATTAAATGGGCCAGTTGGGTGAAAGCCAATTCTACCATGTTTTCAGGAGGCATTTTAGCACTGGTTAGCAGTGGTAACAATCACCAAGTCCAACACTTTGATTGAACCAAGAATTTCTAATTTGCCATTTACAATAAAGTTGTTTATTTCGCAAGTAATTTTTGGTTGGTAGGTCAGTTCTATACATGAAATTTCAATCTAAACTAATTTCTTTTGTTTTTTCATAAGCCAAATCAAAATGTACATGAAACTACTTTCTTCGAAACGTGACTATAAAAGTTTTTTACTGAGCAGAGTGCTTTGAAAACAACAGTTATGCACTCCTTAGTTTAATGCAACATTCTTATTTATTGTGCCTTTTCCTATGTGTAGCTTTTATTTTCAACTCAACATCTGTACACCTTCACAATAAAATATCAATAAGGGACAACAAACATAAAGCTGAATTTACTGATAGCCTGGGTTAGTGGCAAACAGGTGGAGGTTATTATGGGAAAACATTGGTAGTTGCCTCTGTGATGAGAAACAAGCTAAGGACTTAGGAGAAGATCTCAGCACCTACGCACAGCGGCCCTAGAGTACCATTTGTGACATTGACTCCCCAGACCACAGTATGAGAAGGAATTTACAATGGACAGAGAAGTCCGGCTGGTGATATTTTGTCCTGCAGTGCTGATGGACAGTGACTATAGATGCAGCTGGAGGTCATATCTTGGACCCAGTGTTTACTAAGTTCAATAGGCTCAAGATTAAGTTCATAACTAGCCTACCATGGACCAACCGAAAGAAGATCCAGTTCTCTGCTTATATAGTTAATGCTGCTAATGAATCTAGCCCTCCTCAGGCTGCAGTTACTTGCATGGTCCAGACTTTCTCAAGGATCATTTATTCCCATTCTGGAATCACATATATGTTGACCATACGCTTAGTTTGCTGGGGAAGACCAGCGGGGCAGCAGTCCCTCCTTTGACAAAGGGCAAAGGGGTGACTATACATCTTGATGCTCTGAGATTGAAACCAAGTAGCACCTAGCAGCACCGGAACACTACAACCTGGAGCCAGGGCTCCTACCAGCTGCAGCAGGGAAACGTATGGAGGCAGATATATGCTGATCTGGGTGTACTGTGTTAGAGGCAGAGCTAGCTGTAGCAGCAGCGAGGGTGAAGGAAGTGGCCCATTTAGGGTCACCCAGGTCACTCAAGACCACTTCTCAGCCTTCCATACCAAATGAAGAGTTGGTCAGACAGTAGAGAATACAAACCAATATATGTTTATTCAGATAGCGGAGCCCAGTCAGAGGGACTGACATCAGTAAATATAGAGATACATTATGTTTATTTCAGAACCAATGAAGGCACTCCCATAATGGAATTTTCCAAGCAGATGCACTAAACAAAGAAGTACAGTAGGATGAATTTCGACTCTGAGGCCGGGCACACACTATCTCCCACCCAAGGTCACTCTGTCCGTGCCCATCTCCAGACTGGTGGGAGAAGGCCTCTATCTAGTGGGAAACGTATGCGCTAATTAGAACAGTGCATTCATTAGCAGAGCATGGCCTTGGAGAAACTAACATCACCGGAAACCATAGTGTTGATTGTGGTTCAAAATGGGCGCACAACATAAAATGGTGCTGCGAATGCTAACTGACGTAGAATAATGCACAAGGAAAGGTAACAAAAACATTTTCATTCCAACAGACCCTCCTTTTAGCATGAGCTAACTAATTTCAGGAAATGATCAAAGAAACTAACATGTTCGTCATCAGTATTCGAAACAGTCCATATATTCAGTGTCAGGAATAGAGGCTGCAATGAAAGAAGTAGTCTCAAAGATACCTTCATCAATCTGCATCAAATCATCAAATCCTTTTGTAACTTAATTGCTGCATTAGTATCATGAACTGACATTTTCTGCTTGGGAGTGAGGACAATGACACAATAGGAGCAACATGCTGGGAGATATTGTATGCAGAGGCAACATGTGCAGAAGGTACCGGCAACCACAGCCAGAAAAGTGAGGATCTTCCAACTCCACGATGTGAGTGTGTACCAAAACCCCCCTGATAGTGTCCAAGTACCTGTCTTCTGGTGTAGGTCAGACGAATGCCTATGTAATTTTTGTATAGCTGCAATCATGTTGGGAGCATGATCAGGTATGTAAATACAACAGCTGCTGCCAATGACGCAACAGGCCCCTCCCCCATCCATAAGTATGACATCTAGCACCATCCTGTTCTGCAAAGGGACTAATCTCTGAGCCTGGAGCTCAGCAGTAATGCTTGTCATTATCCCAGCAGTTGTATGGATGACCCCTCCACAACTCTTGTTAACTGATTAAGTTGAAGGCTATTAGCCATGGGGTCTTAAAAAGGTAGTAGACCCTTTATAGCGTCCCCAAACTGCTGTGCAGAGGTGTCTGTCTGATCTATATCCTTTGTGTCAACAACCCTTTTCACTCGAGACTGGTAGGCACTGCTACGGTGCAGCTGATGATTTTTATGATAATTGGATGGGGCAACATATACAGGGGGAAGAAGGAAAGAAAGATAACATGTGTCTGACCAACCCCTCGGGAGCCAGACATGAGCTTGGGACCCACAGACAAAATAGACATTATGGGCCAGGATCAAAGGCGGACTATTATTCGTATTCAGCTTGTAGGTGAAATTACATGTACTCTCTCCTATCTTCATTTCCCCAGTCCCCTGGACACAAAAAGTAGCTGTTGTATTGACCACTGACACTGGTATCCGTTTATCTTTGGGAATATTGCAAACTTGGAAGAATTGAAAATACTCATAGGTGTTAAACCTTTGGAAATCAGCCATTTCCATTTGAAACCAGGCATTGTTCTTCACTTTACGGTACCTGTTCAAACAGGACTTTGAGGACAATGTACCTAGGGTCCCTTGTCCTGTCGGTCCCAGGGGGGTAAACCCTTGGTAAAAGCGTAAATACTCAACCGCAGTGTGAGAATCAGAGGGTGTCATACCCAAAGAAGAAAGTTGACATTGGAAGTACACCAGTCGAAACAATTCATACCAACCTTCGCAGCTAACAATATACGACAGCGGCATGAACAACAAATTGTCGCTTTTATGAGTAACTGGGGGAGAAATCCACAAACCTAACAATTCGTTGTATTGGACACATATTAAGCCTGATGAAACATTTGTATAAATACATTGTCAGTGTAAGACAGTCTATGCGCTTGTTTGTGGGGGACTAGAATGACAAAAATGTGCTCGGGGTGGTA
Organism: Lissotriton helveticus; assembly: GCF_964261635.1. Lineage (NCBI taxonomy): Eukaryota > Metazoa > Chordata > Amphibia > Caudata > Salamandridae > Lissotriton > Lissotriton helveticus. The sequence continues at coordinate 815,681,377 of NC_136069.1, forward strand.
ATAGTATCTACCAAGATTGCACATGAAATTTCTCCTCTAGTAACCAAGATATTCCAAGTATAGTCGCTAATGCAATCAGAACAATTAATATGCAAATTATTTTACTCTTTGTCGACCAACCCCTCACTGAACGCGGTGGTGCAGATGGTTGTTCATCCTCAGCAATAGGCCAGCCAAAGGGATGCATGATTAGGCAAGGAGAGAAATGCAAAAAAAATAATAGTAAAGGCAAGTGTTCCCAGTATCTGTCGGAGCCTCACTGGTACCGGCTCCGATTGTTCATTAATATGTTGTCGCTCTTGAGCACCAGCGGTGGAGCTTGCTGTTTTCTAAGCTCTCAAGCTATCCCACGCCGATCAGGATAATGTAACCCCCTCCAAGTGAGCACGATCAGCTTATCCCGTTCAATGTCCAAAACAGTGCACAAATCTCACTACACCCTACACTAACTCTATTGGATCTACAGCAAAGTACATCCTAACTTGCACAGTCCATCCCTGTCTAATCTGACTTCTCCTGTAGTGCGCTATTCCCAAGTCTGTCCGCAAATCGTATCTGGCAGCCCCAGGCACCATTGGATCAACAAACAGCGGCTTTTTAATAGCTCGTATCTCTGGGGGAACCGCTGCATTCAACACTTCATCATTTTCCTTTTCCGTTTGGGTCCAAGTCAGCTATGCGTCACTAAAAGGAACAAACTGGGGCACCTACTCGCACTCAGAGTCCCCTACGCCGTACCTCACTCACTAATCATAGGGCAAGGGCAAAGGTATCCTGCGGCAGAGGGTGCACTCCGGTCTTTCGGCCAGCGACCTTCACAGCGGTACGAGTTGCCAGAAGGACCTGTTCTGGTCCCTTCCAGCACAGCTCCAATTTCTTCTTCCGCTGGAAGTTCCTGACGAGTATGAAGTCCCCAAGCCGAATGTTGTGTCCGGGTCCCTCTGGTGTGGGTGGCAGGGACTCACCGACCTGTTGGTGAATAGAACTTACATTTTCAGTCAACTGGTAAAGGTAATCGATCAACAATGGATACTCAATATCTGAGGACGCGGGACACCCCAGACATTTACCGGGCACCCAAACACGACCTCGTATGGAACAATCCTGTTCTAGAATGTGCTGTTGTTCTTCTCGACAAAAGAGCTAATGGTAAAGCATCTGGCCACTGCAATCCTGTTGTCTCCTGAATCTTTGCCAATTTCAGTTTGAGAGTACCATTGTACTTCTCAACCAAACCTGCCGACTGAGGGTGGTCTGCAGCATGAAACTTCTGTTTTATGTGCAAACCATCGCAAATTAGCTGAATGACCTTGGCATTAAAATGACATGTTGTCACTCCAAATCAAAAGGGGCAAGCCGAAACGAGGAAAGAACTCCTTCAGGAGTACCCTTTGCAGTCGTAGCAGCTGTATTGTCTAAAGTTAGGACTCCTAACTTTACTAGTCCTAAACTGAGAAAAATCCTAACTTTAAGACTTTCGGTACGCACAGTAGGCATTTAGGAGTCCTTAAGTTAGGAGTCCTAACTTTAGGACTCCTAAATGCCTAAATGGGTGGTGGAGAACCCACACGGATCTCTCTTCCACCAATCATGCTCTAATGCTAATGAAGAAGAGGATAAATAACTACCTGCACCAACATCAGTTGCACTGATCATGGTGATACATTTGTACATCAATCCAAACAGGGATGAGAAAAGAAAGGTAGTTATGAATATCACCAACCAGATAAAAACTCCAGGACAAAAAAGCATTTAGGAAGGTGATTTTAACACACATGACATGCCAACCTGGGGAGGGACTTCAAGGATGTATCTCGCAACATATTAGAAACCTGCATCAGACAATTTGACCTGTGCTCAGGTGACCAGAAAGGCCCCCTGGAGGATAAATGAAAACCCACATTTAGAAATATTATCACATTGAGCTATATCTTCCTGAGCAAACATCAGGTGAGTGATACCAAGTTCAAATTAGAACTGAAAGCGACCATCATCTGCTATCAATTATGATCAATCTGAGTACAAAGATTCACAGGGGCTTAAGCCCGGCTGGCCAACTGCTTCCAAACGAAGCCAGCCCATTTTCTAAAAATAATTAAATGGGGCCCAAGCAGCACAATATTACACCAAAGATGGAAAGCAACATTCACACTGCCCACCCCTGATAATGACTCTAGTAGGGAAATACTGGGGGCTCAAATAAGAGGGCTATATGCAGCCTTAACTTCCAACAAGGCCCAAATCAAACCTCACCTGCCTACGGGATGCAGATCCTTTCCATATCTGGCAGGTCATGGACATTAAAAAGATGTGTCACTTGGCCAAACTAAGACATAGAAGAGAGAAGGGCCCAATCACTGAAAGTGCACCAAAAGACGCAAGAAGAAAACACAAAAAGAAAGTTTAGGCTCTAAAACAGAAATACAAAGAGGAGGAGTGGAAACACATATATACTCTGCTGTGGACCCAAGCAAGTCACAGAAATTCTGGTGCCACATCAGTGGCCTGGCAAGCAAATCTACTGGCGAAATGAATGCTGTTTCCGGAGGAAAATGGGTTGGCCACTTGTCAAACCTCTATGTAGACAACATGAAACCGAAGGCCACAATAGAGAATCTACGTGCTAGAGCAATAGAGGGCCTAGAGGAAAACCCAATCCTAGTTATATCCTGAAGTCAATTCGCAAGAACAGAGCCCCAGGACCAAATGGCCTTCCAGGTAGCATCTTCTAGGACGAACATCGAGCTATGGGCACCTTACATGAATAAACTCTTTAATGAATGCATCCTGCTGTCTGCCATCCCTGACTCATGGGAAGGAACCATCTGTTGTAGGTCTAGTCTATTTTTCCCTTGTAACATATGTTCTCGCCATTGGGTGATACTGATGACGTGTGTATAGAATGTTGCACAAGTATTTATATGACGTCAGCCTCCAGCTGAAATGAGACGGAGCTTCCCGATTGAACCTGTCAGTCCTTCCTCCTCCTCTCCCCACAAGCTCGTTATTTAAAATAAATACTTGGAAGTACCAGAGGTTTCCATTTGGTTATTTACAAGACACAACAATTGGCGACGAGGACGGGATGAAAATCATTCGACGAGCTTGTGGAAGTTATTGTGCAGCGTGTTAAATACCTTGAGGCAAGTGACGAGATTTCTGTCTTCAGATAGATTTGTTTCACATTTTCTAAAACTCATTCTCTGTTTCATGTGGAGATTCTGAGTACGGTAGAAGACGGTTCTTCCTGTGTGAGGCAGCGTTCTACAAAAGAATATTCCAGTTTGTAGTGATCGTAACTTGCCAGGCTGATTCAAGAAAATTCTCAGGCAAGTTACGAATACTTTTCAATTCCAACAGAATTTTTCATTCTGTAAATTATTCTTCAATTTGTGTGTTCGCAGAGGTAACGGAATTTATGTGAGGTAACGCAGTGACAGAATTATAGTTACGGTTTCGTCAGTTCAACTGTCATCTGTCAACCGCCTCAGCTGTGCGGCAACCGGTGACTCGTCTCACACGTCATCACGCTTCAACGTTGCTGACGTGATGCCATTTTGAGAGTTTTTTAACAACACTACTGGGTTCTGGCTCCCAAGCAGTAAGGCCAAGCCTTTGAAATCAATATAACCACAACAATTGCCAATACTACGACCCGTTGTTTCTAATCCTAATTGCCTACCACTGATTGAGAAAAAACAAAAAGGGAGGTACAGGGACTATTATTTGGTCCGATTAAATCATGGATTTTTTATTCAAATTATTTCATTTTAAAGAAAAATCTTTTTCAATTTTTGTTTTTTTGAAAGCGGCGATCCAACATTTAAAACTTTTTTGTGCAAAAATACAAATCCAAACAAAAGTGACTTATAGAACATTCTCCTGTGTGTTCTTCCTAACATTCATACCCACTCTACACATTCATCCTACACTACAACACGATATTTACAGTGATTGAAACTTTTTACATATACACATTACTTCTTTTTTGCCATAAAGATAAACATTTCTGGTAAGTTCTCTTTTTTTAAAAAAATGTAATCAAAAACAAGCGATACTGTTTTTTGCAGAGCTTTTATGGCAGGAAAACAGGGGGGGTCTACGCGTTTCGAACTCTAACAATTTTGAGAGTTCTCATCAGGACCACAAAAAGAACGAGCTGTGGGAAAAAGATGGAAAATATCCTAATTAGTCTCTTTCTTTGTTGGTTTGCCTTCTCCCCTCTAGCAAAAAACTAATGCCTCTCTTACCTCCAACTTGTTTGGGACACCAGGCCCATTCGGTCGTCAAATGCTGAAAAAATCAATAGAAGCACCACTTGTTACCCTTTGCCAGGACCTTGCTACGCTCAAATTCTAACCATATAATAGACAGAACGAAATATTTCACCATCATCTAATACGCTCTTCACTGTGATGTCAACCAACATTCAAATATTCAAACACTTACATTTTAAACACTGGGGTTCGGACTTGTCAGGGTTTTTTTTCACAGGCCTGCGGTGGGGATTTCACACTGAGTTTGCTCTAAAGGGTTGAATTTAAAGAGACGGTTTTACCACTGGGCTGTTTTAGTCCACGGAGAAAGATTCGAGGGATTGGGAGTCCACTTACTTAAAATATTCCTTGGATATCAATTATCATGTTCGTTTGGTCCCTCGCCTTGGTGCGCGCTGAAACAGAGGGGGAGAGAGACAGGTTTCGCAGTTTTAGCGGTTTTTTCTTCTTTTTTGCACGCATTCGCGTCTTGTACTCAGGCAGCGCTTAGGCTGTGTCTTACCTGTCAGCGCGACCGGGACCGGTGACTTTTGCCCGTCTGCCTCGGAAGACTTCTGTTTACAGTGTCTTCGGTAACCGCGTCTTGTGATCTTCCTGATTTTTATGGTTTCCTGTTCTCGCAAGGAGTCTGGGAGTTGTAGTCTAGACCCCGGGTTGATGGGGGATGTAGTTTTTGGATGCCTCCTTACTTCCTGAGAGATTGGTTTACTTCGGATTTTCAAGTCTGAGCCCTGGTGTTTCTGGGGGATTTGATTTTAAAAAGGCGAAATACTCACGTTCTGGGTTTTGCAGAGTGTGTGTGTTTCCTTTTTGGCATTCGTAGCATAGAACCGGTTTGTTTTTGATTGGCCAACCTATTGGGTCTAGGAGTTCCGAAGAACCCCGTAGTTTATGGATGTGGATTGTGCTGAAAACATTCTCACTTCCTGCGATATTTAGAATTTTGACAGAAAAGGACTTTTAGGCCGGTGCCACGCATTCTAGTGATGGATCAGCCTGTTGGGTCCCAAATTTCAATTTGATGTTTTGTGGGGCACTAGCTTAGATTATAAATTTCAGACAGTTCGTTGAGGCCATCTGTTGCGGTGTTAAATTTGACAATCAGCATTGCCTCCCTTCTTGACAATTTTTGATCCAGATCACCTCCCCTTTGATCTTTTTCCACTTTGGATATGACTGTCCACAATAAATCAGATTCTTTGTGGTTTTTTAAACGCCAATGGTTCACCAGTGGTGCTGTATGAACATTATTTCTGATTCTTGACTTGTGCTGGGTGATGCGTGCCCTCACTTCCTGGTTGGTTTTACCTATGTATAACATTTTGCACGGGCATAAAATCCCGTAGATAACATATCTTGATTTACAATTTGTAAATGTGTTGTGTTTCCAGTAGATATTTTTATATTCGAAGATGTTTCCTTCCTTCGTTGAGGGGCAGCATATACAAGTTCCACATTTCGATGCAGAACTGGCATCTGGTCAAAAATCTGGATAACTCATTGAAAGAACCCCCCCTCTTTGCATTTAAAAAAGAATCAAGTGTAGCCAACCATCTGGTTAGAGCTGCACTGCCACAGACTAGCACACTAACAGTGAGATCATTTGCTGGAATCCCGCCAATCCAAGGACATCGGAAATGTGGAACTTGTATATGCTGCCCCTCAACGAAGGAAGGAAACATCTTCGAACATAAAAATATCTGCTGGAAACACAACACATTTACAAATTGTAAATCAAGATATGTTATCTACGGGATTTTATGCCCGTGCAAAATGTTATACATAGGTAAAACCAACCAGGAAGTGAGGGCACGCATCACCCAGCACAAGTCAAGAATCAGAAATAATGTTCATACAGCACCACTGGTGAACCATTGGCGTTTAAAAAACCACAAAGAATCTGATTTATTGTGAACAGTTATATCCAAAGTGGAAAAAGATCAAAGGGGAGGTGATCTGGATCAAAAATTGTCAAGAAGGGAGGCAATGCTTATTGTCAAATTTAACACCGCAACAGATGGCCTCAACGAACTGTCTGAAATTTATAATCTAAGCTAGTGCCCCACAAAACATCAAATTGAAATGTGGGACCCAACAGGCTGATCCATCACTAGAATGCGTGGCACTGGCCTAAAAGTCCTTTTCTGTCAAAATTCGAAATATCGCAGGAAGTGAGAATGTTTTCAGCACAATCCACATCCATAAACTACGGGGTTCTTCGGAACTCCTAGACCCAATAGGTTGGCCAATCAAAAACAAACCGGTTCTATGCTACAAATGCCAAAAAGGAAACACACACACTCTGCAAAACCCAGAACGTGAGTATTTCGCCTTTTTAAAATCACATCCCCCAGAAACACCAGGGCTCAGACTTGAAAATCCGAAGTAAACGAATCTCTCAGGAAGTAAGGAGGCATCCAAAAACTACATCCCCCATCAACCCGGGGTCTAGACTACAACTCCCAGACTCCTTGCGAGAACAGGAAACCATAAAAATCAGGAAGATCACAAGACGCGGTTACCGAAGACACTGTAAACAGAAGTCTTCCGAGGCAGACGGGCAAAAGTCACCGGTCCCGGTCGCGCTGACAGGTAAGACACAGCCTAAGCGCTGCCTGAGTACAAGACGCGAATGCGTGCAAAAAAGAAGAAAAAAACGCTAAAACTGCGAAACCTGTCTCTCTCCCCCCTCTGTTTCAGCGCGCACCAAGGCGAGGGACCAAACGAACATGATAATTGATATCCAAGGAATATTTTAAGTAAGTGGACTCCCAATCCCTCGAATCTTTCTCCGTGGACTAAAACAGCCCAGTGGTAAAACCGTCTCTTTAAATTCAACCCTTTAGAGCAAACTCAGTGTGAAATCCCCACCGCAAGCCTGTGAAAAAAAACCCTGACAAGTCCGAACCCCAGTGTTTAAAATGTAAGTGTTTGAATATTTGAATGTTGGTTGACATCACAGTGAAGAGCGTATTAGATGAAGGTGAAATATTTCGTTCTGACTATTATATGGTTAGAATTTGATCGTAGCAAGGTCCTGGCAAAGGGTAACAAGTGGTGCTTCTATTGATTTTTTCAGCATTTGACGACCGAATGAGCCTGTTGTCCCAAACAAGTTGGAGGTAAGAGAGGCGTTAGTTTTTTGCTAGAGGGGAGAAGGCAAACCAACAAAGAAAGAGACTAATTAGGTTATTTTCCATCTTTTTCCCACAGCTCGTTCTTTTTGTGGTCCTGATGAGAACTCTCAAAATTGTTAGAGTTCGAAACGCGTAGACCCCCCCTGTTTTCCTGCCATAAAAGCTCTGCAAAAAACAGTATCGCTTGTTTTTGATTACATTTTTTTAAAAAAAGAGAACTTACCAGAAATGTTTATCTTTATGGCAAAAAAGAAGTAATGTGTATATGTAAAAAGTTTCAATCACTGTAAATATCGTGTTGTAGTGTAGGATGAATGTGTAGAGTGGGTATGAATGTTAGGAAGAACACACAGGAGAATGTTCTATAAGTCACTTTTGTTTGGATTTGTATTTTTGCACAAAAAAGTTTTAAATGTTGGATCGCCGCTTTCAAAAAAACAAAAATTGAAAAAGATTTTTCTTTAAAATGAAATAATTTGAATAAAAAATCCATGATTTAATCGGACCAAATAATAGTCCCTGTACCTCCCTTTTTGTTTTTTCTCAATCAGTGGTAGGCAATTAGGATTAGAAACAACAGGTCGTAGTATTGGCAATTGTTGTGGTTATATTGATAGCCATTTTGAGAGTGTCAGGTTAATATCGGAAACCCCAGCCACACGAGTACGCTGTTCAGAGCCACAAGGTACTTTTAATTACATTAATAATTTCAGCAGAGAGCGATATTTTCCAGCTGTTTTCCGTTTTCTTCCAAGTTAAGTATTCGCCGAGGGAAAGTGAACGTTTGGGTTTTTCCACCAATTCGAGCATAGATCGAGAAACAAGTTGTGGTCATGTTTGAGGCTGTTTTCATGTAAAATGTTTTCTGGTGCTAACTAAACGTTACAACTGTGTTGGGAACACCTAAAATACGAACCCGGTCAGTGCTTTAAGTGCCAAAGATATTTGGTAACGTAGTTTATTGAGTGTCATACATGAATATTGTGTTAAATTACATATTATTGTATCCATATTGTTTCCAAAAACAGTAATTGTTTTATTACATATATGCAAGCATTTGGTAGATATTATTCACATTTAATGCATACATTAGTGATTGTGTTATAAGGTAGTTACAAATAGAGATACACAATTGAGTTCTTTATTAAGAAAGAGACATCTGACAGTAAACTGGAAGTTATGGCCACTGAATCCAATTTCAGTGCACCACCGGCTTTCCTAAATGAACCTGGCAAACCTGTCATGAAGTGGCGCAATTGGTACAGGGCATTCGAAAATTATTTAGTAGCTATTAATGGCAAAAAATATGAACCAGAGCGGAAGATGGCCATTCTTTTTGGACTTTTAGGCGTTGCTGGACAAGAAATTTTCGACAGTCTGCCCGAGTATGAACCAGACCCAGGCCAATTCATTCCTCTTGATGAGTTTCAAGAAGCAGTCAAAAGACTAGAGCAACAGTTTGGTGAGGAGGAAAATATTATGGTGGGCAGACACCGGTTTGCAATGAGAAAACAAAATGAAAACGAGAATGTGGAGGAGTACATTACGAGTTTAAGGGTTCTGGCTACCAAGTGTGATTTCCAAGATAGAGTTGATGAATACATTCGTGACCAATTTGTTTTCCACTGTCATGAACGTAAAATGTAAGAATGTTTGTTAGCATGCAAAAGACCTACACTTTCCGAGCAATTGATATCGCAAAAGGCATAGAACGTTCATTAGAAGGGTCTAAAGAATTGTCAAGAGTGGTTAGTTCAAGTTCTAACATAAGTTTTGTGAATGACAGGAAGAAAAAAGAGACCCTTTCGAGTAATAAGTTCAAACCTAATTTTAATGTTAACACATCTCAATTTGTGTGTTTTAGATGTGGTTCACGAAATCACAAAGCCGACTCATTGGATTGTCCTGCTATTGGAAAGAAATGCATGAGATGTCAAAAGGTAGGGCATTTCGCTGGTGTTTGCGGCACATTTGGCCAGAAAAGGTTCATACCTACAAAAGTGAGTAATGTGGAGGAATTCGATGAGAGCATGTGTTCTAACATTGTGTTAATGGTCGAAGACGAGTACAAAAGTATCAAAGGTCCTTTAGGCACAGCTTATGTCGGGGAAATACAACTTAATATCACAGCCGATTCGGGTTCACCGATAACGATTATCTCAGACAAAAGTTTTTTCAAACATTGGCCACATGTAGATTTATTGTCGTCTGATGTGAACCCAAAAGCATTCGGCGAGTTTAAAATCAACATGTTTGGTTACTTTGAGGATGTTTTGAACTTCAAGGGAAGGTGTGTGAAAACAAAAATGTATGTAGCCGAACGAGGTATGGACATCGTTGGTTGGAGGGATCTGGCTAAGTTAAAAATAAGTTTGAAACCTGGAGCAGATGACCCCATCGTACTTGATGATGGTTTTGTATCAAGTATTGATATAGATATGGTAACACCCAACGACGAGGACATCTCTACCATACTTCACAAATATGAGTCTCTATTTGAAGATCGCATAGGATGCGTAAAAGGTTTTGTTCATAAAATTATTCTTAAAAAGGATGCCATCCTGGTCAGACATAAAGTTAGATCCTTACCTATGTCAGTTAAAGAGGAGTTAGAAATGTTATTGGACAAACTTGTCAAAGAAGGCGTAATAGAACCAGCTGATTCAGCTGAGTGGATTTCCGGTATTGTACTAATTAAGAAGAAAAATGGTGAGTTCCGTTTGTGCGTCGATTTGAGATCGTTGAACAAGAATATATTAGTGGATTGCTTTCCCCTGCCCAAAATTCAGGAAATATTGGCTGCTACTGCAGGGTCTAAGTATTTTTCACTCATCGATCTCAAGTCGGCGTACCACCAGGTCCGACTTAATGATGATTCCAAAAAATTAACCACTTTTGTCACTCCCGTAGGAGCGTTCAGATATATACGCTTACCGTTTGGCCTAGCATCTTCTGCTAGAGTTTTCCAAAAGCTCATGCAGATTATGTTTGGAGGTATGGACGGTATCCAGAGTTACCAAGACGATATTCTCATCCATGCAAAACCATAAGAGAACACAACGCCATTTTAGATTCAGCATTAGGTAAGTTGCAAAAGAAGGGAATTACCGTTTCTTAGAACAAATGTGAATTCCTTAAAACAGAATTGGAATATTTGGGTCACGTTCTCAGTCAGGATGGCATCAAACCAAAATTGAATTTACTAAAGGCAATTTCTGATGCACCCAGACCAGAAGATAGAGACTCGCTGAGGTCATTTCTAGGTCTCAGCGAGTATTACTCAAGATTTATTGAAAATTACTCCAACATGGTTGAACCATTGAGAGCTATGTTATGCAAAGGTCAACTATTTGTATGGGAAAGTCAACAGGATCAATCGTTTAAAGATATCAAAAAAGCCATTGTACATGCCCCCACTTAAAAGCCGTTTAACACCAAAGGGTCAAATATTATCACGGTAGACGCCAGTTCGGTGGGCATAGGAGCTGTTTTCACTCAAAAAGTTGAAAAATATATGCACACTGTTGCTTTTATTTCACGCAGGTTGTCTAGCACAGAGAAAAATGACAGCACCATCGAGAGGGAAGCCCTCGCATGCGTCTGGGCTGCAGATAAACTTAAAATGTACCTGTGGGGTAAGAAGTTCGAGTTAGTTACTGATCACAAACGTCTCACGTACATGTTTGATGGTTACGGTAGAGGAAATGGGAAAGCTTCAGCCAGATTAGTGAGACTGCTTGCAAAATTGCAAGAATATAATTTCTCTATTAGACATATAGCAGGCAAGGACAATGTCAGAGCTGATTTTCTTTCCAGGCTGCCCACTCCGAATCATGAATGCACAGGTGAGGATGAAACTGAATGCGTAGTGTCAAGTATAGAAAGTTTCCAAGGCGTAAACAATGTGATATCGGAAAAAGAATGGATGAAGGCCATGAGTTTGGATCAAGTGTTAACAAAGGTTAAATGCTTCATGTCTACTGCATGGCCCCCGGTTCGTAATCTCACTGCTGACTTAAAGGTTATGTTACATGTTTCTGATGAATTATCTGTCGTTAAAGGTTTCCTCATGAGAGGAGATTTACTTATTCCCCCTTCCAAAATCAGGAATCAGTTAATTGCAATTGCACACAGTTCACACTTAGGATCTACCATGACCAAAAAATTATTGAAAGAACAATATTGGTGGCCTCAGATGGATCTTGATGTTAACCTGTTTGTAGACAGATGTGAAGTGTGTGTTAAGTCAGACAAACGATGGAAACCCAGAGTACAGGAGATGCAACTGGTGTCTATCCCTTGTTCTGCATGGTTTAAGATAGCCATTGACATGGCTGGCCCCTTCCAAATTTTAGAGCAGAATGCAAAATTTGTGATAGCTGTGAGTGACTACTACAGTAAGTGGATATATCACAAATTTGTACATACAATAGACTCAGACTCTGTCATTGACTTTCTGGACACTTGTTTCGCAATTGAAGGAAGTCCCCGTGTAGTGTAGTTCCTATTATCCCAATAGGCTCTTCGCATTGGAATAATACCTTCAATAGTATAGGCCTAGACCAGACGTTAACTAGGTCTACTACTGTCGATATTAGACTTAAAGTTTTGGGTTTGCCAGCTAGCTCAGAGTTCACTAGAAACTTTCTCGAATAGACAAGGAGGAATTGAACCTCCCTGGATAGACAAGAAGGGATTTAGTTTCTGACAACCATAGAACATGACAACTTTGCTCTCCCCTAATCAAGAGTGTATCTCGAGAGTCGTGTGAACAAAAGGCAATTTATTTTACTCAGTCAGTACGTGCATTCTTAGTCTCATCAGATTGTAGAGAAAAGGAAGAGACGGGCGTGTTCAATAAAAGATGTTATTTATTGATCAGTCTCTTTTCTCATACAAGAGAAATGGATCGATATTATTGCAATACTTATGGTTAAGTAAAGTGCATACATTAAAAGCAGAAGTATAAAATAATACTGTAAAAACATTGATATGGTTTCTAAGCCATATGAAGGTTTAAAATGAATAAGATATATTACATACACATATACATTTGACTACTCGTACTCAACTGGTGTTTCTAACTACGCCTACCCCGTGTACCTGACCTAAGTCTAATGCGTGGGCGGGAATAGAAAGTTACAGTTTAAGTTAAGTTTGTTTTGCCAAGTGACTGACTAAAGAATTCTCTGTGAGGGGTTATTCAGTTCTGTACCTGGAATCTAGGATGGATGAGGGATGGTATCTCTCGTCTCGATATTCCAGGCTGCCTGCGAGGGCTACCCGGAAGCGCCGGAGCTGGATTTCTCGGCAGGAGAATAGACAGCTTCTCGTTCTCAGCGCGTCAGGAAGGCGGGGCTGCGCCAGCGGGGTCTGCTCTGCTCTGGGCTTCGGCAAGTCTGGCTGCTCCGATCTCGTCACCACAGCGTGTGTTTGCATAGGGCAATATCGGTAATATTTATACCTTTAAGGTGCCGAGATTGACGTAAGGATGGACATAGATACGTCAATAAGGATGTCATACGACCAGGTCGTTAGCACATTCTTTTGCTGAAGTTCTCGGTGAAATCAAAACAATGGCCGCAGGGTTTTTCCCAGGTTGTCATAGGTTTGATTTGTTTTGAGAACTCCGTATGCCTTATCAGGGGCTGGAGGAATATCGCTTGTCTAATTAGATGGCAAGCGTTATGACCTAATCAGATAACACGTTCCTGTGCCGTAGTGTGGCTTTATCAGATAACGGTTCCTGCATCATGGGGGTTTTCTGCCTCATGGGATGGCTGCTAGTTAACTTGTTAGTTTGTTAACCAGAATAGGGTCAGGAATAGGGGGATCGATACAGAACCTATAGGAATACATCACACCCACTCCACGCTAACTATGGACATATTTACTAATCTATGCATAGTAAAACATACTGTAGAGTATCGTGTATACCTTACCACCCCAAAATACATAAATGCATTTTGAAATTATCAAATATACGGAAAAAAAAGCATTTACATGTATTGTATGCACTCAAGCTGTGAAATAATGCTAAAGTAATCACGCATTTGTATACATTATTGCTAAATGGTATATGAGAATTTACACATGAAATGGCTCTTAACCCCTTCCATGCTTATGACAGAACGGTTCCGTCATGAGCGACGGTTGAGCTGTGCTCATGACAGAACCGTTCCGTCATCGTTCCATTGGCTCAATGGAACGTTCAGCACAGCGCAGGAATCTGCGCCGCGCTGAAGCGGTTAATACAGAAAAAAGTTCGAGACCATTCCATCACAGAATAAAATAATTATTAACATACCAGCGGGCAGCTAATGTCTATAAGCTATCTAAAAAGTAGAAATCTTAGATCTCTAAGAATAGTTCTTGCTTTAAGCAGAAGATAGTGTTCCGAAAAATATGCAAAAATATTTTGGGGCTGCTGAAAAAATTGCTGTCCGTGAACTGGAGGGAAAAATGTTCATGGTATTTTGCTTTTCTAGTTGAAGGCCGAATTCAGGGAACGCCGTGTACGAGCTTGCTCAAAAGTCTCTATTTCTGCTCTGGTGAGAACATCATATCATTTAGACTCTCGAAAAAGTTGTCAACAGCTTCCTGGGAGAGTTCCACTAACTCGGAAATAGGTGTAACCATGCATTTGTGCGCATGATTGTCTCCATTGACATTCTGATTTGGATTGCTGACAGAAGGTCGTACCTGATCGATGCTGCTTTCATTTTGAACTTCACTACCCCTTAATCGTAGTGGTGAAGCTTCCACGAATGCCGTCATCAGGATTGGTAGCCGTTGAGGGCAGCACAAAGCGTGAGCCTTTGTTGGACTCAACAATGTTTCTGCATCCATTGGCGCATCCGATTGTAGCGTCAGACAGGTGTCTAACATGCATTCTTCTCCGCATAGCAGGCACCTTAATACAGGTAAAACACATCGATGCCACATTGGTCGAAATGAAAGAAACCAAGTCATGTTCAGGTCTCTAAGCCGGGATAGTCCCAGGATTTTTGATATCCGGTCCCGGTATCCAATGGCTAGGATTGTTTCTTCCCTTGTCGCAGGTGTTTTGTCTGTGACATGGTTTGCCATAACGAAATATAAGGACTAGGAATAGGATTCCTGCAATTAGTCCTAAAATGAGGGGAAGTCCGCCAAAAATCGAATGGACGAAATCTGGAAAAATACCCAGTATGGCTTTGAATGGTGTTAATGCCATCGAAAATACTGTCTTAAATACTTTTGAGACTCCACTGGTATCAGAAATATTTAAGATTTCATTCAGGATTTCTGCGAAATGTATGGGGGAATTAGTCGATAACAATGAATGTATCTCTGCAGTCGTCCTTGCGACTAGGAGATCATACGTTTCTTTTGATGACGTGAGCCTTGTCGGCGTCTGAAGAAGCACTGTTTTCATTCTGCTTAAAGTATCTATTCGAATAGAAGTAATTTTCAAGTTGGGCCATGCCTTTGCCTCCCTGTCTGGAAAGGAGCTGGGGAACAATAAGCGTCCACAGCACTTGACCTTCGCAGTCGTAGTTACGAGATAAGGAGTCCCGGGCATAATACTACAGCATCTGCGGTCCACAATTAGAATGTAACTCCCATTATAGAGTCTTTGAAAGAATGGTTCTATCTCTCTAGCAGGTGTGCCTAGCTGGTGACATGAAAGGTTATTTGAGTTCCCTTCACAGGCTCCATGCAAACTAATTCCGTTACACAGAAGTGTACCGCTTAGTGACATCGCACAATTATTGCCACTAAGAAACACTTTCTGTCCTTTATTACTGACACATGCATGTGAATAGGGCAGGTTCCATGTTGTTTTAATGTACCCTTTTCCCAATTTTTCGTACATGCCAGCCTGTATATATTTTTGGCAGTATTGAAACCTGAAGGTTGATATTGGAATATTAATTATCCCATGTATTATCCATTCACTGACAGGTCATTCTGACATTGTCACTGGTAATCTTTCGAGTTTCTCAATGCTCAGGATTGTATAATCAGCACCCTTCTGGGCCATACTGATTTGTTTATCAGTAAGGTTAAAGATATTGAAAAGTGACGTTGTGTTGATTAAACGCCAAGGCACATAGCCTGAACGCAGATTTTGTAACGTCCAGCCAAGCTGTACAATAGAACGCAATTGAGACTGACCGTGTTGTAACAACAGTAAGCCTTGCGATAATATGTCGATTGCTGAAGACACAATGCTGTCCAGAGAAAAAATTCTGGAGGACAGAGTCATTAACCCATTGTCCACTACAGAAAGTGATTTTTCCAAATTAATACGGTCAATTTCCCGTATCCTTTCTGCTGTCTCAATTTGAGTAACCTTCCAGGCCTCATTGTATGCTGCATATACAGAGGCTGCTATGAAACGCTTTTGACGCTGTTTGCGTGGTCCCATAGTGAAATCACGCAAGTCAGCACCATCAGTAAGTAAAGTTAGGTGTTGCTTAATTTCTGCCAGTGTGGAAGTTTGTAGCCATTGAAGGCATAATTTGCCCACACTGTAGGTGGTTATTATCCCTGGGTGATGTCTTTGGGGATATCTAGGGTCTGGCCTGGTCATTTTGAACCCCTGTGTTTTGTTTAGGAATCTGTCTTGACAGTTATTAGTATCTGTGGGCCAGATCAACCACTGTTTCCAATCTGGATGTGTTCTGTTTTGGTTTAATACATAGTTTATGTCTATCTCCTCATCTGTAGAGCTATTGCTGTTCATTGTTGGCTTTGGAATAGACGGTTTATTTAAGTCTTTGATTTTGGCTAAGCCAAGACAGGTAGTTTGTTGAACAGTGTCATTTAAAAATATAATTTGTTCTGGGATCATGCAGGCTCTAAACAAAGATTCTATACCCTGTACTTGCCATTCTTTTGTGCCCCAAACACTTTTCAATTCAACATTTTTGTCCCAATAATCAAAACCAAAAGTATTCATTTGTTCAAAGAATGAGTCTGAATATATCAATTTTGTGTTGGTTATCATGGTCTTTGTCCCTGTCTTATTTGACAATTTGAAATAAAATGTTTCAGCATTACTTATGTTAAAACCTGAAAAGTATGAATATTTGTCATAAACGGTTCTTTATCTTCCTTTTGGAGGGGTTGCACAATGTTCCCATTGATTATAATTTAAAACATTTCTAGGTTGTGCAGATCTATGTAGAAAATGGTTACCATAGTGGTTATAACAGTACATACTATCATAATTTGTCGAACCCTGCAAATAATCATGTTTGGTAAATTTAGCAGAAATCACTAAGTCAGACATCATATTGTTTATACTTTCAAAGTCCCAATCATCAGCAAATGTGCTTGGTTTTACGAAGTCACTCAATGAGATTTTAATTTGGTGTGGATATTTCAGGATTTCAACCGGACCATAGATTTCGTAGTCAGTGTTGTCCCATGCTACCCCACCCGGTATAGGATTGGCTGTGAAGTTGACTGAAGAAAGTTCTCTTTTCTCGACGTGTGAAGATGTGTGTGGTTTGAGGATCAAGTTGATTTTCTGACTTGCTGTGTCCATTTTAGCATATTTTCCCTCAATGAAGCGTCCCAAAGTTAGTATCATGATGAGCCAAAGTATGAGGATAAATGCACCAAAACCCACCCAAAATTCTCTCCATGGAGAAATCAGATATGTTTCTTTCAGTTGTTTCAAAAGTTCTTTAGCTTTATCTTTAAAGGTTTTTGATGATGGCTGTGTTTTTGATTCAGTGAAGCCTTCGGAGGAATCATCGAAGTTTATGAAGTAGCCGGATGCGGTTCTGTCAATTGTTCCAATTGTTTCAGGATTACTGTTTCTTGCATAGTCGTTTGTTACTTCATTATAGGTTGGTGTGTCTCTGCTAAATGTTTTTATTTGGGTGTTCAGAGGTCTAAGTTCCATTGCATTGTTGCATAGTCCTTGTCGTTCTTCTGTAGGCGTTTCGAATGTGATTAGCCTCTTTGTTAGGACCTCTGTACTGGTAGCGAACTTTGGTGTTCTGCTACTTATGGGGAGTCCACTTGGCCTACTATTTGTTATCGGCCACATGATTGTGGTTTTACCAGGTCGATGGATACAACTCGGTTCTCCTTTTTACCAGCAAGCGGCGGTAGTACTACTGATCTTGTCCCGTTGACAGACAAGACAGGAACTGCTTTTCTGTAAGAAGGCCCAAATTCCTTCTTTACCGCGATCTTTTCTCTGACTAGATCCCCGACTTTTGGAATCCAGACAGGTCTTGCTGGGACAGGTGGTGGTTCTTCAGTGGTTGTTGGCTGCTGTTTCAACTTTATGTTGCTCAGGTCTTTTCTTGTTTCGTTTAAGTCCTGTAAAATAGCCAAACGTTCTTTGATATCAAAGCTTTTTTCCTTTACCACTGAAGTCTGACTGTCAAGGTCAGAGATTAACATCCTAGTTCCAAATAATAATTCGTACGGACTGAATCCCTTCAGAGAATTTCTTGGCAGGTTATTTAGACTACGTTGGACACTTATTAGATGTTTGACCCACCCAGCTCCCGAACCTAATATCCTTTCCGTTATAGATTGCTTTATGCCTTGGTTTTTTCTTTACACCATCCCGTATCCCTCAGGAAGGAAGTGAGAAGATTCCAGCTGTGCTA
The DNA here is from genome assembly GCF_964261635.1 of Lissotriton helveticus. Taxonomy (NCBI): domain Eukaryota; kingdom Metazoa; phylum Chordata; class Amphibia; order Caudata; family Salamandridae; genus Lissotriton; species Lissotriton helveticus. The sequence goes on from NC_136069.1 coordinate 815,699,413, forward strand.
TGCTCATTTGGCCATGTTTCCCCTCAGGCTGGAGGGCTAGAGTGAAAACAATGGTCAAACGTAGCATGCTTTTAGCGTATATGCCATTTAGACTCGCAAATCTTTGTATAACAGTCCAGACGTCAGCCGAGGGCTGGTGATCTACATTATAAGTGGAAACTAGCCTGTATATGTTAATCGCAAGCCTTGCTTTTTACTGTTGATTTTTTCTGGAGTGAAACGACACGGTATTACACCGTTTCTCTCACCACTGCGATTCCTGTTGCAGTTGGGGCACTTTTTTACAAACATGGTGTGATGCAGGCTCATGCCTGGCCACCAGTACCTTGATTGTAATTCTTCCAGAGAATCTTTTAGTTTGAGGTGTCTGAGACCCTCGCCCATATGTGCGTCTGCGATTAACAAGTTTCTCCTGACCATGTTTGGAATCACTCTATCCCCCACTCCAGGGATTCGAGCAAAAGGGACGGAGTTTGCATCGATTATGTATGTATAATTGAGTGGATAGTTGATCGGTAGCGCTGAGCAGTCACCTTTTGATGACGTTTTTACTGCCAGCACTGTTTCACCGTCAATATACTTCAATGTACGCTTTTTTCGAACTACGGAAGCCGATTTAGTTGCTACCGCTGTGGCTGTCTCAGCCAATGAATTCCCTGCAACGTGAACGCCATCACGCTGATGACTCAGTGAGTGTGTCACGTGAGTCTTAGGTAGTTCTTTTTGTAAAAGAGCTATTTGTTCCCAAAGCAGTTTTTGCTTTATTGTTGCACCTGTGTCATCTTTGTAACCGTTTTGAATCCATGTCTGCAAATCGTTGTTATATGATTTGACGCAGTAATATGAATCGGACACTATAAGTGTCGGGAATTCGCGATCCGCATTATCTAGCGCCATTTTCAATGCTATTATTTCAGTCTGTTGTTCTGAATTAGTTTCTACTGAGTGTGTTTTTGTTAATAGAGGTCTTAGTTTACCTCCGCGCCACACTTCTTTTGTAATCTCACATGTTGGGTTGTATGCTTGTTCTCCCCAAACGGAGGGTTGAGCATGTCCGTCTGTATAGATTACACAAGCGTATTGTCGTAAGGGCAGAATGTCGATTGGCAGAGGGAATGTTCTTTCATATTCTAGATTTTTTAGTTCCTCTACTTCTGGATCAAAGTAGTAGTATACTTTGTCCGTTGTAATGGAATTCACCCATTGTATCCATTCCGGATCCAATGTTGTTGTTGGTAAATTACACGGTGTTGTTAATGCCTCAAAGGCTGATTCTGCTGTTCTGACTGTGATACGTCTACCGTCAGCTTGATCTTTTTCTCTAGCTATTGCGGTTTGAACTGCATGAACAATTTTTTCTTTAATGCGGAATTTCTGTTCAGCTTCTGTGTACAAGTGTGATTTGAATGCAATTGGTACCTTTTCTCCCTCATTAGAGGTCAGGTATGTGAATCCGCATCTTCCTGGGATGACTCGAATCACAAGATTGCGTGTGTTATCACGTGTTTCTAATTTTGTTTTAATTAGCATGTCTGTTTGTAAGGATCTCAGAATTTCTGTGTGTATTTGAGTCCAATTGGTTCTTTTAAAATCTGGTTTTATTAGATCATAAAGGGGTTTGACCCTTTCTGCGTAATTTGCAATGTATGTTCTTCCGAAATTTAGGAAGCCTAGAATTGACTGTAGGTTTTTTAGTGTTCTAGGTGCTTGGAGTACGGCACATTTCTCTAGAAAATTGTCAGCCAGGCTTTTGCCTTCACTTGATAATTCATATCCTAAGAACAGGACTGTCAGATGGGCAATTCTGGATTTTTTAAAGTTGAATTTGTAACCCTCTGCTGCGAACCCAAGTATTATGGTGTTCACTCTCTTCAAGTGAGTCTCCAAGTCATCATCTGTTAAGTATATGTCGTCGACATACGATAATGCTTCGTCGTCATATGTTTGTAGTAATTCTGTTACTCTCGCTGAGAATACTCCCGGGCTGTTCTTGTACCCCTGGGCTAACCGACAGAATTGTTTTTGAGTGCCATTTATTGAGAATGCAGACAAATATCTGCTCTCTGGTGCTATGTTTTGACAAAAGAATCCATTAGAGATGTCTAATGTTGTTTTGTATTTTTTGCGCACTATGTTATTCATTAGTGCAGCACTATGCGAGTTTTGCACTGCAAAAGTTTTGCAACATGAGTTAAGGTGTCGGTAATCCAAAACTAGACGATATGAATTGTCTGGTTTGGAGACCGGAAACAAAGGGTTGTTCATTTGTGAGGTGCAAGTTTCAATCACCCCCTGGTATTCTAGCTGATCTAGGATTTCTTTTACCTGTTTTTTAGCTTCTTGCTTAATTGGGTACTGTCTCTGTGCAGTAGGGTGTGATTTTAACTGGATTTTGTGAGGAGGAGAGTCCTCATCCCATCCTACGTGATTTTTATATAAAGCAGGAGCTAGGGCTACTGCCCACTTTCTAGCAAGTGTGTATTTTTTATGAATTGGGATGTGATTTGAGAAGGCAGGCATAATTATTTCTTCGCCATGAGGGCAATCCCTGACAAACTCTGGTGGCCAGTCTTTTTCAGCTAGAAGGATGTCATAGCCCTTGGAGAGATTATCCCAAAATAGTCCCCTTATTTTTCTAGTCTTATCCCCCTCTATACGTAAAGTTATTTCATATATTTTGTGAGGTTTGCTAACTCTGGTGTCTGCAGTTTCCACTTGAAGATATTCATTCGTGTCCACTGTCTCCAGATGATTCATAAGGACTTTGCGAGCTATGCTCACTTCTGCTGCGCTGTCTAGCATTGTCTGAGCCCATTCTCCGTTTTTCAGTTGTGTCCTCAGTATTCTCGGCATTGTTAACTACCTTGATACTGGCTACTTTCTTTTTTGGAAATTGTAATTTCTTTTTTAGCTGAGCAGGTTCCTTGTCTTTGGACTTGGCGTGCTCTTCTCTTTGTTCTGATCGTCCTCTTCTTTCCGATTTCTGCGAGGAAGTCTGAAAAGATTGAGAGGGACGTGTATCAATGTCTTGATATCTATCAGGCTTCTTTATATTATCCCTATTTCTAAGGTTATATCTTTTCCCAGAGGGGTCACTCTGGGGTGACCTGTGTCTTTGGTTCGGAGATTTTTCTCTTCGCCTAGGAGACCTTCCTCTGGACTGGAATTTCTTTTCTTTAGGATTGGATTGTTTGTTTCCATCCCAGCTCTTTTTTTGTGATGTTGAGTTATTATTAAAAAATATTTTTTCAGGACTTTCAATCAGTTGTGGTTTTACTGGTATTCCACTTAAACTATCTCTACCTAGTTCCTCATAGGATTTTTCTATGATTCTGGCAATTTCAGCTGGTTGGTCTGCTATATCTGTCTCTTTTAGCCTCTGGCGGATCGCCACGTTTGCTGCTTCTCCCTTTATGTTGGCTAATAATATAGCCGAGACCTGCTTGAAGTCTTTTAGTAATTTCATACCAAGAGTTAAAGCGGGTTCTGGACCATATTCGTCTTGAATTTGTTTTAGCACATCTGGTATTACCGAAATGGATGGAACACCGTGCGTTTTTGTGTAGATGGAAGCAAAGACTGTACCCCAAGTGTCACAGTCCTCCACGTGTGGTGCGATTCCCATTGGAAGGCAGATAGTCAGAATCCTGTGTTTTTCTAACGGGGTGGTGTCTGGAAACACAGCCTCTATTTGGGTGATTTTTTGTGCTAACCAGAATGGTATTTGTTCCCGTTTAGCTGGTACTTTACCTAGGCAGGATTGTATGTTCTGTGGTGTAATGTTATTTGTGTTCCCCTGGTGAGGGGTCAGCTGTGGAATTTTAATTGTTGGCTGAATTGTTGAAGTCCGCATCACATATTTGACTAATTGTCTATGTATCTTTAATAATTGTTTTAGTTGTACTAAAAGATCTGCTGCAGGCATTCTTTCGAACTCTGGATGTGGTGTGTATCCGGCTAGGACCGGCCACGTTGCTCCTGGTCTACCTAAAGGACCGAGCCTGGTGATGTGATTATTGTGTTTTAGGGCGTCATTAAATATGAGCAGGTGCTCTTGAAATTTAAGTGGTACTTCCACCTCCTCGAAAGGAGTGTACTCATTAGGAGGTTCCTCTGTTTTGTAATAGTGGAAGTACTTTGTTACAGCATTTGCTGCTGGAAAATGTATCCATGAATAGTATACCTCTGTCTGCCGATATTCGTGTGCCTCAATTACGAATATGACTGTACCACCTCTAGGTGTCAGTCCATTTTCTATAAAATTTAAGGTTATAGATTTCCTTTTGATGACCGGGATGAGTATTATATCCTGGTCTGCTTCTTGCAGTGCAGTATCAGCTGCTGCGAGTTCAGTTGCTAATCTAACTGCCTCTCTTTCATCATCACTGTCTACCATTTTACCGACAGGATGGTTACTTTGTTTGTTTGCAGATCAGGTTTCTTATGGAAACAAAGATTAGATGCACAATATTTTGGAACGGTTTATCCTTCAACGTTGACTAAACCAAGTACCATACATAGGAGTTTCCTCCTGCGAGGTTTGGCGGATATTACCTTTCACCCACTCCAGACGTCTTTGGAGTATTATGGGAAAAGGGGTCTGAGTGAGAAAGCACGACTGAGTTTCTCTAAATGTCTTACGTTAGTTTTATCGCCCTTCCAAACACGTTGGGCGCCATGTAGTGTAGTTCCTATTATCCCAATAGGCTCTGCGCATTGGAATAATACCTTCAATAGTATAGGCCTAGACCAGACGTTAACTAGGTCTACTACTGTCGATATTAGACTTAAAGTTTTGGGTTTGCCAGCTAGCTCAGAGTTCACTAGAAACTTTCTCGAATAGACAAGGAGGAATTGAACCTCCCTGGATAGACAAGAAGGGATTTAGTTTCTGACAACCATAGAACATGACAACTTTGCTCTCCCCTAATCAAGAGTGTATCTCGAGAGTCGTGTGAACAAAAGGCAATTTATTTTACTCAGTCAGTACGTGCATTCTTAGTCTCATCAGATTGTAGAGAAAAGGAAGAGACGGGCGTGTTCAATAAAAGATGTTATTTATTGATCAGTCTCTTTTCTCATACAAGAGAAATGGATCGATATTATTGCAATACTTATGGTTAAGTAAAGTGCATACATTAAAAGCAGAAGTATAAAACAATACTGTAAAAACATTGATATGGTTTCTAAGCCATATGAAGGTTTAAAATGAATAAGATATATTACATACACATATACATTTGACTACTCGTACTCAACTAGTGTTTCTAACTACGCCTACCCCGTGTACCTGACCTAAGTCTAATGCGTGGGCGGGAATAGAAAGTTACAGTTTAAGTTAAGTTTGTTTTGCCAAGTGACTGACTAAAGAATTCTCTGTGAGGGGTTATTCAGTTCTGTACCTGGAATCTAGGATGGATGAGGGATGGTATCTCTCGTCTCTGGTCTCGATATTCCAGGCTGCCTGCGAGGGCTACCCGGAAGCGCCGGAGCTGGATTTCTCGGCAGGAGAATAGACAGCTTCTCGTTCTCAGCGCGTCAGGAAGGCGGGGCTGCGCCAGCGGGGTCTGCTCTGCTCTGGGCTTCGGCAAGTCTGGCTGCTCCGATCTCGTCACCACCGCGTGTGTTTGCATAGGGCAATATCGGTGATATTTATACCTTTAAGGTGCCGAGATTGACGTAAGGATGGACATAGATACGTCAATAAGGATGTCATACGACCAGGTCGTTAGCACATTCTTTTGCTGAAGTTCTCGGTGAAATCAAAACAATGGCCGCAGGGTTTTTCCCAGGTTGTCATAGGTTTGATTTGTTTTGAGAACTCCGTATGCCTTATCAGGGGCTGGAGGAATATCGCTTGTCTAATTAGATGGCAAGCGTTATGACCTAATCAGATAACACGTTCCTGTGCCGTAGTGTGGCTTTATCAGATAACGGTTCCTGCATCATGGGGGTTTTCTGCCTCATGGGATGGCTGCTAGTTAACTTGTTAGTTTGTTAACCAGAATAGGGTCAGGAATAGGGGGATCGATACAGAACCTATAGGAATACATCACACCCGCATCATGGTGTCAGACAATGGGAAGCAGCTAACATCTAACAAAATGACCGCCTTTCTGGACCATCACGGCATTCGTCAGGAGAAATCTCCTTTGTATTCGCCGAAGTCCAATGGTCAGATAGAAAGAGTGAATCGTTTTCTCAAAGATAGAATACAATTAGCTGTGGCTTCAAGAATTCCAGTGAAGAAGTTCGTCAAAGAAAGAGTGTTTGCATACAACACAATTCTAAACAGTGTTACAGGTTTTTCTCCATTTTTTCTAATGAGAGGAAGAAGATGTGACAATAAGACGGTGCCAAAGATTACTTGTTTTGAGCAGTCATTACCTACCACCGTTGCTATAAGTGATGAGCAACTTGAAGTCAGGAAGAATATTGTTGACTGCCAAGTGAAGGCCAAAGTATATCACGACAAAGTACATAGAGCTGTTTTCAAAGAGTTCTGCAAGGGAGAATGGGCTATAGTTAAGAAACCCAACAGTCAAATCCACAAAAAGGGAGCTAGCACATCACCTAAAAACTACAGGCTAATTGCGCTTCTAGAGATCGTGGATGGAAAAGCCTTTGCGAAGGTGCTCCTGCGTGAGTTGGAGAATTGGATCAAGGACAATAATACCATATTACCAAACGTGATTCCGGTCAAATGCTTCATCAGTGGACGACGTGATAGCTCCCTCCTATTTGTCAGTCAAGGCCAACCATTACAGCTTTGTGTACAGACACCTGGATCCAGATTAGGATAATCCACACCCAAGTCACCTAAAAAATACATACAAACAAAGGCTTGAAACAGGAATGCGTCATTGCCCCTATCTTGTTTAATATGCATACAGCAGACTTAGGCTCGGTATGGCTTAAAGGGAATCTCTTCCCACCGAAGCTAGGACTCTATTGTATACATATTATACAATATGCTGATGACCTGGTGATACTGGATCATACATGCATTGGCATGAAGAGGGCGCTGGGCATACATAATACATACATATAACACCACCAACTTCCTGCTCACAAATGCTACGAAAACTTAAGTTTTGATCTTTGGACAAAGGGCCAAAAAAAAGTAGCTGGTGAGGCACCTGGGCCCCTTAACCATAACCACGACCAGCAAATATAATTATCTTGATGTCTGGCTGTTGGACACAGACAAACCCTTTCTTAAGGTAAAGGCCCTTGACGAAAAAGCAGCTAAAACATTGTTTTTTCTAACAAAACTCTACCACAAATTACAGAGCCGACAGCTGAGGGGATCTGAAAAGTAACGCATGCCAAACTGCTACCTACCATAAGCTACGGGCACCTCACATTCCCTGGCATGCTCAAAAAGAAGCCAAAGCACTGTCACATAGCTGTATACAGGAAAATATTCGTGCTCTCCAAAACAACAAGATGCACACTGATTTGACTGAAGTTTGGATGGGTGAACATGGACATTGAGTACAAAAAGGATTTAATTTACTACTATCAACAAGTGACCAGAGCAAATGCAGATTCCATTAAAGGAGCTATAACTACACTAAATTTGCATATAAACAAAATTAGACACATCCCAGGCACCGTGGGGCTCTACAATCCCCATGAAAACGTTCCCCGTCAACCATACTTGAGAGCGGCCATGGGTGGACAAGCCCGAAGGAACATTTTGCTGACCAGACTCCTCATACTGCCCATATGGGAATATAGGGCTCATTGGAAACCAAAACCACCAGGGCAAAGGCAATGCAGGTTGTGTCCATATACCCTGGATTTAGTAGAGCACTTTGTATGCTGCTACCCAACATTGCTTCCCCAAAGGCAAACTTTCCTAAGGCTATCATTTTTGCATTATAGCATGAAAACTTGCAAAGTGGCAGTGTTTTATATTTTCTCGTCGATGTCCCGGTGGAGTTAGCACGAATTGGCAAGGTCTTTGCAATAGCTGGAGGGCTACTGAGGGACGATAGTCCACACTGGGGTACACTCCATCAGGCTGCATCGACTACGAACTTGCATGAACTAAAATAAACCTGCAGACCTGAGGGTTGGTCGACCTTTCATCGTCAGTGCCTGTACTAGCCTCTATTGGTTTTACTATCCCTTGTATGTTGGCTGCATCTTAACCCGCTTCTTTCAAAAATCCGACCTTGTTATGCTGCAGGGCACTATGCACTTTGGAACATACATCAGGCCATAGTTTCCATCAAATTTTAACCCCTTGCATGCTTCACACATTTTCGCGTTGTGCGGGCGATTTAAATAGTGGGCAGGATTCGGACGGCCCCCGGCCGTCCTCCGCACACGCCCACCGTGGCGTCGGACGGTGGGTGTGTAATGGGTTAATGTCCCTTTTTATTTTGGCAGTATTTTAATTTACTACTCTGAAGCATCTGTTTACAGGGTGCATTGCACTTTGGACCACACTTGCACCTATTTACACCGCACGTTGCATCCAGTACTAGGAGATCTTTTCATGCCAGGGACTGTACTATACTGATTCAATCATTTAATGCTCATTCTAAATGCTTTTTGTTTGATTCATAGTTAATGAGATATACCATTAAACACACTGAATGATTGTCAGCGGGTAGAAAAAAATAAACGTCCTATACTTTGGTGATGAGCCTTGATTTTAGTATAACGATTTTACAATGCAATTTTAACTTGTGCATTTTAAAGTATTTATGTCTGTCTCTTGTAGGTATTATGATGGAACTGTGAAGATTTGAATTAATCATGCAATAAAAACGTACCTTTTATGTACCTTCACAGTATAGATCTTCAATGTAAGTAGATGTGGAGTTGATGAATTATTTATTGTATACACATATTAAAATGTTCTTTACAATAAAAAGCATAACAAGAAATACATGTTATAAAACATCCCACAATATAAACATTCATAAAATGTTTTCACTGGCTTGTATTTCCTTGGGACAGCAGTAAGAAAGGTCTAAAAATGTGGACACTTTTTCCAATAAATTGACAATCTTTTGCAGAAAAACAATAAATGTTTGCATCCCTGACAGTTCTTTCATTTGACGTGATAAATGCAGCCTTCAAATATTTCTTGCTGAGATCAAGTAAAGCAGGCATAGGTAGATACAATGTTCAATAGATTCTTCCTTATAGTCACATAAACAGAGGTTTATGAGGGTAAACAGTTCGAAATCAAAGAAGCTTCAAATTGGCAATAAGGGTATGAGCATAAGCGGAAATCCTAAGGGCCTCATTTATGAGAAATGACGCATTGCTGTATGAAAGCAGCGATGCGATGAGAAGTTACGCATCGCTGCTTTCATACAGCAATGCGTCACTTCTCAGTGCGCACTCCGTGCGTCATGATTGATGCGTCATATTTATAATATGACGCATCATGTCGCAAGGAGTTACAGATACGTCAGTATTTCTGACGTATCTGTAGGCGCAAAAGAGACGCATTGCTGGAGTGTGTCACAAAAGTGACGCAACTCCAGCAATGTGTACTTTCACATGGGCAAGTCCCATGTTGTTAGTGCCTGCGTCAGTCTTATGCCTGCCATGAAGCAGGCGTAAGATTTTGACGCATTAGCGGCCAAGAAATGGCGCAGTGAAATATTATAGATTTCACTGCGTCACTTCCATGACCCTTTCTTGCGTCAAAATGCCCCCCTTGCATATATTATACCTGCCGCAGGTATAATGTGGCGCAGGGGTTTACAAAGTGACGCATCTACCTAGATGCGTCACTTTGTAAATATGGCGCAACAAGGCGCATTTTTTACACAACTGGTGCGTCACAAAAAGTGACGCACCGGCGGCGTAAAAGTGACGCACAATCTTATAAATGAGGCCCTAAATACTTTAGTTTGCATCAAAGTTCGAAGTTGTGGGTTAGATATTCCTGTTTTATGCTGGAAAACGCATGTCTACAGACTCATGTCTTGAGTCAACAGGTCGCCACCCTAGCAATCTCCCTTATAATGTACTTTATTAGTCTCTTGTGCTCTAAATGAGACAATTTTACCTGGTCTGTGAACGGGGGAAATTTGTTTCTGTAATACCAGTGTTGTAATACTTTATTCGATAAAAATGTTTTATCATAAAAGTAGATACAATTTCATCGTAAAAGAATAAAATTCATATTAATCATATATCATAATACAGAGACAAAGGGACGTGTTACAATACAGAATCAATACAGTTAAAAGGCCATAGGACATAAAGTGCAGTGGCATTCATTTCTTGAACAGCCAAATTGATTAATCTTGATTTTCTACCTCATTCTACATTGCATAAGCTTTGAGCGTATCTGCCAGGCTTTCCCCAGATACTTTGCAACTCCGCAAACGACCATCATAGATGTTGTGTCCGTTGTCAGAATGCGAAGGGCCATCGTGTGGTGCCTCACTCCCAATTCCCTACATACTGGTTTTAACCATCTTTTCCTGACCCCCCCCAGGCAAACAGGAAATGTGCTAGGGACTCGGTGGGGTTTGCACATTCCGGGCAGGTAGCTCGGTGGGACAAGGAAAGTTTCCAGCGCTTAGTAAATTCATTCAAAGGAAGTGTCCCATACCTCAATTTTAAAAAGAGAGTTCTATCTCTGGGTATTTAATAAAATCTAAAAAGGGTTCCAGCTTCCTCACCGGTTTGCGCTCTAAGAACTGATCAGTTAAAATACCCCACCTGGTATCTTTTAGTTCCTTAGCCTGCACCCATTCCCAGTAAATTTTCTTAACCGTTTCTTTCGGGGGGGGGGGGGGCTGGGATAACCACGCTTCAATCAACCCCAGATTGTTGGCCAACTGCCTCAATTTGTTCAGCCATACGATCTTCTTTGAGCTGTTCAAAGTGATGAGTTCGTCAAGGACTGCTGCATAGTTTGCCAACTCCAGTGTTCTTCTCAGGCACACCCAATATAATAATGGGCTGAGGCAAGCTATGTCTTTGATTGATCGTCAACCCATGTCGTGAAGAAGTGGTTTTAAAGGGGTAGAGAGCGGGAGACTAGATCTCTCAAGAACTTATTCTCAGCTTTAACTAGCTCTGCAATATTGTCAAAACCCCATAATTCTGACCCATAAACTGCAGCGGCCAATGCCTTCCCATCATAGACGGCTAGAGCAAGGGCGATGGGTCTACTAAAAGAGGCTCGATGATCAGTTAAAATGGCTCCCGACAGTCTTTTATGATTTAAAAGCATTTTGGCCACATGGGTGTCCCATTTCATTCTATAATTGACCCTTACTCCCAAGTAGTCAAAAGCATCCACCTCCTCTAGCATTGATCCATTGAGGGCAACATTAATCTTCCTGGATTTTTTGGTATGGGACAGTACCATCAGTTTTGTTTTAGTGGTATTGATGATTAAGCCACGTTCTTCACAGAACAGGTTAAACCTGTCTAAGAGTTTCTGGAGACCAGAGGGAGTTTTAGACATCAGGAGGGTATCGCCTGCGAAGAGGAGGGTCGGTATCTTTTCGCCCGCTTGGGCGGGAGCATCGGCTGGGTCCTCTCTCAAATGGTCTGCCACCCCATTTACAAAGAGGGAGAACAAAGTCGGGGCCATCACACAGCCCTGACAGACCCCCCTGTTCACTGGTATCCTCTTAGTCAGTTGGCCCTGACTCCCCCATCTAATTCTTGCATAGGTGCCATCATGTAATCTTTTTATCAACTCGAGGAGGTATCGTGGGAAGCCCATGTCCTGGAGCACCTGCCAAAGTTTGGCACAGGGCACAAGGTCGAAGGCGGTTTTCAAATCTATGAAGGCTAGATATAAGGAGCCTTTCCCGATGGACACAGTTTTCCAGTATGTCGCAGAAAATCTGAAAACCTGGTCCATCGTACCCACCTTCTGCCTGAACCCCGCTTGTAAGTGTGTCAGGATGTTTCCCGCCTCTAGCCAGGATACCATTCTAGAGATGAGAACCCTGCCAACCACCTTCTGTATTACATCAATTAGACTTATAGGTCTATAGTTGGCCGGGTCCTCTCTGGCCCCTTTCTTATATATTGTGACCACTTCTGCTTCTTTCCATGATTCAGGGACTGGGTGGCCCTGGCCCAGAAGGTTCATCAAGGGAAGAATAAAATTAGCCCATAGGGTGGGATCATGAAGGAGTAAATCACCTGACAGGCCATCCGGACCGGCGGCCTTTCCGGGAGCTATGTTTTTAATGGCCGATTGAACCTCAAGAAATGTAAAAGGGTCTACTGGTTCAACACTCATATAGTCTGTTTCTGGTTCTGATTGGGCACCTAACAATTGCTCTATATCAACCTCACAGCAATAAAGGTTCGAAAAATGGGAGTACCATTGCTGTTCAGTTATATGATTTGGGACGGGCTCTGCTCCCCTTCTAGTGAGTTTATTTATCAAGTCCCAAAATAAGGTTGAATCTTTTAAAAAGGCCACCCTTTTGAGTTCCTGCCAGTGGTCTTCCTCCCATGCCCGTTTTGCCAATTCTATGGTGCTGTTGTATTCCTTTTTGGCCAACCTTGCGGCTATAGGGTCTTTTTTGCGAAGAGCTAGTGAGATAGCCTTTCTGTTTTTCCTACATTCTGCTGTAAACCATAGATTGCCACTTTTAGCTAATTTATTTTTGTGCCCTCTAGCAACCTTGACCATAAAATACGAACCTAAGTTTACTATAAAATCCCCATAGATTTCGCTAAAATCTGATCCGTTCCCTTCATCCTGCACAGCATTAAGCATGGAGAGTTCCGCACTCTTTGATGCAACCAAGACGCCTATGCTAGTCAGGATATTCTCTTGGAATGCCACCTTATACCATTTTAATCTGTGGTTGGAATTAGATGGAACTACTTCTTTTGTGAATAATGGACCACTTGTTGTCTTCCTCTTGTGTTCCCATCGAATTTCCATGCAGAGGGGGTTGTGGTCACTATCCGGCATCTGCTTGACCTCCATATCGACTACGTTCCCCCATAGTCTTGTGTCCAGAAGAATGTAATCAATATGCGAGGGGCCGTTAAGTCTATTGAAAGTCACGGCCCCATTTGGATCCGAGGTTGTTCTACCATTTAGTGCATGTAGATTATATTCCAATGTTAAGGCATTAATCTGTAATGCCCTAGCCGACCACCTCTTAATTGGCCTCAGACTCAATGCAGGGATAGACTGTTTCATGTCTTCTTCATTGAACCCCAATAGGTCTTCCTCACTTAGGCGTTCATACGTGCAGTTCAGGTCTCCTCCCACAATTATGTTAGATCGTGGGGGAATACCTGATAGGGCCAGTTCTAATAATGATATTGTAACCGAGTTTTTAGCCCCCGGGGTTCCTCTGGCATATACATTGAACAGCTCGCCGGCCCGGAGTATGCGGATTATCCGCAATCATAATGAGGCCCTAAGTGTGCATGAATAGGGATTTCTTTTAGTATGTATGAATGTATGTGTAAATGCGGTCTGAAGAAGTAGCGTCGTCTATTTCAAATGAATGAGTGAAAATCTGCGTGTCTGAGAAGCTACTATCCTTTTTAGAGAAGCAGGCAAATGGTTTTGTTTTGTGTAGTCACTAAAATGTCCCAAAAGTAATTATAAAACGTTTTTAAAGCCTTTAAGTAAAGTCTGCGCTGTTTAAATAGTATAAAAAGTGATTGGCGCTATTCAAATGATGTTAAAAGCATTACGATCGAAAATTGTAAGGGAGGGGCTGTTTTGTGAGTGAAAGTGTGTGGGGAGAGCCTGAAACTGCAGCGGCTGTGTGCGTCAGAGCCGCCGCGCTCTGATTGGCTGAGACGTCCGGAGCATCAGAGCGGGGCAGCGCTCTGATTGGCTGAGACGTCCGGAGCATCGGAGCAGGGCAGCGCTCTGATTGGCTGAGGCGTCCGGCGAATGACAGCAAGGCCGCGCTGAAATTGACTGAAGCATCGTCAACAGCACTGTAATTGGCTGAGGCACGTTGTCACTTCGAAATAGTTATTTACTTTTAAATGTCCCCGTTCGGTTTCATCTCTTGGTATATACAGCGTTTGTCACAGCTGATATATTAAATGACAATCAGTTGTGTTGTGTTGTGGACTTGTAGACAGAGGAGGGGCGATTTGGAGCGTGAGAGTGCGAGAGGAGAAGGAAGAACTGTAACAGCAGTATAGGTTACTATAGCAGCGCTGTAATTAGCCGAAACGTTATGGTAGCTGTGTTGTGATTGGCCAACATTCTAGAAGACGCGCAGTGATTGGCTGATGCGCGTTAACACTGCTTGCCGAGTTACTGCCGAGGTATTTAAATTTGTCTCTGCTTTGGTTTTCCTTCCTCGTTACAACTGTGCTGTTGTTTTAAAAGAAGGGTGTTACAGCTAATGTGTGTGGCAAGCGTTACGCGTTGTGTTGAAATCACTTTTTGTAATGGAGGGCTGAGCGCGAGGGGAGAGAGACTGTAGCAGCAGGATACGTCACAACAAAAGCCATGTTGTGATTGGTTAAGCGTTGTGGCAGCCGCGCGCAGTGATTGGCCAAAGCATTTATGACGCTGCAATTGGCTGATGTACATTGTTTACTTCTGCCGAGAATGTTTTGACTTAGATTTTTTTAGCGCTAGTGCCCAGAACTTCATTTATATTAAAACGAAGCATATAATTAAGTGTATAAAGTTTTACAAAGTTGATAAGGTTCCAACTTTTAAAAACAAATTTAATGTATTTTGGGGAAGTAGATCCTATTGTAATATAGTGAATAGCAGTTACCACAGTTACTAGTCTGATAAGGAAAATGACAACAGAAGTAACAAGTACAGAGACAGCAGTGATGTGAGCTGTTACAATAATAGGTAATATTGCAGCATTAACAACTATCACCAGAATTGTAAATTACAGTCATAGCAGTAGTAATTTTTACTAGAATAGGACGCATAGCTACAGCCATAGTTGTGATTTCAGCCACCTCCACAGTAGCATCAGTAGTAATAATAATAATTTTAGTTTGTAATTACTAAGCCAAATTAAGTTCATAGAAGATAAATTTAAAATTAATTGACAAAAAGGAAAAATGGAGGATTATGCAGTATAATTAAATAAATAAACATAACTGAGCCTTTTGTTAGTTGCTGTATTAATTACTGGTGTGATTATAGTGTCCCATAAAGCTACATATGATTTATTGTCAGCAGCGTAACAGCAATCCAGTACTGAGATAAAACAAAGTGCATTAGAGAAATTGCGCTGTATTTAAAATAGTAGCACACGCAGAGGTATAATTTTAAAATACACAGTTCTGTCCTTGTTTTTGGTTTATTAATTGGATTACTTTCATTGGTGTTTTCAATTAGTTTATTTTTCTACTGCCCAAATTAAATTGAGAACTTAGGAAAAAGGGAAAGTAAAATAAGACACACGCTTGGCTTAGTGGACTAATTAGTGAATTTTGCATTGTGGTCAATTTTAATAAAAGTAAGTATTTTAAAATGATAGATAAATATTATCTAAAGAAAGAGAAAATGATTTCCTGGTATCAGAAAATGAAAAGGGTTGTTGTTACTCGTGAAAGCAAATTAATGAAAACACCACCTCTCCCAAAGGAAATAAAATGTAATGAAAATTCAGTTTGTAAATTTCTAAATGAAAATTATAAACATGAGAGAGTGGAAAATATTGATGAGTGTAAAATTGATATTGTAAATACAGATCAGGACAGAAATTTAAGCAAAACCCCAGAACAGATTAATGTAACGCCAAGAGTCCCGGTTCAGATTGATATAGTCCCAGCTCAGACTTCTTCTCAACGTGACGCAACAGAAAAGTATGATGAAATGTTTAGAACTTCTGGAATTAATATTCCTGATTATGTGAATTCTACAAATGATTTAAAACAGTCAACGAAATATATGGAAGCAGTGACAGTCCCTGTGCTTGGAAAAGATGAAATTAGTTCCACAGTTTTAACGGTCCCATTAAATACTGAAATTCAAAATTTTATTGAAAAACTTTATTGTATTGTATCTGAAAGTCAGGCAGTAATGATTCCAACTAAGCTGGAGAGAGTAATGACTAAAGCTTTAACTAGTGAGAACTCTGATGTTGACCAGATTGATTTGACACAGCCTGATGAGTCAAAATTAAAAATTGATTTAGAAGAATTAATAGATGGTACAATGAGTACAGACAGATTGAAAACATATCAAGATGATGAATTGTTGTTTCTCTGCAAAGAAGTTACTTGGAAAACAAAAAATAAATATGATGCTGTTGAAGAAATGGCTTTTGATTTTGAAATTGATTTGAGTAAACAAAATCTGTTTCATAAAAATTACAGAATGAATTTTACTGAAAAGAACAATGAAAGCCTGAACAAATCAGGTAGAATTGCCCATATAAAAGAATTAATTAGAATTTTGAGAAAATGGGGTAATCTGAATAAATGGAAAACAAAATGGTCAAAGGAAAAGGAGATTGAGATAAATGAGCTGAATGAACAGCTACAAATACAGCGACTGGGGGTGATTCAGCAGAATGAGATTCCTCCACCATTGCCAAATTATGTTAATAAGCAGACAGATAATACAGATACAGGATTAAATAAAGAACAGGAAAACAGTCCACAAGGAATAAATGTCCTTCCAGTATCTTGGAATGAATCTGATGGTCTTTTAAGTGAAAACATCAAAGTAATAGATGAAATTGATCCACAGATTAAAACAAACTTGACAAATGATCATGATTGTCAAGATGTATTAGAATTTTACAAAAAGCCCAGACAAGTCATTAAGGATGTTCCTTTACTAGAATCTGATTATGTGTTATTTGTGAAGGGATTATGTCTGAAAACAGATGATGATATATTGAGTGCAGCTTACTCAGTATGTACGATTACAGAAGTGGTTGAAGCATCTTGTCTCAAAGGAGTTGGTTCAGCTCAAGTAGCGGAATTAATTGCTTTGATTCGTGCATGTGAGATGATTGAAAAACTAAAAATTACTATAATAACTGATAGTAAATTTGGATATAACATAATGCATGATTATGATCAATTATGGTCACAAAAAGATTTTTTAAACTCTATAGAATCTCCTTTAAGAAATGCTATTTTGATAAAAAGGTTAATAAATGGAATTGAGCTTCTTGACCAATTAGCAGTAGTGAAGTGCGTTGTAAATGAAGAAAAAATTGATTATATCTCAAAAGGCAATGCGTACGCAAGTACCAGTGCTAAGTTATGTGCTCAAGAGAAGGTTGCAATGAATCGGGAAAAATTCAGTGAACACGTTTCAAGTATTCTCATATTAATCTTTGTAATTCGGACATGGCAAGAATTAAAACAATTACAAGACAGGGCAGATGATGAGGAGAAAATTGGATGGCTGAGACAGGGCTGTGAACAAAGAGAAGGAGATAAGATTTGGGTTAACAAAGATGACAGATTGGTCATGCCAAATAGTATCATTTCAAATATGGCTTGAATGTATCATGGGGAGGGTCATGTAGATCGAGATGACATAATGAAAACGTTCAGAAAGACATGGTACAATCCAAAGTTCGGATTAGTTGTGGAGTCACTTTTTCAAAGATGTCTGACATGTCAGAAAAACAAACCAGATCAAAAGAGAATTGAGAGTTTGGAAACAATAGGCCAGGAGGGTGGTCCATTTACAAGAATACAGGTAGACTTCATTGAAATGCCCCGACAAAACAAATTGAAATATGTCCTGGTTATCATTTGTTTATTTTCAAATTGGATAGAAGCTTTTCCAACAAGAAAAAATGACAAAATTACTGTGGCAAAGTTGCTTTTGCGCGAGATTATTCCGCGTTTTGGCTTTCCGGTGACTGTAGAAACTAACAATGGAACACGGATTGAAAAATAATTAATTCAGATGATTTGTGAAGCATTTGGTTTGGAACAAAAACGGTATTGTGCATACAGACCAGAAGCATCAGAAATTGTTGAACAAATAAAAAACAGTATTAAGGATAGACTTACAAAATTGTGTGAAACAACAGGTATGAAGTGGACAAAAGCCTTGCCACTTGTGTTGAGTGCTGTAAGAAATATACCTGACAAGACAGGTTTGAGTCCTCAAGAAAAATTAATGGGAAAGATCATGAGACAAGATTTTGTTTCAGCAAACAAGTTACTAAGTATAAATGACAGTGTTATCTTAGACTTTTGTAAGAATTTGTCAGGTGTGGTAACTACTGTACTAAATGAAGTGGGAACTGAAGTGATCATAAAGAAAGGAGAACAATGACATGATTTGATCCCAGGTGATTGGGTCAAAACAAAAGTGTTTAGAAGAAGAAATTGTCTGGTACCCAAGTGGCAGAAAGCAAGACAGGTGATTCTAATCACAACAAATGCAGTTAAATGCAAAGGCCTAAAAAGGTGGGTCCATGCAAGTCACGTTATTGGTGTACCACATCCTGATAATCCTGATGAGGATAGTAATACCACTGCTGATTCTGATTCTGAAGAAGAACATGAAAGAAATACAGATCCTGAAGATCGACAGGAAGATCGACATCTGGAGAGTTTAATTGGAAAACAAGCCTTGAATAAAAAAGACTTGGAAATTATGACAGTAGACTCAGAAAATGATGAAGATCTGCCAGAAAAAGAAGCAGAAAAAGAGTCTAAGTTAGAAGAAAAAGAAGATTCTGAAGATGAGAATACTGAAATTTTGCTGGATCAAATAGCAGAAGATAAAGAAGAATCTGATCAAGAGATTCAAGAAAAACAAATTCAGGAGGGTATCGAAAAGCAGATTGAAGACTCTGAAAGTAGGAACAAGAGTTCTGAAACTGGGAAGTTGAAGGTAATTGAAGATGAAGAAGAAGACGAATTACCAAGTACCAGCTGTAAGGAGGATGTTCCAAACAGAGAAGTAAAACTGCTGATTAGAGAAGATCCTGAATCAAAGAAGAAAACTGAAATAATGAAATTATTCAGTAGAAAAAGAAAATCGGCTGAAGACACAGAATATGAAACTAGTGACAATGATGATTATGTAAATAAGCCGAAAAGGAGAACTTGGAAAACCGAGAGAAATGAAAATATGATATACAGATTAGTAAATAGCAAAGTTAACAGAACAGTAGGAGTTAAAAGTCTACAATGCAAGTTGATGAATACAAATGAAAACCAAGTACATGAGATCTCAAGTCAAAGTAAAGAAGAGCTAAATGAAAAGTTTCAAATAAAAAGAAAAATTGAAGTATTAAATAGAAGAAGACAAATGAGAGTGGTCAAAACAAATAAGAAAATTAAGTCGTCAAGGAAGTCCTTTATAATATTTCCACCTGTAATTGAAAGATAAATTGACTAGGTCGAAGACATTTTGTTAGTTGACTAGGTCGAAAAAACTATGTTTAGTTGGGAAAGAAACTCTGTTGTATGACTTAGGTCGAAGAAAATATGTTTAGATATATATATAAAAAAAAAGGAGGGGGTATATACTAATTTTTCAAAATATTTCTTTTGTTTAGTTTTTTTAATGAGAGAATTCTCAGATTAATATTTGTTTTGTTGGTGCAGGTCAAAATGTAGATACCTAAAAATTCATTGGGGATTGGGGATATAAAGGTGGAAAGGATCCAATGTAGAACTCAATATGAGAGTTAGAGAAATATAGATGAAATTAGGGTTTAAATACTAATCCTGAGTAAGCCTGAAACATGTTCAATATAAAAAAATGTGTGAAATTTTTGGGTGGTGTTTGGTGATTTTAAAATCACCAGATGAGGGAGTTGATGGAGCAGGTTAATGAATAATATTTTGTTCAGCCTTTTGAAGTCAAACTTCCATAATGTTTAATAAAACTAATATGTTTTGCATGTACGTTATTAAACCAACCTAGAATAAAAGTTGCACTCACCAACATAAGGGATTAACATTATGTGCTCTATGTTGCAGCAAGTACGTTTTTAAAAATAATTAATTAACCTTGTTTGTTTGTTTATCGTCTTGTCAATATTAATTGCGGCTGTTTAATTAATGGCATGTGCCTATTTTATATATGCTTTTGTCTATGTGGTGTCTTTTTATTTTAGACAGGTATGTGCAGAATCCTGCTGGACTAAATGAAGAATGGTAGATACAAATGCTGCTTTATTTGTTTGCTTCTGCTAGGTAATATAGACTAATGGGTTAATTAATTAGCAAAGGTGGGTGGGAAGCAGAACAAATGTCTATTCCTTAATTAATTTATGTTTTATGTTTGTTTATATAATAGTTTTACAAATGAAGCTTAGAGATGGCTGCAGAAAAATAGCACACTTTAAAAAGTGACGCAAGAAAAAGGTGGCGCAGAAAACTGACGCTTTCTGAAAAGAGGCCTGTTGATGAAAAGGCCACAAGAGAAAATTATTCTGAAAAAGATGAGAAGCCTATGAACTTTTATTTTGAAAGGTTTTGAAAAGAACTGCCAAAAGTGACTCTGTGGAGAGGTTTGCTAAATGTGCCACGGAAAGCTCAGAACGGACAAGCTCAAGGCTGAAAAGAAGGGACGTGATAGATTTTGCATTGCTTGAACTTCTTTGCTACAAAATGTAGCAGCCTAAGGAAGTGCTGCCAAGACTCTGTGCATGAACAATGAGCTAGTGAATAAGCTCGGACATAAGGAAGAAGATGTCACAATTTACTGTGGCATGAGGTGGTTCAGCCAATGGAGAGCTAGAATTCAACTGTTGGAATGCGAAAAATAGTTAGTTTAGCTTTAGTTTTAGGGTATAAGAATGGGCTCAAAGAACAGACATTTAGCTTGCGCTCTTGGTTCCAGAGGGACGTGTTATGCTGATGGACAACATACGTAAGGAAAGCAGCTTTTATTAAATACTTTATTTCTAGGCGATGAGGGTAGAGACAGAGAGATAGTTAGGGTTTGGAAATGCTTATTTTTACTTATTTCAGCTAATGAATAATATTTCTTGAATCATGCTTTCTTTATTAATGCTGAATAAATCTCTCTTTATGACATTTTCTAATGCTTGTTTAATAAAATTCCCAAACCTGAGTTTTTCTAGATATGTTTAAATAAACTTTCTAAATGACAAGCTGGTCTTGTTTATTGTGGATAGTTTAAACAACATATATAGATCTTATCGCCTCATGATTCAGTCGCTCTGTTGTTGATATGGGCCTGGTATTGTATGGTAAGTTTAGTGGTAGTAGGTAGAGTCATCTATGCAAAATTTTGGTATGAGCGCTGGATCAGGATCACTTTCCCTCGCTGCAGGTTTGACACTTCTAAAAGGGGATCAGGGTTTTCCTCCTGGTGAATACTAGAATTTCTTGCCACAATCTCCTCAAATTCAATGACAATAGTTTCGATTCTTGTCAGGGTGCAATTGGAGCCAGGATGCATAACCTTTTTTGCCTTTTCCCCTTTTTTGGTTGTGACAGCTGTGCTCCCCCTTCCATGGACTTTCTCTTGCCCATTGCTTAATCAGTCAGGTTGAGATAGACACTCTCAGTCAATTATTTACAATGGGAAAGTTTCTACGAAGCAGGTCAACACAATATCGTGACTTTTTGTTAACTTGGGATGACCCCCTCTTTTCCCCTACAGTACCTTTTTGTCCTTGTTGTCCTTAAAATGGAATCCTCAAAGTCCAGATGTTAAGGGGGTAGCCCTGCCCTGCCTCTTCCGGTCGCTGATGGGCACGGGACGGGCCCGTCCTTGGCCCAGGCTTCGTCCCGCGCTGCAGGAGGGCCGGGCCGGATTTAAATGCCACCGGCACCCTCCTGATGATGATAGCAGCGCGCGCCTCTTGCAGCCCCCTGGGAGGTGTAGTCACGGGGGCTGCGAGCGCAGGCACGGGAGTGCAGAGTCCGGGGCAAGGAGGGAGAAAAGGCAGCGAAGTAGCCGGGTGGTCCCCCGGAGCCGTTCCCTTCACGGCGACACCGGAAGCAGGAGGTAAGGCTGGTGCTGGTGAGTGCGTAATTACCTTTTTGACCACAGCAAGATTCAGGCCAGAGGTGTTGAGAACTTGTTGTTGTTAGTTCTGTGTGAATTAGAACATTTGAATGTTTGGAGCTCCATTGAAAATAATGGAGTAGTTACGGGCTTCTAATGGCTGTTAGAAGCCCGGAGCTCCCACATTCCAATGTTCCTTCACAGCTATTGCTCTGAACAAAGGTCTCAGGGAGCCCGAGGGGATTTCTTACACCTTGGGCTCCATGAGGCCATTGCTTTATTTGTTAGAACATTCTGCCCTCTAGTGGAGGAATGTTCTAATAGCCTTATAGCCCTCCGTAGCTGGGCTATACCGGCATTAAAGTCCTGCTCCTTTGTTAAAGGCCCTCGCTGAACACTGGTGTGGCCTTTAATGGCTGGTGTAGCTTGTTACAGCGGGCTATAAGGCTATATTAAGATTCACAAAGAATCCTCATCAGCCCTTATACAATCACAAATGTAATTTAGCATTACAGAAAAATATCTAGTGGTTAACAATCTCAGGGATGTGCCAATTCTATTTTGCTCTGTGGAATGGAAGAGCAGAAATGTAATAAAAATCAGATTTTTTTACATATATTTTGTTCATGTCATTGATAGTCTTTTTAAGGAAGGTGATTGATTCCACATAATAAAGAAGGTACTAATTTAGATTATATTAGCTTTGAGGCTTGACCAGGCACTCGCCCTCCATAAACAATCGCAAATATTTTAACTGACTGCACAGTAACATGGGCCTTTGTTTTCAAGTTTGAAATATGATTTGTCCATTTTAACTTTTGTCCACAGTAAGGCCCAAGTATTTATATGTTCTAACGTCTTCCAAAGCATGGCCATCAATTTTTAAGCCTAAGCTTACAAGATTTGCTAAATGACATAATTTTTAATTTTCCAAGGTTGATTTTTAGATGATGATCTAGTTACATTTCTGCAACTTTGATGACTGTGACTGTAGGCCTGACGGCGTCAGAGAGAAAAGAATATCATCTCCTTAGTCCAGACAGCTAATTGCTTTACCTCCTAGCCTTGGAGAAAAAGCTTTGCTGCAGTTTAAAAATGATAATAAACCTGCAATATACAGTAAAAAAGAACCTGCGCTAGAATGCAGCCCTGTTTAAGACCTTTGGAAGTTTGTATCTCTGCTGACAATGGTCCTTTTGTTAACCTGAGGTGAAATTTTTGTCATGCAGAAATATTAAGAAATTTAATATAGTCTGATTAATTTCCCACTTTAAAAGCTTCTCCAATAGCTTTCTATGATTGACTTTATCAAATGCCAACGAGAAATCTACTTAACATGCATACAGACTATGGGACTGATTACGACTTTGGCAGTGCGGGAATAGGCCCCCAGGCCGCTGCCCCGCTCCATCACTGCCAAAGTTTGCAGTAGGCTGCCCACCAGATTACAAGTATTTTTGTTGTCTGGTTGGCGGTCCTTTGGCATTCCCACAGCTGTGCCTTTCAAAAGGCACCGCAATGGGAACATCAAAGGCCGTTCTTGCATGGCAAGAACTGTTAAGTCCATGCCATGCAGGAACAGGGGGTACATGCACGCAGTGGGGCACACCATGTGCCCTCCTGCATGTACCGCCAGCCCCAGAGGCAATACGGGGCCCTGTAGGACCCCCTTGTTTCCTCACCACTGCACTTTTCACAGCAACCTCACCGGCAGTGCGGAAACTTGTAATGTCCATAATATGGGGATCCGCAGAGGTTGTGGCGGTCCCCTCAATTGTCTAACTGCCGCACTCATAATGCGGCAGTTGGACCACTGGTGCAGCGGTCCATGACTGCCAGCGCACCTCCATCAATGGTTGAGAACTCATAATCAGGCCCTTAGATTCCTGCCTTCTTTTAAATGCGTTCCTAGGAGAGGTATCCTTTACCACGCAGTCAAAACAATGCAGTGCCGTTACAAATCGGGTACTAAAGAGACATGAGTTCCTTTAGCATGCAAGTGGTTACAACGACTTGCTTTATGGAACGCAGTACTGGACTGGTGTTGTACTTTAAGTTCAACACCTTCCCTACTGATACACAGACTGGAGTTGGAATAGTAATTTATTCTATTCCAAAGTCCAGCACTTCCCTAAAGCATGTCATTGTAATGACTTGCGTTCTAAAGAAATGGATGGTAACAATGCAGTCGTTGTTTAGACTGCGTTGTTAAGGGAAGCGTGGTTTAGGCATAAGTGGTTCTGTCATAGAACCAGTTCCTAGAGGTACATATAACATTTGCAGAGCAAGTGAAGACTCCCCTAAGGTGGCAGAGATACTTGAAATAATGACTCATTCTTGGTTGTTTGATGAGGATTCAGTGTTTTCGCATGAGATACTTTTCATGAAAGAAACATGCAGGGCACCACTTGCTGGTTAGCTTTGTCTGATTGTAGCATCTAACTTTCAGCACAGACATAGACAGTGTGTCCAATTACACTAAATGAGGTGTACCCAGTGCGGCTGACAACTCACACCTGCACTGGGGACAGCACATTAGTGAACGGTAGACTAGCTATTTGAAGCCACCAATCTGTCTTTAACTTTGCAGGTGGTAATCTGCATTTAAAGGTAATTAGTGATCCCCTAACAGATTGGTGTGTTATTGACTTCAGTGGGATGTCTGGGGTGGTTCTGGGATCCCCGTAACCCTATCCCTGGAGGTGCATTTTGGGTACACTGACTATGCACCACCTTTTGGTGGTGCACATAGAGTGCACTTTCTGATGACCTCTTTGACTCTGCACCCACATCTGTAATATGGCATAGGGTCAAAGGTAAAGGATTACCTCATTTGTATGGGGACAAATCTCCATGGAGATGAGAGAATGCGCCCTTGAGATTATGTAGGCCCTGATCTATATTACAAAAGGCGCTATGCAAGCATTTTCAGCCCTTCTGCAATACCAAAATGCCCTCGAAGAACAAAAAGCAGACATACACACCCACTGCACCCACAGCACGTTTTCTATAATAAGGCATCAGGTGTTTTGATTCTCATTTAAGTTCTTTAGGTAACCTCAGTCTGAGGTTGTGAGGTAGAAAATGTAAAGGTGACAACATCATGCATTGGAATATTGATTGTATCACTCTGTTGTTTGCTTGGCGCTGCTGTTTCTTGTTTGTGTTCTTTTTCAGATGGAGCATCCTATCACTCATAGACATGTCAGAATGTTGAGTCTTTTCATAAGATTTTCTTTGGTCCTCTCACTCTGGCACAATCAACAGCAGTTATGTCTCTACTGTTTCAGTCTGAGATTCTTCTATGATGATATAATGAACAGGAGGTACAATGCAGAGTGAAACGTTTTCCTTATCAAAAACACTATGGGCCCGATTATGACTTCTGGAGGTGCAGCGGTGGGAGGCACGCCACTGCAGCGCCCAGCAGCACAGAGAGTTGCCTCCATCCGCCTGCCAGAATACAACTCAAAAGTGGTTTAACTGGCGGACCATGCGGTAGTCCCATGGAGGTACCTCTTTCAAAGGCAGAGATAGCTTTGAAAAAGGCACCGTAATGGGTCAGCATAACAAGGTTCCTGCACGGCATGAACTCGAAAGTCCATGCCATACAGGAACTGGTGTGCATGCACACAGGGGGGCATGTGTTATGCCCCACTGTGTGCATCCACATGCGGAGGAGGCACAGGGGACCCTGTAGGTCCCCCATTGTTTTCTTTCCGCCACAGTGTACATGGAGTAAGAACTTCCATGACACTGCTGGCAGAGAGGAAACTTGTAATATGTTCCCACCAAGCATACTGTGGCCTCTGACCACCACAGCACCACCAGGGAACGGTGGCTCCCTGGCAGCATTGGCGGTCCCAGGGCAGTCCGACTGCGCAACTCGTAATGGGGCGGTCAGACCACGAGTGCGACAGTGGGTGGGTACACTACCAACTTACCCCTACGAGTATGGCAGTCCTCTGACCGCCAGACTCGTAATCAGGGCCCATATGGCTTGATTCTCTAAAAATATAAATCTTATCAATGTAGTAAGCACTGAGTAGTTTACATACTAAAGTGTTGCAAGGAATCAGGTGTTTTCTCCAAACTGCATGCAGCAGTCTGTTTTTCGTTGACTGTAGTCTCAGTGCTTCCTCTTGTACAGATAAAAGCTGAACTCTAGTGTATATTGCATATCCTTTCTATGCCATCTGCTCCACCGTTGAAATGTACTTCAGCAGGCGATGCTTCCTCTCTTTTTGTGGTTTTGGGATTCCACTCTATGGGGCAGATTTATGAGGCCCTTGCGCCACGTTTACGCCGCTGTTGCGTCACGCAAGGCGGCGTAAATGTGGCGCATTCCTACGAACGATTTACAACGTGACGCATCTAGGCAGATGCGTCACGTTGTAAAGCCCTGCGCCGCTTGTGGGCGTTCCGGCTCAGGGGGGGGGCGTTCCGGGGCAGGTGCGCCTCGCAAAAGTGGCTGAGTGAAATCTATGAGATTTCACTCAGTCACTTTCAGGCCAATGCTGCGTCAAAAGCCTGCGCCTGCTTGAAGCAGGCGTAGGTCTTGATGCAGCATTGCTAAGATGGGCACCCCCGAGCCTTGCTGGAGCTGCGTCGCGCTTGCGATGCAACTCCAGCAATGCGCCACCTTTACGGCACAGATGCGTCACGCATCTGTGCCGTTTTTGCCCCATGGTGCGCCGCATCATAAATGCGGCGCACCATGGGTGGCGGAGCAGTGGCGCACTGTGGCGCATGTTAACTGGCGCATCCCTCGGGATGCGCCAGTGAACATAAATCTGCCCCTATGTGCTTATAAATAATTTTTATATTCTAGTTCTATTGTTGCTTAAATTGTATATGTCCAATATTATGAGTTATTTTTGTAATTTTGTTTTCAAAACGTTTAAATTATACTTAGCTTTCTATAATCCAATTGATAATGCTCTTGAAAATATCTGTGTATTATGTGTCTTTTGACTTTTATCGTTAAAGCAGTGAAATTTAATTAAATAAGATTTTTTTATTTGGGTGTTGCATTTGATTTGATCATATTTCTTTTTGTGTTTTTGTTGTAGTGCTTATTTGTGGGTAATACTGAATATACTCTACTGGCATGCATGCTGAATTATTGGTGTACACCCACGTTTTTTAAAATGTTGTTAATATTCGATTTCTTCTGATGGCATCTTCATCCATCTGAAAAAAATGCAACTTACCCCACAGTTGACTGTTTGGGAGGTTGTTGATTAACGATAGTGGGTACTGGCTTCGAGGCATGCCCTGAACATCTACTTAGGGTGTGGTTATTAATTTGATGGAATATTGAGTTTCTCTGAAGTAGTTATAGAACCTTAAACAAGTAGTGTTGTGCATCTCGCCACATTTCTAATATAATATCTATGTGACACCACCATTATTTATGTTTGACTGCCGGAATAAATTTGTGCAATGTGTTCTTCAAAATAGTAGATAGAGATGATTGCATAGTCACTGACAGTACTGCTGCCCATCGTCGTACCAATTGTTTGAAGATATAGTCTTCCACAGACATTTAAATGTTTGTTGAAGAAAATTGCTTAAGTAATGATAATGTTAGAAGATGTAGGATTTCAATCTCATGATGTTCCATTCATATCCATTCAATACTGTGGAGACCTTCAATGCTTGGGATCTGGCCAGCTTTGTGACATGAAGTGTGATTAAAGTTTTCCACTACAATTCAGAATTCTGATATTTTATTAATCAATGCACACACACATTTTTATGGATTTTCAAATCGGGATCCTCTGCCGGAAAACATGGGGGTAATGGCAGATTTGTTAGGTCTGGTGTTAGCCAAGAAATTTAGATTTTACTAAAATACGTATAATATACTTCCTTAAAGGGATTTTTACCATTTCTCTTCACCCATTGTCCCTTGGCTCATTACCATTTTGCAGCCTGCAGCATGGGGCAATGGTTCAGCCTACTTGCGTCGATGGTTAACATCATTTTGAGCGACTGCATTTTGCTCTTTCACAAAATGTACGAATGCAGCAATGAGGGATTTTTTCGAAAAACTCAGTTACAGTGAGGCGCTCTGCCTGGTGTATACGTCAGGTATCTAATTGCTAAGTAGTGGTTTGGTGCGTTCAGAGCGAGCGGAAAAGCCCTTAACCGCTCAAAATGAAAATCAAAGACTTTCACAGAAACTGAAAAACAGCGAAGCTCTCGCACACAATAACACAAAGTTTACAACTGGTAGACAAATATTAGTCAACACAACATATATGTAGCACGAAAAGGACAGATGCAGATTCTTGGTTGTGTGTCTCAAGATAGGTTGTTTAATAGGTCCATAAACGACCTTATTGATCCACAACCAGCCGACACGTGTTTCGTCGTGTGGAAATTATTCACAACGACTCTTCAGGGCTTGTGGCTAGCTAGTATCCCGGTCGCCGTTTACCGAAGAACTTCGGAGGAGGGATACCGCGTATCTGAACTATAACTGCGACTGATTTTCCTATTGACTGAACGAATATGAAGTGGATCCCCTCCCGGTAACTGCCTAATACCTACACGTATTAAGCGTAATATATTAATACCGGCAACTTGGCATGCTTACTTTGGACAGAGACATATACACTTGTTCTCTGGTACCCTGAAGTTTGATTTACCTCAGCGTTATTAATTATCTTTCTACAAATACTGATAGATTCACGTCCACATTGATTACTTATTCTTCAAGACCTGCTTACATACAGGCTAGCCACAAGCCCTGAAGAGTCGTTGTGAATAATTTCCACACGACGAAACGCGTGTCGGCTGGTTGTGGATCAATAAGGTCGTTTGTGGACCTATTAAACAACCTATCTTGAGACACACAACCAAGAATCTGCATCTGTCCTTTTCGTGCTACATATATGTTGTGTTGACTATTATTTGTCTACCAGTTGTAAACTTTGTGTTATTGTGTGCGAGAGCTTCGCTGTTTTTCACAAAATGTACCTCCACACTAAAGGAGTTTTCATTAATGCCAATGTTACCTGATAGGATTCATTTGAAGTGAGCACACAGCACGTTCCAGCTTTATCAGTTCCTGTCTCCTTCCAATGCTATTGTAAATTTCTTTTGAAGTGGACAGCTGCTATTTCATGGCATACCATAATGTGTTCCTGGAGTGGGTTTCACCAGTGGTTCTTTGATTTGATTTTGCCCAGGAAGAAAACCTAATTTATTTTGTTTCATTTGCAACACACGGAATGGTTTTATTTAAACAAAGGATTGAGTTTTAGTATCAAATATTTTATACTGTCAACCCTCTTTCCTTCCTTTCATCTTCTTTCTTTCTTTCTTTTTCCTTCTTTTCTTTGTTTTTGCCTTCTATTGTCCTTTTCTTCTGTCTTTCTTTTTGACTTCTTTCTTTTTTGTTCCTCATTTCTGTCTTTTTGCATTTTTCTTCCTTCTTTTTGCTTATTTGCCTTTGTCGCTTTTTCTTTTCCTTTATTCTTTCCTTTCATTCTTACCTTTTTTATTCTTTCTATTTCTCTTTCTTTCCTTTCCTTTAGTTTTTGCATTCTTTCCTTTTTGTCTTTAATTTTATATTTCCTTTATTCCTTCTTTCTTTTTTCTTTCTCTTTTGTCCTTCTTTCTTTCAATTTTGAATTCTTTCATTCTAACTTTCCTTTTTCTTCTTTTGCCTACTTTCTTTTTTCCTTCTTTCTTTCTTTCTTTCCTTCCTTCCTTCCTTCTTTCTTTTTTTTCCTTCTTTCCATTTTGTCTTTTTCTTTCGTTCATTCCTGCTTTCCTTCCGTGCTTCTTTTTAACTACTTTCATTTTTTCTTCCGGCAGTGCGGAAACTTGTAATGTCCATAATATGGGGATCCGCAGAGGTTGTGGCGGTCCCCTCAATTGTCTAACTGCCGCACTCATAATGCGGCAGTTGGACCACTGGTGCAGCGGTCCATGACTGCCAGCGCACCTCCATCAATGGTTGAGAACTCATAATCAGGCCCTTAGATTCCTGCCTTCTTTTAAATGCGTTCCTAGGAGAGGTATCCTTTACCACGCAGTCAAAACAATGCAGTGCCGTTACAAATCGGGTACTAAAGAGACATGAGTTCCTTTAGCATGCAAGTGGTTACAACGACTTGCTTTATGGAACGCAGTACTGGACTGGTGTTGTACTTTAAGTTCAACACCTTCCCTACTGATACACAGACTGGAGTTGGAATAGTAATTTATTCTATTCCAAAGTCCAGCACTTCCCTAAAGCATGTCATTGTAATGACTTGCGTTCTAAAGAAATGGATGGTAACAATGCAGTCGTTGTTTAGACTGCGTTGTTAAGGGAAGCGTGGTTTAGGCATAAGTGGTTCTGTCATAGAACCAGTTCCTAGAGGTACATATAACATTTGCAGAGCAAGTGAAGACTCCCCTAAGGTGGCAGAGATACTTGAAATAATGACTCATTCTTGGTTGTTTGATGAGGATTCAGTGTTTTCGCATGAGATACTTTTCATGAAAGAAACATGCAGGGCACCACTTGCTGGTTAGCTTTGTCTGATTGTAGCATCTAACTTTCAGCACAGACATAGACAGTGTGTCCAATTACACTAAATGAGGTGTACCCAGTGCGGCTGACAACTCACACCTGCACTGGGGACAGCACATTAGTGAACGGTAGACTAGCTATTTGAAGCCACCAATCTGTCTTTAACTTTGCAGGTGGTAATCTGCATTTAAAGGTAATTAGTGATCCCCTAACAGATTGGTGTGTTATTGACTTCAGTGGGATGTCTGGGGTGGTTCTGGGATCCCCGTAACCCTATCCCTGGAGGTGCATTTTGGGTACACTGACTATGCACCACCTTTTGGTGGTGCACATAGAGTGCACTTTCTGATGACCTCTTTGACTCTGCACCCACATCTGTAATATGGCATAGGGTCAAAGGTAAAGGATTACCTCATTTGTATGGGGACAAATCTCCATGGAGATGAGAGAATGCGCCCTTGAGATTATGTAGGCCCTGATCTATATTACAAAAGGCGCTATGCAAGCATTTTCAGCCCTTCTGCAATACCAAAATGCCCTCGAAGAACAAAAAGCAGACATACACACCCACTGCACCCACAGCACGTTTTCTATAATAAGGCATCAGGTGTTTTGATTCTCATTTAAGTTCTTTAGGTAACCTCAGTCTGAGGTTGTGAGGTAGAAAATGTAAAGGTGACAACATCATGCATTGGAATATTGATTGTATCACTCTGTTGTTTGCTTGGCGCTGCTGTTTCTTGTTTGTGTTCTTTTTCAGATGGAGCATCCTATCACTCATAGACATGTCAGAATGTTGAGTCTTTTCATAAGATTTTCTTTGGTCCTCTCACTCTGGCACAATCAACAGCAGTTATGTCTCTACTGTTTCAGTCTGAGATTCTTCTATGATGATATAATGAACAGGAGGTACAATGCAGAGTGAAACGTTTTCCTTATCAAAAACACTATGGGCCCGATTATGACTTCTGGAGGTGCAGCGGTGGGAGGCACGCCACTGCAGCGCCCAGCAGCACAGAGAGTTGCCTCCATCCGCCTGCCAGAATACAACTCAAAAGTGGTTTAACTGGCGGACCATGCGGTAGTCCCATGGAGGTACCTCTTTCAAAGGCAGAGATAGCTTTGAAAAAGGCACCGTAATGGGTCAGCATAACAAGGTTCCTGCACGGCATGAACTCGAAAGTCCATGCCATACAGGAACTGGTGTGCATGCACACAGGGGGGCATGTGTTATGCCCCACTGTGTGCATCCACATGCGGAGGAGGCACAGGGGACCCTGTAGGTCCCCCATTGTTTTCTTTCCGCCACAGTGTACATGGAGTAAGAACTTCCATGACACTGCTGGCAGAGAGGAAACTTGTAATATGTTCCCACCAAGCATACTGTGGCCTCTGACCACCACAGCACCACCAGGGAACGGTGGCTCCCTGGCAGCATTGGCGGTCCCAGGGCAGTCCGACTGCGCAACTCGTAATGGGGCGGTCAGACCACGAGTGCGACAGTGGGTGGGTACACTACCAACTTACCCCTACGAGTATGGCAGTCCTCTGACCGCCAGACTCGTAATCAGGGCCCATATGGCTTGATTCTCTAAAAATATAAATCTTATCAATGTAGTAAGCACTGAGTAGTTTACATACTAAAGTGTTGCAAGGAATCAGGTGTTTTCTCCAAACTGCATGCAGCAGTCTGTTTTTCGTTGACTGTAGTCTCAGTGCTTCCTCTTGTACAGATAAAAGCTGAACTCTAGTGTATATTGCATATCCTTTCTATGCCATCTGCTCCACCGTTGAAATGTACTTCAGCAGGCGATGCTTCCTCTCTTTTTGTGGTTTTGGGATTCCACTCTATGGGGCAGATTTATGAGGCCCTTGCGCCACGTTTACGCCGCTGTTGCGTCACGCAAGGCGGCGTAAATGTGGCGCATTCCTACGAACGATTTACAACGTGACGCATCTAGGCAGATGCGTCACGTTGTAAAGCCCTGCGCCGCTTGTGGGCGTTCCGGCTCAGGGGGGGGGCGTTCCGGGGCAGGTGCGCCTCGCAAAAGTGGCTGAGTGAAATCTATGAGATTTCACTCAGTCACTTTCAGGCCAATGCTGCGTCAAAAGCCTGCGCCTGCTTGAAGCAGGCGTAGGTCTTGATGCAGCATTGCTAAGATGGGCACCCCCGAGCCTTGCTGGAGCTGCGTCGCGCTTGCGATGCAACTCCAGCAATGCGCCACCTTTACGGCACAGATGCGTCACGCATCTGTGCCGTTTTTGCCCCATGGTGCGCCGCATCATAAATGCGGCGCACCATGGGTGGCGGAGCAGTGGCGCACTGTGGCGCATGTTAACTGGCGCATCCCTCGGGATGCGCCAGTGAACATAAATCTGCCCCTATGTGCTTATAAATAATTTTTATATTCTAGTTCTATTGTTGCTTAAATTGTATATGTCCAATATTATGAGTTATTTTTGTAATTTTGTTTTCAAAACGTTTAAATTATACTTAGCTTTCTATAATCCAATTGATAATGCTCTTGAAAATATCTGTGTATTATGTGTCTTTTGACTTTTATCGTTAAAGCAGTGAAATTTAATTAAATAAGATTTTTTTATTTGGGTGTTGCATTTGATTTGATCATATTTCTTTTTGTGTTTTTGTTGTAGTGCTTATTTGTGGGTAATACTGAATATACTCTACTGGCATGCATGCTGAATTATTGGTGTACACCCACGTTTTTTAAAATGTTGTTAATATTCGATTTCTTCTGATGGCATCTTCATCCATCTGAAAAAAATGCAACTTACCCCACAGTTGACTGTTTGGGAGGTTGTTGATTAACGATAGTGGGTACTGGCTTCGAGGCATGCCCTGAACATCTACTTAGGGTGTGGTTATTAATTTGATGGAATATTGAGTTTCTCTGAAGTAGTTATAGAACCTTAAACAAGTAGTGTTGTGCATCTCGCCACATTTCTAATATAATATCTATGTGACACCACCATTATTTATGTTTGACTGCCGGAATAAATTTGTGCAATGTGTTCTTCAAAATAGTAGATAGAGATGATTGCATAGTCACTGACAGTACTGCTGCCCATCGTCGTACCAATTGTTTGAAGATATAGTCTTCCACAGACATTTAAATGTTTGTTGAAGAAAATTGCTTAAGTAATGATAATGTTAGAAGATGTAGGATTTCAATCTCATGATGTTCCATTCATATCCATTCAATACTGTGGAGACCTTCAATGCTTGGGATCTGGCCAGCTTTGTGACATGAAGTGTGATTAAAGTTTTCCACTACAATTCAGAATTCTGATATTTTATTAATCAATGCACACACACATTTTTATGGATTTTCAAATCGGGATCCTCTGCCGGAAAACATGGGGGTAATGGCAGATTTGTTAGGTCTGGTGTTAGCCAAGAAATTTAGATTTTACTAAAATACGTATAATATACTTCCTTAAAGGGATTTTTACCATTTCTCTTCACCCATTGTCCCTTGGCTCATTACCATTTTGCAGCCTGCAGCATGGGGCAATGGTTCAGCCTACTTGCGTCGATGGTTAACATCATTTTGAGCGACTGCATTTTGCTCTTTCACAAAATGTACGAATGCAGCAATGAGGGATTTTTTCGAAAAACTCAGTTACAGTGAGGCGCTCTGCCTGGTGTATACGTCAGGTATCTAATTGCTAAGTAGTGGTTTGGTGCGTTCAGAGCGAGCGGAAAAGCCCTTAACCGCTCAAAATGAAAATCAAAGACTTTCACAGAAACTGAAAAACAGCGAAGCTCTCGCACACAATAACACAAAGTTTACAACTGGTAGACAAATATTAGTCAACACAACATATATGTAGCACGAAAAGGACAGATGCAGATTCTTGGTTGTGTGTCTCAAGATAGGTTGTTTAATAGGTCCATAAACGACCTTATTGATCCACAACCAGCCGACACGTGTTTCGTCGTGTGGAAATTATTCACAACGACTCTTCAGGGCTTGTGGCTAGCTAGTATCCCGGTCGCCGTTTACCGAAGAACTTCGGAGGAGGGATACCGCGTATCTGAACTATAACTGCGACTGATTTTCCTATTGACTGAACGAATATGAAGTGGATCCCCTCCCGGTAACTGCCTAATACCTACACGTATTAAGCGTAATATATTAATACCGGCAACTTGGCATGCTTACTTTGGACAGAGACATATACACTTGTTCTCTGGTACCCTGAAGTTTGATTTACCTCAGCGTTATTAATTATCTTTCTACAAATACTGATAGATTCACGTCCACATTGATTACTTATTCTTCAAGACCTGCTTACATACAGGCTAGCCACAAGCCCTGAAGAGTCGTTGTGAATAATTTCCACACGACGAAACGCGTGTCGGCTGGTTGTGGATCAATAAGGTCGTTTGTGGACCTATTAAACAACCTATCTTGAGACACACAACCAAGAATCTGCATCTGTCCTTTTCGTGCTACATATATGTTGTGTTGACTATTATTTGTCTACCAGTTGTAAACTTTGTGTTATTGTGTGCGAGAGCTTCGCTGTTTTTCACAAAATGTACCTCCACACTAAAGGAGTTTTCATTAATGCCAATGTTACCTGATAGGATTCATTTGAAGTGAGCACACAGCACGTTCCAGCTTTATCAGTTCCTGTCTCCTTCCAATGCTATTGTAAATTTCTTTTGAAGTGGACAGCTGCTATTTCATGGCATACCATAATGTGTTCCTGGAGTGGGTTTCACCAGTGGTTCTTTGATTTGATTTTGCCCAGGAAGAAAACCTAATTTATTTTGTTTCATTTGCAACACACGGAATGGTTTTATTTAAACAAAGGATTGAGTTTTAGTATCAAATATTTTATACTGTCAACCCTCTTTCCTTCCTTTCATCTTCTTTCTTTCTTTCTTTTTCCTTCTTTTCTTTGTTTTTGCCTTCTATTGTCCTTTTCTTCTGTCTTTCTTTTTGACTTCTTTCTTTTTTGTTCCTCATTTCTGTCTTTTTGCATTTTTCTTCCTTCTTTTTGCTTATTTGCCTTTGTCGCTTTTTCTTTTCCTTTATTCTTTCCTTTCATTCTTACCTTTTTTATTCTTTCTATTTCTCTTTCTTTCCTTTCCTTTAGTTTTTGCATTCTTTCCTTTTTGTCTTTAATTTTATATTTCCTTTATTCCTTCTTTCTTTTTTCTTTCTCTTTTGTCCTTCTTTCTTTCAATTTTGAATTCTTTCATTCTAACTTTCCTTTTTCTTCTTTTGCCTACTTTCTTTTTTCCTTCTTTCTTTCTTTCTTTCCTTCCTTCCTTCCTTCTTTCTTTTTTTTCCTTCTTTCCATTTTGTCTTTTTCTTTCGTTCATTCCTGCTTTCCTTCCGTGCTTCTTTTTAACTACTTTCATTTTTTCTTCCTTTTTGTCTCTTTTACCTTCTGTCATTCTTTCTTTCCTTTTTTCTGTTTTGCCTTTCCTTCTTTCTTTAATTTATTCATTTTCTATATTTTTTCTTCCCTTCTTACTTTCTATTTTGCCTTCTTTCCTTTTAACTTTCTTTTATTTTTTCCTTCATACTTTCTGTTTGCCTTCCTTTATTCCTAATTTCTTGCTTTTTGCCTTCTTTTTTTCCCTCTTTCTTTCTTTTGTACTCTCTTTCCTTCTTTCTGCCTTCTTGCCTTTTTCTTTCTTCTTTCTTTGTGCCTTCTTTCTTTTGCTCTTTTTTTTGCCATCTTTCTTTTTTCTTTCCCTCTTCCTTTTTTCTTACCTTATTTCCTTTTGTTTTGCCTTGTTTCATATTTTCCTTCTTCATTTATTGTTTCTATCTTTGTTATTTAGAATTGAGCTTTTTTCTTTCTTTTTTGCCTTCTATTTTATTTATATCTTTCTTTCTTTTTACCTTCTTAATGATTTATTTAATTTCATCTTATCTTCTTCCTTCTTTTGCCTTCTTTCCTTTTCCCCTTTCTTCCTTTTTGCCTTCCTTTCTTTGTCCTTCTTGCTTCTTTTTGTCAAATACCAGCCGGCAGCCAAAGCATGACTGATGTATTTTTGGTCTGTGTTAGTCAAGAGCATTTGACTTTACTAAAAGTATGTATAGCATAATTTCCTATAGAGGTTTTCAGACAGACTGCACTCATTAGTCTGTGTCATTCACATTAGTCTTCCTCTCACTCCAGCATGCATCAAGCATCAGCATGCATCTTCTCTTATCACTGCATCATTTAATATATACATGGATCCCCTAATCACCCTAATAGCCTCATTTGGAACTGCCACTGCCTCCCTAAGATTATCTTGTAGATGTATTCGAATCACTTCAAATGCAACATGGACAAAACAGAGATTGGGCTATGTGGTAAGCCAAACCTATTGTCTCCAACTCAATGGTGGCCAAACTCCATGCCCCTGCCACTTGCCACAGTAGAAGTGGCAAAAATCTAGGGATAAAATTCGACACGACCCGCAAGCTCTGACAATGGCAGGAATGTGCTTCAATGTGATAAAACATTTTTTTTAAATTGACTTTGTTCCACTAGAGCTGAGAAAAACAGTCTCCTTTGCACTTATGACTTGTAGACTTGGCTATTGTAGTAGTCTATATGAAGGATCATCCATACAAATACTCCATAAGCTCCAGATGGTGCAACATGCCGTGGCCAGACTAGTGCTGAAACTCCCTAGATGGAGCACTGCTTCCACAACCCTAAAAAGACTACTCTGGCTACTTATCCATAAAAGGATCCTTTTCAAGATTCTCCTATTGGTTTTCAGAGGATTTAAGTCCACCGGACTCATATACCTAACCACCCAGTTCACCCACTACACATCCCAAAGGATGCAGAGATCCTCTAATGCCAACCTTCTCAAGCTCCCACCCTTTTGAAAGTCTCTCATGGTACTAGGCACCAAGTCCTGGAACCAACACCATAGCCATCT
Source organism: Lissotriton helveticus (assembly GCF_964261635.1). NCBI lineage: Eukaryota > Metazoa > Chordata > Amphibia > Caudata > Salamandridae > Lissotriton > Lissotriton helveticus. The sequence continues at coordinate 815,736,766 of NC_136069.1, forward strand.
ATGTTTCTTAGATTCTGAAGCCGTATTCAAAAATCACTTGAAGACCTGGCTCTCAATGGCTCCTGATACACTCTATTATTCCCTAATCTAGACACTCTACCAACTTCTCCCAGCTCTTCTCTTAGTTTTTTCCCGATTAGGACCAAAGGTATTAGAACCTCAGCGAAAGGATACTCAACTGGAATAAGCAGTGAGCTTTATAAGAACATTATTCATACATTCTTTAATTCATAAAGGAGAAATGTTAGCCTTCTTCAGCCAATCACTGACTTCTCTAGGAGTTATGACATGCTGCCCTTTCATAAGGAGCAGATCAACACATGAAGTCGTTCCCTTCAGTGCAGGGTGTACTATAGTAATGTGTACTTTTATGAGACCAGAAAAACACTTTTACCTTTAGCCAAACCTTTTTTTTTTTTAGATTTACTGAGAGCCTGGCATATTCGCAAGCAATAAAGTTTTGCAAAATCCAGGACAAAACAACATGGATTGAAAAAAGGCCGGTAGCACAATGCGAGACGGATTGGCTTTGCCAATGCTTCTTTCAAATTAGATTTCTTTTTTTCAGATTTTAAAGAGATTCTTAGCATGTCATTATAGAAAGCTTTATCAATGATGCTGTTTGTCATTGGGGATTCAAGAGTGCGTCTCATTCTGAACAGATAAATCATGTGGCGTTTCTTGCGCTATTCTTGGAAAAAATATTTCCAATTGCATTTTCTAGTGAGTTTGTCAGTAGCCACTTTGGTTTCTAGATAGGTTGTGTATAGGTTAGGGGAAGAAAGACCCTGGGGAAATTAGTGACTCACTAAAGGACGAGAGGGAAGAGGAACCAGGGGATTAGTAATTGGGAATAATAATAATGCATTGTGTGGACACGACACTGAAAGAAGCTTGAAATACTAGGTCCACTTCAAAGAAAAGAACTTTGAGATGTAGGAGAAGTCCAACACGCCATTAGGAGGCAACCTCCCGACACCTACCTCATCCACATCAATCGGTAGCCACCACCCACTGAAGTCCAGAGATGGGGATTTCTTAAACCACTGTGTTAGGTACATTTTTTCATAGGCAATTTTGTTTGTTGAGTGTGTTATTTATTTTCCTTTTCTTAACTTCCCTGTTAAATATTTGACATACCATTTTCCCTTGAATATACGTATATTCCACTGATGTGATGATGACTTACCCTTCGTACAAGCAAGGGCTATTTCTTATGCCATAAAACAAGCCGAATTGCTAGAAGTATATAACTCTGTCTAGAATAGGAGCTGGTTATTAGAAATTAGAGTTTATACAATTTTTCCTTGTATGATACAATCTGCTGTTAACAAGATTAAAATGGCAATAATAATACTACAAATAAATGGATAACCCTCTCTGTTGTATGTTCAATGAAATTCTGTAAATCTCCTTTGGACATATGTCGAAGACTAAGGGGGTCATTAGGATGACGGGCGGACTTAGTCCGCCCGCCATCCTATCGGGACTAGGGACTGCCCGCCATAAGGGCGGGGGTCCCGTGGGTGGTATTAGGATGCGGCCGCCACAGTGGCGGCCGCATCCTGCATTTATAACATTGTGGCGGGCGGTGCTCTCTGCACCGTCCGCCACATTGCCTAGCGCATTGTATATGCAAATGCAGAGGGGTACCACAGATACCCCCGTGTGCACCCCCCACCCCTTCTTCACTTTGGGGGCCCGCATGGGGCCCCCAAAGTGAAGACCACATGCCTTTCCTTGAAAAATGCCCATCATAATATGGCTGGCGGTGTCTGATAGACACCGGCACCATATTATTCCTTTTCCACCCGGCCTCAAGGCGACCGGGGCGAAAAAGCGGCGGACGGTCTTTCCGTCCGCCGAGGTCCCCCCGCCATACTAATATGGCGGGGGAAAACGAGTGTGGATGTCTGGCGGATTGCCCCCGCCAGGCTGGCAGTGGCTAACGCCAGCCTGGCGGGGGCAATCTACCCGACATCATAATGTGCCCCTAAGTTTTCTCCACCTTGCTTGTCGTGGTACGTTCCTCTTGGGTTCCTTTTCCACCCGCTGAATGTTTGCTGGAGCTGCGGTTTTTTGTTCTTATTTCGTTTTCAGATTATACATCATCATCATCATCAAAGACTTGTTGGAAAGGTGGATCCCTTCATTGAGTTCTGTTTGGTCCTCTCCTCCATGCAGAATCCACTGTATTTGTGTATCTTCTAGTTCTTCATCTGTTTGGGATTCTTCTGTGAAGATATAACGAAGAAGAGGTATGATGCAACATTAAGGGTTATTGTTTTGTAAAAACACCTTGGCCTAGATTTACTAAGCCTTGGCGTCACCCATGCATTGCACAAGGTGACGCTGGGCAATGCAAAGTCTTATATGGAATTAACAAAGCCATGCAAGGTCTCATTTCCATGGCCTTGCAAGGCTTTGTAAAAAATGTAATTCAACGCAGCTGTTTGAACGGCGTTACATTACATTTCAAGCTGGGAGGTGTCCCATTGGTGGAACATGGGCATTCCCATGCATCCACCCATGTATATTGCAGCACTCACATATTTACTTCAGCTAGTAAACCTAGGAATGCATCAAAATACTATGCCTTCCCCAGTGGGGCATAACGAGAAGAAATAAGGGGCAGATTTATGAGGCACTTGCACCACGTTTACGCCGCTGTTGCGTCACGCAACGCGGCGTAAACGTGGCGCATCCCTACGAATGATTTACAACGTGACGCATCTAGGCAGATGCGTCACGTTGTAAAGCCCTGTGCCGCTTGTGGGCGTTCCGGCGCAGGGTGGGCGTTCCGGGGCAGGTGCGCCTCGCAAAAGTGGCTGAGTGAAATCTATGAGATTTCACTCAGTCACTTTCTACGTCAATTCCTTACGCCTGCTTGAAGCAGGCGTAAGGGTGACGCAACATGCATTAAATAGGAGGCTCCTGTGCATTGCAGGAGTCATGTCGCACTTGCGACATGACTCCTGCAATGCGCCGCCCGTGCGCCGAGAGATGCGTCACGCATCCTCACTGTCTTGCACCATGGTGCGCCGCATCATAAATGCGGCGCACCATGGGTGGCGGAGCAGTGGCGCACTGTGGCGCATGTTAACTGGCGCATCCCTGGGGATGCGCCAGTTAACATAAATCTGCCCCATATGTTTATTTCTTCTCATTATTTCCCGTTTTCACATGTGCTGCATTCTACAGTACAACTAAAAAGAGGAAAAGGTATCCCTTCCTGCACAAAAACTATTTTGCCTGTAACATAGGACCCCTTACACTTTGGTGTTTAGGGAGCCTTCATTAGCACTAGGCAGCACGCAATGCGTCAGCGCTAGGAGAGATCGGAAATGCTTGAATATCTGTGTAAATTTAGAGCAAATCTGTTTACACAAACATAACCTTTTGCATACATAGTAGCAGGAACATGCTATATTCCATCAACAGAAGAGTAGAAATCTCAGTTATTGTGAGGACAAGCCCCTGGAGAGGTGTGAGCTGTGAATCACGTGCACAACCTCTTCAAGCGCTTTCAGTGTGATCTTTAATTTCTAATTCCTCTTACTTTATCCACCAGTGCAAGTCATATTACCTTTTCTTCAAAGTTATATGTATCACACTTATTAAAGCATTCAACTTTCCCAGGATATTACTGCAAGTGGAGTTATTCACAGCTCCGGGGCTGCACTGACCTTTTGAGCCAAAAAGTTGAGGTTCATGTGGTAGCACAGAGTTAACCAGAGCTTACATTACTCTAAGGGGCATATTTACAAGCCCATAATGCTACCGGAGCATCACTTTTTCTGACGCTCTAGTGCCCTTGCACCATTGCTCATATTTCCAAGGTAGCGCTAAGCCGATTAACGTGGCTTAACGCCACCTTGTGAATATGCCCCTTACCGCTGCAGTCCGCTGCATCAAAGGGGTGGGCAATGGGTGTTGCTGTGGGCATTCCACTGCTACACCCATTGCTTTTTGATGCTGCCCCTAATTTACAAGGCTGAGGCAGTACCAAAAATTAAGGCATGGTAATACCTGACCTTCAAATGGCGATACGAGGAAAAAATTCTCCTTGTATTTTTCTCTTTCCATGGGGCATATTTACAAGCCCCTATCGCCACAGGAACGTCACTTTTATTTACGTTCCTGTGGCAATAGTGGCTTCACCTTATTCACAAGGCAGCCTTTAGCCACTTAAGCCACTGCCCCATATTTCCAAGGATGGTGTAAATATGGGTCAGTGGCAAAATTAAGAACAGGAAAAACCTGGTCGTAAACAGGCGAATCAAGGAGAAATGCTTTATTTCTCTTTGTTTTTGCTGTTTCTATGTGTGCTGCATTGTGCATAGAAACAGCGAAATTCCATGTATGATTGTTTATGTGCAGGAAAGGATACCTTTCCCACAATGTAGACACCCTTGCACTATGGGGCAAGGGTGCTTGCGTTGGCGGGAGGCAACTAAATTTAGCGCCATCGGGAGAAACGCAAGGCTGCACTGTATTGTTGTAAATACGGTGCAGCCCTGCATTTCTAAAGTGACAGAGCTCGGTGTTAACCTTCTTGGCTTAACGCCACGCTCTGCCACTTCAGTTGTAAATAAGAAAGAGCAAATCACCATTATTGATTGTTTATGGGCAGGAAGGTATCTCTGTTTGTGAATGGAAAAGCCCTTTTTCTATGCATGTAGGTTTTGGCATTCGCAATTTAGGTAATCGCAATTATTTGCGATTACCAAAATTGTGAATGCATTTAGGGAAACACAATTTGCAATTCCTAATGCCGATGCATGTAGCTGTTCCTTCCTAAATGCGAACTGTGTGTTTAGGAAACACTAATTACCATCAACTTCAAATTGGTTGGAAATATGTGCATGCTTTGAAAAATACACAAAAATGCTTTTTTCAAAGTGCCATATAGTGCACACATGCCCTTACAGCATGTTTGTGCTTTACATGTGCACACTTACCTTTGTTTGTGGGGTGCTTCAGGGGGGCCTTAGGCCCCCGGGCAACCTTGGATTTGCATTCGCTATTTGTGATTACCAATTTGGTAATCGCAATTAGCGAATGCAAAACCATTCATTCCTGTAGGCCTGTAGGCCCATAGGAATGAATTGGTTGACATTACCTAATAGCGATTTGCAATTTCCGAATCGCTATTAGGTAATGTTAAGGAATCGCAAATTATTTTACGATTCCTACATACATAGCATTTTGCGATTCCCAAATAGTGAATCGGTAAAATTCGCTATTTGGGAATCGCAAAATGTAGGCTTGATGCATGTGCCTCAAAATGCCGTTGATTTCCAATGTGAACGCAAATGCAACACGTTTCAAACAAGACACTGGCCACAAAACACTAAAAACAAGGCTAACCAGCACGCCAAATTTGACAATGCATAGGAAAGAACTAGATGCTAATTTAATGAAGCCACAAAGGAACATGTAACAGAAACACCCATATAAATAAATCACAAAACCTCACATCCTTGAACATAAACACACATTTGAGTGTTCGAGGAACATTTCAGTGGCCCATGCAAGGCCCTTTTAGAAGAGTTTTCAGGAAACCCAGAATGAGAGAAGTTAAAGGATTCCCTTGTATCACAATCTATGTATGTGCTTGCACATTCCTTCTGTGCACTTTGTGATTTTACCTAAACCTCAAGCTGGCCTCACTACCCCATTATTTCACTACAAGATACCAACTGGTTGTCTTGCATTATCCAGACCTTTAGGCCTACCCCATTATTTCTACTTCTGATCTCCCTTTTCCATTTCCATCTTTTCCCTTCCCCCGTCACTGAGGTTGTTCATGTCTGTGTGGTTATTCATCAACAGGTATGTTGTGTTTTCACAGAAGTTAGGTGTCAGGTGTCGGTCTTCCTCTTGCACCCTCCTGCATCAGGTGTGTAACATCTGGCACAACTGTGATGGAGGTTTCAACATGTAAGAGAGTTATCTGTGGCTTTAGATAACATCACATCACAATTCCACTCAAGATAATGTCCATAGCAGGATCCTCAGCCTCGTATGAGCTTGATGTAAGATTTTTGCTATATTGTGGGAAAGCTGACTACAGTTTCCTGTCTTTTCTTAAGCCTCCTTTATTGTGCATTACCTGGGGATAAAGTGCCACATTAGAACTCATCTCTTCCTGCCAAAGCTCTAACATCACACACTGCAGTGCACTGTAACATGTGAAGTATGAAGCAATTTGATTGACAGAACAAGAGTAAGATGTGGCAGAGCATGACATTTCACCAGCTGATGTCACATGACAGGTTATGCCAGCATGTAAGCAGTCACGAGACGCGCAAAGCCACCAGTATAGCATAGCAAGTCTGCAAAAATGTCTCACACAATCACCGGCCAGAAAACTGATTGCAGTGTAAAGTCCATTCTGGCAGTCCATCAGCCTTAGATAATGGGTGTCAGCCAGCAAAAGTAATTGGGTATGTTTACCTCATGATCGGAGGGAAATGTATAGAATAATTTAACAGACCTATGTCATTCCAGCAAAAAACACTTCATTTAATGATATTTTATGAAATATTTCAATTGATTGATCAATAAAGATACCAGTTTTTGATAAGCCTTCCAATTAAACGAAGATTTCAGTGACAACTATTTGGTTGAATGGCTTCGGGCGGGTGTACTGGGGTCGGGGTCGTTTTTTGGGCAGGGGCTGAGTGTTGGAGGTCAGGATGAGGAGTCGGAGTAGTTTTAAGGGCCGGGGAGGGGTTAATTGCAGGGCTGGGGAATCAGGCGATAGAGCGCAGGACTGGGGTGTGCAATTTGCCTCATATATCCCATTAGCAATTATGCCTTTACAATGAAATGTGTTGCATAGGCATGCGTGGTAAAGGCATGGGCCTCATTTACGAGCCCATGCGTCAGTTTTGCGCTTTCGATGCGTCACTTTTTGTGACGCATCGGCGGCGTAAAACATGCCTCCTGTTGCGCACTATTTACAAAGTGACGCATCTAAGCAGATGCGCCACTTTGTAAACCCCTGCGCTACATTATACCTGTGTCAGGTATAATGTATGCAGAGGGGGCGTTCACCTGCAAAAAAGCCTCATAATAGTGACGCAGTGAAATTTATGAGATTTCACTGCGTCACTTTTAGGACGCTGTTGCGTCAAAATCTTGCTCCTGCCTCACAGCAGGCGTAAGACTGACGCAAGCCCTTTCACATGGGGCTTTCCCCATGTGAAAGGATGCATTGCTGGAGTTGCATCACTTTTGTGACACACCCCAGCAATGCGTGACTCTTGCGTTTACAGATACGTCAGAAATACTGACGTATCTGTAACTCCTTGCGACATGATGCGTCATACTGTAAATATGACGCATCATTGGTGTTGCAAGGAGGACGTAGTGAAAAGTGACGCATCGCTGTTTTCACGCAGCGATGCGTCACTTTTCATAAATGAGGCCCCATGTGTGGTAAAGACGCGTTTGTTGTTCAGACCGCGTTGTTTAGGCATGCGTGGTTTAGGCATGTGTGGTTGTATCATACAACCAGATGGCGTATGTCAATAGAACCATTGCACGAAAGGTCATAGATTGGCACGGTTCGGTGAGAGCAACATGTACATCTTTTAATTTACTCTGCAACCCTCAGCAAGTAATCAAAATTCAAAGCAGTATCATTACACCGTTACAATTAACACACTGCATTTGTAAAAACAGCCACTGTAAAATTCAGAATCCTGCATTATAAATGTCCTGGTCCTGTGGATCTAATTTAGAGATCCATGCCACAAGTGCTGACAACATTCACTAAAAGTGCTGCAGTCACAATGCTGGCACTACTTTTGATGAAATACTAATGGCAGTTCAGCAAAACTGGCATTTTTGTCTTTCACAAGCAAACTCCAAAAATAATGACTTTCCTTCAAGAGAACAGGGGTGACTGCTGTTTTTTCTAGCCTGCTTTGCATGGTAGCACCAGGCTAAATGAGGTGTGAAAACCACGAGTGGGCAGTAGGAGCGGGGGTTGGTCCCATGCACGATGGCCACAAAAGTTTGGTGGTGAGTTTAGATTGATTGCCTAGCGATAGGACCTCTGATTTGTCTCCGTTTAGTTTGAGGAGAGATTCTCTCATCCATCTGGAGATGTCTTTGAGACAGGAGCATAGACTTTCCTGGCAGTGGTCCGTCTGGTTTAGGGAGACCACAAGTTGGGTGTCGTCAGTATACGTAACCAGGTTGATGCCAAAAGGGGCTACAATTTCCTCCAGAGGGGACATATATACGTTGAAAAGTGTAGGGCTTAAGGATGAGCGCTGGGTAACCCATCATTGGAGTGGAACAGCTCTGGATCGAATGTTGCCTTCGGCGACCTGAAAGGTTCTATGTTGTAAAAAAGATTTGAGCCAGGATAGAGCTAAACCTGTGACTCCAATTCTGCTTAGACGATGGACAAGGATAGAGTGGTCCACCGTGTCGAAAGCAGCGCTTAGGTCCAGGAGGATCACTGCTGCAGCTCCACCCACGTCCAGGATCGTTCGTGCCTCTTCAACCACTGCCATCAGGGCGGTGCTTGTGCCCTGACCAGGCCGGAAGCCTGTCTGTGAGCGGTGTAGGAGTGTGTTGGATTTGAGGAAGGTGGAGAGCTGTTGGTTAACAAATTTCTCCGCCACCTTGCTGATTCCAGGCAGTAAGGATACAGGCCGGTAGTTGCTCAGCTCTAGGGGATCTAGATGGGATTTCTTTAACAATGCTCTGACTGTGGCCCTTTTCCAGTTGGGAGGTACGGTGCCTAGTTCTAGGGAGGTGTTTATTAAGTTGGTGATGGGGGGGTTGATGGTGGGTGTCACAAGTTTCAGGATGCTGAAAGGTGCGGGGTCGAGTGGGGACCCACTTTTTATTGAATTTAAGATGAGGGGGAGCATCTCCCTTGTCAGGGGGAGAAGGAGTCCAAGAGGGGGTCGTTGATTGCGGGGGCTTGGGGGGAGGTAGTCTGGCAGGTAATTGGGGACGGTGAGGGTTTTTAGGATATTTAGAATTTTAGGGGAGAAAAACTCTGCCAGTTTGTTGCATCTGAGACCTGAAGGGTCGGTGGCGGGTGGTGGATCAGGAACTTTCAGCAGTTTCTTGTCGATGCGAAATGTTTCCCTAGAGGAATTGGCGGAGGCTTGGATTTTTTCTTCAAAGAAGGCCGCCTGTGTTGTTTTTAGGTTAGCTTTGTAGGATCTGATGGCTGCTTTGTATTCAATTTTTTTGTTATTGGCCCAGTCCTTCCTCCATATGCGTTCAAGTTTTTGCATTGTTTTTTCAAGTCGCGGAGTTCTGGGGTGAACCATGGCCATTTGAAGGTTCCCTTTTTTTTAGGTAGGAATTTTCTTGGCAGTACTTGATCTAGTGAGTTTTCTATCCAAGTAGTGAATTGCTTCTCTGCTAAGACGGTGTCTGGTTCGAATGATGGGGTGGTGAATTCAAGTTCGCGTCTCCAGTCCTCAGGGACTCATTTTGACCATGGGCGTTCTGCATAGCGGGGTGGTGGCCCGCGAGGGAGTTCAGTGTAGGTTTGCCAGTTTAATGGTACTAGGCAATGGTCTGACCAGGGGATGGGGAGGGGCTTACTCGTTTTTAATTCGGTGATGTTCGAAAAGATGGGGTCTAGAAAGTGGCCTTTTGCGTGTGTGGCAAGGTGGCTTTTCAGGAGAAGGTGGTAGGAAGCTAGGTCAAGTGTTAGGTCTCCTGCCACTTTGTCCGAAGGGTCATCAAAGTAGAGGTTTAAATCTCCTAATATTGTGAAGTTGGGAGAGGAGAAGGCACATGCGATGATGGCTTCCATCAGGGATCTGCAGAACAGTCCATGTGCTCCTGGTGGGCGGTAGAGAAGAATGCCCGAGAGTGATTTTAAAGGGGAAAGTTGGATGGTGAAATGAGCGTTTTCGCAATCAAGAATCAGGCTATCAAGTATGCGGCAGGAAAGGTGACTTTTGTAAATGATTGCGATTCCACCGCCCTTCCCAGAAATTCTGTTGAGGCGTTGGATGAGGTATCCTGGGGGGAGGGCTTGCAGGATGTCTGGCTCTGAGCTTGGGGATAGCCAAGTTTCTGTTAGAAACAGAACATCTAGTTCTGTGTCTTGGAGAAGCATATTAATTTCCACGGAGTGTTTGGATAGGGACCTGCAGTTGTGCAGGGCCATACTGATGGAATGCTCGATGGGAGGTGGGATTCTCTTTGTTGGTAGTGGTAAAGTGTAGGAGCAGTGAATGCAGTTGGTTTGTCAATCCTCCAGGAAGAATGAGTGAAGGCATGAAGTGTTTGTGGCCTGTCTGAGTTGTAGTAGTGTCTCACAAGAGTAAATTCTGGGGGCTGAGGGAAGGGGGGCAGCGATTCCTGGCACTGGGACCGGTCTGGCGCAGACGGGCGCAAACGGGCTTGCCTTTGGCTGCGCGAACGGATTGGCATTGTTTTTTTATGGTAGAACAGGGTAGGACAACTAGCCTGCTAACCTGCACCGCAACCGAGGGGAAGTTGTAATCACTTCCGGGCCCGCCTTTCCTCCACAGCAATCTGACTACGTCAGTGGTGGACCGGGGAAGGGGTGATTGACAAGGTGAGTGCTGTGGGACTAAAACAGCAAATTTCTGTAATTAAAAGTGAAGGAGCGCAAGGTCTGCTGAGCAAAAGTGGTTTAAAATCAATGAGAGCCCTTTGCCACTCGCTCCAGCGATGTGGCAATTCGGTCTCTGTTACCTGAATGGCGAGTCTGCCGGCGCGTGTGAATGCTCAGGTTCTTGTACTAAGGGTGGGCAGAATATTTCTCCTTGTTACCCCTCCAGTGGGTAGACATAGCATTTTGAGGCATTCCCAGGTTCACCACTAATGGCAAATCTGGGAATGTGCCAAAATACATGGGTAGATGCGTGGGAACACTCACATTCCGCCCATGAAACAACTCCCAGGGGCAGAATGACGTACGGCAGCGTTTACACTGCCTTGTGTTACCCCAGATTTAGCAAACCATGCAGGGCAACACAAGGGGACCTTGCATGGTTTGAAAAACATGACTTTAGTGTTGCGTTGCCCTTGTGCCCCCTTGCATGGCGCAATGGCGACGCAACATCATGATAAATATGAGCCACAGTTGCTATGCTAAAGTACAAAAAAATGTAACATAGGTCTTTTGGAGACTATGGGAAACAGCGACCGACACATAATAGGAAATGCAAATCCACATTCTGCTTGTTGTCTCCCAACACACCTCTGTCACAAATGTAAATCATTGTAGTGGTGTGTGTAATTATTATGCGGGGAATGAAGAGAATCAGTCAACACAACATTAGAGTGCTGCAAAATTGACAGTCACCTCCAGAGGCTGTAAAATTCTACAATTTTTCAGCTTGAGGAAGTCATATACATCTCTGCTGGAGTGCTTCACATCCATTCAAGCCGCAATAGTCGCGTCTTAAAGACGGACCTCCCATTCTACCCCCAGGCAACAATTCTAATCAGGCCATATATGCCACCAGGATGCTTCTCATCCATCTTTACTTTCACAGCATTCACTGGAAGTGTGCCTCTCCATCTTGACTGATGAGCCTACTGATGTTTAATACCCTGCCTTACACTTAGCCTCTATGAACATCCCCTTGAATCTAGTGATTTCTACTAGCCTTTCTTGTTTCCTCTTTAGACAAATCAACTTTACACTTCAGACAGCAGATCCTGGACCGTAAATCACTCCAACATTGTATTTAAGCAATCACATACTCTCTAGTGAAGTCTGGATTTGCTACCAGATGTTTTCTTTACACTGGCTGATCCTACACTGTCCCTAATCTTTCACAGCTCCTCATGATTATATGCCCCCTGCCTTACTCTGGATTCAGCTTTTCTGCCTGCCATACCTTAGAGTGGGTGCTTACCTAATCCTCTTTCTAGTGCTGTTTCAGTGTTGTAAGTCTGATTTATCTTGGTGTGTTATCCCCATAACTCCAGCCTTTCCCTTCAGTTCCGGGCATTAAGACCACTACTGCTCTTAATGCTTTCATAGCATTGAATTCAGCTGCTCACCTTGTCGGTCCTGGGTGATTTCTGGGTGCCTGCACTACTGGTCTCTAAGGGGCAGATTTACAATAACTGGCGCATCCCTGCATATCAGCAGGGATCCGCCAGTTATTGTGCAACAGGGCTCCGCCACCGTGGATGCGCCGCATTTACAAAGCGGCGCACCCTGGGGCAAAAACGGCACAGATGCTTCACGCATCTGTGCCGTAAGGGCGGCGCATTGCTGGAGTTTTGTCGCAAGCACAACGCAGCTCCAGCAATGCTCTGGGGGGCCCTATCTCCATAATGCTGCATCAATCCTTACGCCTGCTTCAAGCAGGCACAGGGTTTTTACGCAGCATGGGCTCAAAAGTGACTGAGTGAAATCTTGTGGATTTCACTCAGCCACTTTTGGGAGGCGTTCCTGCGCTGGAACGCCCCCCCCGCGCAGGAACGCCTCCTTCTGGCGCAGGGCTTTAAAACGTGACGCATCTCCCAGATGCGTCACGTTGTAAGTACCCCGCACCATGGCGCATTTTTTGCGCCGCCACTGCGTCACAAAAGTGACGCAACGGTGGCGTAAAAGAGGCGCAGGGGGCTTGTAAATCTGCCCCTAGGTGTCCTCTGTGCTGCACTGTTCTTCTGCATTGGAAATCTTTCCTTCCGAAATCCATGTGGATATCAGAAATTCTGCATACAGTGACAACATTGTAGCCCCTCTTCTCTCTATAGGAAACTGAGCATCTTTATTGCAAACTCCCCTCGTCACTTACCCTAAGATGTATCCTAGGAGCAAGTACAGCCGGCTGTAGTCCTGTTTGCCGAATCTTCCTCTCTGCATTATGGACTGCAAGCAAGGTTGTACTGGCAAGCAGGCAGTCTGGCAGTGCCAGAAGTGCTGCTCTGACAGGTCAGTGTGTGGGACATTTTTTAGCTCTGGCTTGACAGTGCAGCTGCCACCTGACGTAATGTGATCAATTGAAACAAAGAAGAGCTTTCAGGAGCACTACAAGGAGAGAATTTGACTCCGTCCACATGGTGTTAGCCAGGGAAATATTTTGATTGGGAATAACTTGTGTGCTTCCACAAAAGAGTGCTTGCCCTTCACACAGCTGTGATTATTACATGTTGTTGTTTATCCAGCTGTGTGAGACAGCACCAGTGTTGCTGCCTAGTTTAAGCTTACTAACAGGTATAAAGTATCAAGCTTACAATGAGATGAACAATGATCTTTCAGGGGCAGTAACATGTTCCTGTAATGCTCTTAAAGTTATGCTGTTAAAGTGTATTAGATAAGGACATTTATGTGTTTGTTTTTCTCTGGCAGCAGCTCGGATGGGAGGAGGGCAGTCATGAGGAACATATTGCTGTTTTCCAGTTACAGCAAACTCTGCTTCCATCATTAACTTTAGACTTCAGAGTGCTGTTGTGTATTTGAAGGCAGTGTGGGATGTCCCACGTTACTCTAATCTACATGCATTTTTATATACTTAATTCATTTTTTATTTCTGCAGTCTTTGTTGATAAACATCACACCCAATCTAAAACCTCACTCCCTTTTTATGTTTCCACCCTCTACTCAAGTTCTTTGAAAGAAGTTGTATGCTACACAATTCGAGGTAGGCATTGAACCAGATCCTCCTGTGATTCTTTTATGGAAGAGACAGTAATAGACCACCACAACTTTTTTAAACAGTTACAAGCAATGCTTGTTGGCTGCTTCCAAGCCCAGAAGTCTGCACATCTGTGCTGTGGTTAGTCTGGTGGTGAGAGCCTTTTTCTGTAAATACAGTTGCAGAGTAAAAGTGTCCACTTCTGTCCTACAGCAGGAGTCTTCCGCGTATAATGTCTAGAAGCACACTGACCTGTCAGAGCAGCCCTTCTGGCACTGCCAGACTGCCTACTTGCCAGTACAAACTTGCTTGCAGTTCATAACAGAGAGAGGGGGATTGGGCAAACAGAACTACAGCCAGCTGTACTTGCTGCTAGGATGCAGCTTAAAGTAAGTGAAGAGAGGAGTTTGCAACAAATATGCTCAGATTCCTGTAGAGAAAAGAGGGGCTGCAATGTTGTCAGTGTACACAGAATTTCTTATATCCACATGGAATTTTGAAGGAGAGACTGCCAATGCAGAAAAACAGTGCAACACAGAGGACACCTAGAGACCAATAGTGCAGGTCCCCGGAATATGAGGCACTTTTTAGGGGCATATTAAGCCAATACTGTCTGCTATTGGTGCATTTTGCAGCTTACATTGTTGTGTACCACTATATGAATGTTCTGTGTGCATTTGTTTTTCAGGTGGTGTCTATATTTGTCTATTTGGGCCATAATCTGTACTATTTTCCATCGTTCACTTATGCAGATTTGTAGAGGGCACTCACACCCAGGAGGGTATCCTAGTACTGAACCAGTGTAAGTCTAGTCACACCTAGGACCTAGAGGTACTATTTGAAAAGCCTAGTCTTTAGGCTCTTGGAGATTTCAAGAAGAGGCTCTTTTGTGGAGCAGCAAGTTGTTCCAAGCTTTAAGAGCAATGTAGAAGAAGGCCTGGTTTACTGTAAGTATGGGATATTTGCAAGTAGGAGTCCGGACGGGCATAGGTATCTGAGAAGTTGGTGAAAGCAGGTCCGATTCATGAGGTTTGCTTGGTCAGTGTTTTGTAGTGCCTTCAAAGTGTGGGTGAGGAGTTTGAATTGTGCTCATTTGTGAATTGGGTGCCAGTGGAGCTCCTTCAGGTGTGGTGTGATGTCTGTGAGGCGTGGGAGGATGAGGGTAATTCTGGCAGCTGAGTTCTGTTCTGCAGTATTTTGTTGAGTTTTTTGTGGATCTTAGCATAGGGGGAGTTCCCATAGTCCAGCTTGCAGAACAGTTTCCTGGGTGTTGATTGGGAGCAATTTGAAAATCTTCCTCACCATCTTCAGGGTATGGAAGCATGAGGCATCGACGTGGGCAGTCTAGTTGTGTTTGCTGTTGATGATCCCAAGGTTCTTGATGTGGGTGTTAGGGGTGGGTGTCGGTCCTAGCTCTGTTGGCCACCTGTTGGACTCCCTGTGATATGCTCTTCACAATTTCAGTCTTGTCGGTGCTCATCTTTAGACTGTTGGTCTTCATCTAGTGGGCGAGTTCAGTCATGCAAGGATTGAACTTGATCTGGATACCCCACGCCTTGTCCAGGAGGGGGAGAATGAGATGTGTGTTGTCGGCGTAGGAGAAGATGTTCATGTCATGAGTACAGTGCACAAATCATTTGAATTGGCTGCTACCAAAATGTTGTTGCCTTACTGACATATCAATGCAGAAGAAAGGATCACACAAACATAGTGCAATTCCGGCTAGTCCATGAAATCTTTAGATGCAGCTAAATGTCTTGGAAGAGAAAGTCTTTAAAACCCTTGAAACAGTTTTAAGCATCATTGAAAGGACACACATCCAATTAAAGTGAGACGTTGAGGAACTGTAGGGGACAACAGGGTGAACATCTGCTGATGTTGGGTCTCCCAACTGTGTCATGAAACCTGGGTCAAATGTAGCTCTTGAAAAATCTACAATAAACACAATATATCCTGTCACTTGGAATCATTAAGAGTGTTAATGCCTATTTATCACTATATCCTATCAAATAGAAGAACCTTTTGCCTTATTCATCTAGTGGTACTGTTAAACAGCACACATTCAGCAGTATGTATCTAGATGTTCTGTTAAACAGCAGATGTTGTGCAGTATTATTTCCAAATGTCCTCTCAATATAGATTCAAAATGAGTTGTGGTTGGGTTAAATACCAAAGATGCACTATATTGTTTATCTGGATTCCCTGTGAAATACCTCAGACACAGCACTATTTAGCCACATAGGTGGCTAAATAGCAGGTTCTGCACTATTTATTCCGATGTTCTGTAATATTTGATGTGTTACTTTAAATAGCACAGAATCTGCCCTAGCTATCCAAATACGTGCACAGAGACTGCACTGTCAATGTAATAATGTGTATTATGTGTTTTTATTTTACTACAGTTCCGTCCTTACAATCTTTAAACAGTGGGTTTTATGATTACTCATATAATGGCACCCAAGATGTCCTTTTAAAAAACTCAGATCATATAGCATGACCGTGTATATATTGTACCAACAGTATTATTAGTAATAGAGTAATGCAAAAACATTTTTTGATAATGAAAGCTGTAACTGCTACAAGGGAAAAAGCCATTATCAAATATTTCTGACCACTATTAAACTATCATTGCTAATATCGCCTATTGAACCTGGCCCTCTCTGCAAGGTCGTCCCAAAAGTGTATGCCTTCACCCCTCCTGTTTTCTGAATTAGTTTTTGTTGGCATGTGAACTCTGGCACTGTACCATTGCTTACCAGTGCTAAAATGATTGTGCTCTCTCCCTTAAACATGGTAATATTGGCCTACGCATGATTGGCACAATTAATTTACTTGTAGATCCCTAGTAAAGTGGTGCTACATGTACCCAGGGACTATACATTGAATGCTACTAGTAGGCTTGCAGCACTCATGGTGCCATCTACTTAAGTAGCACTTGAAATCTTGTCTGAGGTCTGCCACTGCAGCCTTTAGTGAAGATTTTAAACTGTCATTTCGATCTGGAAAAATAAAACCTTTTTAGGCCTAAACCTTCCATTTCCATGCATATAAGTCATCCCTAAGTTAGGCTCTAAAGACCTGTAGTGCAAGGTGTATTTTATTTAGAAATGAGGACACGTGGTTTAAAGTTTTACATGTCAAGTTAGTGAAAAGTTCCTAAATTCTCTTTTCACTTTTGTAAGGCCTATCTCTTCCATTGGATAACATTGGGTTACATTTTTACATTTAATAAGTCCTTACTTGGTATTGAGAGCAAGGAGATATATCATGTTTGGACTCTAATGAGTTGTAATTTAAAATCCTATTGAATGGTAAAGTTAGATTTTAAGTCACAATTCTGAAAATGCCACTTTTAGAAAGTTGGATAGGTAAGGATGCAGATAAGCAGCTTCAAACTCACGTTCAATGCAGAGGGAAACAGACGACTCTGCAGCGACTCCTATGGGACCTCATTGTCTTGCACAAGTACAGTGAATGCTTACCAAGACTTATAAATATGTTGACTTAACTAGCAAATATCACTACATACTTTATAGTGGGGCCACAAAATATATCTTGGTACCGCCACATTGCATGACTTTTCGACAGTGCACACAATCAGCTCCACTATTCAATATCCAGTGGACGTTATAGTGGATCCTTCATCTTCATGAAATTATACAGTCCTGAAGATGGTCTCACAGATGCACAACTACGGAGACTGAAACATCAATGTATAACTTAACTTTCTCTTAAAATTTTTAAACATCCATTCAGAGCCTAGTGTTTTCTGTATGAGACAGGCTCTCACTGTATATTTAGGAAGTGGGCTTGAAATACATTGATAAATGGCATACTAACTTAGAAAGTACAGCAATGATCACTGTCAATGTATTATGAGTTTTATAATCTGAACCCCTGTAATTTCAAGTTCTATATAAACTTTCAAAAACTATATATACCTGCATTTTGAGATTTATTTTCTTAATATGAAAAATATTATACTGCTTTCAATTAAGTTGAGATGTCATGCTAAGATATCTTGAAGTATTAATACGTTCATTTTTTATTTTGTTTTCTCAACAAATCTGTTGTTGGCATCCTTACCCATATCCTAACCTATCTGACTTTAAAAACCCAAGCCCACCAGGGAATATTGGGTTGCCCTTTTGTATTTAATAACTTTTAGAACGTTGGCATTTTCTTGCCCTAACCATTTGGTGCCTGCTGTCAGTATCCTGGGTCACATGACTGTGAATAGTTCTGCTGTTGTGGTTTGTGTACTCCTGGCAGACAGTGAGACACAGGGGACTTGGTTTAGACAGGATGGACCAACGTGCCAAGATTGCTGTGTGGAGTTGTTCCCTGTCCCCCTTACATTTCAAAGGGGCTTGCCTCCAGCACACACAAAAGAATCTGACCCTACTCTTTTGTGACCCCATGCTTTGGCAGGGGAAGGGAAGAACTTTCCAGACCCAGATGTGGGTGTAGTTTAGGGAAGTTCCCCAATTCAAAGGCTGATCCCAATTATAAATATTGGACCCTCAGAACACCTCTTCAGCACACTAGTAGAACTGTGAAAGACTTCAGAACTGCTTCCAGGAACACAAGGACTGCCCTGCTACTACAAGAGGACTGTCCTACTGCTTGAAGGCCTGCCTTGTTGCTTGAACAAGAACAGGACTGTCTCCTTCAACTAAGTACCAGCAGAATTGACCCCAAGGGCATATTGTCGGGCCTTCTGTGTCAGGTAGAAGGACTTAACAAGCTCCAGAGACCTTGAACCCTGCACCTGCTCTCTGCTGGAGGGACCCCCCAGTGGTGCCCCCCATGTACTGGACCCTTTGAAGTGGTGTTAGAGGTGCTGGTCCTGCCTAACCCTAAAAGTTGGGACTTAGAAATATTTTCACCAAAAAGTGCACAGCGAACCGACAGAACACTGGGAGCTACCTGCCAGCTGAACCGCCCAAGGTGCAACACCAATTGACCTGACTTAGAGGTAGCTCCCGCTACATTCTTCTCTGCAACAGCAAATTCTGTTCAACGAAACTTCTTGGTGAATGTATCCAGACCCGTGAAGCCCTCATCGGCTACAGCATGCACATTCATCATGCAGGAGATTTTTGACTACCAAAAAGTTATCAAAGTCCAAAGGTAAAAATCTTCACCACAACTCTGTCCCGCAGTTCCTTGACAATGATGCCTCTTCCAGAGACACCATCTGCTGCCCTGCCCCACTAACCTCTACCTTCTCAGAAACATTTCTTCAAAATTTCTTCTAAGTCTGAAGGTAAGCTGAGACCAAGCCCAATACACTTCATGTATCTGACCCACACTTCGTTGCGGTCAACCTTAACTTTAGCAAATAATGATGTTCCCCACAAACATAGAAGTAAGTCCCTCACCAGCACGACCTAAACCTTGGAAAGGAAAATCACAAGTTATTGTCAGAAATCTAAAGCTAATGAAATCAATACCGAATATATGAATGAATAAAGCATAATTATGGGCAGTGGGTCAAAGGTGGACACCTTAAATTAAGTTACACAGGAAGGAAGGTGCCACGAAGTTGGGTCACCGCAGTCATATTCGAAAAACCCATGTCCTACTCTTCTGAGTTGCAGTTCTGTGTACAATTCAGTTTCAGAAAATATGGAAAGTACTAAACAATTGATCTAGAATACAAAGGGTCACCAAGATCCAAAATCTGTCTTATTGCAAAAGGTGCAACATTACTGGTACCTTATGAATACCAATACTAGAACCAAGTGAATCCAGCAACCAACCAAGCTCAAAACCAGATAATCCAAAAGGTAGGTATCGTGGCTGAATGGACATCCACAGTATAAACGCATGGAAGGAATAAAGTCACAACACTGGACCATGGAATACGCAGCCAGAAGATTTGGAACCATAACCATAAAGAAATATTGTGCAGAAACAATGTGTCTGGTAGTGCTGCTTTTCTAGGGAGCAGTGATGTGTTTCCTCTCATGCTCACTGATGACTTTTGCTTTCTTGGAGTTGTAGTTATGAAATGGGAGCCTCTGCCATGGCATCTGAATGTCCACAGTACCATTGATAAAGCACCCACAAGGAGAGTGAGTACATGGAGCTGGGCTGCTGCCATGAACAGGTGATGATCACAGCCAGTGAAATGTGGAGAAACATTTGTGAGAGAACCCTGCCAATTCGAGGGAGATTCTCCCCCAAGTCCATTTGAAGCAAGGTGAGCCTGCTTGGTCTTTTGGGTGAATTAATTCCTGAACATTACCTCTGATCTGTAGCAGAGCTGGAACATTTCCATTAACTTCGAACAATAATGAGTATATTAGACAACAAAGGTCCTACGTTTGCTACACTTCACACATCAAACACATACACTATTGAGTAGTCCTTTCTCTCTTTTTATACTCATATGGCTACATCCGATGTAGTGCAAGGAACCTCTTCAACAGTGGCAGCTGCTTTCAATAACAAATGGTGGGGGGCAAAGGCGCTACTCACCATAAACTTGGAGCTGGAGCACGACCTCTGCAGCACTTCTCCCTTACACAAGCAGGAAAAGGAAGGACTTCCTTGCTGCTTGTGAAACAGAACTCCAGCCAATCCTGGAGCGGATTTCATGCTGTGATAGCAGCTCCAAGATTGGTGGGGACAGGCTCAACCAGCGCTCATTTTGAGGCTGGGGGCCTGTACAAGCAAACCCCAGGCTATTTCACGGCCTATGGATTGCTGGGTCTACACTACACATGTCGGATAGGATGGCTGTAGAAAGCTGGCTAATCCATCATGCGAACTGTAGACCAGTGCTGTAATCCTGCATTTGCAGGATTCTGCCCCACCCGACCCTTTCGCTGTACACAGCGCAATCCGGTGCAGTTGCAAATAAATAAAATTACATTGAAACGCCATTTTATTTATTTGTGTTTGACTGCTGCACCCGCAGCAGGCAGGGTGATGCTCCTCCAATCCTGAGGAGGAGCTACCCCTGCTGCTCAACAAAACGCCCAAAATGAAAATGATGAAGTTGTGCAGTGGATTGGTGGAAGTATTTTTTATCCAGAACATTGAGGTGGTCTACACTCACTGTAGGTGCTTCATGCTTGCTTTTGGCTGGTTGAAATGTCCATTAGACTATTACAAATTGAAAAATGATTTGATTTTGCATCATTTTGGGTCTAATAGAAAAAAAAACAGCCAGTGGGCATTTCCTGTTCAAATCAGTCTCCTGGTGATACAATGTGAGACTTTTTATGCGATGTGACACTCTTGCTAGATTTAATGCAAAATGATTGCAAACCACACTTTAGCCATTTATGTATTTTCACAGGATTACATTTTTAAATGTTGCCCCCTGTTAGCTTGCATGTGCACAAACTACTCTCTTGTGCGTGTGTACCCTTTAATGTAAAATGGGCATTCAGTGCTGCTGTGCCCTCTATTACCCAGCATCTCATCCCTAGATCCTGCAGTCATGAAAGACTCAATGATTGTTCTGACCTAAAATGCACCTTTCCTTTCAATATTTTTGCTCTTTTATAGTTCACATCAGAGTCAGCCTACCATTTTCTTCCATTTGACGTTTACATGTGTTCCTTCAGTCTTAGACATATATATCTGAATAAGTTGTACCTTAACCTTTTCGTGGGCAATTAGATAGAACATTTCCCGTTCAATTAAAAATGAAGAAACAGGGAATTCCCAATATAGGCTCATATGGGCACATTATTGGCTGCTACATGCTTCCCGCCGGAAGTTGCCTTTCTTGCTTTGTCAATGGGCAATGTAATATCCAAATAAAGACGGCCGAGAATAGTCATTATAAACTTGCAGTGTGTATTGATGATTTCCATTAGCGTGCAATCATTGAAAGACTTTTTACTTGACCCAAATTGATTTTCTTAATTAAAGTGGATATGCTAATCGGCATCTCCAGAAATCCATTAGACAGAGGTCAAATGCGATATGTCTGTGACCTGTATGGGTATCTACGACAGCAGTTACAAATGTCGAACTCCCTGCAATGCTATATACATGTACTTGGATTTTTAGGACAAAGTTTCACTTGACAGTAGTTGTTCCTAATACACTTACCAAGACATTTCTTTCCTTTTCCTTCTATATATGTTTAAATAAAAGCTACATGATGAGCAGTGTTTACTGTAAATCATAGTGTTATTAGAGAACAGGAGAGTAATGGAAGGTGCACATTCTATGAAAAATATTTGCATTTTTTGCAAGCTGCTGCTTGCCTGAATGAGATTCTTTAAAAGTATGCAATAATTTTTAAGGCCTGCTACAATGTAAACTTTTTAGTAGGAGGGTTGTAACATATGTATATGTATATATTACCGAGTGGTGGTCGCCAGTAGGGAGCTGTAGTTAGAACCATGTTTCCATAGGAAAAGCATTTTTTGACTTGCCTATATATTTTGTGCCGTTTGATGAACCTTCCCAAAATTTCCCCAAAAATGTATGCTGGTGAATCTCATTGAGCATGGAATGTTTTTGGTTGATAGTTTGTAGTATGTTAGTCCATACATACATACAATGATGTAGCCGAGGCCGATGTAGATAAGTTGTAAAGTAGGTTTATTCAGCCTTAGATAAGTTAACAGGAAGTATTATGCTGGAACAAGCAGCCCCACCAGGAGCAGCCTCTTAGCTACTCAGCCCATACTCCAACTGCCAACCCTCATACCAGTCACACAAGCATTCCATTCATGTCAATCACACTCACATTCTAACCTGGAACACTCACACTGGCTGAGTAGCTAGATGCAGAGAAGTGCAGTAATATAAACACTAAACCCAGAATACTACACATCCTCTCCCTCTCGAATTGGTAAAACAAAAGAGAACCAGAGAGCGAAGAAGAAAACTATCCACAATCAATATACAATAGTAATATTTATCCGTAAACCCAGGGATGAGAAGGACTTCACACCACGAGAGGGTAAACAGACAAAAGCCAAGAAAGAAGGAAGAAAGAGACAGTAAACACTAACACTGACACCATCCTCCTCCTTTAATACTGAAGAAAAAGAAAAATGATATATGAGAGACGAACTCACAAACAACAAGTGAGTAAGACCTAACGTGAAGAAAACGTCTTCACGAAGGTAGACTGTGGCAACCAAAAGCCAGTCCTCGGGAGAGGAACTAAGAACACAATGGGACTAACCCATAAGCGAAGGTGTAACAAGGGACAAACCCAAGAAAACACACGCAGCACGGAAAGGTGCAGCACAATGTGGCAAAACAATTCCACTCCTCATGTGAGGAACACTGAAAATATGGGGCTACCCATAGACGAAGGTGTTACAAAGGACAGACCTGAGAACACTCGCGGCACAAGAAGGTGCAACACAATGTGGCAAAATTTTCCACTCCTCATGAGAGGAACCGAGAAAATATGGGGTTACCCATAACCAAAAAGAAGGAGGTGTAACAAGGGACAGGACCCAAGCACACACACAGCACGAACAGGTGCAGCACAATGTGTCAAACCAACACATAGGTAAGAAGTGAAGCACAACCAGCTTACACAAGACATAGAGAAAAATGTGATGCACAAGGCGTCTTACACACTGGACACAAAAGAGAAATTCGCACAGTGCGACATGCACGCAAAAACGTACAACAAGGTGTCCAACACAGGTAGAGAAGGTATAAAGTCCTAAACAAAGACTTAAACCCAATAACCCAGACATGAGGGTTAACTAATGGTAAACCATGAGGGGAAATAGGATTACAACCTAAACCCATCCCAAAAACAGGGATACAGTGATGCAAATGAGGGTGAGAGAACCCTTAACGAAAACTTTGGGCAAACATGAGTGGGAGAACACATGTACCAAAATAAAGCATTAAAATGAGGGTGAGAGAACCCTAAACGAAGAGGGTGAGAAAACCCACATATGAAAAGTGACACAAGCATAAATGCAGTGTAGACATAAGGGTGAGAACCCAACATAAGTTAGATGACACATTTCTTATACATTTCAAAATTGAACATACTGTAAGTTAAAAATATGCTTATAAATTAACCACAGTCATAGGTGTGCCTGTCACCGGGAAAAAACACCTTGCAGTTGAAACCATGGCAGCATAGCAAAGTACTTGGATGCAGGAATAATGCAAATTTCCGGTGAAAAATTTCATGTAGCAATGTGCAGGAGCTTGAACAAATACATAATGTTCCACGTTGAAGGTGAAAATAGTTTCAAACACTCGAGACTAAAACTAGTAAGTAGCTTCAAACACTCGTACCTTGCTGGCGAAAAAGGAAACAGTACCTTGCTGACAGGATTCCTGATATGACAACACCTCGGAACGAAGAAGTGATGAGGAGCACGCAGAGGCACAGGACAACCGAGGCATAATTGCGCAAAACCGGTGTAAAATGTCCCGTTTCCTGAAAAGGAAAATACTTTGCCCAAACGAAGAGCTAGAAGGTGCACTTTGGCAAGTGTCCGTTGACTTGGACTCCAACGGATGAACTGAGGAAGCGGAGACTCGTGAGGCTGGAGAGAAAACTTTATTGAGAACAGAGGTTGACAGAATGCCTGGGGGCTCCGTCAGCAGACCAAAGAAGTACGCAAAGTAAAGTCTCTGAATCCACCATTAGCAATATGGCGGGACGCACAGGAGAAGCACGCCGGGTGGCTCACGGCGCGTTCCTGCTCCCAAACGTCCTTAGACAGCGTCAACAACCCAAAAGCAGAAGACGTCACAGAAGATTAAAGGAAGGCTCCGCGCGGACAGCGCTCAAGGTGAGTTGCACGAGCCACTTTTGAATTTTAAAACAAAGCTAACTGTCATAATGAGGGGCCTTGCAAAAAAACCGCGAAAACGTCTTTTAAATCACGAAGAACATCACTCACCATGTCGGTCTCCTCCCAATTAGGCAAATATAACCCTGGTTAGGAATAAAGTAGATCCGTGACCACTGTCACAGAGGCCGCTGACAAATTAAGTAGTGTGTCTCTTCCATGTACAGCGCTAGTACTGATGAAAACACACACACGAAGATGGTAACACATCTAACATCCTGTGTGAAAGAGAGTCCTTTACTACGCACTTGTACCAAAACACAGATAGTCATTAAATACCTTGGTTTCACCGATCAGTTACGTGTTGGCACCGTTTGCTTCCAAAGGCACTAGAAATAGGATGTTGCTCTTAGCCATAAAAAGAGAAGTTGTTTCCTCTGCGTCAAATAGGCAGCTTACGAGATGATTTGCGACGCAGAAACCTTGTTTAAGATGACTTGACAGGACGCTTTTGCCAGGGCTGCCTGGTGTGTTCGGCACTGGTGGGGCTACTTAACGTGCTTGTAGAGGTTCCTTACTTTGTGATGATAGATGCTTTTTCCACTTCAGTTACAGGATACTCCCAACTCTTTATAATGGCATGCTCTGCGCAGGAAAGTCTCCAGATCGTCGCCAAGAATAATGTAGTATGTTAGTCCATACATACATACAATGATGTAGCCGAGGCAGATGTAGATAAGTTGTAAAGTAGGTTTATTCAGCCTTAGATAAGTTAACAGGAAGTATTATGCTGGAACAAGCAGCCCCACCAGGAGCAGCCTCTTAGCTACTCAGCCCATACTCCAACTGCCAACCCTCATACCAGTCACACAAGCATTCCATTCATGTCAATCACACTCACATTCTAACCTGGAACACTCACACTGGCTGAGTAGCTAGATGCAGAGAAGTGCAGTAATATAAACACTAAACCCAGAATACTACATAGTTCAAGCGGGGGCTGAGTAAAAGGGGAGGGTCAAAAAGAGTGTGTTTCCCATGTTAATTCCCATAGGAGCTTTGAACACGACTATAGACCAAACCGCTGGACAGAATTACACCACATTTGGGAGAAAGCTAGCTTTTGGTCCACAAATTGTGTTTCCAGTTTTTCGGGGTAAATCCATTGAATAGCTGTTGAGAAATTAAAGGATATCCAAATTTGTTTATCTGGGATCGCAACTACTTTGCCAATAATAACAAGCTCAAGCACGGAAACGCACAGCTCTGAGTGGCTACCAACACATCAACCAGGAAATGTTGGCAGCCATATTCGGTCTCGACTTCATCTGAGTCCACAAAAAAAAGGGAAAAAAAGGAAAAGGGGCAGGGTAGGAATAACCTGATCCCCAAGCCTTTGGTCTTGTGGTTCCCCTGGAACCCCGCCATGGCATAAAAGCATATTTTTAAAATTCACAGCGATTTTTCGCAAAATATTCGTGAATATCGCTGTGTATTTAAAAAAAAAACAAGCATGGGGTACTGTGCTTGTTTAAATTGCAGCCCCTGGGTGGGGAAGGTGCCAGGGGTATGCGGAGACCCCTCTGTGCCTCAGGGACCAGGACCACCACCTTCCCGGTGATACATATTAAAGGCTTTGAGGGGCCTTGTAGACCCCACGAGCCCCGGGGACCATCACCTCCCTGGGGCTAACTTGAATATGGAGCGGGGGGCCATGTGGACACCACTGCTCTCTAGGGACCACTACCTCCCTGGGGCTTTATTTGTTTCCAAAAAGGGAGGGAGCAGCGTGATACCACCACCTCCCTGGTGTAGGCCCATGAAAGTGAAAGGAGATGGGCTGTGGCAGCCCCTCGCCTGAAGCCAATAATGTCCCTGGCGACCACCAGCCACTATGGCCGGCTCCTGCTATGTCTCTGGGTGCCCACCCCAGGGACATGGCTGTTTGCTGTGACTTGGCAGGAGCTTTGATAGCACCCACCAAGTCAAAGCAAACACTCCACTTCCAGCAAGCAGGAGCTGACAAAAGCTCTCGCTTGCTGGAAGTGGAGATTTTGTCTGTCACCCTGCCCGCTGTCAATTGGGCAGGGAAACAGATTAAACAATTGCTCTCACATATAGGGATCTTTCCGGCATTCCATTTTTTGTTCCGGCGTTTATCCTGAAGAAAATTGCTGACATCGAGGACAGAGACACTTGGCCCCAGTCACCGCTTTGTGCGGGAGGGTCCGTATATTTTGGACATTTCCTTCACTCCCAGGACCAGATGTTGTGAAACTTCGCGAAATTGATTTCCTGTTTTTTTTAATATCACAGTACAGTATATTGGAATTCACGTATAGGGAAGGTATCGCCTTATACCATTAGTGGGCCCGTGGGACGTATTCTGTGAGGGCCCTTGAACCCAGTGTAGTGTGGTTGGCCACCTGCTTAACCGCATGCGTGCGGTGCAGATTTCCGCTCTGCGCTGCAGTTCACAAAAACCCGCGGTTCATGGCGAGCTCAGCTCGTCATGAGTGTACGAGAGGTGTACCTCATGACGAGCTGAGCTCGTCATGAGCGTCGAAGGGGTTAAGCAGCATTTCATCTTAATACCTGCATTGGATATCGGAGACTATTCAAACTGTATATATTGATCTCAAGACTGAGCCCCCCAGTTTGGTTACTTCCTGAATTATCTACCTGAATTATCAACCTTACTATAAAGTGAAGAAATTGACTCTTCGAAAGAAATTATACATAAAATTTTCTGCGCCCTGACGAAGGAACTGTGGATAGTTGTCCTTTCCGAAACGCGCGTCGGCGCTTTTTGTTTGGTTGTTTGTGTTAAGTGATTATCATTGTATTGTTTTCTTCCTTCCTTGTATTGTTTTTACTATTTGTATTGTATATTTTTGTGTAATTGTGTATGGTTGTTTGGGTGATTGCGAGAATGTTTGGATGTTTCAGGATGATTGGGGGTTGTGTTGTATATTTATATTGGCAACGTATTTAGAAATATTTCAATGAAACTTTTTTTGTGTGTATATAAAAAGAAATAAAAGAAGAAATATGTTTTTCAAATAACTCCTTTGTTTTGGGATAAAGTTGATATACATTGATCTATGGATGTTTCACCTTTAGATTTATTGTGTTTTCTAGGAGAGGTTTTGTGGTTTTGTCTGTATTTGCTTCCTGCCTCCTTCTCCTAGTATTGCTATTACCAGGGTCCCTCGCTTGTTGTTGATAGGCCCCCCGCCTGGAGCCAATAATGCCCCTGGCGACCACCAACCACTATGGCCGGCTCCTGCTATGTCTCTGGGTGCCCACCCCAGGGACATGGCTGTTTGCTGTGATTTGGCAGGAGCTTTGATAGCTTCCACCAAGTCAAAGCAAACACTCCACTTCCAGCAAGCAGGAGCTGACAAAAGCTCTCGCTTGCTGGAAGTGGAGATTTTGTCTGTCACCCTGCCCGCTGTCAATTGGGCAGGGAAACAGATTAAACAATTGCTCTCACAGATAGGGAGCTATCTGCGAGAGCACTGCCGGATCCTGCAGGAGGAGGGGCGTCATCAGGAACCGCACAGGCATTAAGGCTCCTCCAGCGGTCCTGGTGGAAAAGAGCAGAAAAGGGCAAAATAAAGGCGAGAAAGATGCAGAATTAAGGTCATCAATGAGCAGAAAGAGGCTAGATAAAGGTGAAGAATGAGCAGAAAGAGGCAGAATAAAGTTAGAAACAAGCAGAAAGAGGCAACATAAAGTTTAACAACAAGCAGAAAGTTGTACTATAGTGGTCAGAAATGAGCAGCAAGAGGCAGACTAATGGTGAGTAACGAGCAGAAAAAGGCATGATTAAGATATAGCCTTATGGCTAGAGCAGTTGACCTTGAAGCTGGGGAACCGGGTTCGAGTTTCGGCAACAACGCTCAACATCCTTTGATTCTGGGCAAATCACCTAATCAGCCCGTGCCTAACAAAAATGAATGTGTCCATCTGTGACAAAACTGGTGCTCATGTAAAGCGCTCTGATACCTGATATCTTTGGGTCTAGTTCGTGATATATAAAATAAAATAAAAAATTAGGCGGAATAAAGGTCAGAAATGAGCAGAAAGGGGCAAGATCACGGTGGGAAACGAGCAGAAAGAGCCAGAATAAAGGTCAGAAACAAGAAGAAAGAGACAGAATAAAGGTCAGAAATGAGCAGAAAGAGGCAAGATAAAGGTGAAAAATGAGCAGAAAGAGGCAGAATAAAGTCGGAAATTAGCAGAAAGAGTCAGAATAAAGGTCAGCAATAAGTAGTAAGAGCGAGATAAAGGTGAAAAATGAGCAGAAAGAGGGAAAATAAAGGTCAGAAAGAGGTAAAATAAATGTGATAAACGAGCAGAAAGAGGCAGAATAAAGGTCAACAATGAGCGGAAATAGGCAAGATAAAGGTGAGAAACGAGCAGAAAGAGGCAGAATAAAGGTCAGAAACAAGAAGAAAGGGACAGGCAAAATGAAGGTCAGAAATAAAAAGAAAGAGTCAGAATAAAGGTCGGAAATTAGCAGAAAGAGGCAAAACAAGGGTCAGAAACTATCAGAAAGAGGCAGAATAAAGTTCAGCAATGAGCAGAAAGAGGCAGTATAAAGGTGAGAAACGAGCTCAAAGAGGTAGAATAAAGGTCAGAAATGAGAAGAAAGAGGCCGAATAAAGGTAGTAATGAGCAGAAAGAGGCAAGATAAAGGTGAAAAATGAACAGAAAGAGGCAGAATAAAGGTCAGAAATTAGCAGAAATGGGAAGAATAATGGTCAGCAATGACAAGAAAGTGGCAAAATAGGGGCCACGAACGAGCAGCAAGAGGCAGATTAAAGGTGAGTAACAAGCAGAAAGAGGCAGAATAAAGGTCAGAAACGAGCAGAAAGAGGCAAAATAAAGGTCATAAACTAAAAGAAAGAGGCAGAATAAAGGTCAGCAATGAGCAAATAGAGGCAAGATAAACGTGAAAAATTAGCAGAAAAAGGCAGAATAAAGGTCAGAAACGAGCAGAAAGAGGCAAAATAAAGGTCAGAAACTAGAAGAAAGAGGCAGAATAAAGGTCAGCAATGAGCAGAAAGAGGCAAGACAAAGGTGCGAAACTAGCAGAAAGAGGCAGAATAAAGGCCAGAAAGAGGCAAAATAAAGATGATAAACAAGCAGAAAGAGGAAGAATAAAGGTCAGAAATGGGTAGAAAGAGGCAAAATAGAGATCAGAAACGAACAGCAGGAGACAGATTAAAGGTGTGAAACGAGCAGAAAGGCAGAATAATGGTCAGAAATTAGTACAAACTGGCTAAATAAAGGTGAGAAATGAGCGGGAAGGAGGCAATGTAAAGGTCAGCAATGAACAGAAAGATGCAGAAAAATGTGAGAAACGAATCAGAAAGAGGCTGACGAAGGTCAAAAACAAGCATAAAGAGCTAATATAGAGGTCAGAAATGAGCAGCAAGAGGCAGAATAAAGGTCAGAAACAAGCAGAAAGAGGCAGAGTTAAGGTCAAGAACGAGCAGAAAGTGGCAAGATAAAGGTGAGAAACTAGCAGAAAGAGGCCAAACAAAGGTAGGCAACAAGCAGAAAGAGGCAGGATAGAGGTCAGAAACTAGCAGAAAAAGTTCCGAAAAAGTGTGAGAATTAGCAGAACCTACTCAAGCCCTCATGCACCCACTCACAGAACACCTCAGACACTCTCATAGCCATTCACAGACCGATTCCGACACTCACAGACAAATTCAGACATGTACACCCACTCACAGACCCAGTCAGATGCTCATGCACCAAGTTACAGAATCACTCATACTCACACAGCTACACACAGACCCACTCCGAGACTCACATACCCACTCATAGACCCCCTCAGACAATGATACACTCACTCACAGACTGACTGTGACTGACACACTTGTGGAGGTACTCGTAAACCCACCCAGACACTCTTACACCCACTTATAGACCTATCCAGACACTCCCACATACACTCATGCACCCATACAAAGACCCTCTCAGACACTCACATACCCATTCACACACCCAGTGAGACACACTCACTCACACATCCACTGAGATACTCATTCACTCACTCACACACTCACTCTCAAAGGTTACAGGATGCAATCAGGAAATACAATTTAAAAGCCTTAGGAATTCACTTAAAAAACAAAGGTCACAGGGACTTTATAGTTAGAAAATAGATTTTGAAAAAGCATAGAAATTCAGTAAAAAACAAAGGTTACAGGGACGTTATAGTTAGGAAATAGAATAAAAACATCCTTAACAATTCGCTGAAAAAAACACAAAGGTTACAGGGCGTTATAGTAAGGCTCAGATTTCACTTTTTCAAATCCATTTAAATTCAGCAGTAATAGTTATCTAAGCTATCTATAACTTACGCTCCCGCAATGCACTGCTTATAACCTCACATATTACATCACTCATGACATGGTCAGCGACATCACTAATGACATCATTGATAACATCTCGAATGACATCACTGATGACATCATCCACAGAACCACTCACACCACATATAACCTCTCTCACACCAACTCACCCAGCCACTCACACACCCATTCACAGATCCATACAACTACTGACACTCGCTCACTCATACAGCCCCTCACAGGCTCACTCATAGACCCTTACAGCTCCTCACACACCCCCAAAACAACTTGCACACCCACTCACAGACCCATACAGCCACTCATAACCTTGCTCACACACCCATACAACCACTCCCCTTACCCATTCACACACCCACACATACACTCACGCAACCACTCACTCATCCTTGCAGCCACTCACACATTCATTTACTCACTCACAAAACCACTTACATACCCATTCACACATCAATATAATCACTTATGAACCCACTCACTCATCTATGCAGCCACTCACACAGATACTTACTGAGCAAAAGAGCAACACCAAGTTGCTCACACATAGAGCCATTTACATGCCACTCAGTCACCCATACAGCCACTCCCGCACACCTATCCACCCATAGAGCCACTCACACAGCCACTACAGTCACCAATACAGCCCCTCACACAGTCACTCACTCACCCATGCAACTACTCTCACACCCACTTATTCACCCATACAGCCACTCACAAACCCATACAGCCACTCAGACACCCACTCCCACACTGATACAGTCACAGTGCCACTGAGATGACATATATTAGAAACAGTATCACTCATAAGTAGTAAAGAGAGAATAGTAATTTAACTTATGCAGTGCCTTAGTATATATCTTTAACTCTCAGAAACTTTTGCTAAACACTTACACTCACTGGTTGATGTCATCAATGATGTCATTTGAGATGTCATCAAGGATGTCATCAGTGATGTCACTGACTTTGTTAAGCAGTGCATTGCAGGGGCATAAGTCATAGTTAGCTTACGCAACTCTATTCGCGGAGTGTATATGTATATATTTGTGTGTGTATGTGTGCATATATATATATATATCCAACATACGTCGCCTCCTTCAAGACACGACAGGGGACCCAATGGCTCATGAACAGGTGAGTTTATTTTGCAATCAGCATGACGCGTTTCGGTGAATACCTTCTTCAGATGCTGGCAACACACTGCACTGGTGCCAGCAACAGTCCTGTTTTGAATAGCGAGTGCTGCCTCCCCATTGGTGAAATTCAGGCAGGATCCAGCATCCCTCTGGGTGGATGATGGAAAATGCTACCAGGACCCAGTGTCTCTTCCCTTGGACCAAAACAACCCTCCTGTTGTGTTCAAAGCCTTCTGCAGCCTCCGTAGCGGGCGAATCCGGGGAGCAGGGCGACAATGCTACGCGATCCACCTTGAAGTCACAGTCCAATTTCTGGCCGAATAATCACCCCCCCCCGTGGCCACGGCGTTACAATCACCATTCGATACCTCGAATTTCACCTCCTGTTGCCACTGACGTGCTTGTCTCGTTAGAGCGGGTTCCCCTACTTGCGCTGTGGCCGCGCAACAAACATCCAACATATGTCGCCTCCTTCAAGACACGACAGGGGACGCAATGGCTCATGAACAGGTGAGTTTATTTTGCAATCAGCATGACGCGTGTCGGTGAATACCTTCTTCAGATGCTGACAACACACTGCACTGGTGCCAGCAACAGTCCTGTTTTGAATAGCGAGTGCTGCCTCCCCATTGGTGGAAATTCAGGCAGGATCCAGCATCCGTCTGGGTGGATGATGGAAAATGCTACCAGGACCCAGTGTCTCTTCCCTTGGATTAAAACAACCCTCCTGTTGTGTTCAAAGCCTTCTGCAGCCGGCTCCGTAGCGGGCGAATCCGGGGAGCAGCGCGACAATGCTACGCGATCCACCTTGAAGTCACAGTCCAATTTCAGGCCGAATAATCACCCTCCTGTGGCGGCGTGTTACAAGCAACATTCGATACCTCGAATTCCACTTCCTGTTGCCACTGACGGTCTTGTCTCGTTAGGGCGGGTTCCCCTACTTGCGCTGTGGCCGCGCAACAAACATCCAACATATGTCGCCTCCTTCAACACACGACAGGGGACGCAATGGCTCATGAACAGGTGAGTTTATTTTGCAATCAGCATGACGCGTGTCGGTGAATACCTTCTTCAGATGCTGACAACATACTGCACTGGTGCCAGCAACAGTCCTGTTTTGAATAGCGTGTGCTGCCTCCCCATTGGTGGAAATTCCATTACTGCAGGATCCAGCATCCCTCTGGGCGGATGATGGAAAATGCTACCAGGACCAGGTGTCTCTTCCCTTGGACCAAAACAACCCTCCTGTCGTGTCCAAAGCCTTCTGTAGCCTCCATAGCAGGCGAATCCGGGGAGCAGCGTGACAATGCTACGCGCTTCACTGTGAAGTCACAGTCCAACTTCAGGCTGAATAATCACCCTCCCGTGGCCGCAGCGTTACAAGCACCATTCGATACCTCAAATTCCACCTCATGTTGCCACTGACGTGCTTGTCTCGTTAGGGCGGGTCCCCCTACTTGCGCTGTGGCCGCGCAACAAACATCTAACATACGTCGCCTCCTTCAAGACATGACAGGGGACGCAATGACTCATGAACAGAAGAGTTTATTTTGCAATCCGCATGACGCATTTCGGTGAATACCTTCTTCAGATGCTGACAACATACTGCACTGGTGCCAGCAACAGTCCTGTTTTGAATAGCGAGTGCTGCTCCCCATTGGTGGAAATTCCAGGACTGCAGGATCCAGCATCACTCTGGGCGGATGATGGAAAATGCTACCATGACCCAGTGTCTTTTCCCTTGGACCAAAACAACCCTCCTGTTGTGTCCAAAGCCTTCTTCAGCCTCTGTAGCGGGCGAATACGGGGAGCAGCGAGACAATGCTATGCACTCCACTGTGAAGTCACAGTCCAATTTCAAATCGAATAATCACCCTCCCCCGTGGCTGCAGCGTTACAAGCACCATTCGATACATTGAATTCCACCTCCTTGTTGCCACTGACGTGCTTGTTTCGTTAGGGCGGGTCCCCCTACTTGCACTGTGGCCGCGCAACAAACATCCAACATACGTCGCCTCCTTCAAGACACGACAGGGGACCCAAAGGCTCATGAACAGGTGAGTTTATTTTACAATCAGCATGACGCTTGTCGGTGAATACCTTCGTCAGATGCTGACAACACACTGCATTGGTGCCAGCAACAGTCCTGTTTTGAATAGCGAGTGCTGCCTCCCCATTGGTGGAAATTCAGGCAGGATCCAGCATCCCTCTGGGTGGATGATGGAAAATGCTACCAGGACCCAGTGTCTCTTCCCTTGGACCAAAACAACCCTCCTTTTGTGTTCAAAGCCTTCTGCAGCCTCCGTAGCGGGCGAATCCGGGGAGCAGCGCGACAATGCTACGCGATCCACCTTGAAGTCACAGTCCAATTTCAGGCCGAATAATCACCCTCCCGTGGCTGCTGCGTTACAAGCACCTTTCGATACCTCGAATTCCACCTCCTGTTGCCACTGACGTACTTGTCTCGTTAGGGCGGGTTCCCCTACTTGCGCTGTGGCCGCGCAACAAACATCCAACTTATGTTGCCTCCTTCAAGACACGAAAGGGGACGCAATAGCTCATGAACAGGTGAGTTTATTTTGCAATCAGCATGACGCGTATCGGTGAATACCTTCTTCAGATGCTGACAACATACTGCACTGGTGCCAGCAACAGTCCTGTTTTGAATAGCGTGTGCTGCCTCCCCATTGGTGGAAATTCCAGGACTGCAGGATCCAGCATCCCTCTGGGCGGATGATGGAAAATGCTACCAGGACCAGGTGTCTCTTCCATTGAACCAAAACAACCCTCCTGTCGTGTCCAAAGCCTTCTGTAGCCTCCATAGCAGGCGAATCCGAGGAGCAGCGTGACAATGCTACGCGCTTCACCGTGAAGTCAACGTCCAATTTCAGGCTGAATAATCACCCTCCCGTGGCCGCAGCGTTACAAGCACCATTCGATACCTCGAATTCCACCTCATGTTGCCACTGACGTGCTTGTCTCGTTAGGGTCGAGTCCCCCTACTTGCGCTGTGGCCGCGCACCAAACATCCAACATACGTCGCCTCCTTCAAGACATGACAGGGGATGCAATGGCTCATTAACAGGTGAGTTTATTTTGCAATCCGCATGACGCGTTTCGGTGAATACCTTCTTCGATTGCTGACAACATACTGCACTGGTGCCAGCAACAGTCCTATTTTGAATAGCGAGTGCTGCCTCCCCATTGGTGGAAATTCCAGGACTGCAGGATCCAGCATCATTCTGGGCGGATGATGGAAAATGCTACCATGACCCAGTGTCTCTTCCCTTGGACAAAAACAACCATCCTGTTGTGGCTGCAGCGTTACAAGCACCATTCGATACCTCAAATTCCACCTCCTCGTTGCCACTGACGTGCTTGTCTCGTTAGGGCGGGTCCCCCTACTTGCGCTGTGGCCGCGCAACAAATATCCAACATACGTCACCTCCTTCAAGACACGACAGGGGACCCAATGGCTCATGAACAGGTGAGTTTATTTTGCAATCAGCATGACACGTTTCGGTGAATACCTTCTTCAGATGCTGACAACATACTGTACTGGTGCCAGCAACATTCCTATTTTGAATAGCGAGTGCTGCCTATATATTACTTAAACACACACACATAGTATTTTTATGTAGTAGCAATAGAATGATGCAATGCAATGCAATGTAAAGGTAAATGTGTATTATATGCTTTGATGCTTTGTATTGCACCACAGTGCAAAAGTCTGTCTGGTAATGACTAATATTCATAAGTTCTTCTTCACCAAGGATGGTGGTGTGTTCCAATGTCCTTGAAAGGACAATTTGATTTAGATTTAGAGTACATCCAACAACCATTCGATCACAAACAATGGGACATCATCTGAAGTCTGTGCAAGTTGCTGGAGTGTTGGGTCTGCCTAGTGCTAGTAGCCTGCCTGCCTACTCAGAAAAGGGAGAAGTGTGCCTGGCCTTGTAGGAGAAGAGACTGTCCAGGAGAGAAGCTTAGCCGTGTTTCAGAGTATGGGTCACACAGCAGAGCAGACTTGCTAACAGGAGTGTAACTGGACACGACTTGAGATATGAAGGGTTTCTTGGCCTCCTGGATTGGTTTATGTGGTAAACTATGTGAAGCTTCATCAATCACAAGCAAAAGCGTGCTGTCAGCTTCAAAGTGATTTTACAAGAGGACTTTTTCTGTCATTGACCTTGACAGGCTGCAACTCAACAGCACCACTGTTAAAAGAGGTCCCTCAACGGCCTGGAAGCTGTGACTGACGAAGACGAGTGACTCCTGTAGAGGCCAGCCATGAAGTTTTACATCCAACATCAAGACTCAAGAGGCAGGGCTGCTGCCCATTATCCCACACCCGCTGACTGAGACGTTGACTGTGTGACTGTAAAAGGTACTCCATCAATCTATGTGCTTGACAACATCCAAACAAACATTTAACAAGAGGTATGTATATAGAAACTCAGAGAATATTCTTGAATTTAGAAGATAATTGTACATGGTAGAGGGATTAATGATTGTCACTGAAATTCCTTTTTGATGAAGATATGGTACAAACTGACTGGGTTTTTGAAGAGAATGGTACTCGCACAGTCTACAGTGAGCTCGCACGTCTGCTTGATTCTTGCTATGATCTGTTTGTTTGCTGCCAGACCTCTACAGCCTGGTGTAAGTGCTGAAGAAGTTTGGTAAATAAGTTTATTTTCCTGCATTGTTTATAATCATCAACAAATAAGCTAAATTTATAATGTTCAACATGCCGAATAAGAAGAAAAAAACATTATGGGACGATTCACAGAACTAATCTGAGATAAAATCCTAAACGTACTACTTTTGTTATTCACAGAAGGCATTTAATAGTAGTAAAGTTAGGACTCCTAACTTTACTACTACTAAATGCCTTCTGTGAATACCAAAAGTGGTAAGTTTAGGATTTTATCTCAAATTCGTTCTGTGAATCGGCCCCAATCTCGTTTAAGAACAAACAACTTCTATAAAATAGAAAATTCTCAATACTTTGACAAATTCTCATGCACACGTTGGGTCTCAAATCTGATACGACATGCACTCATTGTAGCTTTACTCTCTCTGAATACAGAACATACAGCTGAATTACAAATTACACAGCTGAATTACATATCCCATATACCAAAGTCATTAAAAATCCATCTTAAACTGTATTCCAAGCTTGGAGCGATTTAGACAGATGCATACCCATTGTAAGAACGTTTCCTGTCCAAGACTACATAGACTACAAAACCCAAGACAATGCAAAAGCATCCCAGGACACGCGATATGGCTACACATTAACGCTGGCATCAGTTTGGCTTTAAAAACTGGCAAAGTGGTTTTACTGTGGTTGAGTTGAGTTTCAGTCCAACTTTCTTAACCCATTAAGGCGAGTACACGTATTTTTTAAGGAAGTCAGCTGTTTCATCAAAGTCCCCTTTTTTCAAACGAAATGTAAGCAGTTAAAATATATAATATATGTATCAAGGATTTATAAAGAGCAGCAAATTACCCATGAGGGTCTCAACACACTGGAGTTGTTAACTGCTTTTTTATTTTTATGTGAACCGAAGGGAGAGCAAGGAGAAGGCACTCAAAAAACAGGGGGGAAGACAAAGATAAAACCGTGAAAACAAAAGGAAAACAAGGAGAAGGCACTCAAACAATGGGGGGAAAAGCAAGGAGAAAACAGTGTAAACAAAAGGAAAGCAAGGGGAAGGCCCTGAGAAAACAGGGGGAAAAGCAAGGAGAAGACAGGAGGAAGGAAGAGAGTTGCAGCTGCACGGGGAAAGCTGTGTCTGGGGTATTTTCAAAGAGGTTTTGCTGCAGCCCCCATTAAGTAGGTCCTGGGAGGAGGGGGAGTGCAGGAGGGTGTGGGTGGGACTAGGCAGAGGAAGTAAAAAGCAGCAGGCAGGAGAGGCAATAAGGGAAAAACAATTAGAAAGCAATGAAAACAAGGGGAAAGCAAGAAGTCACTCATAGAACATCAGAAAACAAGGAGACAGCAATGAAACGAAGGGAAAGCAAGGAGAATGTATTAAAAAAATAGGGGAAAAGAAAGGAGAAAGCAGTGACAATGAAGGAAAAGCATGGATAAGGCACTCAAAAATGGGGAGAAAGTAAGAGAACGCAATGGAAATGAGGGAAAAGCAAGGAGAAGGTACTCAAAAAATGGAAAAATCAAGGAGAAAGCAGTACAATGAGGGAAAAGCAAGAAGAAGGCACTCAAAAAGTTGGTAAAAAGCAGGTGGGAGTCAGGAGCAAGAGCGATGCAGCAACACAGGAAGAGCTGGGCCTGGGGCTCTTTTCTATAGCCAAATTCCCTAACGTGTCAGGAAGACTATGTGTGTCTCCTGCAACCAAAGATAGCAACTGTGAACTTTAGGCAATTTGTCACTAGCTCATTTTAAATTGAAGGGATGAAGAGTGGTTAAGGATCTTTGAAGATGATGGTGTCACTTGCATATTGTATAATGTATATTGTTGAACATCTGTAAGATGGTTACATAAACTGCCCCTAATATGGGAAGAAAGGATCTTAATGTTAACAGTGTTGACATGAGGTTCAATTAGAACTTTGCTAGAGCCCCGTAGTTGTGTTTTGTAGAACCACGTAACTGAATCTTCATTACTATGTGTAGAATTGAATTTTGCTGTAAGATTAAAGTCCTTCTCTTTTTAATAAGACAAACCCTCGGCTGGACAGTAAATTCAGTGGCTGGCGGCATGGCTTGTGGGTGGCAAGGCAGTGTAGTGGGGAGGGAGTCATATGTGGGGGGTATGCGCCCGGGTGTGGAGGGAGTTGGAGTGTGCAATATAAAAATAATTAAACTTACTTTGCCGCCGGGTCCTGCGTCTCTGCTCCTGATCTCCTCGTCTTAGAACAGGAAGCAAAGCCAGGCCCCACTGACCAATCGTGTTGTGATTGGTAAGCACCCAGCCTCCCCTGACCAATCACAATGCTGCAATGTGGCGTTGTGATTGATCTCAGTGCCTTGGCACGGTGCTCAGCCAGGGACTAGAGGGGTGGGCATGTTCTCCTTGCAGGCTATAATGCAGCCTGCATGGAGAACAGGGAAAGTGTGCATGACTGGTTTGGGCAGCCCAAGAGGGCAAACCACTCCTCCCCTGCCCTACTCCGATAGCAGAGCAGCCCTGACCACCCGCCCACCCGCCCGCCCGCAAAGCTGCATGAATCATAAAATAACAATAACTTAAAGTTCTTATCATTTTATGTTTCATACTTTGCACTGCGTAAAAGCGGTGGGGTCGCTCCTCCGCCATAGCGGAGGGGCCACTCCTGAGTAA
Source organism: Lissotriton helveticus (assembly GCF_964261635.1). Lineage (NCBI taxonomy): Eukaryota > Metazoa > Chordata > Amphibia > Caudata > Salamandridae > Lissotriton > Lissotriton helveticus. The sequence continues at coordinate 815,775,984 of NC_136069.1, forward strand.
ATTATTAAGTCTATTGTATCACTGCTTCAGCTTTCAGCCTCTACCACCAACCCCCACTATTTTCCTGTGAAGTTTGACAGCTTGCCATGGCTACCTGAGAGTCAAGTGTGGAAGTGGTTTACTTAAAGAATGAAGATCCAAAGCAGGACAGACCCCAAAACTCCAGTGGCAAATGTCTGCTATTTCCGTAGTTGTGGTCCAGTAGCTCCTACTTTCCCTGTGGACTACTGAATAGGATCTGACAATTACCTATGACAGACAGTGGAGCTATACCCTGCACTTCTGATTATTTACTCACTCTGTTCAGACAGCAGAACCTTCTTACATATATGTTAATGTTCAAAGGACAGGTGAAATAACTATACCTAATCAATTAAATAGAAAGAAATATGATTTGAAGCAATTAATGTTCTTAGCTATTCAGAAAAGTCCTTCCACAAACTTCTGGCCACCATTATTCAATTGATATAATCTCATCTCTATGCAGGCTTAGCTGTCTTCTACATACTACCTGTGACGGAAAATGTGGTCAGAGAGAATTTGGGTGGATGTGAGATAATATTGAACCTGAAGAAAATCTGTTTGGGATTGCATATTAAGCATTGTCTTTATCTGTACAGTCAGGAAATGTATCTCTTAAAACGCTGAAATAGTTTTATTTTGTGTTATTCCTTAATAAATATGTTGCTTCCACTTTACTTGTATCAGGAGCCAGAAAGTTGATGTCTAAGCAACTCCCCTATGAAACTAAATAAAGGGGGCACTGCTTAACACGCAATATTGTTTTTTTAGTGCTTCTCGCACCCTCTAGCTCCTTGCAAAGTTCCTTTTTGCCCCAGCCAGACCCGCCATTAGCCATTGATGTACCTCAATAGATCCTCATCCACTGATACATTGAGTATCAGGCCTTTGTGTTATTATCCCCTTTCGTTATAGTTGCACTATAGAGGCCCTGACCGACCACTACCCAGTAGGGCTGTATTCTCTCACAAGACCACGCAGAGTGTAGAAAATCTCCAACCTCCCCACAACCCATATTGCACCTAGAGGAGTCCATCCTCCACATCTTCTGGAGGAAACACCCTGGTGTTCCAGATGGCACCCGGCTGTCATTTATATCACTCTTAGAGCCTGGAGCGCTTACTTTCACGCCCCGTACTCGAGGGGCTCAACTTCTCTTTCCCAGGTAGACCTCAGCTTTGTCAACACCTCCAGCGAATTAGCCATTATATTCATGTATATTAGAGAGATTGTCTTCTTAGACAGTGGTTCACCCAACACCCTATCCTCCAGGGGCGAGGAGTCTCATTGCTCGTCTCCACTAGTGATATGCATTGCAAGGGATAACCTTCCTTATTAATACATATAAGTCACCCCGGGTGTAGGCTGTGGACAGCCCAGAGGGCCGGGTGCAATGTATTTAAAAAGTAGGTCATGTACTTTTAAGGTTTACATGTCCTGGTAATGAAAAACTTCTAAATTTGCTTTTCACTACTGCAAGGCCTACCTTTCCCATAGGACAACATTGGAGTTACCTTATTTCATTTTATAAGTGTCATTTCCAATTGAGAACAGGTTACCAGATCATGTTTGGTGTGTCTGTCATTGGAATGTAAAATACTAACTTATGGTGAAGTCTTATTTCAAATTACAATTCTGAAAATGACACTTATAAAAATGCCTGCAGCCTGTCTCTGAGTAACATGACAGGTGTCGTTGACAGTTGGGTTTGTGTATTCCTCCTAGACAACCACACACAAAGAGGAGCCTAGGTGTGACTTGATGGGTTGTGAAGCCGATTGGTACATGCTGAATTATGAATAACAATATTAAATCATAATGCTTAATCTGCACTTTATCCTTCTATCTGGGATGCTACAGACGGGAGCAGTATTTCATAGTTTCACACGCAGCAGCTGTAAAGCTAGGTTAAATAGACAGGTGTCGTTGACAGTTGGGTTTGTGTATTCCTCCTAGACAACCACACACAAAGAGGAGCCTAGGTGTGACTTGATGGGTTGTGAAGCCGATTGGTACATGCTGAATTATGAATAACAATATTAAATCATAATGCTTAATCTGCACTTTATCCTTCTATCTGGGATGCTACAGACGGGAGCAGTATTTCATAGTTTCACACGCAGCAGCTGTAAAGCTAGGTTAAATAGTATGGTTGATTAGCGGCATCCCTGGCATGTTCCTCTAAGCAATTGTATGTCAGTGATTGTGGGACTGTATAAAAAAAGTAAGGTGAGAGTTGTTATGTAGTACCCAAATCAACTTGATGACATTGTTGTCTAAACCATGACATTAAAGTGCCTTGTGTGATTTGCATCACAGATACATAGCTCTAGAACAGTAGAAATCTGAATATGTACATAAACCCAGTGATGTGATTCAGGATTGTTGCCAAAGGTAGATGGAACATGGGTAGGTAGCCCAATTGAGAATGTCAGGAGATTTCCTCTTCGGGTCATTTCTGGATTGCAGGAAGGTTGGGAAGAGTTGATACTGTTTGGGATATTGTTCCACGTCCTGAGAACATAGATAGAGAAAGGCCATCTTTGGGAATTGGTACTATTTCTGATAGCTTTATATGTGATGTTGCTGGCATTGTAACTGGATTGGAGCATAAACATAAACCTCCATTTTAGCCCTTCAAACATTTTTTCAATGTCTAATTATACTGCCATCCATGGATCACCAACCGCTTCAGCGACTCTGAGGATTTCACAAATGAACCTTGAGTTGGAAGCGACGTCCCCCATTCATGCGACCATTCTAATCTTTTTAATGATAGATGTATCTCTCCCACTAAAATGTTGAAACTATAGCAAGCCCATTTCAATCTGTATTCATTAATAAAATCAGTATTTAGTTACTGATTTTGGAGTTTGTCTGTCTAGATTAGGTGTCCCTATTATTGCTGCATTTGTAAACCTGATAACTATTTCAAATTGAGAGAGAAAATGAAGCTTCAGGGGTAGGATATTCTTGTAGCACTCACTGGAAGCAGTGGGGACATCACCTTATTCAGAAAACAAATTGCAGCTTTATTTCCTTTCGCCATATTGGGATATTTAAAGGCATTCTATTCTGCATGGCATGATAAGAGAGAATATCAAAAATATACACATTTAATTCTTAAGTTGTAGGTGTTCCCTTTAATGGTTATAATTCCTTATAGTGATGTAAAGATTTTCCCACATTTTATTTCTTTTTTGTGATAGATTCATGTTTTTTGGTCAGGCATTAATCACGACTTTTGATTTTAATACAATTATTGATATGACATACTTAGGTGGTTATTGTGACATTCTCATTTGTCTTCCATTCGCTTTAATATACAGCACGCGGCACTGGCGCAGTCGACTTTAGCTCCTGACTAACTTGACAACATGCTGAGGATTCTTAAGGAGCCTAATCGCACACAAATTGTTCCCTTCAGTGACTGGGACTACAATAGCATTGATTGCTGTTTGACACCCAAAAATATTTTTGCTTTTAGCCAATGTTTTTTTTTCTTATATTGTCAAGGAGCCAGCATCTCTCCATATAATAAGATTTTAGAGAAAAATGAAAAAACAAAACAAGCATATTGACAAAGCCAAAGCGCTTGCAATCAACGCCAGACCTACTGGCTTTGTCAGTGCTTGCTAATATGTGTTTAAAGTGTATGCTCGTTTTCGGCCTTTAAATAACTTGCTAATGTTTTCCATGTTTTACTCCCATCAATGGGACATTTGGTTACATTCCCCCAAGTGTCCAATATCGATCCTCACCTACGTAATTAATCTTATGCTCTAATTTCGGCTGGGTAGCTTTTTGATTGCCTTTTCATCTTTTTTTTTAATGTTAATTGATCATTGTCCCCGAAACCAATATATCTTTGATAACATTAAATAAGAAGATACTATTTGTACATTTGTCATCTGACAGCTGAATCTTCAACCTGTGACCACCCATATGATTTCTGGCCTCTGCTCCTACAATAAAAAAAGTCATCAAATAAGGGCATATCCCGAGATATCATGTGGACCAATTTCTCATTTTTTTAATCTTATTTAGCAGTTCCCCATGCCTCCTGTGATAGTTGATTCTTGAAAAAATACTTATTTTGACGTTGGTGCCATATTTTATACCAAATGACCTGTAGAAAGTACTTCAAGCATCCTAGGTGTCTTAAGTGACCAGTTTCATAGTTAAAGTAACGGACTTGTGGTTCAATGTGAAACCAATATGTAAGATATAGTCATCTTCCAAAAATGAGATGATCACTGTCAACAAAATAGTTCAGCTGCTCAATTTCATGGTAGAGCTTTTAACCATTTAGGGGCCTATTCACAAAGGTAAATTGACACGAGTAAAACCCATGTGAGTTTGCTCTTACACTTTTGAGTAACTTTACCACTTTGGGCGATTCAACATTTGAGTTACATGTCTCTATCTCATGAAACAGAGGCTAAAGCCAAATGTTATGAGTGTAAAATTACTACTGCCAAAAAGCAGCAGTAGTAAGTCCAGCACCACAAGTGGCCAACCACTGTTAGTGCAAACCCTCTTATAGAAAATAATTGAGAAAGGGGCTTAAAATTAAACCATGTACAAAATGTCATATTACATAAAATAATTTAAAATAGTTATGAATATAATTACATTTTATTTATTGTAAAAAAAACATTCAATGCAACAAAACACTCACTCATCTGCAAATCCAAGGATACCACTTTAGCTTAGTGAAATCTGCAGTTTAAGCCCAATCCCTCGGAATGTTGTGCATCTCTTTATAGTAACCTTTTCCACATGCACATTTACTTTTTTATTGAACACACCTTATTTCTACAGTCCCTCATTAGCTAACACATGTTAATGTGCCTTCGGGGAAGCACTGTGTGCAATATGCCGATCACAGGTTCTAATTCTACCTAGATTGATTAGATGTTTATGAGGCTGTTGCACAGTTCCCTGTGTAACCTACAGGTCATAATTTCAATCCTAAACAATAGTTCAGTGGGTTATGCACCTGCTTTAAACATCTATATGTGATTTGCTCTGGACTAGAAAATAAATTCTCCAGACTTTGACAAATCGAATGCCCAAGAAGTGGTTACAATGTTTGCTAGCAGTGTGTGTTAAGTCAATCAATCAATCAATCATGCCATTTGTATAGCGCACTACTCACCCGGGAGGGTCTCAAGGCGCTTGGGGGGAGGGGTATGCTACTGGTCGAACAGCCAGGTCTTGAGTTGTTTCCTGAAGGTGAGATGGTCCTGGGTCAGCCGAAGGTGGATGAGGAGGGAGTTCCAGTGAATAATTAACTCCAGTTAAGTGAAGTTTAAGTTCCAGTGAATAATAGTAACTCTCTCTTGGACAACGCACTTAACGCCACATGTATACAGTTTCTAAGCACTGTATATAATAGATGTTACTGTTAACCCTGTGTGAGAAATTGGGTTGTTGGTTTCCTGTGGTAAGTCCTAGTTAAGCAGCAACAACAATCCTTGTCAGCATAAGGCACAAGCACACCCCAAATTAACCTGTGCCCAACCCCCTGGTAGACTGGCACAGAGCAGTAAGGCTTAACTTAGATGCAATGTGTAAAGCATTTGTGCAACACTTTAAACAGTAATACAGTGTAAACACCACACAAAAATGATCCCACAGCAGGTTTGAAAAATACAGCTGAATTTAATAAATAAAACAAGACCAAAACAACAAACATCCAGTCAGTAGAACTGGAGTTATTAATTTTGAAAGAATAAAGTACAAAACAGCCCCTAAAATCATAAAGTGCCAGCTGTAGCTATCTGGTCGCGCTGGATCGGCTCAAAGTCAAAAGTTCAGTCTGAAGTAGGAGAACCCAGGGCAGATACAGTCCCAGATTAACCCCGCTGAAGTTTTACTTTGACAAGTTTTGTGCCAAGAGTCCGGTTTGCGTTAAAGAGAGCTGTGAGCAACAAGGAGAACATCATAGGAGGCTTGGAGAAAAAAGCAGGGTGGGCTGGTGCTTTGTATTGGGGGTCCCCTGTGAGCGGTCGATGCTGCAGTGCAAAGAGATCGGCTGGCGGCGCTTGCGCTGATTTTCAGTGAGAGTGACGCGGTCTACGCCTCAGTTTGCCGTTGCAAAGAGCCCAAAAGCTTGATTTAAGAGTCCATAAGACACACCAAGGGTCTAGGACCTGAGAGACACCACTTAGTGGTCAGGAACTCGCTGCAGCTTGGTCCAGGAGTTGTTTGGGGAGCCCTTTATGTTCCCTGGGCTCAAATAAGCAGGCCAGCAGACTAGCCCTTGGAGACACTCTGGGGTCCTGGGTTCCTCCTTAAGCAAGATGGCAGCAGGGAGCAGGTCAGCACAATAGGGTAACAGTTTATTCAGAGCAGCAGTCCAGTGGAGTGACAGTCCTTTCAGCATCACACCAGTCCTTCTTCCTGGGAGATTATCCACAGGCCCAGAAGTGGCAGTGATTTCAGCAGCAATGGAGTCCTTCTTTCTGGCAGAGTATCAACTGGTCCAGAAATATACTGAAGAGTTGGATTTTGAGGTCCAGTATTTATACCTAGTTGTGCCTTTAAAGTGAGGGGAAGCTTTTAGGGGTTTCCATTTGAAGCCCCCAGCAATCCTGCATGTTCTGTACCAGCTCCTGACTAACTACAGGGGGCCTGGCAAATGATTTATTTTGCCAGTTCGACAGGGCAGTTTACAAAGTGCACCCACAGGCTGCAATGGAAAGCCTTAGACATGTTTAAAGTGCTACTTAAGTGGTTGGCCTCATCATTGCTGCAGGCCCACTATTAGCATTTAATCTACAGGTCCTGGACACATGTAGTGCCACTTTACTAGAGACTTATAAATAAACTACATATGCCAATTGGAGATAAGCAAATATTATCATGTTTTAAGTAGCAAGCACATGCACTTTATCACTGAGTCCTAAGGCCAACGGAAACTAGATAAGTAAAAATTGAGGGGGAAAGCAAAAAGTTTGAAAGAAAACCAGCCTAAGGCTGACAGTTCTAGCATGTGCCCCCCCCCCCTCCAGCTGAAATTAAGGAGAACTACCCAATCACTTGGGAGTTCTCATCACTAAAGCGGTAGAACCTGGATAAACCATCACATTGGTATGGTCTGATCCAGGGCAGTGTTCCACTCTCAAGTTCATTCCCTGTAAGGGGAATGGACCACCTCAACGGTTTGGAATTTTCACCCCTCAACTGCATGAGCCATTTAAGGGGTCTGTGGTTAGTCTGAACATGGAAGTGAGTGCCAAACAGGTTTGATCTCAGTTTCTTCAGTGCCCAGACCACAGCGAAGGCCTTCTTTTCAATTGCACACTACCTCTGTTCCAGTGGAAGTAAGCTCCTGCTAATGAAGGATACAGGCTGGTCCAGGCCCTCTTCATTTAACTGCTCTAAGACAGTGCCTGTGGCATGCTCTGAAGCCTCTGCCTGCACTATGAACTCCTTAGAGTAGTCAGGAGCCTTTAGTATAGGTGCTGTGCATATTGCCTCCTTGAGAGTATCAAAGACGGCGAGGAAAGGAGTTGGCCTAATGGCTAGGGCGGTCGACCTCGAATCTGGGGAACTGGGTTTGAGTCTCGGCAATGACGCTGAACATCCTGTGATTCTGGGCAAATCCCTTAATCTCCCAGTGCCTAACAAAAATGAATGTGTTTGGAGCTGCCTCCGATGTACGCCAACCTTGTACATAGGGGGCAGCGTCAAAATTAGTGGGTGTTGCGGTGGAACACCCACTGCCCACCCCTTAACCATAACGTGAAAAGGGCCTTATTTACAAGGCATGTTAATTTGCTTAATGCTGCCTTGTAAATAACAAAAAGCGAAAAGAAACAACAATATCTCAACTGGTATCATTAAGGGGGGAAACATCCTTTACAACGAAACTTTTAAAACGCAGTGCTTTTACAACGCAGGTTTTACAACAAAAACCATTACAACGCATTGCGCTGGGGGGCGCTCTAGGATAGGGAATAGATTTAATTTACTATCCAACACCTTCCCTTGTGTCCACGGGGACTGGAGTTGGAATAGTAAATTAAACTATTCACTATCCAGCACCCCTAAGCGCTATGCGTTGTAAAGGTTTGCGTTGTAATACTTGCGTTGTAACAGCATGCGTGGTAAAAGCATGCGTTGTAACGTCATACATCCCATTAAGGGAGTCAGTTAACCCGTTAACCCAACGGCCAACGGCAGCATGCAACGGGTTAAACGAGTATGCGCAATACATTACAAGGAAAGAAGAAGGAAGACTCTTCACAAAAATGTGCACATGGCATCATATATTTAAAGTAACAAACGAAAAAAGGGTACATTGTAACAGCACTCTAGGCATAGAATGCAAAGGCTGCCCGAATTGGACTTGGTGCACAATTGTGATTGTGACACAAATAAGTGGCGACGCAAGTGACAATGTGTAATCAGCGAAAAGGCGCAAGGTGACAAAAATAGTGCAATATGTACAGTGAACTTTGTGGTTCAAAGGAACGATTTACAATATTAGGGTATGTAATGACTAAGCGATTTAATTGAACCACAAGAGGTTTGGCGCCATTAGTTAAGCTGAGGAGTCGACCACGTTTCGATCCTAGTGAGTCAGGATCATCTTCAGGACCGGGTAGCCGGATGGGCAGTGCTGTACAGGGAGGGAAGAAGAGGGGTCAAGGTGTGGAGGGGGACGGCGGGAAGGCGCGCGTGAGTAGAATCAACGCAGGCAGCCGGGTCTGCCTGAGGGTCAGGGTGGATGGACAGAGCATGGTCGAGGGGGGCAGATTGGCACAGCGAACAACGTCTGCGTGAGGATGAGCCGGTGACTGAAAGAATGGAAAGGGACAACAGGGGTAGGGAGCCACGGCGCACATAGCAAGATTAGCGCAGGGCATGGAAAAGAAAGTGTGAGTCTACCTCAGGGGAACACGGTCCCGTGTCCACAGTCCAGGTGGGGAGGCTGTTGCTGAGGCGCCGGGTAATGCGTGGAGGTTCAGGACTTCCAACCTCTGGGCTCTGGGATGTTGTTGGTAGGGCTCTGCCTGGACGTATTTGGAGCCTCAACGTGCCCCAGGTATTGCGTGTTGGAGGGGAAATCTAGGGCGAGAGTCACTGAGAGAATCAGCAATGGGCCAAGCTGGAAGGCAGGCTGTGCGGGGGATTAACGTTTGGTCTATTTTACCGGTAAGTACGGTGTTAATCCAGCAAGTCGGTCGAGGATCAGCGTGGATGAATCTAGAGCCTCGACGTGCCCCAGGAAATGGATCCGGGGGGGGGAGAACCTAGGGCAAGAGTCATGGGGAGAATCAGCATGGGGCCGGACTGGAGTCGAGCAGCGTGGGAGAAAAGGAGTGATGCTGGACTTACCATTATTTTGGAGCTAATCCAACATGTAGGGGGACACTCCGGTCAGCGTAGAACCCAGTTTGGGGAAGACAAACAGCGTTAGCCGTTCAGATTAGGATACGGGCATTTCCGGGTACTGTGACATCCCGAGGTCGCGCGCTATTTTAATATGCACTGCAGGCCTTGTAGAATATCAGCACAGTCCTTGTTTGGGCTTTAGATGGCATGTTTTCTGAGTATTCACTTACCCTTGAGTGTATTAGTCCTGGAACTAGGATTCCACAATAAATACCAGGTTAATTATTTGTTTTCACATAGTTAAGGAAATGTTCTGTGTGTGTACAAAATTACCCCACCTTCTGTTATACTTGCTTCAGCTACAGGGAAATGGTTAATTTACTGGCTGATTGCAGTGGCTGCAGCTATAAGCTCTGCAGACTGACCCTGTAACCACTGTGTCTTCCATGGCCAGTTGAGAGGTAACAATAACTTATATTTCTGAGATGTGTCCAATGAAAGCATTCTTATTCTCAGGTTGGTGTTGGAAACTCGGCATTCTGAATCAGTATGCTCCCCCCACCCCCGTTCCACAGCAATGCTAAGGAAGGGCAATTAAATACTAACCCTAATTTATGATGTGGAGAGAGAGCAACCAGTTACTGGTGGGTATCCTGTCAGTTTGCACAGTGAATTGAAGGCCTTCTCGTCCACAGGTCTGCTGGGTTATCATATGACAGCAAAAAACTACCAAATACCAACATAAAGCTGCAAGGCCAATGGGGAGTCTTGGACTAATTGATTTGTGATATGTGATGAACTATATTTTGGGTGGATCTCTTATTCACTAGAATAATTGTAATTGCTAGGGGATTCATTGTTATGATGCTAATTCTTATTCGCATCGATTAGCAGAAGAACATGACGTAATGAATATAAAATAGTTTAAAAAGCAAAGTTTCTAAGTGCACGATTCTTAGGGTTCAGGTTAGGCCCTATTATTTTACCCATTAAGAGCAGGAGATTCTCTGCCAGGTCTGTCCGATTCTAAGCACACCCACACTCCTATAAGTAGTTCATGGATGAAGGGGGGAAATACCTGTTCTGTAATGGTCTTGGTTTCCTTTTTAAACTATGGAAATCTACCTGGTGTCACTCCCAAAAATGTGATTTTTGCAGCAACCTAATAACAATTCCTGTCAGCTGATTAAGTTACCTATCATGTCACTATTTTCAGTTTTGTTTACTTGTTTCTACCTAACTCTGATTTTGAACCCATTTATTCTTGCAAAGAAATAAATCCTCTGGTCAGTGAGTTCTGATCTATATATATAAAAACGAATGTATATCTGTCTGTCTGTTTGACCTTCATGCATTACTACACCATTCATCCGATCGCCATGAAACTTTGGGAAGTTGTTGAGTACACTCCCGCAAAGGTTTCTGGCATAACAATTTTTTTTAACTATCGGCAAACCAGGTCCCTCATAATCTTTCGGATACTGATGCATGCACCAGACGGAAAAACAAAAAATGGTATATCCACAAGCACTCGAATAAATTAATAGAACTAAAACACCATTCATCCGATCGCCATGAAACTTTGGGAAGTTGTTGAGTACACTCCCGTGAAGGTTTCTGGCATAATTTTTAAAAAAAATATCGGCCCCCGAGGGCCCTCATAATCTTTCGAATACTGATGTAGGCACCAGACGGAAAAACAAAAAATCGCCGTGAAACTTTGGGAAGTTGTTGAGTACACTCCCGCGAAGGTTTCTGGCATACATGTTTTAAAAATATTGGCAAACCAGGGCCCCTCATAATCTTTCGAATACTGATGTACGCACCAGACGGAAAAACAACAAATTGTGTATCCACAAGCACTCGAAAAAATAAATAGAATTAAAACACCATTCATCTGATCGCCAGGAAACTTTGGGAAGTTGTTGAGTACACTCCCGCTAAGGTTTCTGGCATAACATTTTTTAAAATATCGGCCCCCCAGGGCCCTCATACTCTTTTGAATACTGATGTACGCACCAAACAGAAAAACAAAAAAACGTGTATCCACAAGCACTCGAATAAATAAATAGAATTAAAACACCATTCATCCGATCGCCATGAAACTTTGTGAAGTTGTTGAGTACACTCCCGTGAAGGTTTCTGGCATAACATTTTTTTCAATATCGGCCCCCCAGGGCCCTCATAATCTTTCGAATACTGATGTACGCACAAGACGGAAAAACAAAAAATTGTGTATCCACAAGGACTCGAATAAATTATTAGAATTAAAACACCATTCATCCGATCGCCAGGAAACTTTGGGAAGTTGTTGAGTACACTCCCGCGAAGGTTTCTGGCATAAAACATTTTTAAATATTGGCCACCCAGGGCCTTCATAATCTTTTGAATGCTGATGTACGCACCAAACGGAAAGACATAAAATTGTGTATCCACAAGCACTCGAATTAATAAATAGAATTAAAACGACAATTTGAAATGTTTTCTATATTAAAATGAATAGGTTTCAATAAAAATGACACAATGTATATTGAATGTTATCATAACGAGTTTCCTTGAATTTCCTTTCTTTGGAGATCGCAGCAACACGCGACGGGTAAGCTAGTCTTCAATAACATTCATCCATTTCTCTGTGTTCATAGCATAAAGGAAATTTAAAAGCAAATCTATATACCTTTTCCATGTGTAGAATGAAACCAAAGCAAGGAGGCAATATTTACATGTTATCTTACTCAAAAATCCAAGTGTACACAAGGAAAATGTCGTGGTGTATTTCAACTCCAGACTAACGTATCTTAAACATAGTGTAAAATTTCACAACTGGACTGCGGGTGTCCAAAGCATCACAATTAGGTCTGTTTTTACACATAGTTTGTAAGCTGGAAACTCGTAAGTATATAGCCTCAGGCAGGCTGTCAAATAGCAAGATAATGTCCGATATACTAAGGAAGAGCAACTTAGCATAAGATAACTAACTCCTAATGTCCAGTGATGTAATGACTCACACGTGGGCTGGAATGACTTGCACGTGGGCTGGAAACAGAAGACTGGAAGCAGTAGGTAATCACTGTTAAATTACTAAAGTAAGGGAGAAGCGATGTCACGCCTTTACAGACGCCCAGGAAGGGTCCAACTCCAGGCCATAGCTCAACAGACGATAGAAATCGGATGAGGCGAGGAAATAGTAGTATACAGATTGCAGGCATCTCAAATGAGTACTCGTCAAGGCTTCCACTAAACGGCAAAAATAGCGAGAGGAGTCACAGCTTCCAATGCATGCCACAGCTTCCAAAGAATGCCATAATGATCATACAATAATCATATGCAAGTTAGGTGTCCCCCATAAGATGTAACGCAGAACAGACATATACATATTTAAAAGTTTTTGGGAAAGTGACGCATCATTGGCAAATTAAGTGCAGAGTCCAAAATGTGTCTAGATCCCTATGCACCGGCAACCCAGGGGTAAAATTGATGCATTGGGATTGGTAAGCAGAACATACCCAGAGCACTTTAGCAAGCTCAAGTATGCCATGGAGCTACTCATACTGCAGCTCGGAGCAGAAAGAAGATGACAACCCCCACCACCACCATTTCCACCATCACCACGGAAGCAGCGCAGGAGAAGGGAGTAGATATCCAGAGGATACCCTCATTGACCTCTTGGAAGAGGAGGTTGTAGGAGAGTAGGGTCTGCTTTCCTATGGTCACCCCACTTTTTGCTTAACTGGTTTTCGACTTTAATATGGCTGTGGGCCTGCTACTCAGACCCACAGCCCAGCTGTTCTCTCTCTAAATTCATACCATGTACTTTAGGTACATCACCAATTGGGGAATGGGTCACTCTTGTGAGTCCCTGTACAGTGTACCATAGGTACCCAGGGCATAGGTGCACCCAAGGCCACCAGGGGCTGCAGCATATCTTATGCCACCCCTGGCTGGCCATCCAAACTGACACAACTGGCTGATCACTCAGCTGGGGCAAGGTCGTGTAATCACCCCTTGCTTAGGTATAGTATTCCTATACCTACCCTTATATATAGACACATATGCACCTATAAGTCACTCCTATGGCCGGCCTTAACAATCCTGAAGGCAGAGTGCTTGGTTTTATGTTAGATGAGGCTCTAGCATGAGCTGAGTATGTCTGCAGCTTTCGGAACCATGTCCTTATAAATGTTTTATGATATAGCCACACCATATACTCTAAAGTGCATCGTAATCCTCGCGGTTGAATGCTAACTTTGGTTTGGCTGTATCAAAACATGTCGTGGAAGGTGTCATACACTTTGGAATACTACCCCCTCGCCAGTTCTGGCGACGGGGGTAGCATTCCCCCCTACTAGAGGGAGAAGACATGTTGTTCGTACTAATCCCGGTTAAAGTTAACCAGAGCCTCAGCATCACAAAATGGATGCTGCTGCCACAGACACAAGTCTGACCTCCTGCTGCTGGGAGTCCTTCCAGCGAGGGAGGCTTGGACAATAGGTTTCCTGTCTGGGGAGGGGCTAGCACCACCCCAGACAGGACATAGTGTATTGGGGCAGGGAGGGCTGAATGAAATGAGACAATGGCTGGGGCACACAAGGTGTCCCATGCATAGTCCGGTTCAAACCGGTGCTGGGGCACTCCAGCCCCAGCTCTGGCGCAAAACTGGACAAAGAGAAAGGGTTGTAACCACCCCCTTTCCTGGTCCCACCCATAGGAGGGAAATAGCAGGTAATCCAGCCCACCAGATTAGTATATAGGAAGGAGCTGAGTCAAGAGACTTTAGATTTATCCTGAATTGAAACTTGAAACAAAACTCTGGACCTTCGACGTACCTACTTGAAGATAGAAGACTGAAGAATCTCCCTTGTGGTCAAGGAGTGACCACCCTGTACCTACAGGCACCATCCAGCGATCAGCGGTTTACTTTGTCGACGCTCCCGCCGGAGCCCGAGCACAAAGTCCGACAAGAGCCAGAAATCCAGACTTCTCTGACCTCGATCCACAGTCCGTGCAAAGCTGAGACCGGTGGAGGCGACGAGATACGTGGGACCGGCCATCTTGAAAAGACTGCTCCTTGCTACTTGTGCAGCTTCTGAGGCACCCTTGAAGTTGTGCATTTGGGATTAAGAAGCTCCAGCCCCGAGCATTAATTGCACCGAAGATCAGCCCTCCACACTCCACGAGTTCTGCGTGGGGCCCTTCTGCATTTTCCTGCTCGACGCGTCTGTCCAGTTACTTGCCTGTTGGCTAGTGGCCTCTGTGACGACGAACCTTTGAATCTACACTGCCTGCGGTTGCTCCAGATGGGCCTGTGCTTCCCTGCAAAGGAGAAGCCCCATAGACCTTGCTGGTCTATCCCGAAGCAAATATTTGATTCCTGCATGGGTTGCATTTGCCAAGGCCTGTTGACTCCAATCCGGAAGCCAACGCCGCCAACAGCGAGATCCTTTGTGGGACAGTCCATATCCAGCTCCTGGTTGTCGTCGACGCCTCCTGGTCCACGTGGCTGCAGAGTCAAGCTTCACGACATCACCTGATTGCTTCACGACATCACCTGATTGCTTCACGACATCGCCTGGTTCCTTCCTGGTTCCATCCTGAACACTGACTAGTGACCCAGACTCTGTCCCCTCTGCTTTCAGGTACTCTTCATCCCTGATCCGCCCTTGGATCCACCCGGACACTTCTCTCCTGGTCGCCTGCAGCATCTTTCTTCACGGCTCCATAGGATTCAGCGACAAAACCCTACACACTTTGACACCTATGCACCTGCTTCCTGTGGGTGAGGTAACGCGAGTATTTCGGTACTCCTGTGGGTATTGACTATCCTAGTGTCTAAGTTTCAAGTAGCTTTCTCCTAGTCCATCCGGAAGTGTCCTAAACGAACTAGTTTCCATTTCTTTCGTTCCCATTCTAACTCTATGGTAACTCACGTGTGTGTTAAGACACTGCACACGCCTCCCGTGGGTCTCCTGCTTCCTAACTCTTGGTAGTACAGCGTAGCCCCAGCGATTCCCTAGGCCATAGGCCTATCCTTTGTTCATGACGTGGTCCTTATATCACTATTTTAGTATATTGTTTTACGTGCCCCTAGGGCTCTACTGTATTTTGTGCAACTTATTGTATGATAATTGAGTATCTTGTTATGTGCTTATGCCTCTGACCTCATAAAGAGTTCAGAGGATTGTGTTAGTAATAAATACATATATATTTTTATATATAACCTGTGTGGTGTCCTTTCACTTGGTATTAAAGGGGCTACGTATGGTAAAACAGCTGGCTTTACATGCCCTCTTGAGTTTAGCCTAAGACTGCTTTGTCCATGCTACCACTAGAATAGCTGGTCTATAAGGTTGACTTTACAACCATCACCATAAGGGTTGTTTGGACTGATACAGGGTGCCCACTAGAATAGTGGACATCACATATCAGGCCAATTTCTCACATTGGTGTGCAGCGGTTGGGATAAGAGCTTGCTGTTGTTTTACCAATTGTAATCTTTGAGATATAATTTGAAAGATCACATTAGATACCATAGGTACATATAACAAGACTTATAATACTTAAGTTCTACTGAACTTAGTTGTTGTAGATCAAAGTGCCTAGGACACCCTGACTACAACTCCTAGAGAGGTTTAGTAGGAAACACTTATTGTAGGTAGGTGCACACACCACACCTCACTAGATCATGTCTCTGAGAGCAGAACCATGTGAATCTCTCCCAGTGGAGGTAGATCCTTTAAGGATACCTTCCAGATATGATACCCTAACATTCCAAGAGCTAAGGCACCTGTGCACTGGCAGAAGGTTAAAACAGCGTTCACACCCTAACCTCAGACACCTGATTGAGCTCATGGAGGAACATGATGCTCTTAAGGCCTCTAAAGGTCTGTCAATCAATGGAGATGAGGCACTGCCCTCAACAGAAGATGCCCCTGACCCTACTGTCATAGATGAGGTTGAGGAGGAGGAAGATTCTGGGGAAGAGGTAGACAGCCAGGTTCAAGTTAGGAGACTTAGCCAGGCTAACCTAAGCCTATTTGGGGCTGAGAATGGGACAGCCCCATTCAGGCCTACAAATGGACTTAGCCAGAGGTATAGGAGGGAAAGATCTCACTCCAGGGAATCCCTCCACTCCAATGCTTCAAGGGGTTCTCAGAGGGGAATGACTTCTCCTCAGAGGAGAGAACATCAGGCTAGGATGAGGGAAGTCCAAATCAGGATTGAGAGGGAAGAACTTGCCCTAGCCCAAGCAAAACTTGCTCTTGCAAGAGAGCAAAAGTTAAGTGGACTAGAGTCCACTAGTGGCAGCAATATCCCTAAGGATAAAGACAGGTCCTATGACAATAGACACCTGAGTAAGATTGTGCCCCCCTACAAAGTTGGGGATGATATCCACAAATGGATAACTGCTTTGGAGAGGGCCTGTAAAGTACAGCAGTACCCCAAAGTCAATGGGCAGCAATCTTGTGGCTCTCCTTTTCAGAAAAAGGAAGAGACACGCTCCTCACAGTTAGTGATGATGATGCTAACAATTACACTGTCCTGAAGAGTGCTCTAATTGATGGGTTTGGCCTAATCACTGAACAGTACAGGTTGATGTTCAGAGATACCCAGAAGACACAGACTCAGGACTGGACTGATTTTGTTGATTGTGCCACTAAGGCTCTGGAAGGCTGGTTGCTGGGAAGTAAAGTTAAGGACTATACAGGATTGTATAATTTGATCATGAGAGAGCAAATACTTAACAATTATCAGAACCAGTTGTTGCACCAACACCTGATTGACTCAGATCTGACCTCTCCCCAAGAATTGGGAAAGAAGGCAGACAAATGGGTCAGAACCAGGGTTAAGAAGAAAAGCCAGGGCCAAGGTGGGGATCAAAAAAAGGCAGACCAAAAAGGTGGGGATCAGAAACCAAAAGACCAGAAGTCTTCATTAGGCCCCCAAAAATCTAATGAAGTGAGGTCCCAAAACTCTAAGAAGAAGAAAGAAGGTCCAAAGAAACCTTGGTGTAATTATTGTAAATCTGCCTCCCACTGGTTCAGTGAGTGCACCAAGAAAGGTACAGCCCCTACCACTGTTGCCCCTAAGGCACCTGCGCCCCCTAGTACAGTTAAAAGTGGTAGTTCCCAACCCAAGGCTATAGTGGGGTTAACCACGGGTACTGAGATGGATTCTGGCCTACTCAGGATTCCAACTCAGGCTCTTCTTGTCTGTAATGTGGACACAGCTATGTCCTCTACTGTGAGTCCCAGTACTCTGGGCAAGACCAGGCAAACACCTTTGATGAATAATAAAGTGGCTCAGGCCTACAGGGACACATGTGCCAGTGTCACCATGGTGACACCTAACTTTGTGGACCCTGGACAGATTGTACTGTGTGATATTTACCAGGTGACCAATGCAAGGAAAGTCACTACCAAACATAGTGTGGCAGTTGTTAACTTCTCCTGGGGAGGGTGACTGGCCTCAAAAGAGTTGTGGTAAGTGCAGATCTCCCAGAGGAGTGTTTGTTGGGCAATGATCTTGAATCCTCTGTATGGTCAGAAGTGGAGTAAAGGACTCATGCAGAGATGTTAGGCATATCAGCTCATGTCCTTGCTGTGACCAGGTCACAGGCCAAAACGTGCTAAACTGAACAGGTCTTGGATCCTGTAACTATGGACCAAGTACCACAGTGGAGAAAGAGCAGTAGGGTTAAGGCAGTGCCTTCCCCCCTGCCCTCAAGTGAAGATCAGCCTTCTCAGGAAGCTGATTGTGAGATCCCTGAAGGAACTGTCCTAGACGAACTTGAACCTGACCAGGTTGAGTTTCTTGGGACAGGGGGACCTTCAAGGGCAGACTTGAGGCAGGCACAGTTAGACTGCCCCTCTCTTGAACCCCTCAGACAGCAAGCTGCTTCTGAGGCTGCTGGGAATGCTACAGGTACCCACAGAGTTTACTGGGATGAAGGACTCCTTTATTCAGAGGCTAGAGACCCCAAGCCTGGTGCTTCCAGGAGGTTTGTCATATCTCTGGCATTTAGGGGTCTCCTTCTTACCTTAGCCCATGATATTCCCTTAGCAGGACATCTAGGCCAGAACAAGACTTGGGACAGGCTTGTCCCTCACTTTCACTGGCCCCACATGTCAGAAGATGCCAAGGAGTTTTGTCGCTCCTGTGTGACCTGCCAAGCCAGTGGCAAATCCGGTGGCACAACAAAGGACCCCCTTATACCACTACCTGTGGTGGGGGTACCCTTTGAAAGAGTAGTGTTTGACATTGTTGGACCAATGGATCCCCAAACAGCCTCCTGGCACAGATTTATACTGGTGGTAGTGGATCATGCCACCAGGTATCCAGAAGCTATTCCCCTAAGGACCACAACAGCTCCTGTTGTGGCAAGAGCCCTCCTGGGAGTTTTCTCAAGAGTGAGATTTCCAAAGGAGGTTGTCTCAGATAGAGGTGCAAACTTCATGTCTGGGTATCTAACTGCAATGTGGAAGGAGTGTGGTGTAAATTACAAATTCACTACACCCTACCATCCACAGTGCAATGTCCTTGTTGAAAGATTCAACAAGACCTTGAAGGGTATGATCAAGGGTTTACCTGAAACGCTTAGGCGAAGATGGGACATCCTTCTACCTTGCCTTCTGTTTGCTTACAGAGAGGTCCCACAAAAGGGGGTTGGCTACAGCCCTTTTGAAATTTTGTTTGGGCATCCTGTAAGGGGACCCCTATGTCTGGTGAAGGAAGGATGGGAGTTACCTCTCAAAAAGCCTAAACAAGACATAGTGGACAATGTACTTGGTCTCCGCTCCAGGATGGCTGAGTATATGAAGAAGGCTTCTAAAAACCTTGAGGCTAGCCAAGAACTTCAAAAAGCTTTGCATGACCAAAGGGCTGTGCTGACTGAGTACCAGCCAGGACAGAAGGTGTGGGTGTTGGAGCCACTGGCCCCAGCAGCACTCCAGGACAAATGGTCTGGACACCACACAATTGTTGAGAAAAAGGGAGAGGTCACCTACCTGGTGGACCTTGGAACTCCCGGAGCCCCCACAGGGTGCTCCATGTCAACAGACTCAAAGCATATGTTGACAGGGCAGACATGGGCTTGCTCATGGCTACAGATGAGGGGCAGGAGGAAGAGAGCTGCCCTCTCCCAGACCTGTTGACTCAGAACCCTGATGATGGTTCAGTTGATGGTGTGGCCTTAGCTGGCAGCCTCACTGGCCAGCAGCAACAGGACTGCAGACAAGTTCTACAGTCCTTCAGACATATGTTTTCCTTAACACCTAGTCAGACTAACTGGTGCACCCATGAGGTGGACACTGGTGACCGTCTGCCTGTGAAGAGTAAGTTCTACAGGCAACCTGACCATGTCAGGGACTGCATGAAGACTGAGGTACAAAAGATGTTGGAACTGGGAGTCATTGAGCCCTCAGAGAGCCCCTGGGCCAGCCCAGTAGTCCTTGTGCCAAAACCTCACACCCAAGATGGTAAGAGAGAGGTGAGGTTTTGTGTGGACTACAGAGGCCTCAATGCTGTCACTAGGACAGATGCACACGCAATTCCAAGAGCAGATGAGCTCATTGATAGATTGGCTTCTGCCAAGTTTCTGAGCACATTTGACCTGACTGCAGGCTATTGGCAAATCAGGTTAGCTGAGGATGCCAAGGCCAAAACTGCTTTCTCAACCCCAGGAGGTCATTACCAATTTGTGGCGATACCCTTTGGCTTGAAGAATGCACCTGCCACTTTCCAAAGGTTGGTGAACCAAGTCCTCACTGGGTTGGATGACTTTTGTGCAGCTTATCTTGATTATATTGCTGTCTTCAGCTCCACCTGGGAGGATCACCTGATCCACCTGAAGAAGGTTTTAGAGGCCCTGCAGTAGGCAGGCCTAACTATCAAGGCCACAAAGTGCCAGATAGGGCAGAGTAAGGTTGCGTACCTGGGCCACCTTGTAGGTGGGGGTCAGGTTCAACTACTGGAGTAAGATCCAGACCATCAAGGACTGGGCTCCTCCAACCACCCAGACACAGGTCAGAGCTTTCTTGGGCCTGTCTGGTTATTACAGGAAGTTTGTTAAGAACTATGGGTCCATTGTGACACCACTTAATGACTTGACTTCAAAGAAGATGCCAAAAAGGTTCAGTGGACAGTAAGCTGTCAAAAGGCATTTGATGACCTGAAGAAGGCCATGTGCTCAGCACCTATCCTGAAGAGTCCTGACTACTCAAAAGAGTTCATTGTCCAAACAGATGCTTCTGAGTTGGGGGTGGGAGCTGTGCTTTCACAACTGAATGTAGATGGTCAAGACCAGCCCATTGATTTTATTAGCAGAAGGCTGACCCCTAGAGAGAAACGTTGGTCAGCCATTG
Source organism: Lissotriton helveticus (assembly GCF_964261635.1). Lineage (NCBI taxonomy): Eukaryota > Metazoa > Chordata > Amphibia > Caudata > Salamandridae > Lissotriton > Lissotriton helveticus. Next base: position 815,796,710 of record NC_136069.1, read on the forward strand.
AGAGGGAGGCCTTTGCTGTGGTTTGGGCCCTGAAGAAGCTGAGGCCATACTTGTTTGGCACTCACTTCAAAATTCAGACAGACCATAAGCCCCTCTTGTGGCTAAATCAGATGAAGGGTGAAAATCCCAAACTGCTCAGGTGGTCCATTTCCCTACAGGGATGGACTTTACAGTGGAGCACAGACCAGGGACTGACCATGGCAATGCAGATGGCCTCTCCAGGTACTTCCACTTAGAACATGAAGACACAACTGTTCAAGGTTAGTCTAATGTCCCTGCGTTTGGGGGGGGTTATGTAGGAGAGTAGGGCCTGCTTTCCGATGGTCACCCCACTTTTTGCTTTTTGCTTCACTGGTTTTCGACTTTATTATACTTTAATATGGCTGTGGGCCTGCTAATCAGACCCACAGCCCAGCTGTTCTCTCTCTAAATTCATACCATGTACTTTAGGTACATCATAATTTGGGAAATGGGTCACTCTTGTGAGTCCCTGTACAGTGTACCATAGGTACCCAGGGCATAGGTGCACCCAAGGCCTACCAGGGGCTGCAGCATATCTTATGCCACCCCTGGCTGGCCATCCAAACTGACACAACTGACTGATCACTCAGCTGGGGCAAGGTCGTGTAATCACCCCTTGCTTAGGTATAGTATTCCTATACCTACCCTTATATATAGACACATATGCACCTATAAGTCACTCGTATGGCAGGCCTTAACAATCCTGAAAGCAGAATGCTTGGTTTTATGTGAGATGAGGCTCTAGCATGAGCTGAGCCTGTCTACAGCTTTCGGAACCATGTCCTTATAGATGTTCTATGATATAGCCATACCATATACTCTTAAGTGCATTATAATCCTCGCAGTTGAATGCTGACTTTGGTTTGGCTGTATCAAAACATGTCGTGTAAGGTGTCATTCACTTTGGAATACTACTCCCTCGCCAGTTCTGGCGACTGGGGTAGCATTCCACCCTTCTAGAGGGAGAAGACATGTTGTTCGTACTAATCCCGGTTAAAGTTAACCAGAGCCTCAGCATCACAAAATGGATGATGCTGCACAGACACAAGTCTGACCTCCTGCTGCTGGGAGTCCTTCCAGCGAGGGAGGCTTGGACAATAGGTTTCCTGTCTTGGGAGGTTCTAGCACCACCCCAGACAGGCCATAGTGTATTGGGGCAGGGAGGGCTGAATGAAATGAGACACTGCATGGGGCACACAAGGTGTCCCATGCATAGTCCGGTTCAAACTGGCACTCCAGCCCCAGCTCTGGCGCGAAACTGGACAAAGGGAAAGGGGTGTAGCCACCCCCTTTCCTGGTCCCACCTATAGGAGGGACCTAGCAGGTAATCCAGCCCACCAGATTAGTATATAGGTAGGAGCTGAGTCAAGAGACTTTAGATTTATCCTGAACTGAAACTTGAAACGAAACTCTGGACCTTCAACGTTCTACTTGAAGATAGAAGACTGAAGAATTTCCCTTGTGGTCAAGGAGTGACCACCCTGTACCTACAGGCACCATCCAGCGATCAGCGGTTTACTTTGTCTACGCTCCCACCGGAGCCCGAGCACAGAGTCCAACGAGAGCTAGACTTCCAGACTTCTCTGACCCCGATCCACAGTCCGTGCAAAGCTGAGACCCGTGGAGGCGACGAGAGACGTGGGACCAGCCATCTTGAAAAGCCTGCTCCTTGCTACTTGTGCAGCTTCTGAGGCACCCTCGAAGTTGTGCATTGGGAATAAGAAGCTCCAGCCCCGAGCATCAAATGCACCGAAGATCAGCCCTCCACACTCCACGAGTTCTGCGTGGGGGCCTTCTGCATTTTCCTGCTTGACGCGTCTGTCCAGTTACTTGCCCGTTGGCTAGTGGCCTCTGTGACGACGCACCTTTGAATCTACACCAGCTGCCTGGTTGCTCCAGGTGGGCCCCTGCTTCCCTGCAAAGGAGAAGCCCCATAGGCCTTGCTGGTCTATCCCGAAGCGAATATTCGATTCCTGCATGGGTTGCATTTGCCAAGGCCTGTTGACTCCAATCCGGAAGCCAACGCCGCCAACAGCGAGATCCTTTGTGGGACAGTCCGTATTCAGCTCCTGGTTGTCGTCGACGCCTCCTGGTCCACGTGGCTGCAGAGTCAAGCTTCATGACATCACCTGATTGCTTTGCGACATCGCCTGGTTCCTTCCTGGTTCCATCCTGGTCACTGGCTAGTGACCCAGACTCTGTCCCCTCTGCTTTCAGGTACTCTTCATCCTCGATCCGCCCTTGGATCCACCCGATACTTCTCTCCTGGTCGCCTGCAGCTTCTTTCTTCACGGCTCCATAGGATTCAGCGACGAAACCCGACATACTTTGACACCTACGCACCTGCTTCCTGTGGGTGAGGTAACGCGAGTATTTTGGTACTCCTGTGGGTATTGACTATCCTAGTGTCAAAGTTTCAAGTAGCTTTCCTGTGTGGTGTCCTTTCACTTGGTATTAAAGTGGTTACATATGGTAAAACAGCTGGCTTTACATGCCCTCTTGAGTTTAGCCTAAGACTGCTTTGTCCATGCTACCACTAGGATAGCTGGTCTATAAGGTTGACTTTACAACCATCACCATGAGGGTTATTTGGACTGATATAGGGTGCCGACTAGAATAGTAGACATCACATATCAGGCCAACTTCTCACAGAGGTCTTCCCCTACTACAGGTTCAGGAGGGAGTCCATTGTCCATCTCCTGCACCAGATTGCACCAAGACTACATACAACATCCCAGAAGTGCACCAACATCCCTCTACAGGCCAAGATGATGTCAGTACTCCACATATTGGCGTCTGGCTCATTCCAACCACCACAGCCAGAGTGGCAGGAATTTCTCAGTCATCCTTTTCCTTATTCCTACCCTCCTTCCTCAAAGCCATCGTAAGCCTCACACACCAGCCTGAGCACTAGCAGGCAGTCATGCCAAAATTGTGGTATCCTGCACAGTACATCTTTTTAACTGTAATCTGCATTGCTATTTTGAACAGACTATGGTTTTTAAATGCATTGTGGTTTTAACTTGCACGTTTTAAACTTCACCTTGAGATGCCCACTGATCGCCCTCCTTTTCTGCCTTTAGTCCCTGCCCTGGCCTGCCGTGGCTCTCGTGCCGATTGAGCGGAGGGTGGGACCTGATCTCTGGCTTCTCTAGCTTCTCTTCTGCCTGCACTATTGCTCGCGGAGGTTGGCAGTCCAGTCTTTATAATGGCAACCACCCTATATCAAGCGCATGATGCAGCAGACGTGGAGCACTACCAGGCAGTCATGGTGAAGGTCTGATATCCTGCACAGTACATCTTTTTAACTGTAACCAGCATTGCTATTTTGCCCAGACTATTGTTTTTAAGTGCATTGTGGTTTTAACTTGCACTTTTTAAACTTTACCTTGAGACGCCCACTGATCGCCCTCCTTTTCTGCCTTAGTCCCTGCCCTGGTCCGCCGCGACTTTCGGGCCGATTGAGCGAAGAGTGGGACCTGATATCTGGCTTCTCTTCCACCTGCACTTCCGCTAGGGGAAGTTGGCGATCCAGTCTTTATATTGCAACTGCCCTACATCAAGCGCATGTTGCAGCGGACGTGCAGCACTAGCAGGCAGTCACGCCAAAGATCTGGTATCCTGAACAGTACATCTTTTTGACTGTAAATTGCATTGCTATTTTGCACAGAATATTGTTTTTAAATGCATTGTGGTTTTAACTTGCACGTTTTAAACTTTACCTGAGACGCCCACTGATCGCCCTCCTTTTCTGCCTTTAGTCCCTGCCCTGGTTCCCTGCGGCTCTCGTGCCGATTGAGCGGAGGGGGGGACCTGATCACTGGCTTCTCTAGTTTCTCTTCCGCCTGCACTTCTGCTCACGGAAGTTGGCGGTCCAGACTTTAAACGGCAACCGCCCTATATTAAGCGCATGCTGCAGTGGACGCCAAAGGCAAGCCCGTCTGCGCCCGTGCACGCACAGACCGTGCACGCACAGACCGTGCACGCACAGACCGTGCACAGCGCCAGCCTTTATGACAGCTTTTATCCCGATAACCCCAAAAGTCATCCTATACAGTATTCCAGGGAAGCATTATTGCATCTCAGACCTAGAGGCAATCCCTGCCCTGGCGTCCCCCTGGATCCCCACTTGATCTCAGGGAAAAAACAATGCCCCCACTGCACTACAGTGGCTCACAGCCTTCCCCTATTCCTAGCAAGACGTTGGTACTTCAAGCAAAGAAGGCCTGAACAGATACAGAATATAATTTGTTGTATTCTTCTCAACACTAGATCTCTTATTAAAAATGCCTATTTCACGACCTCTTTGAGGACCAGGCAATTGACATAGCCTTCATCACAGAAACCTGGATTGACTCTTCTTCAGAACCTGACCTCCTGGGGCTCTTCCTCGGGGTTTTATAATTCATAGGAAAGATAGAGTTGGGGAAAAGGGAGGAGGAATAGCACTTATAGCCAGAAAGGATTTTAACATACAGTTCAAACCAATTCCAGATGTCACAGAGAGTGAAGCAGCTACTTTTAAAATCAAACTTGATAGCCAGAATACCTATAACGGCATACTTATCTACCGTCCATCAACAGCTAAGGCCAACTTTTTAAATTCATTAGGTCAGCTCCTGGAGCTTAAGGCAAAAGAATCTAACTTCACAATTTTAGGTGACTTCAACTTTCACCTTGAAAACCCAGCTGACACAGACACTGTAGCCCTTTTAGACCATATGGCCAGTACAGGACTCGCTCAGCTGGTCAAGGAGGCCACACACTCAGCGGGGCATTGCCTGGATGGAGTCTTCTCTGACCACCCTAATCTGTCATGCAATAGAACTCTGCCACTTATTTGGTCTGATCACAAGGCAATAATGCTTGAAATCCCTCTGCCATTTATAAGGCCCTATAATGTATCAAAAAAAGCACTTAGTGCCTGATCGTGGCACAAGATGGAGGGAGAAGAGCTAAGTAATATACTCAAATGCTCCAGTCAGCCCATCCCTATGGACTTGGATGAGGCAGTGAGGAGCTATCACTCCTGGATTGACCTAGCTGGACAGCAGTTGCCCCCCAGACCTTGCGGCGCTTAGTCAGGCAATCTCCCTCTGAACCATGGTTCAATGAGTCAATGAAGGCACAAAAACTAATCTGTAGAAGATTTAAAAGGAATTTGAGGCTAGCACAGGATGGCCAAGCCAAATCAGATTACAGACTGACCATTCAAACCTACAAAAAGCCTGTCCTGAAGGCTAAATCAGACTTCATTAAAGAAAAAATAGATGCAGCCAATGGCTGCTCTAAAATACTTTTTATCATGGTTAAAAAACTCTCAAAGCTTCCACAAACACAAGTACAGGAAAGTAGCCTGCAATTCTGTAATAAATTAGCTGATGCCTTTCAACAAAAGATTTAGCAAGTCTTCAATGCTTTTGTGCCCTAACTAAACCCATCTGCACCCCCCAAAAAAAACCAGAGCACCAGCCCAACTTCTCACGCTAAAGTAGATGGGTGCTTGACCACCGCACTCCCTATCTTTCTGCAATTCACGCTCGACCGAACTACCAAATTAATTTCTTTTATCAAGTCCCGATCCCCCCTCGACACATGCCCACCTAAAATCTTGCACATGGTCCCTGAAACCATTACATCTGCTCTCTGGCCCATTTTTAACAATATTATTACCACTGGGTATTTTCCCACAGATTGGAAAAAAGCCTCCATCTTGCCACTCCTAAAGAAACCAAATCTGGATTCGGAGGACACTTCCAATTATAGACCTCTCTCTAGGCTACCATTCCCTGCTAAGGTCATTGAAAGATTCCTAAATGAGGAATTGGCCTCTTTTCTCATGGAAGGTGACATTCTGGATCACTCGCAATATGGGCACTTCATAGCACTGAGTTGGCACTTATTACGGTCAAGGAGGAACTTAGGCAAACCCTTGACAGAGGGAGTAGTGCTGCCCTTATCCTTTTAGATCTCTGGGCGGCATTCGACACGGTCAACCACGACAGGTTGGTTGAGCACTGTTAGAAACTGGGGGTCTCTAGTTGGCAGGGGTAGGTACCACTGTCCAAATAGGGACCCTTGCTTCTAGTCAGGACAAGGAGATAACTCTCTGAGATAACCCCTGCTCGCCCTCTAGGTAGCTTGGCCTGAGCAGTCTAGGCTAATCAGAGGCAATGCGTAAAGTATTTGTACCAACACTCACAGTAACAGAGTGAAAACACTACAAACTGATTCCACAACAGTTTAGAAAAATAAAGGTATTTAATCTAAAACTACACAAGACCAAAACGACAAAAATCCAACATACACAGTTCAAGAATATGGTTTAAAAAAAAAGAGTTTTTAAGGTTGCGTTAAAGTTCTTCAAGTTGCGGTAAAATAAACCACAGATGCGTGAATAGTTCACAGTTGCGTCACGTTTACTCACAGTACCTTTTAGTTGCAACAAAGTTCCAAAAGCAGAAGCTGGTGCGGTGGAAAACAAGCGATGCGTTGCTCCTGAGACCCTGGGGAGGCGTTTGCGACAGCCCCGCTGCAGCAGCGGGTGTGTTGCGACGAATCCGGTCTGTATGGGGAGGAAGGCCACTTGTATGGATTCCGGTGCGCAGGTTCCGTAGGAAGTCTGTTCTCTCAAAGGCACGATGCGACGATCTCGTAGGTGCTGCGACGATCTCCGGGGCGACGATGCGCGGTCCAGCGGCGATCCTTTCTCTCGCAGCTCCTCGATGCGATGATTCTGCGACGACACTCGCAGCGACGTGATGCGGTCCGCAAGCAAGCGGTGCGGCGTTCTCACCCAGCGACGACAGGCTCTGCGACGATACTCGCAGCGATGTTCGATTCTCCCGCACCGGTCTGGTGCGTCCCGCAAACGAAGGATGCGACGTCTCTGGCAGCGGCGTCAGGCGCTGCGACGATCTCGACCTCCGTAGCGGCGGGAAACTTCTCGCACTGTCGGGGATGCGCTCCGCAAGCGAGCGATGCGACACTTTTCAGATTCAAAAGTCACTCAAGCTTAGTTTCAAGCTTCCCAGCACAGGTCCAACCTCCAGAGGCCCCACAACTGGATCAAGCACTCTAGGAGGGACAGAACTCACTCAGCAGAGTTCAGGGAAGCTGGGGGTGAAGTCCTTTTGTTCCTGGGACTTCAAAACAGGGAGCCAGCTCTTCTCAGGCCCTTGGAGATTCCTTCAAGACAGGGGACACAGCTCAGCAGCAAAGTCCTTCCCCTCTCCTTGGCAGCAAAGCAACAGGTCAGTCCAGCAGAGCAACAGCAGGACAATCTTCCTTCTTCAGTTTCAGCTTTCTCCTTGGCAGAGGTTCCTTCTTGATTTCCAGGATGATCTAATTTTCTGTTGTCAGGGGTCCTGTACTTATACCCCTAAAGTCTTTGTTCTCTCTGTGCATGTGGGCCCTGAGCCCGGTCTGAACCAGTTCTGGGTGTTTCCTGAGTACTTTGTTTTGCTGGCTGCTTCTTTCCTTTCAGAGTGAGGGACAGGGTCCTCAGCCGCCCAGTAGGGGGGTGGAGCCAGCATTGTGGAAGGCAGGCACAGCCCTATTCAGCCCAGGTGCTAACTCCTCCCACTACTCCAGTTGCAAATGCAGTCATTCAGCCTAGTGCTGACTCATCCAGGGGAATTCCCGCCTGGGGAATTCCCCAGCCCCTGTCACTCTCAAACCAGACAGTCAATACACAAACAGGCCCAGGCACACAGAAGGGTCAGACAAGAGAACAGCAACTTTCTAAAAGTGCTGTTCTCAAACACAGGATTTAAAAACAACCTTTCCTAAAAGATGTGTTATTAAATTCTGAGTTCAGGGATACTAGATACTTATGTCCTATCTTGTTCCTATGGGACGAAATGCTGTTAACAACTGTAGCCAGCATCCCCCATGTTAATCTATGGAGCAAGATAGCCTTACAATAGTGAAAAACGAAAATGGCTGTAATTTACTACCAGAACATGTTACCTGCACCAGTACATGCTCTACCTTTCACATACACTGCACCCTGCCCAGGGGGGTACCTTGGCCCTTCCATAGGGGTGACTGATGTGCATGAAAAGGGAAGGGTTAGGCCTGGTCAGTGGGGACACTGACCAGGAGGACATGGCAGTTCTAAACTGCACACAGGCACTGCAGTGGCAGGCCTGAGACACCATTTTAGGGCTACTCATGTGGGTGGCACAATCAGTGCTGCAGGCCCACTAGTAGCATTTGTCATCACCAGCCCTGGCACACCCAGTGCACTTTACTAGGGACTTCATGGTGATACAAATATGCCAAACATGTATATCCAATCAGAATAACAATTTACATAGAGAGCATATGCACTTTAGCACTGATCAGCAGTGGTAAAGTGTTCAGAGTCCTATTGCCAACAGCCACGGGTCAGGAAAAATAAGGGAGGAAGAAGCAAATAGTTTGAGGATGACCCTGCAAGAAGGGCCAGTTCCAACACAAACCCCTTCCAGCCTAAAGCCAGGGTAGACCAAACGATACCTCGATGGTATTCCCTGCTTAAGGCGATAGAACACGGAAACTGGCCCACACAGCAGGGCAGTCCTGTTCTACGCCATCCTAAACCCAGTTGGATCACTCTATCCATACTCTCAGGGTCCACCATGCCAATCCATGTGGAACCCTTCTCCTCACCTGTGGACACCACCTGTGCAGCACTTAAACTTAACTTGCTCACCGGTGTGTCGCAACAGACAGACAGCAAGCCACAGTGACCACCGCCAGTGATCAGGGATGAGACCCAGGCCTTATGCCTCTCATGGCTCTCAAACCCCTGTGGCATCAGAGGGTGGGGGGCAGTAGCCCCAGGTGCTTGGCACCCTTTGTCCACCCCCTCTCTTGTCAAGTCAGGTCTAACATCCTGGCACTGACCCACCAGTCCTGGACCCGTATCCGGCGGCTGGACAGGAGGCTGTGGTGGGCTTCCCCACACCTGGTCCTCCTCTTCCTTGGGGCTCTGTACCCTCCAACCTGGAGCGGTACCCCCTTCTAGAATAGCCAGGGCACCTGTGGCAGGTGTCCCACACCATTCATCCACCAGTTCAGGGGTGCTATCCTGCAACTGGTTTTCCAGGTCAGGGGGGATACCCCGGGCCTGGCCCTCAAGCCTAGGCTCCAAAGCCTCCAGGTCAGACAACACCTGAACCTGGTATCCCCACCCAGGGACCAAAACCTGCAGTTGTGCATTTGCCTGGCACGCCAGGACTTCTGGGGACTCACATAGTACCCCCTTGAGGGTGACATACAACTCATGTGTCCTGTGACAGTCTGCCTGGCGCAGATCTCCCGACCCCTGTCCACCTGACAGCGCGGGAAGATCCCCCAGGACAGAAGTGAGGTCACCATGGTCACTCACTGGGGACTCAGCCCTTCCGACTGGTCCCTGACCCACTGGTTCTCCCACTGGGGACTCCTTCCCCCTCTCACCCCTCAGTCTGGACTTCGGTACCCTCCCAAATGGAGCGGCACTGCCAGACACCAGAACTGATGGAGGCCTGGTTACAGGCACTCCCCGTTCCCCAGACACTAGGAGATCCTCCTCAAATGGCCTACAAGTACAGTCTAGGTCCCCAACCTGGTGTTCCCTTAAGGAACCCTCCAGGCCCTGAGACTGGGTTTCGGGCACCGTGAGACACACCGTCCCACACTCACTCCCTCTCCACTGAGACCGGACATGAGCCCCTACACCCCTCCCACTACACTGGGACCTAACTGGGCTACACTGAACCTCTTCCACCTCACAGGTCTGGAAGATATCTAAGCCACTCCTTTTGGGATCACTCCCCAATGCCTCCTCAGACTCTCTGGAATCCACCAAGAGGTCTGCCTCCAACGCAAGCTCTCTGGGATCAGAGAACTCACACTCCACCGGGTGTTGGCATTGCTCTGGAAAAAAGGGACTTAAAATATGCTCTCCAACAAATGAATCACACAGCCCCCCACAGTTGTTAACCACGCTACCCTTTGCCTCACCCTCCAGTGCCTCACACAAGTACCCCACACCACTCTCTTGAGACTGGCAAGACAGTATCTGACTGCCTCTGTCACACAACCCACACTCTTCTGGCTGGTCTTCACACACACACACCAAGGTTTCTACCATGGGGGAACCCCTCTCCCTGTACCTCTCATCTAGAGTCAGTAGAGTGTCCCTCCCACCACTAGGAATATGGTCCCCTGTGCCAGTCCCCCAATCTACTTCAGGGACACTGCACTCCACTGGAACTACATCATAAACCTGAACCCCCTGGTGTATGTCGAACCCCTCCCTCAAGTCAGGCGCCACATCTCTGGGTGTTTGTACCTTTCTCTCAGCACTAGATATCATAAACATGCTGCCACCATCTGAGCTGGACTCCACCTCCAACTCAGCAAAGCTCACCTCTTGAGCTACCCATGTTTCTTCTGCAGCTGAGACCCTCATGGCCTCACGCCTCTTGAGCTCCAACTCAAGTTTCCTCATTCTTAATTCATGGGCCAAGGTAAATTTCAATTCCTCTAGGGCACGGGCATGTTTGCTCTCCTCCGCCGCCCTTTCTATTTTCATGACTTCCAAGTCATATTCTCTCATTCTCTGATTTTCTTGTAACTCTTCTAGGGTGAGGCCCCTACCGGAGTGGTTGCTGCCATCTCCTGAGCCTACTCTGCCCACTGGCAGATCCTTGCTGTGAAAACTGTTTTCCACATCCACAACATCATCTCCCTCTTGAGCCTCCCAATGGGCCCTCAAGATTTTCTGCAGCTCCTCCTTTCTGTAGGCGCTTTTTATGGGGCACTCAAACTCAAGGCAGAATTTCCTAAGTTGCTCAACTTTGTATGAACACAAATCTTCAATGCAAAACTCTAATTCTTCTTCTGCCTCCTGACTGGGTGCCTTTCCTTTCACAGACATGATGCTTGGAAGAGTTACTCAAAAATAGAAAAATCAAAACCAAAAACCAGTAGTATGCGGTGGCGTAGTGGTCTGCACTCACTAGTGATGTACACCAATTACTGTGGGTCAAGTACAAATACAAGTTCAAATCCCACCGCCTGACCACCAATGTTAGATCTGGGGGTCTCTAGTTGGCAGGGGTAGGTACCACTGTCCAAATAGGGACCCTTGCTTCTAGTCAGGACAAGGAGATAACTCTCTGAGATAACCCCTGCTCGCCCTCTAGGTAGCTTGGCCTGAGCAGTCTAGGCTAATCAGAGGCAATGCGTAAAGTATTTGTACCAACACTCACAGTAACACAGTGAAAACACCACAAACTGATTCCACAACAGTTTAGAAAAATAAAGGTATTTAATCTAAAACTACACAAGACCAAAACGACAAAAATCCAACATACACAGTTCAAGAATATGGTTTCAAAAAAAAGAGTTCTTAAGGTTGCGTTAAAGTTCTTCAAGTTGCGGTAAAATAAACCACAGATGCGTGAATAGTTCACAGTTGCGTCACGTTTACTCACAGTACCTTTTAGTTGCAACAAAGTTCCAAAAGCAGAAGCTGGTGCGGTGGAAAACAAGCGATGCGTTGCTCCTGAGACCCTGGGGAGGCGTTTGCGACAGCCCCGCTGCAGCAGCGGGCGTGTTGCGACGAATCCGGTCTGTATGGGGAGGAAGGCCACTTGTATGGATTCCGGTGCGCAGGTTCCGTAGGAAGTCTGTTCTCGCAAAGGCACGATGCGACGATCTCGTAGGTGCTGCGACGATCTCCGGGGCGACGATGCGCGGTCCAGTAGCGATCCTTTCTCTCGCAGCTCCTCGATGCGATGATTCTGTGACGACACTCGCAGCGACGTGATGCGGTCCGCAAGCAAGCGGTGCGGCGTTCTCACCCAGCGACGACAGGCTCTGCGACGATACTCGCAGCGATGTTCGATTCTCCCGCACCGGTCTGGTGCGTCCCGCAAACGAAGGATGCGACGTCTCTGGCAGCGGCGTCAGGCGCTGCGACGATCTCGACCTCCGTAGCGGCGGGAAACTTCTCGCACTGTCGGGGATGCGCTCCGCAAGCGAGCGATGCGACACTTTTCAGATTCAAAAGTCACTCAAGCTTAGTTTCAAGCTTCCCAGCACAGGTCCAACCTCCAGAGGCCCCACAACTGGATCAAGCACTCTAGGAGCGACAGAACTCACTCAGCAGAGTTCAGGGAAGCTGGGGGTGAAGTCCTTTTGTTCCTGGGACTTCAAAACAGGGAGCCAGCTCTTCTCAGGCCCTTGGAGATTCCTTCAAGACAGGGGACACAGCTCAGCAGCAAAGTCCTTCCCCTCTCCTTGGCAGCAAAGCAACAGGTCAGTCCAGCAGAGCAACAGCAGGACAATCTTCCTTCTTCAGTTTCAGCTTTCTCCTTGGCAGAGGTTCCTTCTTGATTTCCAGGATGATCTAATTTTCTGTTGTCAGGGGTCCTGTACTTATACCCCTAAAGTCTTTGTTCTCTCTGTGCATGTGGGCCCTGAGCCCGGTCTGAACCAGTTCTGGGTGTTTCCTGAGTACTTTGTTTTGCTGGCTGCTTCTTTCCTTTCAGAGTGAGGGGCAGGGTCCTCAGCCGCCCAGCAGGGGGGTGGAGCCAGCATTGTGGAAGGCAGGCACAGCCCTATTCAGCCCAGGTGCTTACTCCTCCCACTACTCCAGTTGCAAATGCAGTCATTCAGCCTAATGCTGACTCATCCAGGGGAATTCCCGCCTGGGGAATTCCCCAGCCCCTGTCACTCTCAAACCAGACAGTCAATACACAAACAGGCCCAGGCACACAGAAGGGTCAGACAAGAGAACAGCAACTTTCTAAAAGTGCTGTTCTCAAACACAGGATTTAAAAACAACCTTTCCTAAAAGATGTGTTATTAAATCCTGAGTTCAGGGATACTAGATACTTATGTCCTATCTTGTTCCTATGGGAAGAAATGCTGTTAACCACTGTAGCCAGCGTTCCCCATGTTAATCTATGGAGCAAGATAGCCTTACAATAGTGAAAAACGAAAATGGCTGTAATTCACTACCAGAACATGTTACCTGCACCAGTACATGCTCTACCTTTCACATACACTGCACCCTGCCCAGGGGGGTACCTTGGGCCTTCCATAGGGGTGACTGATGTGCATGAAAAGGGAAGGGTTAGGCCTGGTCAGTGGGGACACTGACCAGGAGGACATGGCAGTTCTAAACTGCACACAGGCACTGCAGTGGCAGGCCTGAGACACCATGTTAGGGCTACTCATGTGGGTGGCACAATCAGTGCTGCAGGCCCACTAGTAGCATTTGTCATCACCAGCCCTGGCACACCCAGTGCACTTTACTAGGGACTTCATGGTGATACAAATATGCCAAACATGTATATCCAATCAGAATAACAATTTACATAGAGAGCATATGCACTTTAGCACTGATCAGCAGTGGTAAAGTGCTCAGAGTCCTATTGCCAACAGCCACGGGTCAGGAAAAATAAGGGCGGAAGAAGCAAATAGTTTGAGGATGACCCTGCAAGAAGGGCCAGTTCCAACAAGCACCTTACCTCGCGCGGAATCAGTGCTCCTACTCAAATCTTTTTGGTCCAACAGGACGCAATCAGTGGGACGTGATGTATTCATCTCCCCGGATTTCTCACTTCCCTGCGGAGTTCCACAGGTCTCATCACTGAGCCCCACTCTTTTTAATCTGTATGTCACTCCTTTGGCCAAGTTGATAAAAAACATTGGTTTCTCGCTGGTGTCCTACGCTGATGACACACAGATTATTGTCTCCATCAACAGCCTGGCCACAGATATGGCATCTCGATTTCAAGACTGCATGAGCCATATAGGGCAGTGGATGCAGGCTGTTTGAAACTCAACACTTCAAAAACAGAAGTCATGCTGTTCGGCATCACGCCAAGTATCTGGTCAGATAGCTGGTGGCCAAGTGACATGGGCTCTCCTCCAATACCAGCCAGTAAGGTAAATATCCGTGGTGTTCTCTTCGACTCCAAGCTCTCCTTTAAATCCCAGATCAATAAGACTACAACAGCTTGTTTTTTATCCTTAAAATCCTGAATAAAGTACTTCCGTTTATCCCATTTGGTACTAAGGAAAACAGTGGTTACAGCCCTAATTGGCTCTAGGCTGGACTACTGCAAAGCCCTTCTCACTAGCATGAGCAAGTGCGGTATACATAAACTTAAGGTGGCGCAGAATGCCGCCGGCAGAGTCCTGCTTGGGCTGCCCCGCTTTGACTCGCTTCTAAGGCACTCGCAGAGCATCCTTGGTTACCTATCAGCAAATGTATTCAGTTCAAAGCTTTATGTATTGCATTCAAGGCTAAACGCGGCAAGGGCCCTAGGCAATTGTTGCAACTCTTCAAGCCTTCAGACTGTGCAGCAAGGTAGACCCTCATGCACAAAGGACATCACATAGTACAGACAGCCACGCATTCACTATTTTGCTAATGTGCCTGTCTTGGTGCAATGCTGCCCATAGTCTGCCAGTGCAAGTTGCTAACCCAGAACTCTACATCATGTTGAAAAATATGTCCTACACTGCCCTCAATAAGTCAGGCAAAGTAGTGTTGATAGTATACCAGTTGCACTGTACAACGCAGGACTCCCACAAATTACTCCCCTTGTGTTCGGTCAACATAGTGGACACAGTGCACTGCCATGTGTAGACTATCATGTACCACATTAACATGCACTCACTATTCTCTCCATGCCAATAGCTAATGAACAACAGCGACTCCTACTGTCACATCCAAATATGTGTGGATAAAGGGGCAACATCATCTGCACTGGCTGAATTGTGAAAAAGCAGACATGTTGTAGGGCACAAATGCCAATTGTTGTCCCAACCCAACACAGTAGAGAAGTGTCACCTCAATGGCAAGCAGATTCTCCATACCAGTGAAGATGCACCACGCTCATGGCATTGGCACTCACAAGTATTAAAAATAGTAGGTTTATCACACAGACCAGTATCCTTGTATGTGTAGTACAGTGTCAGTCATACCAACAATGAGAGTGCGTGTATGCCAAACAATGTTAGTGCAAGTCCCATACTGGTTCAAATATGTCACTCGGTACATATACTGAATGTATTTGGATGTGGGGCCAACAACAATCATGACCGTTAACTAATTGTTCCCCTCCTTTCTTTTCAGCTGATCAAGGATATGGTCTGCAGCCATTGGGTATGACCTCATATGCACAGCCCCAGGCGGAGCTACAACCATGCACTTTGCAGGACCTGGTCCAGAGTGGAGCAGACTTTGGAGTCCTTATGCCACACTTTTGCTATCTCAACATGTCTGGGGAGAGAATGCTCTACTTCCGCCCAAGGTATGTAAAATCTTACTTATATACTGCATTTTGTGCAACATATTAGTGCGGACCAATGTCCCCAGGGAGGAGGGAAATGAGGACCATGCAAGCCCAGAGGATGATGATGAGGAAGATGAGCACCATCTCCACAATGTACATATAATTGCTGAGACACGGTGGAGAGACCAAATAGTACCAAATTTGTTTGCAGATGCATGAGTCACATCAATGGATAGAAATAAATGGACTTCATGAAACTGTGTCCTAAAATGTTTTATTAATTTATGAACACTACCATTGCATAAGCTATCTTAATTCATAGTCATTGTCAACATCAAAACACTCACATCACACATGATAGCAATTGGCCCATATTAAATTCAAATAACCCCTCGATATTGCTAAATATTGTGATACATGCCAATTGCAAATATATGCCTGCTTGGAATAAAAAAATCAAACTTATTTTGGCTACCTAAGCTGGCCTTGTGATCTCCAAAATATAGACAAAGATTTAATGCAAACACTAATGTGAATTGCCACTGTCCATGTGCCGCACATATTCTTCCAAAACCATGCCCATACAGCAGATGTTTGTGTCCCATGACATGATATGGTGGTTGTTGGTTATCACTCTATGGTAACTCTTGGTTTAAACTTCTCAACATTTGTCACTTATGCCTATGCACATCCATTACAAATCTAGACAGTCAATGTGTCCCCCATATGCCACATACACTGTAGGTTGGCTGAACAAGCCAGCGTATCCCTCCCATAGTGGGTAATGCATCCATAAACATCCTAGGATAGAAATGGAGGTAGATATTGGCCTATGTACCACAGGTTGATGTTGCTGGTTGCTCACTATATTGGGGTCTCAGGTGGCGCAAGTACTTCAACAATATCTATAAGGCCACTAAAAATCAAAGTGTGGCTCATCATGCCGTCATGGCAATGGAGTACATCATGACACCTCAATAGGCTGGCTTGGCCAACTTTCTGCCGTGGGGGCATTGCAGGGATATTGTGGGTGGGGGTGGGGATTCACTGCAACTGCCTGCAAGGGAATCTCTAATCCCCTTTAAAAGTGCAGGCGAGTTTCTGCATGCACAGTGAAACATGGAGCAGTTTTACAGCAGCCGCTCCATTTTACACATGAATGCAGTGCCCCCAGCCAGCGCAAATTGGTGGCTGTCCTGGTGGCAGTGCATTCAACCTAATAGGGCACACTTTTGTAAGGTGCGTAGTGGCGCAAACAGAGAAAGTGCACACTCTGCGTAATAGGGCCCCAGTAATGCAACAAGTCACACATCTGTGCAATGTCAACATATACTAGCAACACATCCCAAGTCTACAAGCATATTAGCCAAGAAAATGAGGACAATTAAAGGAAGAAAAGTGACCCCTATGAGTGTTTACCTGCATTTCTATAATCAATACACTGTACCACACAGAAAGGGCTAGTTGCATCAATGACAAAAGTATACATTGGTCCATAGTGTGACACATTGCACCCAGCCTCAGAAACAATGCATTGTGCATTGTCATGTGTTGTGTGCCTTGGCTAGTTCCCTAGCAATGTGTCAGAAATAAATGAATCTTTAGTGCGAAACATGACAATATAGTAGTAAACATGACAATATAGTAGTAAACTTGACACTATAGTAGTAAACATGACACTTTAGTAGTAAACGTGACACTATAGTAGTAAACAGGACATTTTAGTAGGAAATGTGACACTATAGTAGAAAACATGACACTTTAGTAGTAAACATGACATTATAATAGTAAATGTGACACTTTAGTAGTAAATGTGACAATATAATAGTAAACATGACACTCTAATAGGAAACTTGAAACTATAGTAGTAAACATGACACTTTAATAGGACATGTGACACTATAGTAGTAAACTTGTCACATTAGTAGGAAAGGTGACACTCTAGTAGGAAGGGCGATTCATTTGTAGGAAATGTGATGCTTTTTTATGAAAAGTCCTTTTTTACCTGAAAATGCAACTCTTGAGTAGGAAAGGTGACACTCTAGTAGGAAATGTGACACATTTGTAGTAAACGTGAGGCCTATGTATGAAAAGTCCCACTTTCCATGAAAACGTGACGCTTCAGTGGAAACAGCATTGGACGAAAGCCACGCATCAACACAAAAGTATAAAAAACACTGCTTTGGGCATTGTCAAGTGTTGTGTATAGCTCGTGCCTTGGCTATTTCCCCAGTAAAACATCTAAAAAAATTACACTCTAATGGGAAACGTGTTGCATAGGTCGGAAACGTGATGCATCCACCCAGGAACAGATGCAATGGCTCTGCCGTGCTGCGAACGAGGAAGTGTGAAGTTCCTTTCACTTACACTCTTTTTGTCTGTGCTGGCTGGTGGAGCTGTTTGCTTTTTGTTGGAGAGTTTGGTGCTGTTGTTTGGTCTTGTTGGTGTCTGTGATGTCCCTCTTGGGTCCCCAGACTGTCATTTTTGTTTTGTCATTGTATTTTGTATTGTTTTGTGTACTGTATTGTTAGGTGTTTGTCTGAATAGGGGTTTATAGTTATGGGGTAAGGGATAGTGTTTCTGTTGTCGTGTTTAGTGTGGCTTTTGGGGTTAGAGATATGTCAGGCGGGGCTAGGAACCTAACAGAGGAGGAGTTTGGGGGCCTGCTGTGGCTGATATACAGGTACCTCACCAACATGATTGGCAGTGGAGGCTGGGTAAGCCAGGGATACCCAACCTGTGAGAGGCGTCAGTGTTGGAAGGTGCACTTTCCGCTGTCCCCCATGTTTAATGTTCAGCGGAGCATCCACCAACTCAAACACCGGTGGGCCGATGTCATCAGATGGGAGAAGATCTCCTGGAGCATCTGGAGAATGAAGTTGGAGGGGCTACCTGTAAGTCCCTATATACCATGAGCTTGTAGTTCTGTGGATTTTGCACAAAAATTTGAACGGTTTTCATTCCAAAAGGCCCAGATATGGATATAAGCTACTGTGGCATTATACGGGCTAACTCCGTTACATACAGTGAAAACATGACAGGGGCCTATTTACAGGGGCATCACATTAGCCAAAACATTACATGCAGTGCAGGGGAGGCCTATAGGTGATGTGGGACCCATCCGGCACTGTGGAGGGAGTATTGTCACACTGCCTGGTAGGTTAATACTGACTTAGAACTGTGGAGGCCACCCGCCATGTATGTTGAAGGGGAGCACATGCATTAGTCATCAGGCCACAGGTTGGACAGGGTGTTTGGTTCCCCCACCCCCCCATGGCCAGACATATGTCTATGTGACAAAAAATGGTAATCATTCCTTTATGAGCCTGTATTGGCCTTGATTGATGATTGTTCATTTACAGTGCACTGGTCACATGTAAGGAGCTAAGTGAAGAAGACAAACAAGCATGGGTACTGTCTGATGTGTGTAGCATTCTAAAGAACACTTAATTACTCGTTGAATGATTTCCAATGTCTGCAATCCCTCATGATGGATGCCTCTTAATATGCTGTGCAACTGTTGTGGCAGCTATGGTGTGTATGTGTATGGCACATGTACCATTACCTGCCTCAAAACCAACTGAAGGTCATTGGTGCTAATGTCTCTCAGCCAGACTATGGACAGAAAGTGGCAACATATTAGCTGAAATATGTGACACAAATGTTGCATGTGATTTCTCTGGCACCGTATGTTTGCCCAAGTCCATATTTGAGCAGGACACAGGTGTGGTTGAGGAGTAAAACAAACATGAGTATGCAGTTCTTACGAAGACAAGCAGTGTTTAACGTGTTTTATGCAAGTGCTCCATTACTGAAATTGAGTCATCAGAGCGTGGAGAGGGGTACTTTCCTTTCGGAAAAAGACCCTGACACACCCAGCCAGCTAGGTGTCTTGCTTCATCATCGGGTCTGTTCCTTATCGGGTCGGCAGTGCAATACCCGATCGGCACCCATGATAGGGCCTTCTTGGCGGAGATCTTTTTTCCTATGCCGGTAGGTGAGGTGCGTGTGAGGGCCCTAGATCAGTGTAGGTGAAGGTGTAGTGTGAATAGGTGACTTAAAATAGGGGTGGGGGTCCACTCAAAACAATTTTTAATGAACGTGGCCCCTGCCCTAATTAAAAATTGTAACATAAGACGCGTATCTTCACTCTAAGGATGTGGAGTTGGCGCGCTTATGGAAAAAGGTCAACATGTTTCTTGCCTTCCTACTTAATAGACGGCAATTCGTCAGCACCAATAGGATCTACCTACACTTTTTGGCAGTGGTTAAAAGGGTAACAGAGTGAATGTGACCACCAATACAGCACCCTAAAAAGTGGTACCCTGTAGCTCATAAAAACACAACTTGCAATAAAAACAAAATAACAACATTAGACGCACAGACCGCAGCATCATATTTCAACTGTGAATCAGTGCATCACACTGTTTTAATGAGACAGTTCAGCAATGCTGAGCAATGTCAGTGACTTATGGCATGCAAGGAGTGGGCACATCTCACAAAAACAATGAAAGAATTGAGTTTCCCCAATGGGGGAGTTGGAGAATGGCCACCCACAACTACTGTAACACCTCCAACTGTATCTACATCATGAGGTGCAAGTGTGGGTTGCTCTACATAGGCATGACCACTAGACCGGTCAAAGTCGGCATAATCAAACAGAGGAGTAATTTTAGATGCCAGAAGAGTAACACCAAGATGACCACCCATTTTAAAGAGGCAGAACATACACCAGACGCTTTTGAATGGGGCGTCCTTGAAGCACACCCGGGTTTATCAAGAAATGCTCTGTTCCGCATGGAACAACGGTGGGTCCTACGACTGGCAACTGACCAGTCGGGCCTCAACGAGAGCATTCCCTGGAGTTTGCTGACTTCATTAGCTCAATCTTCACGCCTACACTCACCCTACAGCGCACCACTTAAGGGTCACATACTCTGCCACTGTTTCCCTCACCACACATCAGGTCTTGACACACACCTAAAGGCAACTTCCAGCTATTGATGGCACGAAACCCATGAGTGAGGGGATTATGACTGATTCACTTCCCTCACTTTAAGTGGTGCACATAAGACCCAGGCTGCCAGGGTTTTTTGCCATGTACTACTCCACACATGACGATGAGGGACTCACCTCTTGAGCAACACACATTTTTAATTGCCACCTTTCTCACACAGACTACGCGTGCAGATGGGGCATATTACGGCGGGTGCTTGGCGATGCTGGCAGCACGTCCACCTAGTCCGCGGCGCTTCCGAGTCCCCCAACATGGCGCCCGCCTCGATAGTGGCGCTCTAGTGCTTGCAGCGAGTGACTGGCGAATCTGCCGGAAGTCCCGCCTGCCTCCTCTGACCAGCCGCGGGGATTTAGATACGGCCACGTTCATTAAAAATTGTTTTGAGTGGACCACCTCCCCTATTTTAAGTCACCTATTTACACTACACTTTCACCTACACTGATCTAGGGCCCTCACACACACCTCACCTACCGGCATAGGAAAAAAAGATCTCCGCCAAGAAGGCCCCATCACGGGTGCCGATCGGGTATTGCACTGCCGACCTGATAAGGAGCAGACTCGATGATGAAGCAAGACACCTAGCTGGCTGGGTGTGTGAGGGTCTTTTTCCAAAAAGGAGAGTACCCCTCTTCACGCTCTGATGACTCCATTTCAGTAATGGAGCACTTGCATAAAACACATTAAACCCTGCTTGGCTTGGTAGGAACTGCATACTAATTTTTGTTTAGGTGTATTTCGGACATGTGTGCTGGACCTGGATAAATAACAGTCCGCTCTGCCCCCTCTTTGTTCCAAGTGGTTGAGGAGTAACACATATCCCAAACCATACTTCCAATTGTAAACAGCTCATTGATTGTTGACATGTGCACAGTGGAAATGTTACCAAAATATGTATCCTCCTATTGTGTGTTCACATCATACCATGCACATGCCTGTAGATTACTGTTCTCCAGCCTACCACATTGGTACAGCCTAAATGATTGAAGGCTTGCCTCTCAAACAGCAGATTGTTTTGTGATCCATATATGTAGGACAGCGTCTACCCAACGTTTGGACTCCAATGGGCTTCAGGTACCATGTGAACAGCCTCAACATGCCAAAACATCGTTCCATCCTAGTGTACATTCTGCATATGTATTTGTGAGGTGGCATAGTTAACATGTATCATACTATCATTCATGATAGCATAATCAATGGGCAAGTTACATATCCCCATTGGTTTAAGTGAGTGGATACGTCTAGTCCCCATGCCACAGACTTACTTGGGTTCACCCCTTGGTCCACATTGATCATAATATGTGGCAACAGTCATCCCACATCATGGGTATCAGCGCATCCCTCAGAATACTGCATATCAGTGACATGTGAGATGGGGTGCCAGAGGTGATATTGCCAGATTGGCATGGTGGTACAAAGGGAGCTGTCATGAAACTCAATGTGAATATGTAATTGGAGGGATGACCTTCTATCTGCCTGTCTGCTGCACATTGCTACCGTAGGTGTACATATGGGAATTTATAGTACTTTTTGTGTGGCAGGTCCACACAGGCTGTGATGAATCCTACACCAGTGCAGACTGAATATGTATGAGTGGATGTGGGACATATCACCAGGCCACACATGCCAATGCAGTTACATGTCTGACTCCTGCCCCATATAGCCAATGCCCTGTAATAGATACGTGTCCATACCTTTGCAGTGTTTTGTGAGAAATAAGGCCAATGTGTTAAGTACCACAGGCATGTATGCGCTGTGTTTTCAGAATACAAGCCAATTCACAGTCTACCTACTGCTGCCACTACCCATACTGTCTCCCCCATCAAACGTCACAATTGAACCATATTTGCCAATTACCTGCAGGATACAGCACAATAACATATATATATGAGATCTAGAGCATGAATGCACACACTCATCACATGGACTACGTATGAGTTGAGGTGCATCAAGGTAACAATTCTTGCAGACATTTATGGATACACTCTTGGATATGTGAATGGCCACATGCCATTGGTAGGTTTCCATTATGTTGTCTAGGTATATCCATGTGTCATCCTTGGAGAAGTGTCCAACAGGTCTGTTAATTTAGAGGTGGCTAGCCACACACACTCTGTTTTTCATCTCTTTCCTTCTCTCTTGAATTTAGGCATTTGTAATCGTAGCTCCAACATGCTCCATTGGAAGTGGCAGAGTGCTTTCATCTGTTTTATATTCATTCTGCAATGTATATAACCTTGTGTATCTATCATAATAATAACCCATATTTGTAAAGCGCGAACAACCACCCGTAAGAGTCTCCAGGCGCTGGGGGCCGTCAGGAAGAATAATCAAGCTATTGCCGTGAGTAACATGGTGCTGGGCTAACATGCCGCCGGCACCGGGGTTTGAACCGTGATCCCCAGATTCCAGCGTCAGTCACCCTGGCTGCAGCGTCACACCTCTCCCCTCATAACAGTGAAGCATTGCTGAGGCACAATAAGTGTACATACTACACATTACTAATTTCACATAGGTGAAAGGCCATTGCTTTTACCCTCCTGCATGCTACATTACCATCCCCAGGGAGTACCTAGATGGGCCATGAGTACCATTCCATATGTACCCAACATAATTGTGCAGAATCTGTCTTAGTATGCACATAGGTCAACGTTTATCAGGGCAGACAATACAATTTCATGAACCTACAAGGCCAAGACCTCAGTACATTTTTATTGTAACTTTAGGAGAAGTACATGCTTCTTCTGACCTTTGGTCATGATTTCTTCCATAGATTTCTCATATTTGGCTGGACATGCCGCTTGTGCAGCTAATTGTAATTAATGCAAGTAATTGAGGAAAACCTGGACATTTTCAGCTTGGTCTGATACATATGTCCTTCCGCCCCAACAGATAACATGACTCCTGAGCAGGAACACTAGTACTGCATCAGAAATGAGTGGTACCACCACATCATGCACATGGCCAAAGGCTTCCAGAGATTGGGGAACCAGTAAGAAAAGACAAGGGCAGCGGGGCACTGGAAGTCACCACCTTAAGCCCAGACAGCACAGGACAGGGCAAGCACCAGGCCTGAAGTGTCCCTTTCACATGCAACTGATGCCGGTGCAGTAGCAGGACCCTCCCCAGTGCTTCCAGCAGTGGCACCACAGGCTTCTGCTTACCCTACGGAGTTTGAGTGGTAAACCCTAAAGAACAATGCAGACATGAAATTGAGGCTTGCAGGGCTTGAACTACAGATGGCAACACAGTGACAGCAATTAGTGGACAAAATTGCTGAGCAAATGTAGGGTCTCCCTCCAACGATCAGGCCCTCCCAAGTACATATTTTTATTTTTCATAGTGTATATACTCTTGCTGTGAATGGACACACAGCCCAAAAACAGGTATTAACCTAATGTTGCACTTTGTGTATGCGTGATGCAACATGTTTTATGTGTATGATTGAGTCAAACCATTGTGACTAAACTTGGATGTGTTGAGTGCCACACTGATGGCCGCCATTTACCCACTCTCCCTGGCACCATTTCTTGTCACATCAGTGTTGTCTGCTGGCCAGTATGCATGGAGGTATACCCCACGTGTGCAGAAACATCATTCAGTCAAACCATTGCCTTATTGCTTATTTTACTTCTTCATTCATGTGACCTTGCATAACTGCTTACTTGTTTAGATGCACATAGGTATTACAAATAGGAGAAGTGTGGCTCACTGGTTAGAGGAGGCAGACCCTGTAGCAGAGGTCAGACCCGGGACCAGGGTTCAATTCCCGACGCGGCAGGGTCTTGAGCCCAAATATCCACGGACTCGATAATTCTCGCTTCGGTGCCCACTCGAATCACGGGTTCACACTCTGCAGCTCTGGGCATTAGCCTGCTTAATCTCCACTACGGCCCCCCCGCGGCGGGATGCCTGGCTTTCACCTTGGGGAAGCCAGGACGGGTTCCCAAGGCAAGCGCCGAGATGCCTACGGGTAATCGAGCGCTATATAAGAACGCAAAATAATAATAATAATAATAAATACTATTTTGCATGGCCTGTGTAGTTTTAACCCTGGGTTCATGATTCACATTTTACTTTAGATCGTAGGTAGTGTCTTTAGGGTCAGCACTTTCACCATGGTATCTTAGTCAAATCATGAACAGATATACAACACGCTGGTTCTGGTTAGTGGATTTATTGGCAAGTGAACCAAGGAGCAAGTCTCAGTCCCTGGGGCAGCAACCCAACATAGTTTGTGAGCCATTGGATGTCCAGACAAAGTCCATGTGGGATACATGTCATGGGACATGTGAAGTAGAGGAGTGTTCCAGTGAGGAGGAGGACCAAATTTCCATCCCTTTGGGAAGATTGGCCACACAGACAGTCCACAAATTGGTGAGATCAACAGGTGGGAAATCAAAGGGAGGACAGTACCAGTTAGAAGTACACTTCCATGGCCATAAGCACAGGTAAATTGGGAAACTGCCCATGTGGGACAGAGACATTTTACAAGATAGTTTTTCATTGTAAAGAGGGAACATTCACATCTTCGCCCTCTAATGTGTGAGGTTCCTGATGTCAGGGGGTGTTGCCAGTGGCAATGGAGGCACGCACACGTCTGGGGCTGAAGATGTGGATCCCTGTCCCCAGCAATATTTCTATTTGCCAACAAGTGAGGCAGTAGAGCACTAAGAAGGGCCTGCTGGTTTGCCATCACAGTGACAAAATCACAGTATAAGGCACCAATTGTCAATATGTAGGAGTCATACTTCCACTCCATGGACTCCAAGATGTTGTGGATTGCCACCAGCTGGTTGGAAAACTTGCTGGTGTCACTTCGGCAGGGTAGGTATTCATGCCTCTGCCTCAAGAAACCAACAATGTCAGCCAGGGACTGTTACAAGCCATTGAGTGGAGGGTAGGTGCCTCTTATGGACTCTGAAGTGTCCTTATTGGGACTGAAGCAACTAAGGACTCCCTCAAGGGAGCCTGCCACGGTCTCCATCCCTGCCACCTTTGCACCTACCAGCCACTACTGGACTCCTACCACACTATGCTGGAATTCGACTTGGGGGCCCTGGAGTCCAGAGCTGAAAGTGGGCTGGCTGGTGCTGTTTGTTGGGTGATAGGCGGACCCTCAACGCTGTTGGCCGTTCTTGCTACCAGAGCTGGTATCAGAAGGGAGCACAGGATTTGCTGGATGGTGTCTTGGTCAAGAGTTGGCAGGCTTTCATCCTCAGCAGGATCCTCATCCAGAACATGTAGCTAGTCATGATTAGTTGGTACATTCTCTGCAATGAAATTGAAATATGTTGTTGTTGGTCTATGTTAGATGGTGGCATGAGTAAACTGGTATACATTCTGACTTCATACTCATTCCTTGTCAGGTCAACATTGAGGCTTAAGACATCTGTTGGCTCCATAATTGTGGACAGTGGCACATAGTGCTAGTGCTTGAATTGGTGGCATGTACCGACCAAGGTTTGTGATACAACTGGGCCCATCCACCTCAGCCTCCAACCATCCTTGACTCCTGACCTTTGTGGTGGCAAACTAGTTAATCCCTGTTTTCGCAATCTCTGACTTTGACATATGTGACATGGTGAGACATTTAGCCTTCTGATTTAGCCTTCTGACGCCCTCCTGCCACGTACTACGTCTTCACCCAGTAGATATGCTTCCACAATGGCCTCTGATCTGTCATCCCTTCCCAACTGTAACACAAGTGTGAGGCTGTCAGACACAGCAGTGCATGTGTCTTGGTCAGGTTACCTTGAGGTACATATATCCTTTCTAACTTCCTTGCTATGCAATGTCCCATCATGCAGACACAGTGGCAATTCGACATGCTCAGCCAGTGCCTACCATACACCACACTACCAGGGGCACACCACAGCCACACACCATCTTTTGATTCAACACAAATAGCCCTCTAGTGTGCATCAGTTATATTTACACCCACACCCAGTATGATTATGGTTATGACAGGTGTTTGGCAGCTCCCTACAGTGGGAACTGACACCTGTGTGCTCACGCCGCCCACGTAAGGGCCGCAGCGCGCTATGTTGTTCCAAGCATTTTACTATACATGTGATTCTTGGCATGTTCGTATGTGTCTGTTCATCCTTCACATGACCCACACCTGTCCCCCTCTCAGGTGTGCAGTTTCTCTTCTGACAATCCTATTGCATTCAATTTGTTTACAGTCCAGATTAGTGTGCCTGGGCCCAAGTTAGGCACAGTGGCATCATGGTGCTAAAGTGGCCTGCACTGTAAGAGTCAGGTTGGGCAAGGTTAATGTGTCTATGCCTGACATGCTGTTCCATTCAAGGCCTCATTTCAAAGTTTTGGATGCTGGCAGCACAACAAATCACTTTGCTGCACTGCCCTAAGTCAAGAAGAAAGGGCATGAATGCACAGTATTGATGATATATGGTACAGTCTTGTCTTTTCTGCCTGCACCAGCACACGAAATGGTGCCTACTGACAACGCAGGCTCTCTTGCACCATGGTACAAGTGTGTCTGTGTTGTTGGCAGGAATGTTTTTGTGCAGAAGGGACAACTTTCTGAACAAAAGCAATCCATGAAGGTGTTTTCCTCTTTCTATGTGTGCTGCAGGGTATGTAACCGTTACAACGCAACTTTTACAACGGACTACTTTTACAACGCAACTTTTATAACGCAGGATCCATTACAACGAATACCATTACAACGCATTTTTTTACAACGCAAATACCTTTACAACGCATACCATTACAACGTAAGTATAGGTAAGTATATAATTATAGTAAAAATGTTATAGGATTGGTTTTTGGGTAAAGGGGTATTTTTAGGGTACAGGGCTAGGTTTGGGTTTTTGGGTACAGGGGTATTTTTAGGGTTCAGGGCTAGGTTTGGGTTTTTGGGTAAAGGGGTATTTTTAGGGTTCAGGGCTAGGTTTGGGTTTTTGGGTAAAGGGGTATTTTTAGGGTTCAGGGCTAGGTTTGGGTTTTGGGGTACAGGGGTATTTTTAGGGTTCAGGGCTAGGTTTGGGTTTTTGGGTACAGGGGTATTTTAGGGTTCAGGGCTAGGTTTGGTTTTTTGGGTACAGGGGTATTTTTAGGGTTCAGGGCTAGGTTTGGGTTTTTGGGTACAGGGGTATTTTTAGGGTTCAGGGCTAGGTTTGGTTTTTTGGGTACAGGGGTATTTTTAGGGTTCAGGGCTAGGTTTGGGTTTTTGGGTACAGGGGTATTTTTAGGGTTCAGGGCTAGGTTTGGGTTTTTGGGTACAGGGGTATTTTTAGGGTTCAGGGCTAGGTTTGGATTTTTGGGTAAAGGGGTATTTTTAGGGTTCAGGGCTAGGTTTGGGTTTTTGGGTAAAGGGGTATTTTTAGGGTTCAGGGCTAGGTTTGGGTTTTGGGGTACAGGGGTATTTTTAGGGTTCAGGGCTAGGTTTGAGTTTTGGGGTACAGGGGTATTTTTAGGGTTCAGGGCTAGGTTTGGGTTTTTGGGTACAGGGGTATTTTAGGGTTCAGGGCTAGGTTTGGTTTTTTGGGTACAGGGGTATTTTTAGGGTTCAGGGCTAGGTTTGGGTTTTTGGGTACAGGGGTATTTTTAGGGTTCAGGGCTAGGTTTGGGTTTTGGGGTACAGGGGTATTTTTAGGGTTCAGGCCTAGGTTTGGGTTTTTGGGTACAGGGGTATTTTTAGGGTTCAGGGCTAGGTTTGGGTTTTGGGGTACAGGGGTATTTTTAGGGTTCAGGGCTAGGTTTGGGTTTTGGGGTACAGGGGTACAGGGTAATAATAAAATAAAATTAATTTTAAATTAAATTAAATTAAATTAAAATAATTTAAATTAATTTACATTAAAAAAATATTATATACTTACC
Source organism: Lissotriton helveticus (assembly GCF_964261635.1). Lineage (NCBI taxonomy): Eukaryota > Metazoa > Chordata > Amphibia > Caudata > Salamandridae > Lissotriton > Lissotriton helveticus. The sequence continues at coordinate 815,824,883 of NC_136069.1, forward strand.
AATATTTACGTTGTAATGGTATGCGTTGTAAAGGTATCTGCGTTGTAAAAACATGAGTTGTAATGGTATTCGTTGTAATGGATCCTGCGTTGTAAAAATTGCGTGGTAAAGGTACGCGTTGTAAAAGTTTGCGTTATAACGTCATACATCCGTGCTGCAGAAATCCCGCACACTTTGAAAGAGGAATGAATGTGGAGGATTAAAGTAATTCCCTCTATTTACGCGTCCCCTGGGAAGACCCACATTTTTTATGCATTCCCAGGTTTACAGATCCTTGTAAATCAGGGAATGTGTCAAACCCCATGGGTGCTGCATGAGTGAATACACCACAGCACCCATGGAACACCTCCTTGATGTAGTCATAGGGAAAGGAAAAGTTTCACGCTGGCTTGGCTTACCCCACATTTTTGAGGCCATGCAAAGCCACACAGGGTGGCTTTGCGTCACCTTTTAGATAGGATTGGGAGGCCTGCACCACTGGAGCCAAATGAAATGTCATGCTCCGACGGTGCAGCCCTCTTGTACGTGAGGTACCCTGGGGCTCATTTCCGAACCCCGTGCACCACCAAAACATCACTTTTTTTAAATAAACTTTTTATTTATTTTCACGTTAATCATACAGTTTAAAGTTTCGAAATATAGACATGCAGTATAGCATCTCACAGCGTTTTTGTACACATTTGTAATTTTCCAAGTCCAAGATAAGCGCTCTTACAACAGCTGATACCCCCCATCCTTTATTCAGGATTGTGCCATTAGACCACCTCTGACTCCGAGTCACTGTCCTCTTTGTCCGACAATGGATCATAATGCTCTCCCCTGTACGTATTCCATGCCCCCCACATTGTATTCCATTTTTAGGGCAAACCCTGTTACGATATATTGCTCTCTCTGCAATCATGGCCGCATCCATATCTTTGCTCCATGCTACTAAGGTCGGCACTTCCATCCCACCCACCTTTGTGCTATATTCCTTCTGGCAACCATCATGCCCAACGTAACCCAGCTTTGTCCGGCGCGCGTGAGATCGTTTGGCTCCCATATATTCAACAAACAGCGCTTAGGCTCCAGCAGCAGCGACACCCCCTCTACTTCTGAGATGGTCCGTAGCACTTTAGCCCAATATTCCGCTATTTTGGGACAATCCCACATGGTGTGGTAAAAGGTACCTTCCTCTCCGCAACCCCTCAGGCAGTAGTGATGCTCCACCCTCCCTACCTTGTGTAGGGTGTGCCTAGTGTAGTAGGAGCGGTGTAGTATGCACAGTTGCACTAACCTGAGTCTTGAGGGTATACCCACCTCCCTTGGGGACGCTAATGCTTCCTGCCATTCTGTATCATCCATTCCGGCAAGATCATGAGTCCATTGATCTCTTAGGGGTCCCAGTGGGTCAAGCAAGTTATTTACAAGTTTGCAGTAGGTGAGAGAAGTTGCCTTCTTCGGCATATAGTCCGTTAACAATCTATCCTCTAAGGGGGATGCTTCTGGGACCTCTGAGCCAGCCGGTAGTACTGTCATCAGGGCATGTCGTATTTGTGCGTATCGAAACCGTTCTGAGGGGGCCATTCCATACGTTTGTCTTAAATGCTCGAAGGGAATCACCTCCCCTTTCTGCCACGTGTCATCCACAGTCGATATTCCGATGGTGTCCCAGTGCTCAAAACCCTTACTTTGTCTGAGTTTCCCCAGTCGTCTCGTATCCCACAATGGCGTGAGTTGAGTTATCACTCCTCGCCATCTCAGCTGCGCTTGAGCTGTATGCCACAGACCAAGGGTGTGTCGCAGAGGTCCAAACCGTGTCGTCACCATTTTTTTTTCATAGAGTGGAGCCAACATATCCCCCATGCCCAGTTGCGCTCTATCTGCCTGGAGTGCCGGGTCGGATCGTGGAAGATGGATCCACTGATTAATTACTTTCAGCTGTGCTGCCCAATAAAAAAAGTTGTATATCAGGGAGCGCTATTCTGCCATCATACCAGCTGCACACCAGCATGGTCTGCGCGATACGTGGCGGCTTATTACTCCACAACAATTTAGATACCTGCGCTGCAATTACTCTAAAATAGGAGGGTGCTACCGTATATGGCGTGTTTTCTAGGATATATAAAAATCGAGGCAATGCCATCATTTTAAAAAGTGCTGCCTTCCCTAGCAAGGTTATCGTTAATGTTTCCCAGTGCTGTATGTCTCTTTTGAGACAGTCAAGTGGCGGCTGTAGATTTTTGAAATAGAAACCTTCTGGTTCAGTTGTGGTGTATACCCCTAAGTATTTGAACGTTTGCTCCGCCACTTGCAGCTGGCAACCATCAGGAGGATGTGGTGGTGGACCGTTTAGCATGTACATGAGGGACTTAGACCAGTTAATGGTATAGCCGGATGCCCAACTATATGCTCCACATATATCTAGAAGGGTAATAATGGAGCGTGTGGGAGAGGTCAGATACAGCAGGATGTCGTCAGCATATAGGGAGATACGATCTTCCCAAGTGTCTGTCCATTTAAGGCCCTTTATCTTTGGTTCCCAACCCATGCCGCCAACTGCTCAAGCACCAGCGCGAATAGTAGTGGTGATGAAGGGCAGCCTCTTTCCAAGGGGAAGTCAGCTGAGATGTGACCGTTTGCGGCCACATGTGCCATCGGTTTGGTATAGAGCAACCGGACCCAGGAACAAAACTTCGGACCGAATCCTTAATGACGTAACGTGGCGAATAGAAAGGGCCAGTGCACCATATCAAATGCCATATGGGCGTCCAATGATAATATCACTGCCGGCTCCTGCAAATATACGGAGCGCGCCAGTACCCCATGCAGCCTTCTGAGGTTTAGCGCCGTGCTCCTGCCAGGCATAAAGCCTGACTGATCCGGATGCACGAGTTTTGTGAAATGTGGGGTCAGTCAGAGCGCTAGCGTTTTTGCGAGGATTTTAGCCTCAGCATTTATAAGGGAAATAGGCCGATAGGAGGCACAGACATTTGCCGGTTTCCCGGGTTTCAAGATAGCCACCATGGTGGCCATTCATTGGTCCGGTGGCAGTTCCCCCGCCTGCAGACTGTCATTGAACATATTCAGCAAATGGGGCGCAACGGTATCTATCATCCTTTTAAACAATTCGATCGGTACCCCGTTTGGCCCCACCTCCTTGCCCGATTGTAGTGCCCGAATCGCCACTTGTATCTCCTCTACAGTCAGAGCGGCCTCTAATGTCTGTGCCTCTTCCGGGGACAACCTGGGCATGGCAAGGTCTTGTATGTAAGTCATCGCCTCATCTATGAGATGTCGGAGTTCGAGGCATATATTGTCTGGAAATGCCGCGCCAGTGTCTGCACTATTGCATGCGAGTCTGTTGAAGGACCATCCCTCCCCGTATCAAGCCACGCTATCCACCTGTCGCTCCTTTCTCATTTGTCCAGCCACGCCAGTAGTTTCCCTGCCTTGTCGCCAATTTCGTATATTTTGTGTCTCGTGTACAGCAGTTGCTGCTTGGTCAGTTCTGTCAAGTGTCCTTTATGGCATTGCTGAGCAAGGTGTAAATCATGTGCTGTGTCAGGGGTTGGGTCCCTACTATGCTGTGCTTCCGCTGCGGTCAGTTCAGACTCCAGAGATTGCAGCTCCATTCGTCCCTCTCCCCTGTGAGCTGTGATGGATGCCAGAGCGTGTCCCCTAATGACCATTTTAAATGCTTCCTATAAAACAGTGGGGAAAGTAACCGATCCCTCATTTTCTTGAAAGTAATGTCTCGTCTCCCTCCGCAGTCCCTTTCAAATCTTTCGAATTTGCAGATATCCCGGACGTATTGGGTAGATTCGCCGCCCCTGTTGCTGGTGAGTGGTACATGTAAGTAATAATGAGGAATGGTCAGAGATGCCCCTTAGCCTAATGTCTACACTGTCTACCTGTGGAAGGCCACCTACTGAACCCAAAAAGTAATCTATTCTCGTGAGGCTATTATGAACATTGGAGTAATAGGTGTATTGGCGCTCTGTGGGGTGGTATTTCCTCCATATATCTATCAATCCCAGCGCCTCCATGAAACTCCTAAGTCGTGATGTGCCGGTCGGAACCACTCTTGGAGGAAATCTGTCCAGGGAATCGCTTGCCACCATATTAAAATCTCCGCCCAAAAGTAGCTCCCCTGTCGGCAACCCTAGCAAGAATGTACTGAGGTCAGGTAAGGCTATTGTGTGTAATGCGGGGGGATGTAAACTGACACAATATTGAAGGGCCTGCCTTCCCACTGCGCGTGTATTGCGGCCAATCTCCGGGCACTGTCAGATTTAACTTCCTTTAATATTAGGGGAAACTGTTTTCTTATTAATATGCCCACCCCTCTAGAGCTGGACGTGAATTCTGAGTGTACCACCATTCTATATCCCCGCCTATCCATTGCTTTTGTGGACGTGCCTGTAAGATGTGTCTCTTGCAGTAATACTACCGCTGGGCCTTCTTTTTTAATATATTGTAAAGCCAAACCGCGCTTGACTTTGTCACCCAGTCCACACACGTTCCATGTGAGTACTGTGAAGGATGGTATCCTTGTGGTGCCCCCCCCCCGCTGTGTCATTCTGTATGTCGTCTCCCATTGTGGTAGCCATCAGATCTATTACTCTCAGTGATTTGTGCCAAAGTGTAACGCCAGTGTGTCCCTGCGACCGCTAGTACTGCATAACCAATTTCATACATAGCGAAAACATAAAATAAATGAAACAAACTAAAGAACAATCCCATCCCCTCCGCACCCCTCCCTGCCTCCCTGCCTCGCGGACCCAACACTGCCCGCCACCGCAACTCAGCAGAGTGCTCAAATCCACGTTCCCGAAACTTTACTTGCATGTGCTGGGGTGGGAAGTCCGAGGGAGACCATTTGATTCCCTTGTCCCAGAGTCTTTATGTATCGGCATTTTCTTTGCAGTCAATTAAGCAAGGTGAAGTCTCCGCTGACATCGTGTATGATTGGGCTGAAAATCGCAAACAATGTATAGTTATCCCACATGGGGCATCGTCACTGATGAGAGTTCATTCTCCCGGCTCTGTCTGCGAGTGTTCCTTGACCGCTCCTTCTTGCTCCGAGGTCTCCCTGTCACCTTCTCGCACCCGTCGTCTTCACTCTTTCTGCGGCCTACCAGGCTTCCCTGCTGTTCGCCATCCCTCCAACCAGTCAGCCGCCTCCTCCGGCGTTTCGAAGAACCAGGTTTACCCAGTGCTGCTACTCAGAGCTTCGCAGGGAATAGCATAGAGTATGATAGTTCGCGGGCTCTCAGCGCTTTTTTGATCTCAAAGAAGCTTCTGCGGCGTGCCGAGACTGCCGCCGTATAATCCGGAAAGAATGAGATCATAGAATTTTCTACACGGATGGGCGGTGCCACCCTGGCCGTCTGTAAAATGGCGTCCCGATCACGAAAATTGAAGATGCGGGCCAAACACAGGACGCGGGGGGGGGGGCCCCAGGCTTCAGCCTATCACCTGGTACCCTGTGTGGCCTTTCCACTGCAAAGAATGTTGAGAGTCCCTTAGGCTGCAGACGCATTTTTATGAGTTATTCAATATACAGGTTCATAGCAGGGCCCCCTTCTGATTCTGGAAGTCCCGTTATTCGAGCATTGTTGAGGTGGGAGCGACCTTCCTGATCATCCAGTTTCTCTACCATTCGCTTGTTCTAGGCCTCTAAACGTGCTACCTTCTTTATCAGGGTTGCAGAGTCTTTGGAAAGGGTAGTCGTCACCTGCTCCACCTCCGCCACTCTAGCCGACATTTTCAGAAAATCTGCTCTCAAAAACGTTACATCAGTTGAGATGGAACCCACCGTTGGTTGTACTTTGTTGAGGGCCTCCATGATATCGTCGAGCGTCACCTTAGGACCCCCATCGTCCTCCTTTTGCTTTCCTGCCGGAACCTTAGTTTCCGGCATTGGGGGGAAGTCTTTAGTGTATGCGAATTTGTCCAGTTTGCCATGCTGATTTGCGCGGGATCGTCTGCCGCTCATTGTGCAGTCTATTATAGCACCTGTGTTCCCGAGCAGGGTGCAACAGAGGTGTGTCGGGGGGGATCTCTCAGCAACTGTTTTGATGCAATTTTACTTCCACCCCTCGTGTATTTGTCGCGTGTCACCACCAGTCGTTCTCTTCACACCTCCGCTACCGTGTCACACCCGTTCTACACGCGCCGGCTTTAGGGGTCCTTAGCTCTCCAGTGCTTCACAATCCCGAGCCGCCGGTCGGCACCACCTCATGTCCACTGGGCACCCAGCCAACGCCGACACAGCCCAGAGAGCAGCAGCGCTGGTCCCGCCAGCACTTTGGCCACCTCCGAACCACCTCCCACTTGTCTTACTACAGTGATGTATTGCCACTCATCTCCGTCTTCAGGCCATTGAGTGGGTGGGACGACATGGCCAACCCCGCCCCGCATGTCGCACCCAGGTGTGCCTATGCGTTTGCCGCCGTGATCCGTGTCGTTGCGTTGGCCCTCAGTATGTAATTACGCCGTTCTTATCGTGGCAGCGTCAACACCACTCGTGGGTAGTTCGATGCCTATGCTGTTGTAGGCATCGTCAAGTTATAGATTAAGTGGGGAGTGGGGGTCACGCCGCCACCTCGCCTCAGCCCCAATGCCCAATGATTTGTTCGCGACCTGCAAGCTTATCCCGGCCTTACGTTGATGCATTCCTCAGTCTTAAGTCAGCCCCACCTGATGATCCCCCATGCAGACTCCCTGGGGGCCCACCGGCGTGTGTGCAGGTTCCCCAATACCCTTTCAGGAGGAACGGGGGGGGCCACGAGTTCGCCACTTTCCAGCCCCAGCGTCTTCAGGCCTCACCTCTGCCTCATAGGCCCTCCGTTTCCCCACTCCGACATAAGTGCCGATCAAGAGACAGCCGCACCTCCCTGCTTCCTTCTCTCGATCGGCGGTGATTCACAGGCAGTAGCACAGCCCCTCCGGGTCACGCTCCAATCTCCGGCATCTCAGGGGGGGTGCCCAGGTCAATATTCGGCGCCGCTCTCACTCCGCCGGCAATTGGTTCCGCCCGGCTTGCGCTACACACAGGGTTCCACCGCCGGCATTCGGTAGGTGTTTCCGTCCACCCGGCGTCCTTTCCTGCTAGCCTGCCAAATCGGGTCCCCGGCTGTCGCAGGTCAACTAGGCCCAATCTTCTCGTGATGATATCTCAGCCCAGCGCCCTCTGTTTTTCAGCGGTGCTGGGTCACCAAGGTCCGTTGCGGCTCGCTCACCTCTAGATCGTCTCTGGGCACAATTTCAAGTTCGGATTATTGGACGGATGAATCGGGGAGAGGTTCTCGCCCTCGGAGACCCGTTAAGCAGCGGCCATCTTGCTCGGCTGCTCACCACGTGTCCCAAAACATCACTTTTAATTATGTTTAGGTGGTGCTCAATGCAAAACCATATCTACGAGGCCACGTAAAGCTACCCTGGGTGGCTTTTCATGGCCTTGTAGATAATGCTGTGAGTCAATGCAGCACAAGTCACTCTGTTGCCTCACACTGCGATAGGAAGGCATGCCATGGGTGTTTCAGTAGGCACTACCATGCAACACCCATGGCATTTGACGCATTCCTAGATTTACAACATGGTGTCAACCTAAGAATGCGTCAAAAGCCTACACCACCCCAGGGGTGGCGTAAGGGTTGCTTTGTGAAGGAAGGTGTCCTTCCCCCACAAAAATAAATTAATTTAAATGCAGACAGCAAGGGTGCCTATCTTGACGTTAGGCAGCCATTTTTGCACCAGCACAGTAGAAAAGAACAGGAATGGACAGTATCTTATAGACAGTGTGTATTCTTGCCCTTTTCTTTTGATCTGAGGCAGTGCAGCAGGAAGGCGTGCGGTGCTGCGCAATGCCAACACATTGTAAATAAGGGCCCATGTATTTTGGTTGTTATTATGGGATTTGTAGTACTAGTGACTTATGTTATACATTGCACTACAAGTGCCAGTATACAAGGGTAGAACTGGACTGGTGCTGCACGTCACACATGAAAGGGATAAGCATGAGGGAGCTGGACTGAGCTGTGCCATATGTAAGTGGACAGTGTGACTTACACTTATGTGATGTTTATTGGTACATGACCCAGATTCCTGCCCTTTGATCTTGCACACAATGCGAGCACTGGGACCTAGCTAGCTGCACTCCACTATATGACCTTTTTCTCCACATTGCAACTTGTTGCAACTTACCCTGTAGGTCCTTTTGTTTCTCATGGGATGCACTGTCTTGTCTAGGGATTGCTGCCACCGACTCCTCTGGGATGACAGCTGCCTCCACCTCCGCCAAGGCATCCAGCTTCTCCTGTGACACTGGGGTTCCTCCACCGGTGTGCATGGCTGCCTTCAGGGTGTTGGTTAGTTGCTCGTTCGTACTGCACTTATAGTCATGCCGGCATTTTTTGGAGTTGGTGACTGTCCTCATGTTTGTCCCACGCTGTTGATCTTGGCCACTATGGACTGCCAAATGGCCTTCTTCCCTCCTAATGGCAATTTTGAGATGACAAAGAGCTAATGTTGGTGATGTGTCATCTCAGTGATCAAGATGTCATTATCCTCTTCACTGAAGTTGCACTTCCTCATTATGTTTTCCTGGGAGTTTCTCTGGACATCCGGACTCATTCTGGGGTTGTTGAGGTAGTAGTCTTGGCTGCTGTACTGTTCTCCCGACTCCCTGGCCACCTTCTGTGAAGTGTGGCAATGTTTTTTTTCTTGAAGCGTCATTTTTAAACGTTTTTTAATGCTTGCCGTAATGAAAAGTGACTCTAAGGTGGTTAGCAGAGCTTTGTGTGCCGTGAACCAGCCTTACGTTAGTTTTCCTCGTGATGCATTAGTTTACGCTGGGACAACACAACCGCGGAAGTTTCTTTTCTTTTTAACTGACTGATCCTTACGCTATGGTGCGAGATACCGTAAATATGGCGCATCTATGGCGTTTAACCGTGACGTAGCGATTCATAACCCATTTTGACACATCGCAGACGCAACATATCGATGCGTCTGTTCTTATAAATAAGGCCCATAGGGCCTCATTTATGAGGCCTTGCGTCAGTTTTGCGCTTCTGGGGCCTCATTTATGAGGCCGTGCGTCACTTTTACGCCGCCGGTGCGTCACTTTTTGTGACGCACCAGCAGCGTAAATAATGTGCCTTGTTGCACCATATTTACAAAGTGACGCATCTAGGTAGATACGTCACTTTGTAAACCCCTGCGCCACATTATACCTGCGCCAGGTATAATGTATGCAAGGGGGGCGTATTGACGCAAGGAAGGGTCGTAGAAGTGACGCAGTGAAATCTATGAGATTTCACTGCGTCACTTTTAGGACGCCGTTGCGTCAAAATCCTGCGCCTGCCTCACAGCAGGCGTAAGACTGACGCAGGCCCTTTCACATGGGGCTTGCCCCATGTGAAAGGGCGCATTGCTGGAGTTGTGTCACTTTTGTGACACATTCCAGCAATGCGTCACTTTTGCACATACAGATACGTCAGAAATACTGACGTATCTGTAACTCCTTGCGACATGATGCGTCATACATTAAATATGGCACATCATTGGTGTCGCAAGGAGTGCGCAGTGAAAAGTGACGCATCGCTGTTTTCACGCAGCGATGCGTCACTTTTCATAAATGAGGCCCCAGATGTGTCACTTTTTGTGACGAATCGGCGGTGTAAAACATGCCTCCTGTTGCGCACTATTTACAAAGTGACGCATCTAAGCAGATGCGTCACTTTGTAAACCCCTGCGCTACATTATACCTGCGTCAGGTATAATGGGGCAGATTTATGAAGGCCTTGCGCCGCCGGTGCGTCACTTTATTTGATGCAACGGCGGCGCAAACAATGCGCCCTATTTACAACGTGACGCATCTAGGAGATGCGTCACGTTGTAAAGCCCTGCGCCATCAGGAGGCGTTCCGGCGCAGGGTGGGCGTTCCGGGGCAGGTGCGCCTCGCAAAAGTGGCTGAGTGAAATCTATAAGATTTCACTCAGTCACTTTCAGGACAATGCTGCATCAAAAGCCTGCGCCTGCTTGAAGCAGGCGTAGGTCTTGACGCAGCATTGTGGAGATGGGGCACCCCCGAGCCTTGCTGGAGCTGCGTCGCGCTTGCGATGCAGCTCCAGCAATGCGCCACCTTTACGGCACAGATGCGTCACGCATCTGTGCCGTTTTTGCCGCATTGTAAATGCGGCGCACCATGGGTGGCGGAGCAGCGGCGCAGGATGACTGGCGCATCCCTGGGGATGCGCCAGTCATCATAAATCTGCCCCAATGTATGCAGAGGGGGCGTTCCCATGCAAAAAGCCTCGTAATAGTGACGCAGTGAAATCTATGAGATTTCACTGCGTCACTTTTAGGACGCGTCAAAATCTTGCACCTGCCTCACAGCAGGCGTAAGACTGACGCCAGCCCTTTCACATGGGGCTTTCCCCATGTGAAAGGACGCATTGCTGGAGTTGCGTCACTTTTGTGACACATTCCAGCAATGCGTGACTTTTATGCTTACAGATACGTCAGAAATACTGACGTATCTGTAACTCCTTGCGCCATGATGCGTCATACTGTAAATATGACGCATCATTGCTCTCGCAAGGAGGGCGCAATGAAAAGTGACGCATCGCTGTTTTCACGCAGCGATGCATCACTTTTCATAAATGAGGCCCATAGTGTGAGAATAATATAGTTGGTGTGTATTGTCTATTGGAATGAAATAGTGTATCTAAACTATAATGTTTTGGGTTCTGCTGCTTGCGGAACAAACAAGACTGAATTATTCGTATTATTTACAAGCGAGGGAACTGACACAATTATGGTAAATGTGCAGGGTTAATAGACATCATTCTGCATTTTATGATTACTACAGGAACAGTTCATAAAATGCACGATGGAATATGATTCTTTTTCGGACAATATTGCTACTAATCCATGCAGTTTTGTAAAGAACAGAACATGTTTCCTTGCAGCCACTACTCCTTCCAAATTGAAAAGAGTTGCTTACCTTAAAATATATACAGTTATATAAAATGTTTTTGTAGAAAATGGCGATCTGCTTTTGAAGAGTGCTATTGTCAGTATTTCGCAGATCTGCGTTTGCCTTGATTCCCCTACACTCGTGAAATTGTCGTTCTTCGAGTCACTGATTTTACGCGTCGTGCTCAGAAAGTGACAGGAGTTTTATTTTTCCTTACCTTTGTCTAATGTGACGAGACGGCGAATTATCTTTTATGGGGCTGCCTCATACCTGAAAGGCTAGGCTTTCTGCTGCAATCAGCTTCAACTGCCAATCCAAACCTGCACGTGGAACTGGTCTCGAGACTTCAATCCTGCTCTCAGAATTAACCAGCGCGCGCGCTCACAGGTGCAGCTCACTTCTACCACATCCCTTGGGGATGTTGGGCCTGCTGATTGTTCAAACTGACTGTGAACTTCAAAAACTGGACTAACCCCAACTTTGTTTGGGAATGATTCACTTTCTATTTCCATTAATTGAATGGAAGTTTTTTTTAAATGTATGAGGGCCTTGCTGCAGCCTGAAATTGTATTTGTGTTGTCCTCAACCACCACCACGTTGTTGGGCACATATTGCAAAGCATTGAGCCCTGTTATGTAATGTGAACAAGCCAAACAATAACATATAATTGATATCCTGTAGTCAAATTACACATGTAGTATATGCATTTAGTTAATAAAATAGCATTGCAACAAGAATAAATGAGAATACATTTATTTTCATTGTTAAAAACGTTGGGGCAGATTTACAATAAGTGGCGCATCCCTCCATATCAGCAGGGATGCGCCACTTATTGTGCGCCATGCCTCCACCGTTTTTGCCCATTGGTGCGCCGCATTGTAAATGCGGCGCGCCAATGGGCAAAAACGGCACAGATGCGTGACGCATCTGTGCCGTAAAAGCGACGCATTGCTGGAGTTGCGACGCAAGCGCGATGCAGCTCCAGCAAGGCACTGGGGGGCCCTATCTTGTTAATGCTAAGTCAATCCTTACGCCTGCTTCAAGCAGGCGCAGGGTTTTGACGCAGCATGGGCCCCAAAGTGACTGAGTGAAATCTTGTAGATTTCACTCAGCCACTTTTAGGAGGCGTTCCTGCGCCGGAACCCCCCCCCCCACACAGAAACGCCTCCTTCTGGCGCAGGGCTTTACAACGTGATGCATCTCCCAGATGTGTCACGTTGTAAGTATCCCGCACCATGGTGCTTCTTTTGCGCCGCCGCTGCGTCACAAAAGTGACGCAACGGCGGCGTAAAAGGGGCACAAGGGGCTTGTAAATCTGCCCCGTTGGGTTGCATATTTATTTAACAATGTAGTGGGTTAATTTAGGGTAGCCAGGTATAATGTGACCTAAGCTGTCTGCCCTTCAGATTTGCTAACATCCACCAGGAATAGATATTGTGTGGTGTTGAAATAAGGTTTTGGGGTTTGCCTCACATCTGAACCCTGTAGCCAAGGAAAATGTTGGGACATATTATCAAGGACCGGTGTTAAAATTATCGCCGTTTTATCGGCAGGAAACTGCCGATAAAACGGCTATAATGGGCTTGATAATACGCCCTTGTTAATTCCCATAGAAGCCCAGGTTCTGGTGTTAACCTGGGCTTCTATGGGAATTAACAAGGGCGTATTATCAAGCCCATTATCGCCGTTTTATCGGCAGTTTCCTGCCGATAAAACGGCGATAATTATAACACCGGTCCTTGATAATATGCCCCGTCATTCCTTCCAGAGCAGAGCATACCCAGTTGTTCAGGTTTTTAACTGTCATAAGGGTAACGGTTGCTATTTTGAAAAATGTACTGTACATTTCTTCTTAGGTTCGGAATAAAAACTTAAAATCAAGATTTGAAAAAAGGAATAATGGACGACCTCCACCGTCATCCTAGGACTCTGCTGTGAGGGCTTCCAGGGTGATGGTTTTCACCTGGAATCCACCACGAAGAGGAGCAGCCTTGGTGGCGCCATATTTATGATCTCTTGCTGGACCTCACCTGCTCTCACCGAAAGTGGCTTGAGTAATTAGAGGTGGAGGCCCCTGTGCTTTAACCTCAACAGCCCCCACAAAAAGTGAAGGATAGACGTGAAAAATGTAACCAGCATGAAGCAACAGCACTATGCTTTTGCTTCCTGCCAAAATGTTGTCCATGGTGCAGTGTGGTCAGTTTGCTATCCGCTCTTTTTCAAGCAAAATGTTTTCATAAAAACTGTGGGGCAGATTTAAAAGGAACTGACACATCTGCATAGATGCGTCATTTTCCTTGAGTCGGCGCCAAATGTCCTTGCACCACTATGGATGCGCTGTATTTACAATACAGTGCTAAATCTTGCAAGGATTAACAGATGCGTCCGAAATTCTGATGCATCTGTTGGCTCAAAAGTGACGCATTGCTGGGGTTGCTCATGAAAGTGACTCAACTCCAGCAATGCACCACAACAGATGGGTGAGTCCCATTCAAAAAGCCCTGTTTCATTTCTTACGCCTAGTCTGAGCAGGCATAAGGATTTTGACGTGGTGAAGGCCTATAGTGACGCAGTAAAATCTAGTAGATTTCACTGCATCAGTTCTACATGACTTTTTGCGCGGGAACGCCGACCCTGCATACATTATACCTGACGCAGGTATAATGTGACGCAGGGCTTTACAACGTGACGCATCTTCCTAGATCTGTCACGTTGTAAATTGGCTGCATTTTTTATGACGCTGCTGCGTCACAAAAGTGACGCAACAGCAGCGCAAATGTGTCACCAGGGACTTGTAGATCTGCCCCAGTCTTTCTCCTTCTATCTGTCCATCTCTCACTTTCTCTCTCTTTCTCTCTCTGTTGCTCTCTTTTTAGCTCTCCCTCTCATTGCGATATGGGAGGGGTAAATAGCTGAGCCACAAAGCTGAAAGAAAGGGATTTGAGGGGGCGTTTCCCCCTGCCTACTGCGTTTTTAAGGCCCTGTGCTATTGGGGCACAACGTATTTAGATAATTTAAAGCAATCCTGCCCTCTTTGTTCGTGGCAACTTCCATTGTGTGAACCACTAGATGGTATCAGATACTGACATGTGGTCATGACATTCTTGACCTGGGCCCCTCAAGAACTGGTTTGTGCCTGCTGCTGCATGGAATCACAGAGGTCTTTCCCATGCAGTGAACTTTTGATGATTAAAAAACAGGATGAAGGAGGGTGTCTTCCATGTCCTAGCCAGGTAATAAGGAAATAAGAAGAGGTGCATGATGGGTCAAACATAAAAAACAGAGTGAGTGTAGTGGTGGACTCTGCCAAACGTACTCAATTGAAACAACAGATGGTGAACGGGTTGGGGCAAAACGCAGTAAATGTGCATAGGCAACTTCTGCTTCTGCACTTCATATGTTCTTTTTGCACTAGTTCAGTAGTGGAATGCAGTGCTTGCAAAATGTACCCAGAAAAGAAACACCAAGAATTTTCAGTCATTGTTAAGTCTTGATTTAGGTTTCAACTATACAGGTTTACAAAGAGACGCCAATGTTGTGTCCTTCAGTTACCACGTATACTGCTTTCACTTATTTCCTTGTCAGGCAAAACAGTAGGGTAACTGTTTCCAAAAAAATAGGAACTCAAGATGATCCTAGAGAGATAGGACTGGAGAAAACAGGGTAGGCTACCAGCGATAAAGGATCAGACCAAATTGCATAGGGTGGGCTCAAATGTCGCGTCCTCCAGTCTCATGGAGCACATGAGATTGATATTGAACAGTTGGATGGTAAAAGTATCATCTTTTCATTACTTTATCCCTTAGACATTGACAACGTTGTTGTTATGGGAAAAAAGACAGGCCAAAGACTAGGATCCTGATGAAAGCCAGGCAGATACATAAGGTGCTGGAGAGGGACTGAAACATGTCAACAATTTAGGAAAGTGAACGACACATCATAATTAGTATCAACAGCCCGTCTCGTTTTACTTTTAACAGTTTAACCTTATAAAGGCCAGGCATGATTGATATACATGTCACAGAAAACCTGTTCCTAATGTATTTTAACTTCCAAAAAGAAACATTAAAGAAACTTTTTCAGAATATAAGAGCTCAAGGTGAGCTCACCAAGCACCAATCTGGTTCAGGTGAAAAATAGGGGAAAGCCTTAATGAAACATATCACCATGACGGAGTAAGGGGTACCCTCCTATACAGTTTTTACCATGGAATGAATGGTCAGTTGATGATGGATGCATACTATTCACTTCATGGAGTTCCCTAGTCCAATTTTCGTGGTTATAGATTCATAGTATGGAGGTAGTTCTAGGGTGACTCCTTAAATTCCTCTACCTCCCCCTTGTTCATGTGAACCGTGTATTATAAGTTTGACATTGCAGTAATTTACTGATTTTCTATCCTTGTATGCTCAGTGTTTTCTATTGGTCATTCTATAATATCAAACTGTTGATTGTTTAAATCACTGTAAGCTCTGGACCTTAATTACAAGCCTCTTGCGCCTTCGGTGCATCACTTTTTACCATATAAAAAGTGACGCACTGGCGGCAGAAGGGGCTTGCAAATAAGGCAGTCAGTGTTTTCTATTGCTCATTTTATAACAATAATTGTTAATTGTCACTATTGTGTGATGGCAGGTACACAATGGCCTCTGCAATCTCATTAAAAAAGGAAAACATAATTTTCCTCACAAGCATTGAAGGTACTTTTAATGAAGTAAATACAAGCTTTCCCTCAAATAAAGTGTTATTGAAGTCAGGAAAATGTGGCCTAAGGCATGAATGGATACCCATGTATAAGTTTCAATTCGGTCGAATTGAGGAAACGGTGTTGGACCAGCACCGGGTCAAGGTTCGAGACACAGGTGCAGATAATTCACTACATAAGTATTGCCTAAAATATTTGCACTACAGTATATATTTCTAGATTTTGACGACTAATAATGGAGCCACTGTTGGAGACCTATTATTGCAATGGCATATTATGAAGTGGGCAAGGGAAGCACAGAAGTGACAAGGCAAATCATCGCTTCTTCCACATACTGCTTGATACAATCCTCCAAACCAATTTACGATTACCAACTCAAAAACAAAATAGCTCAAGAGCACTGAAGAAATTCTACCTCCGCCAGCTCATTTTGACTTCATAGACCTAGCTCTAGCTGAAGCAGTGGCGTGTCTATGTAGCCCGTGGCGGCCCCTGCATTTTGCCACCCCATGGCGGCCGCATGTTGGAATAGGGGGTGTTGGGGATTCATGGTCCCTGCTTTTGCCGCTCTGTGGCAGCTGCATACGCATGTGGTGGGGAGGGGTGGCCGCCGCCCCCAAAACTCATGACCCCCAGGGTGAAACCCCCCCCCCCTTGCTACACCTCTGAACTAAAGCCTCTACAGAGTGGAATGATAATCCGGTCACCATGTTGAGAAGGGTTTCAACATCCATTACCTTGGGGAAGTAGTCCTCATTCTGAGGGTTGCAGTACGTGTGAAAACTGGAGTTTTCTGCCAAGCCTGTATTACAACTTGTGATCTCATATCTCACTAGCCATGCTGTTGTTACTACACAAATTTTGCCAGGTGCATTTGTGCAATGGAAACTGCAATATTGCGGCTTACAAATAGAACAAGCAGGGGTATTGCCACATTATTCTCCATTCTGACCTGCAGAATTCATAATGTAGCGGTAATAACTCACCAGGTTAAAAAAACAAAAAAACCTTCAGCACATGTAATCTAGTTTGCGAACTGCCATGTCATTTACCAGAGTTCCTAGAACAAGAGCGACAATAGGGTAAGAGCATTCTAAAATAATGTCAAAACATTGGAGATTTTTTCTCAAAATGATTATGCCCCGTTGGTAATTCTTTTTTAGTTATATCTTATAATAATTCATTCATATCTCATATATTGTTTTTATTGAAGAGCATGCTTACTTTGCCCTATATTTCTAAAAGTCTTTAAATGTTAAATGTAGATAATTTTTCCTTGAACAATCTTACCTACCAAACTTTTTTTTATTTTTTTTATTTTATTTTCAAAGTTTTCCCATTTATCAGCAATACAAAATAGTGGTGTCACTTCAAATCATGGTCGTATAAAGTAAAAAGCACAATTGCATATATAAGTATTGTATGCACGGTATATCTATGAACATCAAAATGTTTGAATCTGCACAACATTCAAGTCCCAGTCTTTGCTATCTCTCCCGCTTCTCCGTCCAATTATCACCAATGCCTTTTCCCCATTTTATCCCTATTCACCTCTGAAATACAAAGCCTGACATTTGCCTAGTATACTGTCCCAATATGGGGCTTAAGATGTATGCAGCAACACAGTCGATGAATATAATCGGTTAACCTACACCCTCCGGGACCAGTCCCTGCTCCTTTTGGGAGTTTAGGTTCTGTCGCATTTTTTCCACATATGCCCGATATGTGCTCCATATGTCTTTAGGGCGAGACGAGCTAGGCATTACGCTGGCATAAATTTCACTATTTACATTACAATATGACATGCTGGGGAGCCTGCCTTTCAGAGTGGGAACAGCCCTGCGACCCCAGTGTAATGCCATCTCTCTCTTGACCAGCAGCATACCAAGGGACGCAAATCCTCTTCTTTTTAGGGAATTTAACTGTGTATCCTAGCAGAGCTACATCTGGTGTATAAATGAATGAATGAATGAAATACTTTGTTTATTTACATCGTGGTCTATAAACACTGCAAAAATCACAATAAGAACAATATATACAATAAAAAATTCCTTACAATAAAATTCATAAAAAGGATACAAGGCCAACTTCATGTCAAATTCATACACCAATAGCAGCAATTATTACATTTCACTCCGATCAATTAAGATATATCTCTGTCTAAAATGTTTTGCCTAAGCTAGCTAAGGGAAACTAAAAGAGGAAGAGGGATAGAGTTGCTAAACCCTCTTCTAACTATCCCTTAAAAAAGTTTTTATGCTTTTCATATAGTTCCCCAAAGCGATCGCTATATCAAGATTTGGCATTTCTAATAGTATATCTATAGCTTGAGTTCTTGAGCTTATGCCATACTTTAAAAAAAATCGGGCATAAAAACAGCTTCCTCAATACTAAAACCGCAAGGCAATCAACCAAATATATGCAGAATGTCGTTTTTAGGTCCGAGACCACATTTACAAATTCCATCAGCATATAACACTTCGGCCTTAGTTTTTTCCTCCAATAGCCACTGGTTGATTCCAATTCATACTCTTAATAATTCACACCTAAGCACATAATTTGGCAAGGTGTCCAGGTACGGATACCATGATTCTTTTAACCAAGAATGTCTTATCTCTTTCACAGATTTTTTCGTGCTCAGATATACCAAGTCGTTTTTCCTAGACTGTTCCTGACCTTGGGATCTAAGTGAGGCCTTGGTAAATTCCAACTCCAATGTGTGTTGATTTAAACTCACATTTAATGTCTTCACTGTAGACGAGATCTTCTTTTTTACCTCTCTTGCCCACTTTAGGCTGCTACTTCAGATCTCCTCCCTACACCATTGTGGCACCTTCTTCACCCCCCCACCCGGGTCCTGGCGTTTCCAAAATCTTAAGAGTGACATTTGGATCTGCATGTTCCAGGCTGTTGTTCCTGTCTCCATTCTTATAGCTTGGATCATCGCTGAGCTTGGTAAAGACAGTAGGGTTTTTAAAAACTTCCCCTCCTCCTGGTCCCATCTACATTTGCCGCTTAGGTACAGGACTTTCGCCCCGTACAAAAACTGCTGAGGTATCATGGCATCATATGCTTTTAGCATGGGTCTATGGGACATTTCTCCATATTCTTTATTAAACTTTTTTAACCCACAAATGAAAAAGTTTTTGCTTTTTGCGCTTCCATGTGGGTACACCATTTAAGGGCATTGTCGAACCAGAGGCCTAGATATTTATAATATTTTACTATCTCCAGTTTGTTTTGTCCTAAAAACCAGGTAAAACTTTTTTGGCTTTTACCAAAGCATAAAACCTTTGTTTTTTCCATACTTACAACTAAAACATTTTTCTCACAATAGTCTCTAAAAACATTTAATTTCCTTTGTTGACCGAGCTCTGTTTGATCGAGTATCACAAGATCATCTGCGTATAAAAGGCATGCCACTTTATTTCCGTTCATTCTAGGGCTCGCACTTCTTTCCACTTCTAGCGCTTTGGGTAGGTCAGCCAAGAATAAGGAAAATAATAGAGGAGCCAAAACGCAGCCATGTCTCAGCCCATTCCCTACCACTATTTTATGTGTTAATGACCCTTGTGTGTCCTTGATTACCTGGGCCCAGTTTCCTGTATGTAGTTCCTATAAAATACAGCACTGGCACTAAATGTGCAAGTGTCACCTAGGGCACTGAAAGGTTAGTGCTGGAAAATCCAGCGTGTGTATATTCAACAGAGTTTTTCAATGGAAGTTCAAATAAAGTATTTTGTACACTTTATGTCTTCTTGAGTATTTTATTCATACTGTTATGATCAGTTCAAATGTAATGTCGTAATCACATTCATTGATTATCCATCGTTATATTCCGTTTTCTTATTTTTTATATAACTGAAAACCACATTCCTTCCAATGCATTTCGGCCAAGAGGCCTTCATCGGGGAAGTCTGTGAAACAAGAAATATATTCATCACTCTATATATTCAATGCAATATGCATGGTTATAACACCAAATTTAACTACAATTTAAAGGTTCTAACTGAATACAATGTACAACGTAAGAAGTTCTAAACAAATAAAATAGGAGAAAATTTCAATACATTGTGTACACTTTTACGTGAGTATCACGCTACCCTTATTCAGAATGTTAAAAAATGTAACAGCCTTTGCACTGGGTTTTCACAATCTAGCAATGAAAGACAGTTGTATTACCTAACACATCGCCATGTGAAGGTGTGTTAAGTAAAGCGGGTACCACTTTCATTGTGCACTCAACGGATTAGCGAGAATAATGTATACCGCCCACCCCAAAGACTTTAATAGCTGAAGCGCATCCTAGCGGACAGTCCCTTCAAATTCATGTACATAGCCCTTTAAATAAACACGCGCGTAATCTTACATTTTAAGCCACACCCTGCGCGTCACACGCGAACTTTTGCATACCGAAGACAGCTTTCAATGCAGCGCCATTAGACGCCCTGAACACCGTAAACCCGGTAAGCAAACGACTAGGAGCCCATAGTTGGATGCGCGTAACTTTTCATTAAGTTCGGGCATGCTAGTTAGCAACTAACCCGTGCGGGGAAATGTACGTAATATCCTTTCCGCTAACTGTTAGGGTACCCGCTTTACTTAGCACACCTTCACATGGCGATGTGTTAGGTAATACAACTGTCTTTCATTGCTAGATTGTGAAAACCCAGTGCAAAGGCTGTTACATTTTTTAACATTCTGAATAAGGGTAGCGTGATACTCACGTAAAAGTGTACACAATGTATTGAAATTTTCTCCTATTTTATTTGTTTAGAACTTCTTACGTTGTACATTGTATTCAGTTAGAACCTTTACATTGTAGTTAAATTTGGTGTTATAACCATGCATATTGCATTGAATATATAGAGTGATGAATATATTTCTTGTTTCACAGACTTCCCCGATGAAGGCCTCTTGGCCGAAATGCATTGGAAGGAATGTGGTTTTCAGTTATATAAAAAATAAGAAAACAGAATATAACGATGGATAATCAATGAATATGATTACGACATTACATTTGAACTGATCATAACAGTATGAATAAAATACTCAAGAAGACATAAAGTGTACAAAATACTTTATTTGAACTTCCATTGAAAAACTCTGTTGAATATACACACGCTGGATTTTTCAGCACTAACCTTTCAGTGCCCTAGGTGACACTTGCACATTTAGTGCCAGTGCTGTCTTTGATCATTGGTATATACTCCCGAGCGGGGGGTATCCCTAAGGAGCACGAAGCACGCCTTAAATTTCGAATATAACTACCGCAGTGCACAGCCATCTTCCATAGTTCCTATAAAATAGCCAGTAAGCCCTCCAGTATACCATACATAGGGGCCGATTATGATCGCGGACGGACTTTCGTCCGTCCGCGATCACTGAGGAGGAGGGAACGTCCGCATGGGCTGTGGCGTTCCCTCCTGTGCGATTAGGATGTGACCGCCACCCTGGCGGTCACATCCTCTATTACTAACATTGCGGCGGGTGCGGCTTCAAGCTGCACCCGCAGCAATGTAAAAAATGCAGGTGTTGCATTTGTATGCAGAAAGAGGCAGGCACCGCGCGGTGCCTGCCGCTTTCTGCATACAAAGGCAGGGGGTACCATAGGTACCCCCCATGTGCACCCCCCACACCCCCCTTCACCTAGGGGGCCCGCAACGGGTCCCCGCAGAGAAGTTACACGTGCTTTTCCACGGCGGAAAAGCCGCCGCGGAAAAGCATGTTTCACATCCCATCCTAATCTGGCTGACGGTGTCTGAGAGACACCGTCACCATATTAGAGCTTTTCCGCCGCGGTTGTAAGCCAACCGCGGCGGAAAAGCAGCGGACGGAAACCATGACCCACCAGCCATCCTAATGTTGCGGTGGGTCTTTGGTGGGTCCGCAGCGGATTTTCACCATCCTCCGGGCCGGCGGTGGCTTCCGCCGGCCCAGAGGATGCGGAAAATCCGCTATCTTAATAAGCCCCTTAGTTAGGCATTCCCAAAGACACCCACGTTCCACTGAGTCAAATGCCGCCCGGAAGTCAACAAAGCAGCAATACAATTTCCCATTTTGCTCTATTGACTTCCGGGCAAGGGCCCAAAGGGCAAAGCAGTGGTCCATGGTGGAATGGCCTTCTTTAAAGCCACCCTGTTCTACCGGTATAATCAAGTACTGTTCTGTCAATGCTTTGAGCCTACCTAGTAATATTTTTGCAAAAATCTTTTCCCCAATATCTAACAGATTTATTAATCTGTAGTTTTTTGGTGTATATATGTCACCTTTCTTATGCACCGGTCTAACTATTGCTCCTTTCCAATTATTGGGGATTTTCCCAGATTCTAGGATCACTTGAATCATAGCTGAGAAGAATTCTGCCCACCAATTCGGTTGTGATTTTATTATCAGGGCTGGGAGATTATCTGGTCCTGCCACTCTTGTTAGATTAAGGGTTTTTATTATGGATTTTACATTTGAGGGTAAAAATTCTACTTTAAGCTCTTCGACTAACCCGCCCAACTCCTGAGGCTCCCCAGCAGCCGAATCTCTTCCAGGGCTATACAATTCCTGCAGGTATTCCACCCACGCCACTTCTTCCACCACACAATTCATTGAAGTGGGCGGGTGTTCTGCTGCTGATTGTACCAATTTCCAAAACTGGCGTAAATTCTTTGTCTCAATTACCTCCAGTAATTTTGCCCAGCATGAATCTTTATGGACCGTTTTTGCACTCCTTATTAACATATTGTATTTTTTTTTTAAGTGTGCCAACTTATCTGCCCTTTCCTGATCATATTTTACCCTTAATCTACGCGCTTCTCTCCATAACTCTCTCTTCTTTTTTAGGCAATCCTCAGTAAACCACTTTCCATGGCTCTTTGTTACATTTTGGTGACTCTTTGCATTTTTTCTATCTTTTCTTAGCTCTACTCGGAGGGTTTAAACCACTTGTTCTAATTTGTCCACATACCAGTCTAGACCCTGTCCTCTTTCTTCTCCCAGATCGAGGTTCTGTTGAAAACTTACTAGCCTACCTATGTAGTCATCTGTTAGCCTTGTTGTAATACGCCTTGGATATTCCATCTCTTGATCAATGACTTTATCACCGGACTTCAGGTGGAACACCAAGAGCTCTAACTCCAGAGGATTATGATCACTTCCTTCCCTTTGATAGGTTTTAAAATCCTTAGCGAGGGCAAAATTCCAAGGTGACATAAAGACATAGTCTATTGGACAATTTTGTGTGCCTGGTTTAAATGTTTTCATCGCTGGCCAGTCAAGTGGTGATCTTCCATTTAAACAGAAGAGGCTTTTTGACCCCAGGTAAATTCCCAGGTTTGTATCCCGAGTTGTTGTTTCACAGTTGGGGAAGGTTGCTTGGTTTATATTAAATGCCTCCAGTATGTCTAAATACCAACCCTCAGAATTCCTTGGGTTTAGTTTATGATTAAAATCCCCCATCAATAATGTTATATCCGAGCCATACTTTTCCCCAATTAAATCCATATCTTCTTTAAAATTGCTCATTTCAGTAACATATTCCTCCTGGGTTTCCCATTGCATATATACATTTAAAAGCATTAGAGGTGCATACTTTTTGTCGATGGCTGCTAAAAATATCCTACAAGCGAGCAGCCACTTACATTTTACACTAAGTTGGGTTACATTCTTTACTATTTTTGTTGAAATCAACGTCATAATTCCTCCCGCCGGACGACCAAATCTTTGTTTTTTTGCTGTGTGGAGGAATGGACGGAAGCTGTGGAATATTGGGGTCTTACCGCAAAGCCAAGTTTCCTGGATGCAAATCATCCCGGAGCTTTTTGCTAGCTCCTTTAGATTTTCCCATTTTCTTTGGTCTCCCAGACCATTTACATTCCAGGAAACGATCTTTAGGCCACACGGCGCCCCCATTACCTATTCGACATCTTCTAAGTATCCCTCTTCTCCATGCTCCTCACTATACCTATTGGATGGGCCTGCGCGGCTAGACACTTGGCTCCAATTACCCCACCATTTTTCTGTGTCTGAATTGTTGACGTCTATTTTAAGGTTTCCCATACTTGCACCCACTTCTTTCTCTATTATCCTCACCTGTGTCTTGCCTAGGCCAGCGTGGCACCTTAGGAAATCCTTTCCTTGTGGGTTTATTCCTTCAACCTTAAATTATACTACTTCTTCAGGTATGAGCCTTATCCCTTCATTTGATATCTCTCTCTCCGCTTTCTGAATTGCAAACTTAACCATATCCGAATAAACCAGTACCTTTTTAACCTCCTTTCCATCCTCATACTGCGTAAATCCTACTTGTCGCAAATCTTTTGTCCCTATGCCCTTCAAATTTTGGCATTGGGCAAATGAATGTAAGAGTTGTGCCCTATTTAGCTTTCTCCTCTCCCTCTGTTTCTTACCACCTTCGCCTGTTTGAATTGGTACAAAGTATAGCCACTTGCTCTCTGCCCCCTCTTTACTTCTCCCAGTTGGTAGCATATATGACTGTCTGGAGTGCCTTCTGGTTTCTTTCTCTGGGGGGCTACCTTCTTGTGGACTTACTTCATACCAATCATTGTTGTTAGGGCTTTTGGTCCCTAAATATGGTAGGTGCCGTACTTGCTTCTCCAGGCCGACCAGCTTATTTTGGGGTAGCGCCTTTTTCACCTGCTTCTTTGTTGCCGTCCTCATTCCTATTTCTCTAAGTGTTTTACTTGGCTGGGTTTCCTGCTCTGGATTTCTCAAGCTTACCTCTCTAGTCCCACTTCTTTTCCCTTGTTTGGCCCATCCCTTTTCCTCTAACTTCCTTCCAGATTGTCTCATTTGATTATATATATACCCATTTCTAATGTACTCTCCCCTTCTTATTACCCTCATCGGCCACCTTGAGATATAAACCTCCTGATTTATCTTAGTGGGGTCAACCGTCACTACCTCTTCCCTAGCTGGTGCAGGGGACTGCGGTTCCGGTACTGGTCTTACCATTGCTAGCATTTGGCTTCTAATCCCTTCCAACTCCCCCTCAATCCTAGCTAGGTGCTTTTTTTGTATTTTTAAAATGTCATTATTCGACAAAGTGACTTCTAAGAGCCCTTGAAGAGTTCTCTGTAGAATTAACATCAGGTCTATCATAGAGGATGCCGGTGTCGCAGTGAGTTGTAGGTTCAGCCCTGAGGTTTGGTTTCGGTCGAAGCTTTCTCTTCCCACCGAAGGCTGGTTTTCATGCTGGCTTTATATTTCAGGCTCCTTCCCCCTTTCCTCAGTGACTAGTATAGTCTCTCCATCAACTCTTTCAACCTCCCTTTCTGGATCTGGATCTGGACAATCCTGGGTTATATCCTCTTACTCCTGCGTAAACAGCCCATGCGGGGAAGAGGACAGCCGTGGAGATATTTTATCCTTTTGTCCCAATAAAGATTGGAGAGTCTGGTTAGCCAAAATTACTGACTCCCTCGAAGACTCCTCACAAACTAGTGAGATATTGCCAATTTGCAAGTCGGGCTCTGCCTCTACCTCTACCTCCTCTAATACAGAGGATTTTATAGGAGAAAATACTTTTTTTAAATGCTTCCCTACAAAGTCTTTTCATGAGCTAGAGGCCGTGCCCCCCTTTTTTGCACTTCTGCTTGTATCTATGTCTCCGTTTCTTTTTCCCCTTTGTTTCACTCCTTTTTTTGGACCTGCTTCTGGGCTCTTTATGCTCTCTGGTGAATCTCCCAGGTCTGCTCGGGCCTCTTTTGGTTTTGGCTTTGGGTCCTGGGTATTTTTAGTTTTCCTGGGCGCCATTGTTAGTATCTGAACTTGGCCAAGCTGTTTTCTGCCGTTCAAACCAGTTCAGACGGGTTCAGCTATCCTCTCCTAGGAAAGTCCTATCAAGTTTAGTCTCAATGACTTTTAAAATTAC
Organism: Lissotriton helveticus; assembly: GCF_964261635.1. Classification (NCBI taxonomy): domain Eukaryota; kingdom Metazoa; phylum Chordata; class Amphibia; order Caudata; family Salamandridae; genus Lissotriton; species Lissotriton helveticus. Next base: position 815,850,440 of record NC_136069.1, read on the forward strand.
AGTCCAGGAAACACTGCCCCAAGCCCTCACTTACCTCTGATTGTGCCTCAAGCCAGTGCTCCCCCTGCCCTTTCGCTTGCTGTGATTAACGTCTATGCCTTGATTGAAACTCTTTATCAAGAGTACTTGTTTTATTTATCTTAGTATCCTTCCTTCCACCTCCCGGTGTCCTCAGTGCTGCTGCCTTTGCTTCACTTTCTACGGCGCCTCTCGGCACTGATCCGGACCCGGGACTTGCTGTGAGCGCTCTCAGTCCGCACACGGTTTGACTTTGGGGGTCTCCCCCTCGCCGCTGCGCTTGGTCCCACAATGACTGCTACCCCTGCGTCCTGCAGCGGATGGTATCCCGCGGCGGGCCGCTATGTTTCAGCGGTCTCAGCCGCTGACTCGTTCTCATCCTCGGCTTCCGCGTTCTCCTCGCTCTCCTCATCAGGGTGTAGGGCGGGGCTACATGGGTCGATCAGCATGGCACGGTACAATCAGAGTTTCTCAGTCACACCTCCCCCGGTGTAGGAATGAGGGACCGATTGGTCATTCCGCCTAGCGTGTTATGGACTTAGTACCAATAGTCCTGCAGGTCCATGTTAGGTGTGCAAAATCCACCTATGGGGCATTGCATTTCTGACAATTGTGTGGCCTTGACGGATCCAGCCTGTGCGCTTGGGTGGGAGTAAAATAAGCTCGGCGTAGAAATTTAAAGTGGAGCAGTTTGTGCCTGTTATTCAGAGAGACTTCCTTCGTGGCCTCACAGCACTTCACCCATTGTTCATCTCTGTTGGTGCAGCCTAAGTCGTTTTCCCATGCAGTACGAATCTTGTCATCTTTTACCGGTCTCATGTTGGCGACCACTTTGTAAAGTTTAGATATGAGATGGGCACCCGACTCGCTCTCTATAAGCAATGTTAGTGGTGCGAAAGTGTCAGGTTCTACGGGGTAGGTAGGCAGTGTGGCACACAAAGCAGAACGGATTCCCCTAATAAGAAATTGTCCATGAAGGATATGTCTTGGAAGCGGGTGTCTTCCGACACTGGAAAAATATGCCCCTCAGTATTAATCTCCCATTTTGGAAATATCAAATTTAGACAAAATGCGTTGTACTAGTTTCTCTCTAGTAATTGGCAGCCAAGAAGGGAAAGGGCAGAGGAATATAATACAGTGGAGCCGGTGAGTCTTCGCAGTTTATCCCATGCCCAGCTAGTGGTAGATACGTCTGTATATCAGTCGGGTTTCTGGAGACGCCTTTCGGTAACACAGTGGCCAATTTCCCAGGTAGGACAAAGTCCGCCTCCGGGCGAAGGAATGGGATTCTAATGTTTGGATGAAACCAGGAATATGCGTAGCAGCATTGGGCTACCAAATATTATAATTGGAGGTCAGGGACTCCGTAACGGCCTCTATCATACTGGAGAGTGAGTACCTGCCAGCCAATGCGTGCCCGCTTGTCCCCATACCAATCTAATTAGATGCATGGGGAGTGTTGAAAAAAACAGTTTGTGAGGGGTATGGAAATATTGTTAGAAAGGTATAAAAATTTTGGGAGCATTACCATTTTAAATATGGTGACTCTACCCGTAAAAGACAGTGGTAGCTTCAGCCATTGTTCCACTTGAGATTCTAAAGCGCACATTGGTCGCCCATACTTCAAGCTGAGAATCTGGGTAGTATCCAGATGAATGGGAAAGTCTACATATTTTACAGAATCTGTACACCACTCGAGAGGGAACACACAATTCAATGGAACTATACTGCTGGTCAAGGGAAATATCACTAACTTATGCCAGTTTTTGCCCAGTCCCGAAAAATAGCCAAATCTGAGTATTTCTTGAAACAGCAGGTCTTTATTATTCTGGGGATCTCTAACATAGCGAATCGTGTTGTCTGCATATAGCGAGAATAGTAAGGGGCCAGTGTTAAACTGCAAGCCTCTACGTAGATGCCGTTCTTGAAAATGCCGAATCAAAGGGTCCATTGCCAGAATAAACAAAAGAGGGGATAATGGGCACCCTTGTCGAGTGCCACGGGAAAGGGAGAAGGGCCAGAACAGAGTGCTGTTTAGGGGCAGTCTCACAGTGGGCTTGCAGTATAGCAGCGCCGTGGTGGCTATAAAGCCCATTGGCATGCCCATGTGCCGCATAACCAATAGGAAGGAAGGTCATTCCAAGGAATCGAAGGCCTTCTCTGCGTCAACAAGGATTGCGGCAGCGGGAACGTTAGGATCGATTCTGTGAAGGACAGAGAAGAGTGTTTTGAGATTTAGTGAAGAGGAGAGATTGGGGATCAAACCAGATTGGGCCAGTGATATGATATTTTCCATTAACTGGGAGAGGCGATTGGCGATAATTTTAGCTAGTAATTTATAATCTCAGTTTAGTAGCGACAGGGGTCTGTAGTACCCTACAGAGAGACGTATCTTTGCCTGGTTTGGGGAGAAGAACAATGACTGTTTCGCGGAGCATGGGGAGCAGTATCTGTCTCTCCAACACTTCGGCATACACTTTTATCAACTGCGGTGCCAATATGTCTTTGTAAGCCTTATAGAAGTCTCCAGTGAAGCCGTCCAACCCAGGGGTCAAAGAACTACGGAGAGCATCAATGGCACCCAGGACTTCGGCCTCTGATATGGGCTAAGCTAAGAAGTCCTGCATGTCCTTTTCCAGGTACACCAGTGCAATTTTGGATAGATAGACTTCCTGGGCCGAGGAATCGCTGCCAATTTTAGTTGTGTATAAGGCCGAGAAATATTCCAAGAAAGTATTGCGAATCTCGGTAGTAGAGGTGAGTGTCTGAGTTTCGGACGGGCGTAGTTCTGTGATGTATGCCCTTTCGTAGGGGGCCGAAAAATTTGCGCCAGTACCCTGCCGGGTCATTTACCCTCCCCTTAGCGCCGGGCAGACTGATATTTGCTCAAATACAGCAAGTCTCGGTCTGCAGTCTCACGATCACCTACAGAACTTTAGCTGTTTGGCGAGAGTTCATGTCAACACACAACATACATGACGTGCACACACCAGAAACACACTCCACACATCATTCAACATACAAAGGTGTATGTATACAGAAGGGGTCTTTGTGACAATTCCATCCGGTCATTGCCTACTGTGGTTCAGCTGGCATTAGTCATTGGCTGACAGAGTTGTACATCTATGTTCGTATCAGTGCAGGCACACTGATTGACATTAAGGGCCCGAATATGATTCTGGTTGTCTGAGGACCACCAGACTCATGGTGGCATAGCGGTGGTGGTCTTGCGACTGCCACATACGACCCTAGTGGTCGTCCTGTCCTGGGGCTGCTGACTCCACCAGGGAACTGCTGCTGTTTCCTGGGGGTTGCGCAGTAGCCAAGAGGCATCTATATGCTTGGCAGGCCTGCCGTAGTCCTGCCAAGCATATTATGACTTTCATCTCCACCACTGTTTTCATTGAGGTCTTTCATCCATGAAAACTGTGGCAGAGAGAAAAAAAAGGGATCCCTGCAGGGCCACCTTGTGCCTCACGCCTTGTGGATGCGCACACTGGGGTGCACAATATGTTCCCCCCTGTGTGCATGCACAGTAGTTCCAGCACGGCATGGACTTACAAGTCCATGCCGTGCTGGAACTTCCTTTTACATTCCGATTGCGGGGTCTATTTTATAGGCACCACCGTGGGAACGTCAAAGGAAATGCCCACCAAAGACTTAAAAAGTCATTACTGAGCAGGCGGTTTTCACGCGGCATTGGCACAGTCGCACCAATGGAGAGCTAGTGCAACTGCGCTACAGACTAATTCGGGGCATAAGGTTTTTTCTTCAATTTATTATTATTTGGTGTGCCCCAACACCCATGCACTCCCTTTTTTTCACTCTCTATCTCTGAATGTCTCTATTCTCCACCCCCTCCTCCTTTGGGTGTTTTACCTTGGCTTTGCCCTCAATTCGAATCAAACATTGCTCCAAGATTGCACGACTAGTCTGTCCCATTCAATATCTTTTGTTTCAAGCACAGCAGTCAATTGTGTTGTTGCACTGGAAATGGAACACCTACGCTTCTCGTGGGAGATGTATAACGTTTTAGGGAAGCAAGAGAGACCATTTTGCTGCTGGAGGATTAACTAATCAAATGATTTCTGGGAATGGTATATCACATTATGTCATGATATATATAATTTATAGAACATATAGCTCCCTTGTTCAAATAAAATCACATAAACTAAATGTAAACAAGGCGAAATGGTTATCTATGATTAATGTATATAATGCACACACAAAGCACAGTTCATAGTTTAGTCAACCTACAGTATTTGTTGTACAAAGATGGTCACCTTGGTTATGGAAAAGATGGAAGCTTAGACGTCTCAATTTGTAGTCCTGTCTCCATGATTATGCTCCCGGTCACATGTGCCCGGGGGTTCCTTGTTGTGGGCAGAGGGGCTCAGCCCATCTCTCATTCCCATGCCTCCTGTTATAATAAAAAATAATGCAGATAGTTCAGCAGCTTGGCTGTTACTCTCTGACCACCGCTCTCAGCAAAGGCCAGGCAGTCAGGCGCATTTGTAAGTCAGGCTTACCTCCTAACCCCCACATTTGGCCCACTGCAGGTAGTACACAGTCCACATATACATTTATGAATAACTGACACCTGTCATGTATTTGCATTTTTCTTTGGGAATACTTGGTGGCTGTTTTATTACATGTATGGTCGTCACGTTACATCACTGACCTCGTAAATCACAGTGATCAGTCCGAATTCAAGATGACAAGGCCATAAATCATTATTATTACAGTGCCATAACTCATTCAGAGTGTCGCAAATCATTCTGACAGGATCATAAATCATCATTACAAGACAGGTCATAAATCAGCAGTTGGCTGGTCATTAATCATCCACAATGGTTGACAGGTTCCAAATCATATCTGCCATATATCAATCAACTCCTTGTCATTTGCTTGTCAGAATACTGACACCCTTTTGTTGTTGAGGCCATCATCCATGCAGCCTCTGGGGTCATAAAGTTTTTGTTGGTTCTTTTTCTGATCAGGAGAGGAGTAGCCTCTTCTTGCTGTTAGGCTCAACTCGCTACCTTGTCTGTCCATTTTGTGCCCTGTCATCTGGCGGATCTGGGCTGTGAGTGCTGTTCTCCACTTACTCCCTGATCAGCCTAAGTACCCTACCGTATGGCATCCCAAGGCAAGTGGCCTTCCTCCGGCACACCTTCAACCAACATACCCCTTTTACTGCTCGCCTGCCCTCTTAGCCCTGCGACAATGCTGTTGTTTTGGTGTGGGTCTCGATTTCATGCGCACTGCCCCAGCCCCCACGAATGCCATTAATGTACCTTCTGCAGGGACAGTGCAGTCTTTTTAACACCACCAGTGCCCCAGCTGAGGGTGTGGTGGTGTCACCCCAAAGGGGAGTTCAAACCATTACCTGGCACTGTCTGGGCTCCCATTGGCCAGGTGTTTTCACGCCCATCTTGGCACACTTTTCTTCCCCCCAGTGGGAGCGGGATGTTCCCCCCTCATTGTTTGCCGCTAAGGTGGCTTAAACTGGTAAGGTCTGGGACCGAGGTGGCTGTTATTGGTTCGGCCCCTGATACTCCCTTTGGGACCAGCCTCTGCCATTTCATCCCAAACCTCTGAGGCATAAGGACTGTTGGGACATCCCTCTTGTGATGTAGTGTAGCCTCACTGTGCAAAGGTAGCCTGGGGTGCTTGAGGAATAATCCCTGTGCTACCCGAGGTTCCATCTCAGCCAGCAAGGACGTGGCGGACCTTTCCCAGTTCTCCACAGGATGGGATGAGATCAGCAAAACCTGCATGACCACACCCACCCTGTGGCAAGTTGGGAAAGAGTGCACATGGCTGGTGTAAAGACTACCTCGAAATGGAGAGGAGGATGGCCCAGCAGGCAAAACTGTAGTGAAGTTTACTCTAAAAAAGATAAATATTTAGCTGGATAAACGTTTCGGGAATCTTACTGAAAATTTGGCACATTCAGCCGGTGTGTGTCTTTTTTGTTAAGTTTTGTAATTCATTATTCTTACAATTAGTAACAAATATTTGAGTTTTGCGTAAGTTTCTGAGGGGCATATTATCAAGGGGGTTTATCTCCGCTTTTTTGGCTTTAAAAGCCAAGAAAGTGGAGATAAAATTATCTCCCTATTACCTAGCTGTCGCTAACACCAGTTAGCGACAGCTAGTAGGAGATAGCGACCATCTTGGGCCCCACTTTGCATGTCAGTGATATTTATCACTAATAATATGCAAAGTGGGCGTGCCAAGATGTTAGCGACTGGAAACAGTCGCTAAAATCGCTATCTCCTATTACCAACTTTTGGAGATATTCGCGCAAAGCGCGAATATCTCCAAAAGCTAACACCTGCCCTGAGCAGTTCTTAGCCATGTTAGCCAATGGGAGGTGGATAACATGGCTAAGAGCATTAGCTCGGTAATGCATGAATATCGCTGACTTTTCAGCGATATTCATGCATTGCGGCCGTTTTTTATTGCATTTGCGATAAACCTTGGTAATACCAAGGTTTATCTGCGATAAAAATCGCCGCAGCTTAGCGGTAAAATTTTGTCTCTAACCAAGCAATAGCGATAATTATCGCTATTGCTTGGTAATATGCTCCTGAGTTTATACTTTTTTGCTCCTCCTATACCATAATCACAATTGAAAGGAACCAAAGACAAGACCATGTCAATATGGCCGCCTGCAAAGAAGGGCCGTTCAAATAGAAGGAGGACATCAATTTCTGTGCTGTGTGAGCAGTGCATCAATAGTCATAGAGTGGGAGAGTCTTGTTGTATTCAAAACAGCAAGCAGTATCAACCTGTTATGGAGCCACAAACATGGCTTCAAGGCTCACCAGTAACTAAATAATGAATTTAAATAGAAGGTAAGAAAGTGGAAAAAGTGAAACATTGTATGATGATATATATTTTTCGTTCATAGACGCATCATTCTCTACATAATAAGGTTTAGCAATGAAATATTTAAATAGGGTCCAGTTTAATTTTACTACCCCACTCAATAACTTTCCTTTAAATGTGACCCAAAAAGTCAGGTCACAACCACCACATTTGTAACATAGAACATAGGGCAGAGTGCGTGTGCTGATGCACAGAGCACCTGACTGCTTCCCAATCCGGCCCTCCACTAGAAACCCAAAGAAGAGGATCCATATTTCCAGTGCTAGCTATCCTATTATGCTGATGACTACTCTGCCCACTGTAGACTTTGAGGTACCCGAGCACCAGCAGGACTGATTCAGCCACTACCACACCACCATGTGATTGACTGTTCGTCCTAGCTACCCTGCAATGCCTACAATGGACCAGCATCCAGTACTGGCACCATCACTAGAAAAAAGGATAACATTGGCAAAGGTAAAAATGTCTGACCCTTTTTCAGTTCAACCCTAGTCTTTATCCTGCCTTCCTTGCCTGTCCCTCTCACTACTACCCATCCCTCTTTTCCCGCCTTGCCTATCTAGTAATGAAGAGGAAACAGAGTGAATGTGAATTTCGCTGTGCATGATAAATGTGACTCGTATACATCCTTGTGAAGTAGTAGTCAATGGGCATTAAATGCAGCAGAAACTGCACTTAGGTTCATAGAATACTGGTGGCATTAGCTTTGAATGGTGCAGGCATTGATTGTACTCAAAGTTTTACTGCATGTACATGTTCTAGAATACTGATACCCACATATACTACTGCGTAACAAATACTGCAAGTTACACTATCCGACTAGTACCCGAAATCTTGCCTGTATAATTTAAATATGAAAGGGCTGATAACATACAAGTCATATGGCTTGGTCACATTCAAGGCGAGTATTTACACCGTACCTCTTTAAAAGATCACCAGCCGCCACTCCATGTGCCTCGCCTCTAACCTGTGGCAGATATACAAGGCCTTCCCCTTTTTCAGCACCTTGCCTGGGTGTCCTGCAAGTGTTTGCGGTCCCTAGACACAACTAGGCAGGCTAGTTTTCTGAATTCCTTGAGGCCCGTTCCCTACTGCACCACACACAAACCGGCTTTCGATCCAAGCACAGCACTAAAACAGCTCTATTAGCGGTGGTGAAGGACGCAAAAAGGAGATTGGATCAAGGGGCCACAGTTGCTATTATATTCCTTGATCCCAGAGCGGCCTTTGACACCATTGATTACCTTACACTATAGGTTTCACCAGACTGGTGCTTTAGGAAAAACTCTGGACTGGCTTAGCTCCTTCCTGATGGACAGATCTTTTCAGTTTTTGATAAGGCTTGCTTCTTTGATATTCTTCCAGTCACCTGTGGAGTTCCTCAGGGGTCATCGCTTAGTCCCACGTTATTTAACATGTACCTGCAACCCCTTGCAGATATCACAACTCCTTTTGGGATTTCCATAGACTCATACGCGCATGACACCTAGCTGTTTTTTCACTCGCCCCTGACGTGGATCCCTTAGTGTCCACCTTGGGACTGTGTATTTAGCAAGTAGCCAGCTGTATGAATAAATCCTGCCTTAAGCTGAACAGAGCTAAAAATTAGCTTATGATCTTGAGAACAATCCCCCTCGCTCAAGGGCTCTGTGTTAGACGGTTTGTCTTGGTTCTCCTCCAGGCCCCAAACCAGCTATAACATGTTTAGGAGTGTGGCTGGAAAACACTCCGTTCAAGCAGACCTATGCCTTTAAACTTCCTGCCACATGCTTTAGAATCCTGCGTATGCTGCGCAAGATTTTGCCTTTACTCCCTCAACCTGCAAGGAGGCTGGTAGTCCAGGCTTTGATAATTTCTCATCTGGATTACGGCAACTCGCTCTATCTGGATGCTCCTAAGGCAGTTATGCGAAAACTAAAAGCTGTGTAAAATGCTGCAAACAACACACAATTGATGGACGGAATGCAGAACAAATCAAAACATTCACCCCCTGTCAAGAGATCTGGGTTAAATTAATCATTCTTTTCTCACCATGCCACCCCAGTTTAGACCTGGCCATATGCAAATCAGTCTTGACCCTGTGCCTCATAGGAACAGTCCAGCCCGAAATGCCAAGCCAGGTCCTCCCTGGACCGGAAACAAGCATCCTAGGACCCCTTTTCAGCCAGGATAGCTTGATTCCAGTAGCACAGTGAGCCCAGGACCCATGTCTGGGCATACCTGGCACACTTAGGGCGAGAAAGCAAAAGACACACAATTGATGGACGGAATGCAGAACAAACCAAAACATTCACCCCCAGTCAAGAGATCTGGGTTAAATCCATCATTATTTTGCTCACATGCCACCCCAGTTTAGACCTGGCCATATGCAAATCAGTCTTGACCCTGTGCCTCACGGGAACAGTCCAGCCCGAACTGCCAAGCCAGGTCCTCCCTGGACCGGAAACAAGCATCCAAGGACTCTGTTAGAGATCCCTAGGTTTGTGTCAGCCAGACAGGGTTTGATGGAACTCCAGTGGCTAACTGTTGCCCAAACAACTGAATTCAAATCATTGTGCATGGTACACAGAGCCCTCCATGCACGTGGTCCCCCTATTTTCCACCAACTTGTTATCCCTATTCGCTCACAAGGCTTCTTAGATCCACCAACTCACACCAGGTCACCATACCTACTATCAGAAGAGCTAGAAGTGGAGAACCCTCTTTTTGCTTTAATGCAGCCAAGCTCTGCAAAACCTTCCCCTTGGCCATCCGATCCACAAACAGTGAGCTGTGTTTTCAAAAACCCCTTTAGTCCTTGATTTCTGTGAAATGATTTTCTAAGTGACTCCTAGGTTCTCTGTTGAGCGTTTCTCCTTCTCTGTTAGCCCATGGATGCTTATGAGTCACAATACGCTCTATAAATACATGTATTTAGTATAGTGTAGTGGAGAGATGCAACTGAGTGGAAAGTGCTGGGGTAGACATTGCAACATTAAAAATCTACTCTCGCTCATTAGTGTTAGCTGCTGAAAGTTTCTGGGTGGTAAAAGATAAAAAATATGTTTGCTTGTTCACGGTTCCCAACTATTTCTTGACGCATGTACACACAAGAAAGGAGTTAAGGGGCGGGGTGGGCTCTGCGCCTTCTGAGATGGGGGTGCCATGCTGAGCTCCGTGCCAGGTCAGGGCCTTCTTTCTAGAGCTGCCAATGGGCAACGGACATTGGAATGAAACTTTACTGACATGCTGCATGGGAGAGGCCAGTGAGTCAGCTGAGGCACTTTTGACCAACTACTTTGCGCTCTTACCTGGTTAACAGCGGCTTTAGGGGACTCCTTCAACCGACAGCAGAGGCAGAGCTTCGATTGCGCTTGTAATTGATATTGGTACTGATCCCATCGCTTACTTTCAAACATTTCTTCCAAAACTTATGTATTTACCTTCTGCCACGGCCCTCAACATCCACAGAACTCACAGACTTGGCCCAAAGATCTCAACCAGACCCAGAGAAGTTATTCTGCTCTTCCTACAATATACTGGTCTCCTAACTGTTTTGCCCACAAAATTAGGAAACAAATAATTTGGACAGTATGCATGCTCTATTTTTCAGAGGACGTGGCAAAGGTTACTGCAGGTTGCCATGAGCAGTTTTGGGAGATGCAACCTACTCTCAGAGCCATGAACACTATGGGGGTCATTAGGATGGCAGACAGACTTTGTCAGCCCGCCATCCTATCGGGAAATGGGACCACCCGCCATAAGGGTGGGGGTCCCGTGGGGGACATTAAGATTGGACCGCCACAGTGGCGGGCGCATCCTGCAACCCTGTCATTGTGGCGGGTGGTGCACTCAGCACCACCCGCTACAATGCCAGGAAGGCATGTTGTGCACTTCCATGCACAACATGGCAGGCACCGCGCAGTACCTGTCATGTTGTGCATGGAACTGCAAGGGGTACCATAGGTACCCCCCATGTGCACCCCCACCCTCCAGAGTCCCTGGGGGCCCGCAACAGGCCCGCGCAAGCATTTACCGCATGCCTTTCCATGGTGGCAATGCCGCCACGGAAAGGCATGTTTCAGCCCCATGATAATATGGCTGGCGGTGTCTGACAGACACCGCCACCATATTAAACTCTTTACTGCCCTGTCAACTTGTTGACAGGGCAGAAAAGCGGCGGATGGTCTTTCCGTCCGCCGTGTTCCCCCCGCCATAATAATATGGCAGGGGATGATGGCTGGCGGGCGGTGACGGATCTCAGGCGGATCACAACTGCCATGCGGGCGGTGGCGACCCGCCCGAGATCCTAATGAGCCCCTATATTTGGTCATTTCCATGCCAGCCTTTTTAAAGTAACTTATATGACCAAAACAACTACTTATGATGATCTTGTTGCTCTGAAAACGTTTCTTCAACATCATGAAGAAGAAGTTATGGAGCCTCCAAGGACAACTGAACTGTCTATACTCTCATATGCCTCAGTTTACAGAATTCCGTTTTTTTAGAGTTTTATATAGCAAACTAGACCCAAGACATCGGGTATCAGAGCGCTTTACATGAGCACTTGTTTCACTGCAGATGGACACATCCATTTTTGTTAGTCACTGGGAGATTAAGTGATTTGCCCAGAATCACAGGGTGTTGAGCGTCATTGCCGAGACTCGAACCCGGTTCCCCAGCTTTGAGGTCAACCGCTCTAGCCTTAAGACTCCATTCTCTCCCCAAATGTTGTTATATCTGTTTCACATGTTCTATATCACAAGCATTTTAAGGTTAATAGTGATTCGTTTTACTCATGTTTTTTATCTCTTTTTCTCTCATGCAGGTTTCAGGACCTTATGCCTAGTTCCTCCCATGGTCCGATTCTGTTGATGTTCTAACATATTGCTTACCTTCCCTGCCCTCCTATAGAGTGAAGTTGTTGTCATCATCTTGTGGTGTTGCCACTACCCCTTCATGTCACTAGTATATGTAGGTACCTCTATCATGTCGTCATTTATTTGATTTGTACTGTCGCTTCTTTCTTCTATATTTATTAGCTCTTTTCCTTCTGAAATCCTTTCCCTTCTCATATCATTCTGTCATCTCTCGGTTATCTTCACTTCCACCTAGTCCTCTTCCTTCACCTCTGCCTCCTCCCAGCTCTCACTCGTTTTGCTGGTTTGAGATTTGTTTGTTCAACTATTTCAAATTTGTTTTATTGTATATTATTGTAGACATGTATATTGCTCACACTATGGTTTTGAGTTCACATTCCATGTGGAACGTAAAATGTTTAGGTAGTCCTATCAAATGACAGATAGTCATTTCTTATCTATCCAAACTCAAAACTCATATTGCCCTTATTCAAGAATCACATTTATCTATATTGTAACTCAATGTATAAAAAAAATATTAGATTGGCAATGCTTTTACATCGCAGTTATGGGCAAGAAAAATGGTTTAGTGATCCTCTGTCATAAACAAAACTGCAAATATCAGTTGTTAACAAAGAACATGACTTACACGGCAGATGGAACATAGCTAAACCACTTACTAAAAATATTCCAAATATTATTTCCAATGTATGTGGTCACACATCTGTGGATAATGTTTTTGGGTTACTATGTCTAACAAATTACATCAGTACAATGATGAATATATGATTCTTGGGGGTGACTGAAATTAGGTCTTGGATCCTATTTTAGATAGGAACTCCAAAGTCAAAATTGTTCATACCGAAATGCATGCACAATTTAAATCTGCAATCAACAGCAAATCTCTCACTGAGGTTTGGAGACTATGGGACTCATTTGTATAGCGGGCGGATCGCCACCACCCGTATGGCGGTGGCGATCCGCTCGCTAAAAACCACCACCCGCTCCCAAATTCCCCCCGCCACATTACCATGGCGGGGGGGACCCCAGCGGACGTAAAGACCGTCCACCGGTTTTCCGCCCGGTCGCTGAGTCAACCGGGCGGAAAAGCAGCTACCATGGCGGCGGTGTCTGGGAGACACCGCCATCTATATTAGCATGAATGCTTGGATGTGCCTTTCCGTGGCGGCGTTGGGCAGGTGGTTTATGCCACTGGGGGCCCATAGCGTCCCCCCAGGGATACTGGGGAGGGGGGTGCACATGGTGGGTACCTATGGTACCCCCCTGCAGTTCCATGCACAACAAGGCAGGTACCGCGCGGTGCCCTCCACGTTGTGCATGGAAGTGCACAACATGCCTTCCTGGCATTGCAGCGGCCGGTGCTGAGAGCACCGCCCGCCTCAATGTCAGGAATGCAGGATGAGCCCGCCAGTGTGGCGGGTGCATCTTAATGTCTGCAACGGAACCCCCGCACCTATGGCGGGCAGTCCCATTCTCCAACAGGATGGTGAGCGGACAAAGTCCGTCCGCCATCCTAATGACCCCCTATGTCATCCTGACCTAATTGAATTCTCATTTTATTTACTGCCTTATCATTCACAGTCCCGTATCCAACTTGTTTCTCACTCTGATATAGGATCTATTCTAACCATTGACCATGCCCCAGTATACACAGACTTAGACCGTATTCCTTTTCCACCATATTCCGGTAGATGGCATTTCAACAATTCATTACTTTTTGATGAAACTTTTACCTCACAATTTAAAAAATGTACACAAGATTTTTTCATTATTAATAATGCAAAAGACTCCTGGGATTTTTTCAAGGCAACATTTTGTGGTTTCATCATCAATTATGTGTCACACAAAAAGAAACCTATGGAAACACAACCAAATAATCTTTTCGATAGCGTAAAAAAACTTGAATGCACATTTTATCATTCAAAAAATGAAGTCTCATTACAGGAACTTAGGGCCCCATTAGGATGGCGGGAGGATTGCCTCCGCTGGGCTGGAGGTAGCAACCGCCGGCCCAGCGGGGGCAATCCGCCCGCCATCCTTACTGAAATGACCCCCCACCACATTAGGATGGCTGGGGGGGTCCGCGACGGACGGAAAGACCGTCTGCTGCTTTTCCGCCGGTCGTTTTTGCGACCGGCGGAAAAAGTGCGTACATATGGTGGCGGTGTCTGCGAGACACCGCCAACCATATTACAATGCTTGCGGCCCTATGCCTTTCCACGGCGGCATTGCCGCCGTGGACCTTTCGCCGTGGAAAGGCATACGGTCTTTGCTTTGGAGGCCTGTTGCGGGCCCCCAGGGTGAAAGGGGGGTGGGGGTGCACATGGGGGGTACCTATGGTATCCTCCTGCATTTGCATACACAATGCGGCAGGCACCGCGCGGTACCTTCCGCTTTGTGTATGCAAATGCATCAAAAGCATTTTTAGCATTGTGGCGGGCGGTGCTGAGAGCACCACCCGCAACAATGTTAAACAATCATGATGCGCCCGCCACGGTGGCGGGCGCATCTTAATGCCCCCCACGGGTACCCCTCCCTTATGGCGGGCGGTCCCTTCCCCCGATGGGATGGCGGGTGGACTAAGTCCGCCCGTCATCCTAATGGACCCCTAATTGAGGTTAAGGTAAAATTTAATTGGCCTACCACCAATGCTGCTTCTACCTTTTATTAAAAGGTTGTACCCACTACTATGGAAGCCAAAATAAGATTGAGAAACTACTTAAAAATTAGAATAAATGCTCAAAAATAGATTCTTTAATTATTCCATTTCCATTTCCATTTTATTTCACTTGTAAAGCGCATAAATCACCCGAAGGTCTCAGAGCGCTGGCGGCTGACAAGGGTCCTAAAAATTCAGGAGATTCAGGGGTGGGGGCTTGATAGGCTAGAGATTGAAAAGGCAGGTTTTTAGTAGTTTTCGGAATTTAGCATGATCTGGCTCTTCTCTAAGTGGAGTGGGGAGGGAATTCCATGCTTCTGGAGCGGTTTTGCTGAAAGCTCTGTCTCCGTTTCTGACTGTTCGGACTCTGGGGACGGAGAGAAAGGCTTTGCTGGAGGAACGTAATGTCCTGTTTGGAATGTGAGCTTTGAGTTTCTGTTCAAGATAAGCAGGGCCATGTCCATGTACTACCTTATGGACTAGGCAGCATAGCTTGAACTTTATACGTTTTCGTATGGGGAGCCAGTGCAATGATCTAAGACATGCTGCTGAGGGTGTGCGTGGCGGTAGGTCTAGTACGAGCCTTGCGGTAGTGTTTTGAAGGACCTGTAATCGATTCAATAATGTTTGGTTGATGGCCGAGAACAGGGCGTTCCCATAGTCCATCCTGTTGATGACAAGTCCCTGGACTAGGGGCATGCGTGCTGAGAGTGGGATCCATTTAAAGATCTTCCTCAGGCTACGCATCTGGCCATAGCTGCTTTCCACTGTTTTTTTTATGTGTTCTGACATGGTGAGCTTGTTGTCTAGAACTACTCCCAGGTTCCTGACATATGGCTTAGGGATGGGGCAGGTGCCAAGGGAATCCGGCCACCAGTCCAATGACCAGATCTGGTCAGCTTTGCCGAAGAGCATGACTTCGGTCTTCCCTGCATTCATCATCAGGTAATTTCTAGTCATCCATTCTTGTATATTAGTCATACAGTTTTTGAACCTATTTTTGACGTCATCGTGGTTTTGGCTGATGGTGACGAGGATTTGAGTGTCGTCAGCATATGATACAGTCCCAAAACCCTTGTCTCTGATGATCTTGGCCAAGGGGGAAACATAGACGTTAAAAAGGGTCGGGCTTAGAATAGATCCCTGTGGGACACCTTTATCATTCTTGTAGGAGATAGAGGTGTGGGGGCCGAGTTGGACCCTGGATCGCCTGTTTCCGAGGTTAGCATTGGAGATGTACTTCTTAGGGATAAAGATATTCTAAATTAATTTGTTCAGCTTTATAAACATTTATATACCTCAAACACAAATCCCACTCCATCAGACATATCTACTTCCTTCCAAAATATTGATTCTCCACAAGTTCCTCATGTTGATTTTAAATCTTTAGAGAGTGATTTCACTTTAACTGACATCAGTACCACTGTAACTCTTATAGAAAAAGGAAATGCCCCTGGACCAGGTGGGTTTACCATTGAATGAATTATATGCCCATTTTGCAAAGATTCTTCTCCCCTGTCTTCTACTTTTTTTAACTTCTTCATTACACAACATGCCTCTGAAGGTACCTTCCAGGAAGCAAAAATGTGTTTAAATATATTTAAATCCAAAAGAAAATAGAGATCATAATTATTGCTAGAAATATTGACCCATTTATTTAATTAACATGGATTATAAGATTCTTGCAAAAATACTAGCCATGAGTATCTACCTTATTCTCCCAGACATTATTGGTCCGCAACAATCTGGCTTCATCAAAGGCAGACTACTTTATGATAATGCTTGTGTTTTCTTTTACGTCCTTGGTCAAGTTCCCCTACTAGATTATCCATTTACTATTACCTTGGATGCTGAGAAAGCCTATGTCAGGATTGGATGAGACTTCATGCTTGCATCAGTAAAATAGATTGGTTTCTCCCCAACATTTTGTAGCTTAATTTCCTCACTCTACACCGATCCTAAAGCTGGCATTTTTGTTAATGGTATCATATCTGTTTTTCCCCCATATTTAGAGGAGTACATAAAGGTTGCACCTTATACCCTCTCTTATCCATTATTGCACTGGAACCTTTCCTGACTAAAATTCGACAAGACCAAAAAAATCTCCATCCTTCAACTCTGTAATAGCCACATTAAATTCTACGGTTGTGCAGATGACATTCTTTTGTATTGCTCCAACCCATCTTCCTCCATTCAGTCCTTCATGGAAGAGGTTTCAGCTTCTTCTTACTTGCCATGTTATAAGCTAAATACTGATGAATAGGAAATACTCCCTTTAAATATCCACTGTACCAAACAACAATTTGATTCTTCTGATTTCACATTGCAGTCTTCGAAAATAAAGTATTTGGGATTGTGGTTCACAAGTAACATTAAATACACTATTAAAATACATTTTGATCATATCACTAAAGCTTTACACAATACAATTACCAGATGGAATCTATTATTCCTCTCTTGGTGAGGTAGACTGGACTCAATTATGCTTATATTAGCCTCTATTATTTTATACTCCATTTCAATGATCCCAACTCAAATCCCAAAATCATATCCAAATTCTAATGGAAGGATAAGAAAACTCGGATAGCATTATCAACTTTAACGAAAATCAAATCTAAGGGAGGCCTCAATTTCCCTAATTTTTAAAACTATCATTACACCTTTTCCTTAAAACAATCTGGTTATTGGCTTATGGGCCTTTCGCCTCTCCCAACACCTTTCAATTTCAAGAAATATTGTCATATACAACTCATTCAGTTGTGCACACCTGCCATCACCCACTGACATCCTATTCTGTCATCCCAACATTCTTTTTACTCACACATCTCTTCCCAATCTTCTTCAACAATCTATCTGGCAAAGTCATATTATCCAGATTAATAACAGTTCCATCAATTGAAAATCTTGAAGGAAGAAAGGTATATACTTGGAGAATCAACGTTTTGCTAATGGTCAATTTCTACCCTTCTCAGAACATAGAAATACTTTTCCCTACCCTCCACGTTTAAGAAATAATGTGAGCTCCTTCATAAATGTGTTTTAGTACTCTGCTCTATTACTATATTTATGACACCTAGCAAACACAAAAAATACAGTGGGCCATGTCACCTAAAACCAGCACTGGGAGTAATAAGTTAAGGTTTCACTCACAATTTTGGACTAACTGGTGTCTTAAGTTGAACTTTGCATTATGATTTGAATAGCGGAATGTCATTACGAATGAATTCAACTTTGACTATAATTCATCATGCACTGCTCTTTTGACTTGTAGGACTGCGTCATTAAAGCATTGTTATAGGTAAGTATTTGAAGGGCAGGATCATCACCATTTCACCACCTTAGATGAAAGAAACATTCAAGGCATGTGCTGCTTCCTGTAAACACCCAAAATATTGAATTTTAAATATCGACTGTCCAGAATATCGAATCTGAAATATAGAGAGGCCAGAATATCAAATTCCCAAAATATAGTTGTATAGAATTTCGAATTTGAGGTAAGAAATATCGATTTCCATAATATTGAATTTAGAAATATCGTTTTCCATAATATCGAGGGAAATAAAAAGTGTTATGTATGCTAGTATAAGTGTTACAATTATTTATTATTTTTGTAATGTATGTTTAATTTTTTTAAAGTAATGAATTTTAAGGTATTTAATTTTTGCGTAATTTAATTCTGTAGCGGGTTGTGGGTTTATAGGGGAATACTGCAGGAAGTAATTTAATTATAGTAAATTAAATATTATTTTTTATGAATTAATAATTATTTTTAATTTAAGTTGCGTTTTAGTTCTGTAGCGGGTTGTGGTTATAGGGGAATAGGGTGCAGGGCCGGACTGGCTACCGGGCAGTTGTGTGGCTGCCGAGCTGGGGGCTAATTTCACTGTGGTGTGGGCTTATTTCGTTGATGTGGACCTGCGTGCGCTTTGAAATAAAAAAAGCAAAACAAATTTCGTTTTGCACACACAGGTCCCCATCAACGAAATCATCCCACTGCTCAGCAGCACACACAACTGCCCGGTAGTCAGTCCGGCCCTGATAGGGTGGGAAGTAATTTAATTGTAATTAAGTAAATATTTATTTGTATTTATATGTATTGATATTTCATCGATTGTTAATTAATTATCAATTGGTAATTATTTCCTATTAATTGGTAATTCATTTTAATTAATTGTTTAAGTGATAATTATGTTAATTGTATTCATTTATTATTTGGAGTGGGTTGTGGGTTATAGGGGAATAGTGCGAGAAGTAATGAAATTGTAATTAAATAATTATTGAAATAATTTTTGTGTATTGATAAATGATTTATTGTTAATTCATTATTAATTGGTCTTTTTTATTACTTATCACATGTTTGGTATTAAAAATTAATTGGTGGTAATTAATTATTATTAGGTAAATATTTTTTAATAAATATTATTTATTGGTATTTATAATTGATTCATTATTAATTACTTTGTAATTGGTAATTAATTATAATTAATTTTTAATTGGTATTGATAATTAATTTATTCTTATTTAAATATTAAAAAATTACTTTCCCTACTGTTGCACTCTCTGGAGTGGAAATAGTAATTTTTACCCCTACACTATCCAACGCTTTCCCTACTGTTGCACTCACTAGAGTGGGAATAGTAATTTTTACCCCTATGCTATCCAACGCTCTCCCTCCGGATGCACTCTCTGGAGTGGGAATAGTAATTTTTAGGACAACACAAATTTCCAGGCATTCGCCTGAGGAGGGAACCAGAGGCGGTAGGGTAGTGGAAGACGGTCAGCCTCCAATCAATTATAGTGAACACAATAGAGACCGCTCCCGGTTAGAGACCAAATTAGATCAATATTGAGGTGCCTTGTGAAGGTGAGGCATGTCACAAAAAGTGATAGACTGGCATCACACACCACCAGGTGTCATGCTTCATCATCTGCCAGTCCTCGCCCTCCAGAAACCACGTTTGGTGGAGGGCGGGCATGCACCTGAAGACAGGGATGCACTTCTAAGTGAGTGGGGGCCCAACAAGTGAAAGTTAAAAAGCCATCACAGTACACCCATAAATCCTTTATTCAAAAGGGAGACTGTGTGGAATTAAAATGGAATATACGGTGAATAGGGGTCCTATCATCCCGTCACCGTTGTGAAATTGTTTTTAAGAAAGAGGTCAACATGTTTCTGCCAATTGTCCCAGTGGGTACGTGGCTTTCATCAGGACCAGAGTAAAAGGGGGGGGGCTCCAATCTTACCAAACGTTTTTGGCAGTACCACTGTGTGGGTGTGGACCTATATCACTCTCCACTGGCTGGGTCTATTGACCTGTGAGAATATGTAGGGATAAAAGTAAGAAGTATTTATTGACAGTTTATTATCAATAAAAATTGTGATCAGTGAAATTTGGTCTAGGAGTCTGTGGGTACATTAATCCACATACTAATCAAACCAATGTAGTTAGATTCAATAGGGGAAACAGGAAAAAGGGGGCGGTTATCAGAGATTTATGCCGAAAACCGGAAGACTTCCAAGTTGTATGTCTTACCCTTTAAGAAGGACGATTTGCCCCATGGGAGGGGGAGATCCCGGAAAATCCCCGTGGTCACACTATGCTGGAGAAAGAAGAAGATGTAATGTATATACAGAGTTATAAGAATATCTAAATATCTAAACAGTCAAAATGCTGTTGTGTATTAGCGAGGCGTTTAAAGACAAAACTAAAATTAAAGACTCACTGTTTCAGGGAATAGTTTCCGTCTGATCGCCTACGGTATGCATCTCTCCACCTCCCCGGTGATACACTAACTCCGCGGTAGCCGTTTTTATAGTCATGCCCCACGGCAGTAAATTATTCAATGGGCCACAGCTGATCATTGTGAAACTAGCGCTAGGTATGCGCATATTAGTGACGTTGGGTTTCCTGTGTCTGAGAGTAAGCTCTCCTGGGGGTACACCTGATTCGTGCATGCACCTGGACTGGGGCGTGGATAGAGCCTCATCCATAGTTAAACCCAGTCGCTTGTGACGAGTGCCTAGCAGCTTCCGGTGTCCCACAATCGGAGGCCTGGAGTGCCTGATTGTGCGAGCTCCTGGTGTGTGATAGGTTGAAAATAACCCCTAGATGTTATCACGTGTGTCATGTATACCATATTGTAGCCAAGGCAACCGGGAAACGCCTTGGCTCAGATTTTCTTGGCTAGAAAAAAAACGCGTGGTGTATCACGTGTGTATTATCTACCGCTGCTGTTTAAATACCCTCATTATAGGGTTGTGCTGGTGTAATACTGTTCAGGAACGACGATATTGGGGCATTTGACCCAATGGCAGGTTTGTAATCATATCAGCAAGATTTTTAGCAAGATTTTCTGCGTGTTCGATGTATTACTCACATGTGTTTGTGAGCCCGCATGGTGGAGTGGATCGCACTTGGCCTTCACCCGTGCCTATGTGTCATTTATATATATTCCGTATTTAAAGTTTAAGGGGTATTGTAATTGCGATGTATGTAGCGGTCAAGGATTCTACCTAGATCCCCCCAAAATATAATTGTCGTGAACCCGACCACATGACAGACCATCATAGCACTATTGGAACCACGGCTTATGGGCGCTGTTGCTCAATTCATTTGAAGCCATGGTATGTCATCATTCAGGCCGTTTTTTGAGGTATTGAGTCTATATGCCCATCGTTGTTACCTTACATGAAGGACATTTGAAAGATCAGATTCTCTTCTATTCAGTACTTCAAGTACTGTCCATTTAAGATCACATTCCGTTTGTTTCATCTCAAGGAAATGTCTGGTTAGTTTGGTGTTATCCTCCTTGCACCTAAAGGTGCTACGGTGTTCATTTATGCGAAGCTTAACTTTACGCGTAGTCATATCAACATACATCTACCTATGTCAACTTCTTTCATTATGTTAGTAAATTGACATGCAACACAGTCCCCGCATGGGTAATGCCCCACTGGTCGTTGGTGACCCCAAAGTGTCAGTTGATTTTCCTTCTCTTGGGTTATATTTTTTGTATGCACTAGTTCATCCTTGACATTACGACTCCTTTTAAATGCAAAGAGTGGTTGTTCCCATTCTTTCTGGCTTGTGTTTAGAATATGCCATTTCTTCCTGATGATGTTTTGAACTCTATTTGAGACCGGAGTGAATGTCGTTACACACACAAGTCTGTCCGTTTTCTCTTTGTGTGTGGTTTCCAGAAGTGCCTCACGGTGGTTGTTTTTCGCTCGTTTCTTGGCTTTGGTGATCAGTTTTCTTGAATAGTGCCTGGCCAAAAGTTTCTTTTCTAGATCCACTGCTTGTGTGTCGTAGTCTGTGATTTCCGAGCAGTTCCTTCGTATTCTCAGAAACTGCCCTACAGGGAGATTCTGTCTCAGGGATTTGGGGTGGTAACTTTCGAATAGTAGGAGACTATTCTTGTCTGTCGGTTTGTTATGGACTTTAGTCCGTACACCTTCCGGGGTAAGGTCAATATCCAAGTCCAAGAAAATCGCACGTTTATTATCTATTTTGTAGGTGAATTTCAAATGAGGATCGATAATATTGACCCACTCTACAAACAGAAGTGCTTCCGAAGTAGTGCCATTCCATACAATTAGAACATTGTCTATGAATCTTTTCCAGGTTTTTAATTTGGTGGAAAATGGGTTGTTGTCCGTGAAGATGTTATCTACTTCGAATTGATGGACGTAAAGGCACGCCAGACTGGGAGCAAACTTGCTCCCCATCAACGTGCCTTGTATCTGATAGTATATAACGTCATCAAATTCAAAATAGTTCTCTGTGAGTGCTATTTCAGCGCACTCCATCACAAAATGCTGTGGTGTAACAAAGTTCCATTCCTGGTCAAGAAGTATTTGTTCGACCATCTCCAGTGCGCGTCTTTGAGGAATACTTGTATAAAGTGCCTCCATGTCCATAGTGATGAAGATATCTTCTTCATGACTAATGTTCATTTCCCGAAGGTGGCAGAGGACAACTTTAGTATCTCGAAGGTAGGATCTTGATGTTTGGACTATTGGTCTAAGAAACCAATCGCAGAACTGTGATAGGGGTTCTAACACAGAATCAATACCGGAGACAATTGGTCTGCCTGGTGGTGGAAACTTATTTTTGTGAATTTTTGGCAAAGTATAGAATCTTGGCATCCTGGGCTCATTATTCACAAGAAAGTCTGCTTCATTTTTAGTTATCCAATCATTTACTATCGCTTCCTGGACAATGGACTTGATTCTGTTCAGAAGACTCAGGGTAGGGTCTCTCCGGTGGATCTCATAGCTGGTTCTATCCGCCAGTAATCTCAGGCATTCCTCTTGATACATAGCGGTATCCAATATGACTGTAGCCCCACCTTTGTCCGCTGGTTTGATTACAATTTCTTTGTTTTGTTTTAAATCCTGTAGGGCTGATCTCTCCTCCTTAGTTAAATTCTGGAATCCTTTCACATCATGAAAGTGGATTTTCTCAATTTCAGTTAGTACTTCCTGTTCAAACGTCAGGACATTGCATGGAACGTTTTGTGTAGGCGGAGTAAAGGATGATTTGTTCCTGAGATTAGTATGTCTATTGTCCTGGACTATTTAGGCATCCCTAAAGAAGGCTTTAAGTTTGATTTTTCGAAAGAACTGGGCTAGTTCGGTGTGGAGAACAAACGGATCGTTTTGTGGAGTAGAAACAAACCCCAATCCCTTCTGCAAGATAGATTCTTTACTGCTGGATAGTTGGTGCTTACTCAGATTCATGATGTTGGTTACATCCGGCTCGTTGATGGAGTATTGCCTTTGCCTCTGCTCCTTGTTATTGCCCCCGGGACTTCTTCCACGGAATTCTCCCAATGTACTCTGGGGCTTCTTCGTGATTTTTGTCTTCCTCGTCCTCTCCCCCTGCCCCTGGGTAAAAAAGGCTGGGGACCTGGTGGGAAGCCATATCCCATTGGGTAAACAGGTTGTTGCCAGTAGCCGTATGGGTTCATAGGTGGGGCAAACATTTGTTGGTTTGGATAGCGTATGGGTTGTTGTCCCTAGTATGGTGCTGTCCCATCTCCTTCGTCACTGCTTCCTGCAGAGCTTCGGTCATCCCCAGAGCTGAAAGACCAATTCTGAGGTGTTGGTCTAGCACGTGAGGGTCTCCTAGTGATCTGTGATTCAGGTGTTTTGTCATAATACTCATCAGTGGTATATGGGTAAACTGTATCTCTATTGAATTTCTGGACATCTTTCCTAAGTTTTGTAATCTTGGATTGTGTAAGAAATTCTCCATATTCTGAGTGATATTTGTTGATATCTTCCAGTTTTTTCTTAAAGACTTTGATGTCAATACTTGTCTTTAAAGCGTTTTCACTCTGTTGAATCTCAATGAGTAAGGCATCCGCCAGCTGCCTGGCAGTGCTGATGATCAGGACTAACCAGTCCTTAGTGCATTTCCATGCAATGCCAGACCAGTTAATACAGAATTCTCTGTTGTTCAGGAAGAGTCTCGGTCCGTTGGTGACTATAAGGCCCCTAGGGGCAGTGTTCTTCCGGAGATACTCTGTCATGAAAGCCCCATGGAGGGCTGTACGAATCTGTTCCTTCTTCTTTGATGTGAGTGTCTTCCATTCGTCTGAGTGTTTGACTGTATTTGCTACTACTTTTTCTGCCAGTAGTGAAGGTGTTCTCAGGATCTCTACATATGTGTCTTCACTGAAAGCGAGTTCAGTCTCCATAGTGTGAGGACAAGGGACTCCTAAGGAGTCTAGATGTGGTGGTTTTGGGAAAGATAAACACTTTTTAATAGATCCCAAACCCCAAATGGGGATGATACCCTAATCAGTTCCCGCAGCCGGCAGCTGCACTATATAGGACAACACAAATTTCCAGGCATTCGCCCCAGGAGGGAACCAAAGGCGGTAGGGTAGTGGAAGTCGGTCAGCCTCCAATCAATTATAGTGAACACAATAGAGACCACTCCCGGTTTTTAACTTTCACTTGTTGGGCCCCCACTCACTTAGAAGTGCATCCCTGTCTTCAGGTGCATGTCCGCCCTCCACCAAACGCGGTTTCTGGAGGGCGAGGACTGGCAGATGATGAAGCATGACACCTGGTGGTGTGTGATGCCAGTCTGTCACTTTTTGTGAGATGCCTCACCTTCACAAGGCACCTCAATATTGATCTAATTTGGTCTCTAACCGGGAGCGGTCTCAATAGTAATTTTTACCCTCCCGCTATCCAACCCTTTCCCTACTGTTGCACTCACTAGAGTGGGAATAGTTATTTTTACCCCTACGCTATTCAACGATTTCCCTACTGTTGCACTCACTGGAGTGGGAATAGTCATTTTTACCCCTACACTATCCAACGCATTCCCTACTGTTGCACTCCCTGGAGGTGGAATCGTAATTTTTACCCTCCCACTATGCAATAAATTCTCTACTTTTGCACTTGTTGGAGTGTGAATACTAATTTTATTCCCTTAGCAATGTCATGGTTTTAATGTTGTTATATTTAATGTAGTGTAAATTATTAATTAACATAAAAAGCATTACTTTAATTATTTAATTTATTATATATTATTTATTTTTATAGTTAGATAACAGGTTTATTTATATATGTAAATATATTTTTTAATAATGTTTTAAATATTTTATAATTAAGATTAATAATTATTTTATAATATTAAGTAAATATATTTGTTTAACCCCTTCGGTGCTGATGACGAGCTCAGCTCGTCATCAGTTGCGCCGCTCGCACGCTGATGACGAGCTAAGCTCGTCATGTAACGTGGCTTTTAGAAAAAAGCCGCGTAGCGCGAAAATCGCCGCAGCGCGCATGCGGTTAAAAAATTATGTTTTGTTTACATTAAATTTATTATTTTTACATTTTAAGCTTTTTTACATTATTTTAACTATGTTTTATTTAATTGTGTTCATTATTTAATTACGTTTATATTATTGTTAAAAAAAATCGATATTTTAGTTAACTATATTTTAACTATCGATATTTTGAACTCGATATTTTAGTTCTTACTTGTTTGTAGATAGAGATTCTGTATTCTGTCCCTCGATATTTTGGAGTTGATATTTTGGGCAGTCGATATTCTGTCCCTCGATATTTAGTCACTGAACCGCTGCTTTCAACTGGGAGTGTATCAGCATGTGTTGACATATGGGGAAAGGAGTTGGCCTTATGGCTAGGGCAATCGACCTCGAATATGGGGAACTGGGTTCGAGTCCTAGCAATGACACTGAACATCCTGTGATTCTGGGCAAATCACTTAATCTCCCTGTGCCAAATAAAAATGAATGCGTCCTCAAGTAATGCAACTGGTGCTATGTAAAGCGCTCTGATTCCTGATTCGGGTCAAGTTCGCTCTATATAAAACTCTGTTAAAAAAATATATAGATGTTAAGTAAACAACAAAACATAGCACAATAGAATACACACAGCAACATAACAACACAATTAAAACATAATATGGCACATCACAAAAATACAGTCAAAACACAACACAACTGCAGTGCAACACAACAAAATCACATTGTAATAATACAGCACAAAATAGCATAAAAAGAACACATCATCAGCACCATAAAATACAACGCAAAAAATATGTTCAAATGTTCTTGTCACACAAGACCACCTCCAGGATCCTGTTTTAATCATAAGAAAGTAAAAGGTGTTTGGAGTAAGTAATGCCTTAACTTATCATCAAGGAAATGAAATAGCACCAGTGAAAAATATTTTGTGATCCAGTCCAGTGCGTGTTAAGTCAGTGGTACCGGCATATAACTTTAAACATCTACATACAATTAAAGAGAGGTGTTGTAAAGTATAAAGATGACAGGAAATGGAGTATCTTCCAGTACTTGTTTATTGGCCATCCACTCTCCTGACAAGTGCAGTAAGTCAACATTCTAAGGTGAGCTCCAGCAGGGGAAGACCAAAGGAAGGAAAGGGATGGGGGGTTTCAGAATGTACCAACTTGGGCTAAAAGGAAGATCATAACACACCTCCCTCCTTACACAAACAGAGGAGGAAAGTGACACCCAAAGTACCCAATAAAAGCAGGTACACATTGCATAATTAGTAACATAATGGGTATAACAGCACTGCTCAGAAAGGTGGGAAGTGCAATACATAGGGGGAAGAACAACGTCTAAAGGCTTAATCACATTTCAGATCTTACCACTCTGTCGCAGCTCCACCATTGCTCATTATCAAGGAGGACTACATTGTTGAGAGCCTTGACAACTCGGCAATGAGGATAGAACTTACTTTGGCTGTGTCAGTCTTTCGTGCTTCTTTTGACTTGTACCACATCACCTACTTCCCAGTTGGGGGTTTTAACCCCATTCTTCCGGTCATACCATTCCTTGTATTTTGCTTGGTGCAGGTCGATCTTCCTAGTAATTTCCTCAGGATTGGGATTGCTTGTCCCGCCCCCTTCTAGCCAACCAGGGTTGAGCTTGGTGCAAGGCTCTCTCCTGCGGAGGGAGATGAAAGGGGAAATCCCCGTCACTTGGTTAGGCGAGGTGTGATACGCCCATAGGCAATTACGTAGGGATGTTTCCACGTCGTGCTTATTGATGATGGCTAATTGGATGTGCTCTTTTATCAGCCTGTTTGCCCTTTCAACTAGGCCATTTGCTTTAGGGCAATATAGTGCAGCCATTTCGTGTTTTATGTTCATGTTGCCTAAGAATTCCTTCATAGCCTGCGAGGAGAATTGTACTCCATTATCGGTTACCAATATTGAGGGTATGCCCTCTTTGGAAAATGCTTCCTTGAGAAACTCAAGGACTGTGTTCGTATTGATGCTATGCACAAACGTCTGGGTGATCCAATGCGCAGTGTAGTCAATCAAGACTATCATGAATCTCTTCTGTGTGCCCAGGTTGTCCAAGGGCCCTATGATATCCATGGCTGGTTTGCTCCGTGGGTTGGTAGGTACCTTGATGGGAGATAGATGAGCTTTCCACAGAGATTTGGATTTGTCGCTCTTGGCACAGCTTACACAGTCCTTGACCAGTTACTCTGCCATGTTGTTCATCTTGGGGAACCAGAAGTTAGCTTGGACACTACTTTTCATGATGTTACGTCCCAGATGTCCTTCGTGTGCCAGTTCTACTATTTTCTTCCTGAGTTCTTCAGGTGGTATTACTCTGTTTTGGCAGTACACTCTGTCCTCAATGACACTCGATTGTTTTCTGACCTCCCAGAACCCTCTGAGTTCTTCCTCAAGGTCATTTCTCTTGTTGGGCCACCCCTCTCTCATAATGGCCATGAGCCTGCCTAATTCCTTGTCTTCTTCCATACACTTCACCCATTTGTCTTCTGTGATGGCAGGGGTGTCCACTATCATGACGGGACTGTCTAGCCTCTCTTCTTGCACAACTGCTTGTAACGGCATTCTAGATAAGAAGTCGGCAATTACGTTGTCTTCTCCAGGTACTTATTCTACCCTGAAGTTGAAATGTTCGAGTCCCAATACTCATCTGATTATGCGCGGTGTGTAGTTCTCCATCCCTTTCACTATGAAGATGAAGGTGAGGGGCTTGTAGTCCGTCCGGATGGTGAAATTCAGCCCCCACAAAAAGAATTTGAAATGCCTCACCGCCCAGAAGCACGCTAGGTCCTCCTTCTCAATTACTGAGTAATTGCACTCCGCACTCATTAAGCACCTGGATGCGAAGGCAATTATCCTCTCCTCCTTTCCATCCTTTTGTATTAGGGCAGCTCCCAACCCTTTTTTTGAAGCATCCGTGGTGAGAATGGTCTTTCTCCTGGGATCAAAAATCCCTAAGGCTGGTGAGCTCTTAATCCTCCACACACTTATGCTCTTCTTCTCATTTGAAATTCTTGTTCTTTTTAAAAAAGATCCTTCATGGGTTCGCATTTGGTTTCAAAGTTTTGAATGTACTTAGACATGTATTCCATGAGCCCTAGGAAGGACTTCAGTTCATCTTTACTATTGGGGTACGGGGCATCTCCTACAGCGCTGAGCAGGCTGTTTTTCAGTCTGAACTTTTCTTCAGAGATGGAATGTCCAAAATATTAAATGGACAACACCCTTATCTTGCATTTGTTCCTCTGAACGGTCAACTCAGCATCCATGAGCTTCTGGAATACTACCTTGAGGGTGTCGTTGTGTTCCTCCACGTCACAGCCGTACACCAAGATATCGTCCTGGAAACACATTGTCCGGTCCACTACCTTCAAAATCTCCTGCATTATCTTCTGGAAAACCGCCGCGGCTGACGCTAATCCAAACGGCATCCTCCTGAACATGAATGCACCTTAGGGAGTTCTGATGGTTGTGAGTGGCCTGGACTCCAGGTGGAGGTCTACCTGGTGGTACGCCATAGACAAGTCAATTACGCTGAAGTATTTAGCTTGGCCCATGGTGCTGAGCATCTCATTAACGTTAGGCAAAGGGTGCCTCTCCACCTAAATGCTCTCGTTTAGAATGCGTAGATCCACACATACCCTAATACCTTCGCTGCTGGCCTTGGCAGCGATAACTATGGGGGCCAACCATTCTGAACATTCTGAACATTCTACTGGTTGGATGATTCCCATGTCACACAGTTTGCACAGCTCTTTCTCCAATGGTTCTCTTATCAATTGTGCTACTGGGCACAATTTGTGAACTACGGGCTTGGCGCTGGACTTGATTCTGTGTTGGAAGTCATGTAGACAAGCTAGTTTCTCCTGAAACAATTCCGGAAATTCTTCGCAGATGGCGTCGGCCCCCTGGTTTCCTTCTGTAAGTAAAACTTGCTCAGTGCTGTTGGGGTCAAGGATGATACCCAGTTTTTTCTGGTACTGCCATCCCAGCAGGTTAGATCCAGATTCTCCAATGTAAATGTTGCCAAAGGCTTGGCTGCCCTTGAATTGTATGTGCATCTCCCTAATACCCATGAGAGGTTCCTTGCTGTACCCTGTGGGAGAAATATCAGGTTTTTGCAGCGATCTCTTAGTTTGCCCCACAAAGCTCTCAAAGTCATTTTTGTTCAAGAGTGTGAACGGAGAACACAAGTCTGCAAACATGGTGACTGCTTTGTTGTCCAACCACATGTCACATTTAGGATAAATGGCATTTACAGATCTTAAGTTATCTTTAAGCTGTAACACATACTTTTTTCGCTGGGCAATACACATTTTACCTCTTTGTTCAGGCCCTTTTCAACCTCCCTTTCACTGTCTCCTGGGTGAGTGTCACCTTCTCTGCACACCCTGGCAAAATGCCCCCTCCTATTACATTTCTTGCAAGTAACAGTTCTGGCAGGACATTGGAAATAGTTAGCAAAGTGATTACTGCTCCCACCCCTGGAGCACTTTAGGTTTCTTTTCCTGCTTGATGGTTTGCTATCCATGCGTTCCTTACTTATAACTTTGCAAACTTCACTCTTGTCCCCACCCTCGATGCTAGCTACCGCTTCAGTGGTACCTTTCATTTCTCTTATGCATGTAGCAGTATGTTCTACTGATTTTGCAATCTCAGCGCTTCTCTCAAACAAGGGTTGCAATCTCAGCGCTTCTCTCAAACAAGGGTTTTTAGCCAATCATTTTTCTTGAATACATACACACAACTGCCTAAGGCCCCACAATGCAGCAATGTAATTAGAGACCGATTCTTGTTTACCTTGGATTCTATTGAAAAATGTGTGGCGTTCCAAAACCACATTCACCTTATCTCCAAAATGTGTTTGTAATTTCCCTAATTGTACATACAAAGACGTCCACCCCCTCACCTCCTGCTCCTTCCCCTTCAGGTTCTGGAAAAGTTTTGTACATTTTCCGTTCATGCACACCCAAATTGTGGAGAAGTATGTGCTGTTTGCGAACAGAACTAAAACGCTCCCCTCCTATGGCTATGATGTTGGACTCGAATAACTTCACTCACTCCTTCCAACATATTTCGGGCTCACCAATTTCATTCAAAAAGGGAAAAGGCTGACTCATGCTTGCCGCCGCCATCATGGTAAGCCAAAAGGCTAAAGTAGGTGAAAATGTAGTGCAAAAACGTCAGGGGGAGAGGGAGGAGACAGAAGGCAAAAGTATGCTGGGGGACCAAGGGGGGCTTGCTTTTGGAAGTCCAGTGAATAAAAAAAGCAACAGGTGGATAAACCACGAATGCACCAGGACCAGGTAGTCAGTGTCTGTCCATCCACGAGAGAATTGAAAGCAGACAAAATGCCCCACTCTGTGAGGAAAACGGTACCAGGCGGAGAAATGAGGAAATGGGCAGCAGCCACTCTTGAACGACTGCCAACTATACCAAAAAGGTGAAACCAGTACCTTGCACAGATGTCGCTAAACTCCCAGGGGGGGAAACAGTACCTTGAACAGACGTTGAACTGCTCCCAGGGTGATCTAGGCAGGACTCAGCAAAAAGATGAAGAGTGTTTGGCAGGGAAAAGAACGCCGGCACTCTGTGTGGGAAGAAGCTGACAGGAAGCACAGGATGCTGCTCTGAGGCTAGAGCGCTGACCCCTGACTCCTGCGGGCTGATGAGGCACACCGCGCCTCACAGGAACAGGCGGGAAGGAAGTGAACGCCAAATCACCTCAGTTGGCATTCGTCAAAAAGATCCCGAAATCCTGCATGCTGTTACGGCGTCCATCGTAGCAACTCTTCTCTGTTGTCCTCCCGGGCCGTCTTCAATTCAAACCTCAGGAGACGTCGCTGCTGCTGACAGGAAGGATATTGGATCGTGTGGACTTGTGGCCAGGACTGGGTGGCAGTCCAGTACAGCTATGTGACACACCTTAAGATGCCAGCCCGGAATGGATGTCTTCGTAGCAGCATTAACACACAGGACAGTTCATTGTTGCTTATAGCGCTAATGATGTGAGTCCAAAGAGCCTGGATGTTTGCTGAAAATTGGTAAAAGATCAGCAATTTTACCCCTGATGAGTCAGACAGAGTAGGAGATGGGGTAGCACAAAACAGAAAACAATATGTATCCTACTAGAAAACCGGTCTGTAGGTTGTTCCCATGTTGGATTACGATCCGCTGGTGTAATCCTTGTCCAGGTTACAAAAGGAGAGGCGATCTTAGAGGTTTCCCAAAGTAGACACTAATGGAGAGAGAACTCAGAGGGGAGATGGCCAAACTGCCCCCTTTGCACTAAATCATCGCCAGTGTTGTAAAGTATAAAGATAACAGGAAATAGAGTATCTTCCAGTACTTGTTTTTTGGCCATCCACTTTCCTGACAAGTGCAGTAAATCAACATTCTAAAGTGAGCTCCAGCAGGGGAAGACCAAAGGAAGGAAAGGGATGGGGGTTTCGGAAGTTACCAACTTGGGCTAAAAGGTAGATCATAACAAGAGGTTTTCCTATGTATGTCCAACAGCTTTGTAAACCCTTACCTTCAGAATATTCATCTTCTCAGCCACGTCATTCTTACTAGATTTTAAAATCTCCATTTAGGCCACTTTTGGAAGATAATTAAGAATATGTTCAGAATTAAAGGTTTATTTTGCATTGGAGAGTGTTGTGTCATAACCAAGTATATTTAGTTGGCAACCTTTTCTATAATGTCATGCTTATATCCATATTGTATAGTCTGCCCCACACCCCCCTCCCCTTTCACTTTGTTTCCTCACCCATTAGAATGTTCTTGCCAGCTGCCGACTGACACTTGAGCTTCGTGGTGAGAACCTGCAGCTCCTGCGGGCTATGGATGTTGCACCAAATATAGAATAAGAATAAATATTTACCAGCATGTTATATCTTTATTTCAGAGAGTTTTGTTTTAAAGCGCAGAAAGCTATGTTATTAGAAAAATCATATTTAATCCCTCCCATGCTGGTGACGGAACCGCTCCGTCACCAGCCACGGATGCGCTGTGCTGATGACGGAGCGGTTCCGTCACGGCCCGCACGGCGCACCTGCGCGGCGTGTATTCCGCGCCTGCGCTGGACGTTCTGTTTAGCGGGCGGGCCATGACGGAACCGCTATGTCATCAGCACAACGGTTCCGTCACGAGCATGGGGCGCCACGCGGCCCCCCCACCCCCCTAGCGCTGCGGCGGAATTGCTGCTGCAGCGAAGGGGTTAAAATGACCAGTTTAAAATTGAAACAGAGGTTTTGCATTCCGTTATGATGCCAGAGTACATTCAATCAATAACGCAAATATTAAAAAAAAGAGGAGTTGCATGCTTCTTATAACATATTAGCAAAATTACATTTTAATAAAAAAGAAAAGCAACCTACAAGAGCAAAAAGTCAGCTTTTTCATTTCTAGACCCTGAATTGCTGGTGCCAGTGGAATTTTAGATTTCTGGGTGTCATTTGCTAGAAATTCACAACCAGCTCACCATCCACCCTTAATCTGCCATCCATTCAACAAGCATTCAACATCCAATGCGGTCTCCAAAGAGCTAGCCAAAACACAGAAGTGGTGAGAGGCAGTACTGGACATACGAGAAGCTCAGAATGGCTAAAAAACACACTCCAGATGCATTCGCCAGACTGGGCACAGTGCTCCAAATACAGCCTTCAGGCTGGACACAAAGCTCCGTATGTAATCCCAGAATATGGAAAAATGTTTCGTAGGTACCCTTGAACACAAAATACAATGTTCAGAGATGACACCCAAACTGAAGCCAATAAGTGTAAGGTTGATACTAAAGGTAGCCTTATCACTCACAATAAGTAACCCTGGGCGTAGGACTATGCTATGCTCGGGTAGTTTGCATAGTTTGTACAGCTACGTGCTACGCGAATTGCACGTAGCACAGTGCAAAAATGCGTAGCGGGCAGTTTTTGCTTGCTCACGGTCCTCAACGTCAAGTTGGCGACAGCAAGCGTGGAAAATAAACCTCCCAGCGAGATTCTCAACGCTGGGAGGTCAGGTTTCTCATTGGGAGTGGTCCCGTATCCTCGCGACCGCTTGCGATGAGAAACTACCAGTCCGCGTTGAGAAAATTGCGGCTCAAGTACAAATCTACTTGAGCTGCAGAAAACGACCACTTGCACTGTGCAAGATGCGGTTTGAAATGATTGCAGTGTGGACAAGCATCCAGCACTGTGCAATCAGTGCGAACATCATTTTCCCTACTGCACTACGCAGGTCGCGTAGCTTGCGTAGTGCGAAGTGCACTTCGCATAGCTACGCGTAGCGTGACTATGCAAACTACGCCCAGGGTTAACAACGAGGCATGATGATTTAGTCACAATACTCAGGAAAAACTCTCCAGAACTGTACACAGTACTCAAAATAAAGCCTATCAGATCCCAGAAATACTGTAATGTTGTAACACAACCTCTCTGTTCTCCTGGCTGTATCATCTTTCCCTCTACAGTAGGGGTCTCCATCCTTTTCTGTAATAAGAGCTACTTCTGTTCAATGAAAATCATCCCAAGCTACTAATATTAGTGATGTTAGAGTGACCATCCCATCCAAGGTTGTCAGCAGTGATTGCAATGGTACATTAGGCAGGGTTTGAGCAGTAAAGTATAAATGGTTTTGACAAATTGAATCAAAATATTACACAGGTAATACATAAAAGCCATAGCTGCAATTCCCCCGTCATCAAGTAAAAATATGAATAAGAAATCTCTCCAACTCCAATCATAGCGTTAAATATCATTTTTAAATTCAACCATTTCGCTCCAAGCATCAGTTTACAAGTTCTGATAAGACACGCATTTTCTTCTTGGATACATTCTTTTTAATTTTGATATACATATAATAATTCAACTTAGCAAAAGCTTCTATATTAGTAGGCTGGGCTGCACACAGGAGAGCTACTCACAGGTAGCTGGAGAGATACTGGTAGCTCACAAGCTGCTCATTGGAGACACCTGCTCTACTGCCCAGGAAACTGTCTGTCTTCCTTATGATATTGTCACGTTGTTTTCCCACTTTGAAGTCATTCAATATGAGAAGTCGAAGAAAGCCAAAGAACAATAGAAGCTTGCATTGCTATTGCATCTACAAAAACTGACGTGTGTGTGTGTGTGTGTGTGTGCACGTGTGTGTGTCCTTAAGCTGTAGGTGCTCTAATTGTTCTGTGGATGTGAGCCATTTTGAATTTCTGCTGCACATGCTCTACCTTTTAGATGTCCAAGTGAAGGTTGCACTAATATTGCAGATATGGTACCTGGTCTTTGTGTGGGAAATAAGCTTGTACTGCTTCTTTTCAGACTGTCAATACTATGGGATCTTTCATAATTTCTGCTCTTTTAGCACCAGTTCACCATAAAAAAAGCCATGCTATTGCCCTAGCCTTCCCTATTCTTTTCTACATTGTATCTTTTGATCGACCCTGCACTACTTCCACTTAATGCTGCGCTTGCTCTGTGTATGTGAAGGAACATTACACTGACTGCTGGCTTTACTGAACCTCTTCTGTGTATCCATTTGGAAGGTTGCATTGCTGTTGGCTATAATGCACCTGTTCTGCATGGTTAGTCATGCTTATGAAGACCTCTTCACTAAACAAACACCAAACAGTTTTCTTTGTCAATGCTTATTTATGCGGCAATGCACACCGGCGAATGAGTGGACATGTGCTGGACAAATTTTCAGTTTTCTTGTGTAGATTTGTGCTGCCTCGGTGTACCTCCTCTTTGTTACTGAGGCGGACGCAAGATTAGGTGAGTAAAATGAAGATGAACAGAATGCAGAAACAATACAGGTATTATTGAGATTTCAGGAGCCTCAAAACATAATGATGTTAGAGGAGCTGAATCACCTAGCAGAAGGGTACCTGAACCTAAAAGTACCTGGTATACAAAGTGAAGTAACCTTGCCCAGTCAACAAAAGGGATAGGAAGTTCACATTTTAGGAGTTGATTCAGGAATGGACCTCAGCCTCTTGGACCATTGCTTGGGCAATAGGTATTGATATCACAACACACACTATGCTCCATAGGTTTTCCTCAAGTATTTTCTTTGTAGTATATACATGAAATGCTCATAGATGTAGTCCAAACTATAATTACGACAAACAATGAGTTCTAGATTCTACGATGTGGCTTCATAAATGTCAGGTTACCTTTGGCATTTGAGTATCTTGCTTTGAATCCGCACATTGTATTGTAGTTTTGCCCACCATCTTAAAAATGTAATACAATGAAGCCAGCACACTTCAGTCCAGCCAATAATATCCCACCAAGCACCTGAGATGTATCTGATGTGAAGTGATAACAGTACTCTGCAAAGCTGTGACGCCTGATTTAACCAGCACACGTCGAGAGCACCAGCTATAACACATGATCTGCTGGAACAAGAACCAGATCGCTCAGCCACCAACTACTAATATCAAAGTCATCTGGATACTGAATGAGGCAAGCTTGGTTTCCCAGTTCTTTATGTTTATCATTACAGAACAGCAAGGGAGTTGTAGTGCCAATGAAGGCTGTGAACAAAGGGGCATAGTTGGGTGGTGTCTAACACACCCAGATGCCGAGCAATCCCAAGAGAAAGTGGGACAACCAGGAAAGTGCAATATAGATTAGTTGCTGTGCCCTCTCACACATCATGAATTGTATGCCAATGGCACAATGGAATCACACATAAAGTTCATGATGTGTGCAGCACAAGAATCAGTCCTCACTGAACGGGTGGAGGTTCATGTCCTGACAAATTCATCCACCTCCGTGTATCTCCCAGGCTGCAGCTTAGCTAGGAAATGCCAATAAATTCCCACTACCTGTTGAATATAGATTCAGGATGCAGACTTCCAGGAAGCATCATCTTTCCATGCACTAGGTACCAAATGCACCACCACAAAATTGTGAATCTAGCATCAGCCCTACCTCAAATTCGAATTGTTCATGAGCGTTAGTGGAGGTGGGACCATCAGCTTAAAAAGTAGATTTGACTAAATATATGGGGTTGCATCTAAGCAGGAAATCACATTTAGAAACTCCGTGGGTTGATATTTTTTGAGTTTGGAGTCGGATCCTAAATATCAACCACAGAATATAGTTGGACACTAATATCATAGACAGAATATTGAGCGACAAAATATAGAAAGGTAAATATATATAGAATTTCTAGACCTAACTCCATATGTTTGTACCTTGAAGATACACATATCTTCAAGGTACATAGTTATGGAATCAAGAATAGTAAATCTATGCTTACTTATTGTTAGACCTGTCAGCCTTAGTGTGGTCGTCCTCCAAATGTTTTGCCTATTGCCTTCCACTTTTTGCTGAAATTCATTTTTGTTGGCCTTAGGACTCTGTGCATTTTACCACTGCTAACCATTGCTAAGGTGCTCTCCCCTAAACATGGTAAAATTGGCTAACACCATATTAGCATATTTAATTTACATATAAGTCCCTTGTAGAGTGGTATACCCTATATGCAGGGCATGTAAATTAAATGCTACTAGTGGGCCTGCCTCACTTATTGTGCCACTCACTAAAGCAGACCCTTAATAGGTCCCAGGCCTGCCAATGCATCCTAAATGCAGTTTTAAACTACGTATTCGACTTGGGAACATAGCCCCCCCTGCCAAGCTTTAAACTCCCTTTTTATTGTATATAATTTAACCCTAAATAAAGGCCCTAGGTAACCTTTAAGCCAGGGTGCATAACATAGGTCTTACTTTACATATAGTGTCATACTTCCGGTTTCACCATTGGTCATCAAATATAAACCAGCTCTAATGTTGCCTCCCAGTAAGATTACCTTAAAAAGGATTGTGATAACACTATAGAACCACATAAGAACCACACAGGTAATGTTGAAAGACACGGATTCCTTTTGGAAAAGTAAAACATCTAGAAATAGTTCTACGTGCTGTAGATTATTTGGTCTTTTGTATAAGTACATATATGTATACACACACACACACGCGTATAAATAGATATTAAACTAATTTTAAGTAATAAATATGAAACTAATAATCAATTATTTTTATAAATGAATCATTGTTAATTTCAACTAAATTATTATGTCTCGGCTAGACAGAGCATGCGCTGTCTCGAAGAGACATGTTGTGTTCTGTTTGTGGGCTTACAGATCGCCCATCTCTTACCATTGGTAAACTTCAGCATCACTCTCATTTTCTTTGATGCCATTCATTGGGCATGCGGGCGTCATGCCCTCTTCTTGTGTTTAGCCTTCCCACAGTGCATGGACCAAGTACATGTCTCCTTACACTGCCCCTGGTTTGCAAATCTATTTTTTTCTTTGTTTTCAAGCACTCCTTTGGAGTACTTGGGTTTTCAGGTTGTCTCTCTTGTACACATATGCACATACCACTGAAATAAATGCACTTGTACATGAAGGAATGCATTTCCTAAAAAGTTGTTAAAACGCGAACAGCACTTGTTTATTTTTTTTTCCGCACAATCCAATTTTATTGAAGAGCTCACTCCATCGTCCGTCTTGCCATAGCGCGAACACAAGCAGATGGTATTGCAGCGCTTTAAGGACTCACCAGTTACATTACACAATGACACATTAATTTTTGCCACTGATCCCACTTCGTTAAGGTTTTTTTTTCTGTTGTTTCTTGCCCATCTCCACTGCCCATCCTGCTTCCCAACTTGACCAGTCACCCACTACCTCCCTCCTTGTTGCTGTTTCTTTTTTTTTGTTTTGCAGGATCCGATAGTATTGGAGATCATGTTCTATTCTCCATCTTGCCATAGTGCTAACATTAACCAATGGCACTGGAAAGCTTTCAGTGCTCACCACTTACATTACACAATGACACATTCATTGTCGTAGGCAGGGGGAAGCGTAAGAGATTTGCCTTAGTCTTAATTTTAGTGCTGCCCCATATTTACGCCACCTAGCAAATATGGGGCAGAGTCAAAATCAATGGGTGCTGCGTTGGAAAGCCCACCACAACATCTATTGCCCTCCCCTTTCAACCTAAGTATAGTGTGAAAGCGGGCCTTGTTTACAAGGCAGTGTTAAGCCACGTTAAGTGGCTTAACGCTGCCTTGTAAATAAGGCAAAGCACATCTTCACAAGAATGTCTCCAAAAGTGACATTCCTGTGGTGATAGGGGCTTGTAAATATGTCCTGAAGTCTCAATTACAAAATGTGGCATTATTTCGGACAGTTTGCTTAACATTCGTAATACAAAATGCCAGAAATGACAAAAGGTTGCACTGGCTTAAATGAATTTTGCCCGGGTCTAATTCTGACATGGAACGGACCATATGTTGTTGTTGTATTTTGTACTTGTATAGCACGCAGCTACCCCGACCAGGTCTCCCGGCACTTGTACTCATACCACTAAGGAACCCTTCCTGGCTTTCCTTGTAAAGTGTCCACTCCTGGGCACCCCCATGGTGATACCAGGCATCCCAGTGCTGTTGGGGCGATTAAGCAAGCTATTGCCCAGAGTTGCAGCGTGGGACCCATGATTAGTATAGGCACTGAGGCGAGAATATCAGGTCAGAGGAATTTTGAGCCCAAGACCCGCTGAGGCGGGAATCGAACCCTGGTCCCAGGCCAGAGCTCTGCATCAAGGTCTGCCGCTCTAACCATTGAGCCACACTTCTCCACATGCTTAGCCTCACATGTACCTCCCCCAAACATTCTTGGTTCCCTAAATCCTTCCTACCAAGAAAATTGCTTATCTCCTCAAACACAATTGATTATGTGCAGCTAAAAGTAAAAAACAGGCTGTACAACAGGCCACACATCAAAGGATCACTCATAACACTGAAACTGTTCTTCAAGAACCGCACCAATGGACCTGCAGGTTCTGCATATTTGCATCATTTACCACAATATGACCATCAAAAGACAACCCAAATTCTGAATGACCAAAGACAATGTCTGTTAGCTTGACCGCCACATCTACTGAGGACAGGCTTGGTTTAGCAATGAAAGTAATATCCATGCCTGCAAAGAGCAGGCAACCTGGGGAAAGCAGTACTTGCCAGTGGGTTGTGTCAATACAAGGGATACTGGCTACTACCTTGAGACACATGGCTGTACCCACATGCTCTGAAAGAAACTCTTGCCTCCGCTTACTGCAACTGACTTAAAGATCGAATGGATAGCAGGGCCCGGCACATGGGACAGAGGACGGCTCATACACCCAGGAAAAATACTGCCAGAGCTGAACATGTGTTGTCAGAGGCATTGATATAGGCTTCAATGGACATACTCAGCCAAAGTATCCTTCTTGGATCAATTCAGGAGGGATGAGTAGAATGACTTGCAAACTGGAGTGCACTTGTCATGTCACTATTACTGGTCAAAGTTCATGACTGGTGACTCAGGAAAGACAACAATCACAGGGACTCCTTGTGTCATTCATTCACTATCTCTGGATGCATGGCATTTTGCAAATCTTTTAACATATTGTTTATTACGCACGAGCCCTAGATGCGTTCTACTTCACGTTAATTTATTACTCAACAAAGCAGGAATACTCACATACAATGCTGCTTCAAACCACAGTGTTCTTGCCCCTGCTGACTCCTGCCCATCACATTTGTCATATTTGCTGCATCTAACAACACTCAAAAGTCTCTTAAACTACCACATTGTATTTGGTCTGTTTTACCCAGGAGCAAGCCCCTTCTCATTTCTGCCACCCCTCCTACTCTCTCCATATCCTTTAAAAAGTCTCATGCCCCCACTAAATTCTGCATCAACTGCAACTGCCTTTGGGGAAGACCCACTGCAAAGGTTTCAATGGAGTCTGTGTAATAATCTTACCCACTCCCACACTAGGTATGCACATTGTCCTGTGATCTGAAATCCTCATCTTGCAATGCCCACTCTGCCCATCAGTCATGACTGGTTATCACTCAAAGCTTATATCCCTCGGTCTCCCAATATGCCAATAAAATCTGTCAGCAAGGTACGTGTTTTTCTCAGTAGCGCACAATTGCCGTCACCCTCCAGTGACTCTCCAGCACCCTACAATGATATTATTGCTACATATATTGCACTTGTGGCAACTCTTGCACCTTGCCAATCCAATAGTCCTGGGAGGCTGACCTTCAGATTCCTACCTTGGAATTTGTCTCCTTGGTTCTCATGCCCTATTTTGCTTTACTTGAGCTATGGTTCACACATGCAGAAGAGGCATAGACTTATGTTTGCCTCTCTAGAAAGTCTAAGTAGCGATAGTGAATAATGTTTCTA
Organism: Lissotriton helveticus; assembly: GCF_964261635.1. Classification (NCBI taxonomy): domain Eukaryota; kingdom Metazoa; phylum Chordata; class Amphibia; order Caudata; family Salamandridae; genus Lissotriton; species Lissotriton helveticus. Next base: position 815,890,945 of record NC_136069.1, read on the forward strand.
TTGGTTGCTTGTTTATTGTTTTGTGAGCCAGGTATGAGACCAAAGACAGCTGGGGTTATGATAGGGAGATTATTACAACACACATTCACATTTAAAGATTTAAGATCTCTTTTCTACTAAACCTACAGAATACTAGCCTGGTTTCAGATGGCGATACAGCCACATTTACCCTCCTTTTTTTCTCCACAAATATTTTTTACCCATCACATACATCCCGGCAGCCTATGCTTGTGTGAATAGGAGGAAAATCATCCTTACTGAATGCAGGGCATTTTAGGTAACATTAAATAATGCCGAGAAGCATTATGCTGTGATGAGGTGAGTTCACAGTATGTATATACCCATTACACTTTGCCCTAGTCGAATTTGCAATGCAGCTTCTGAACAATTCAGTTTTAATCACAGTTGCGCTTTGCCTCTGGATGTCTTATAAGGAAGGTCCTCTTGGCAATAGGCACATCAGAAGTCAGGATTCAGGTAGTTTGAAGGATCAGGAGTGCTCCAAAAAGGTAATGGACAATTGATGGCCCTCTTGGACCTCCTCGCAACCATCGTCAGGAACCACGGATTCAACAATGTCTCCTACACTGATGACACACAGCTGATCCTCTCCCTCACCAAAAACCCAACGTCACCAGGCACAACTTCCAAGAAGGGATGAAAGCTGTCACCATCTGGATGTAGAACATCTGCCTTAAGATCAACTCAGACAAGACAAAAGTCCTCATCTTGGAATCCGTCCCCTTCACATGGAATGATTCCTGGTGGCCCATTGCGCTAGGAACTTCCCCCACCCTGACTGACCACGCACGAAACCTCAGCACCATACTAGGGGCCAGATGTAGGTAAATAGCATTTACCCATTCGAAAATACAGAATTTTACCGATTCAGTATTTTCCAATCGGTAAATGCTAGGTAGCAAATCATTCGGTAAAAATTACCGAATCGTTAAGATTCGGTATTTACCGAATCAGTATTTACCGATTCAGTAATTGCCATTCATTTCTATGGGCCTGGAGGTCCATAGGAATGAATGTCAATTACCGAATCGGTAAATACCGATTCGGTAAAAGGGGGAAAACATTGAAGGGTGGCAGGGTGTCACTTTGACACCCTGTTGCACCCCCCAATGGTGTATGGGTGCACATGTTGCAGACATACATGCCCTAAGGGCATGTATGTCTGCAACATGGCACTGAAGCAATTTGTATAAAATTGCTTTTTGGAGTGTTTTCGTTATTTACCACCAACTTGTAGTTGGTGGTAAATAATGAATCCTAACATGGGATAAGCACTCATTTAAGTGCTCCCTACATTAGGAATTCGGTAATTTACCGAATCGGTATTTAAGAAATCGGTAATTTACCGATTCCTTAAATTACCAATTCGGTAAATCACCGAATCGTTAATTTCGGCCCCTACATCAGAAACGCCTATTACCGGTCGGTAACGGCCGAAATTCGTTAATTTCGGCCGTTACCGACCGGTAATACCCTTCCTACATCTGGCCCTAGATGCATTACTCTCTATGGACCGCCAAATCAACTCAGTATCCTCTGCCTGTTTTAATACCCTCAGCCTGCTGCAAAGGAAGATCGTCACTCATGCTCTCATCAGCAGTAGACTCGACTACAGCAACACAATCTACGCCGGTGGTACCCAGAGAAACCTTTGCATGCTCCAGAATGTCCAGAACGCCGCAGCCAGACTGATCCTCGACTTCCCTCAACACAGCCACATTACTCAACACCTTCACAAACTGCAGTGGCTCCCGACAGACAGAAGAATAACCTTCAAACTCCTCACCCACACTTACAAGGCCCTCCACAACACTGGAACAGTATACCTGGACAGCTGCCTCTCCTTCCACGCAACCAAAAGGCACCTCCGCTCCGCCCAGCTCGCCCTGGCCATCATCCCACTTATCCGCAAGACCAGAACCAGAGGAAAGTCCTTCTCCTTCCTCGCTGCCAAAACCTGGAACAGCCTACCCCTCCAACTCAGGCAATCTCCCACGCTACCCCAGTTCAGTAACGACCTCAAGACCCGTCTAATACAATGACCCCAGCACTTAGACGGATCTGCTCCCCACCTCCCAGCAACGTCTTGAGACCCTCAAGTGTGAGTAGTTGGGCATTACCAACTCTAGATTGATGGATTGATTAATTGGTCTTGCCAACCAGTCTTCTGATCAGCAAGCAAGATGACATTTTCTTAGAGTAGCGCTTTTGTTGCACTACCCAATGCTGAATATTACAAAATGATTCTCAGCGCAGCCCATCACTCAGGTGTAGGGTCAATGGACTGTGCTAAAGCTAAGGCTAATGCATAGCTGCCAAATGAATGTCACTGCATGAGGAGTGTGCGGGGGCCTTGAAGGGGGTAGGGCCTCATGCTGAGAGCTCACCAAGCCCCTTATCCCCTCCTAAAAAAAAATAAGGGATCATCGAGGCTGTCACGTATGTCCTTGGTTGTTTTCACACCTCCCAATGGATATTGGCTGCTTACTGCCTCCAAAAACGAGCTGCAAATTCAATGTTTAAACTAGTTTTGAGATTTTTTCCCTGCCACCATCTGATTTAGGCTCCACACCGGGTGAGCATGTGAAGGGAGACAAAATCGTGTGACACACAGTGACACCATGTATGTTGGCAGGTCTGGCTAATTAATGATGGCGACAAAGAGTAATTTTAATGAGGCAGTTTAGAATCTTTTTAATTACAGAAAAAAACAAATCCTTCAGACGTACGAGCCAGGAAGTCGAACAATTACATAGAATGTTTGTTTAGTGTTTAAATCTGGATTTCCAGATCTGAAGCATGTGGAGAGTTTAACAGCGAACAGACCAACATCAGGTATTTTACCACAGCTGTCTCCTTAATTCCACCCCATCACAATCTTTTGCTCTGATTGGGTCCGATTAGCTGCTTTGCTCTCGAATTTCCTTTCAGAAGCAATGACCATAAATCAGGACAATTTCTCTTGACACCTCACTCAACCATAGATTTGACTAATTTTTATCACAAAAGTCATTTACTTACACAATGGTAGCCGTGGTAGTATTTTGCATTGAAACACGTCACCAAGGCTGCATATATGACCTTACTTTATCATTAGAGTTGCCAATCCAGATGCGTTGCTGCCTTCAATTTGGAATGTTTGCATCTGCTTTCAACAAAGTGTGCAATACCTGACACCGTGTGTAGGCTTTTTAACCTTCCAGTGCAGTCACATGTTAAATATGCTGTTGTATGTGTCTTGCATGTTTATTTTCTTTTTCGCCATACATTTTTGGGGGCGCTTTCCTCACTAGTGGCAGCTTCCTTCAGTAGACTCCGGCAGATGAGATAGACGAATATTTCAATGGACGGTGAATGTTTGTTTTGGGGTTCAGTGTCAGCTTAAGGATATTGGGGGCCCTGGTAATACATATTTTGGGGGCCCCTGTAAAGAACAAATTTGAATTGTATTTCTCATTTCCTGATAATTTAAGCCAGTGTGATGCCAAACAACACTGTTATATATAAATTTCAACAGAGTTACAAAAAAGCTGTTTAAATATGTCCTGACTGGGACACCAGAAATGCGAATTTGCTGAGCACCTATATTCGGAAAAATATCAAATAAACAGGCAAGCATTTGTTAACCTGTTGTTAACATATTTGCCTGTTTAATTAAACAAAAAAATTAAACTCTTTACACAATCCCTGACCCACCCAGACCCCCTATTTACACCCTGCTGGCATCAGTGCGGCCCTCGGTCACACCACAGACCGTACTTTCCAGCCCCTGGACAAATGTTTGCGAGTACCCATGATGGAGACAGAGGGTGAGAGGTGTAACCCCTTGGCTGCGGGGTGTTTTCGCCTCGCGGTGCGGGGGGCACTGGGGCCGCGCGCGGCGCCGCTGTGCTGTTGATGAGCTCGGCTCGTCATGAGGCACAGCGGAGCTGCCCTCATGACGAGCTGAGCTCGTCACACCACACCCATTTTTAGAACGTTCAGCACAGCGGGTAACTTATCCCCGCGAGAGAACGTTCCAACGGCTGTGACGAGCTCAGATCGTCATGAGGGCAGCTCAACCGTCCCTCATGTCGAGCTGAGCTCGTCAACAGCACACAAAGGGTTAAATAGAGAAATGGAACAGACGGAGATCAAACAGAGAAAAAGTTCACTTTCCAAGGGAGTCACCTTGGAAGGTTGGGGCCATGGAATCGTCCATTTTTCCCATGTCTTAAAACATATATGGCAGGGATATTGAATGCTAGGTGAATTATTTAAAGAAAGCTCTTGTATGCAAGAGAGAACCACTTTACAGCACTGTGGGGTGCTTTATATAGTAGGGCATAATGACAACTTTCTGGCTATAGGTCTTAGCATTGTACCTGCTAGCTTGCCTGGAAAGTCCAATAGCCATGACAGCATCTCCATTCCCCGCATGTCAAGCATAATTGTCAGGCTACTTTTCACTGTGCCACATGCATGTAAAACACAATGCCCAACCGAATATTTCCCCAAAAGGTAAAGAATTTCTGTACTCAACTGACTTGGGTGCTTTACATCCTGTGATGAATAGTTGTGGGCACCTCAGCAGCACTGTAGTCTGAAAGCAGAATGCCACTGTAAAATGGAGCTATTCTGTCATAGTTCAGGACCAGAATTCATTTTTTTTAAGAGTGCTGACCTTTTTTTTATTAATACAAAGATCATCAAGGTACATACGAAAATTCAACAATTGGAAGAAAAGGGAGCTTCTCAATCATAAACTTTACATGGACCAATACAAAGATAACCCTAGCGAAAAAAAAAAGATTAAAAAAGGGAAGAAAAAGTCATATAAAACACGAAAATCAAGTTATATTATTCATGAATAAATAAATTGTGCCAAACAGCTTGGAATTTCCACAATGAGCGTATACCTCTGGTTTTAGCCAGAGGTTTTTCTCTCTCAAAAATCTCGACCAATATTGCCCATCACTCTGCCGTGCTGCGGGTTTTGAGCAAAATCCAGAGAATTGTAATGGCAAGCCTAGCAATGACTAATATGATAGCGAAGAATGCTCGGCTTGCAAGGCTGATGTCAGCCTTGTGTCCAATCATAATCTCCTGTGCAGTGAAAGTTAATTCTAACTCAAATCTGACTTTGCAGATGTATCTAACGCCCTCCCAGAATGCCAAAATTGAAGGGCAAGTAGCAGACATATGTATATTGTTGGCTGCGAAAGTCTGCATTTGGGACATTTAGTTTTATCATCAAGGAATTGATCACCACCCTTCTCCCGCCAACCTGCTACCTTCTCAGGGGTGTGATATAGCATGCACAGTGTCCTAAACGGTTAGAGCTTTGGATTAATTGAAGCTACCGCTTCTTTTAATGTTGTAAAAACATCACTTATTGCTACAGCAGTAATGTCTGTCTCCAAGATATGACTCCACTTCAATGCAAATTGGTCACAGGGATCAGTTCTATATAGGGATAAGTACTGGTAAGCAATGCGAATTGAGTGTTTCCGGGGAATTTCTTGCATAAAGGTCAAAATCTCATAATCACGTATAGATGAGATCCCTTGTGATCTCAAGACAAAGACTCTAATTTGTAAGTACGTACAATAATGTTGCAGAGGGAGAGAGAATGTTTTCTGAAGACTTTGAAATGTTTTAAAACCATTGGTATCATACAGATGAACAAGTATTTTCCACCCCAAGCATGGCCCACCCCTCTGCAACACTATCATTAAAAATCCCGAGTAGAAGTGGGTCTCCCCATAATGGGAACCTATCATGAAATATTGGAAGCGAATAGCCAGAGAGAATTTCCTGCCAAATAGTTACTGTGTCTCTAATTATCTTAAACCGGACTCGTTTATAATAGTTCGGATCTTGGATACGGTAGAGAAATCTACTACTGTCTTGACCCAGTAGTGGCTAGTGGCTAAAGTCTTGATCCTTGCTTGAGAGAAGGCTATGTAAGCGACCCATGAAAGAGGCCCAAAAGTAAATTTTAAAGTCAGGTAATTGAAGACCCCCTTGTTTATAAGGAGTTTATAAACTTAATAGCTTGTCGTGCTCGCTTGTACCCCCAAATAAAGCTACCTATTACACCATCTAGTTTTAAAAAAAAAGAAGTTGGGGACTCTTGAGGGATAAGCCCGAAATAAATATAAAAATGTAGGTAATATCAACATCTTTATAATGTTAGATCTGCCGATAATGCTTAGAGGCAGCTTATGCCATCGTTTTAAGTTGTTGGTGACACCTTGTAGCAAAGATTCGTAGTTCAGATTTTATACATTTTCTGGTTGCGACAAGATGCGAACTCCGGGAGAAGTTGCTACTGGACATACTCTGGCTATAGATCTAGCCGGTTTTAAGTTTATAATAACCTGTGTTTTACTGGGATTTAGTTTGTAACCAGAAAATGACCCAAAAGTACTTGCTTCATTCATAATTATTTCTAGTGAAGCGGCTGGGTCCCCTGTGAAGATGGGGTTATCGTCTGCAAACGCAGAAACCTTGAGCGCGCTTGCTCCAGATCGCAATGGTATGATATTTGCGTTGGCCATCAGTGTCCACTTAAAGAGTTCAATATATAATTCAAACAAAAGTGGGGATAAAGGGCCTCCCTGCTGTGTCCCATTGTGAATAAAAGAAGGTGTGGACTGAATGCCTCTAAACTGCATCTAAAAGTATCATAACTAAGTTGCTCCCTGTTTGTATGGCGAAATCGAAAGCCATAATAGCAGTACGTAGACCCACTATGAAGCCGTGTTGTTGTCCTGAAACCAGGTCTGGCATCAAGGGGACCAGGCAATTAGCCAGCACCTTGGCATAGAGCTTAGCATCCGCGTTAATAAGGTATATTGGCCGATACGAGCCACATTCGTCAGATGGCTTACCTTTTTAAAAAAAAGATATAATGTTTGAAGTGTCACTGGTTAAAGGAGTTATCCCAGAGGTGCCAATCTCTTGCATAACCTTGGCAAGCAAGGATATTGTGATATTCCTATACAGTTTATAAAATTCAACGGGAATCAAATTGTTCCCAGCTGCTTTACTTGGTGGGAGGGCAGATAGGGCCAAAAAGAGTTCCTCCTGAGAAACCTCAGAAGTCAACTTCGAGGTGACCTCCTGCAAGAGGGGAAGAGCTGCCCTTTCTAGATAATTAACAGGTATACCCGTGGAGGGGGCGTGGTTATGGTGCCGTTCAAGACGGCCGCTTAAAGGAGGAGCTCCGCTGCACTGGGACATCTTCATTTAGCTAAATGCGTATATCTGCTTTTATTTTGTAATTGGCACCCCATAATGCGCACCGGAACACCTGGAGCGTCTAGTGAGATCTTTTTCGCGCTTCTAACGAGCTGAATTCCTTGACTTTTGGCATCGCGTCTTCTCACGCAATGTCCGCCGCCATTTTAAGGAAGCTCCGCGACTGAATGACAAGTTGCGGTCTTCGCGCTTCTGACAAGTATGTTACCCATGCTGCCTTCTCTTCTATTAAAGTTACCAGTTCTCCACTGCTTTGCTGCAGAGACTTTTTTATAAGTTGCCCTACCTGTATCATCTTGAGGCTGCGAGTGTGCTGCACTTCATGAGTCCTTCATCGCAGTGCCTCAGACAGCATTGGCCACCATTTTGAGGAGTTACACACAATTGTCGAACAAGTGTATTACAGCCTTTGGAAATGTGTGTGGCTCCCGCTGGCTCCTCTAATAATATTGGTTTTGCAATTACTAATGTGCTGTGCTTCTTTTCATCAGACAGCCTCCATTAATATCAGCTGCAGTGTTGGTTTTATGCACGTCATATGAATGTTTTGTTCAAAATTTCTAGAAATATGTGCATCTTCCTTCAATGGCGTCTTTAATATGTTACAAGCCTGCTGAACAATTCTCTATGGTGTGGCACTTGCTCATTTGACTGCGTTTAAGGTGCTATTGGTCTCCTCACTTTACTCGTGCAGTTGCCAGGTGAGGATACCTAGTGACAAACCATCTGTCAGCATATTCTTTCTCTCAGTGGAAATTTCTAGAAGAACTCTACAACTTCGCAGCTCAGTCCTCTCAGACTAGTTCTACAACTGGTCATGGTATGGTGCCATAGTCTCTAATTGATAATAAACCTTACTATTTTCTTCTTTGACTGGTATACCTATGGATGTTTGGCGCTTTAACACACCACGCAGTTCTTCCTGAATACTTCTTCTCTGGAGATGTGACACTTCTTACGCTTTCTTCCACTTTGTTTTCATCATCAGTCCTCCTATTTCTACCTTCACTGACTGTAGTGCTTTATGGTCAAATTACGCACACCAAAATTTGTCTTCACCCCTTCTCGGAGTGTTCAGGTTCCGGCTTCTTCAGCCTCCCCTATTTCTACTACTGCAATTCCATTGGCTGGTACTATGCCCAACTGTTCTTCAACGCAATCCACATCTTCCAAGTCTTCTCCTCCTATTACCTCATCCAAACGCCTAAAACAGGATCCTCAGTCTCCAGAGAAACCGTTCTCTCCTATTTCCATGGAACTAATTTTGGAGGAGATTCTCGCCCTGCGCCAATTTGTTGAAGAAACCAACAATGAAATGCAATTCCTGAAAGAAAAATGGTCATCTATGGACAGTAGAATTACTTCTGTGGAACAACCGATATCGGAGATACCAGCCCATGCTCAATGCATCTCTTCCTTAAAAAAGTCGGTCCTTGCCCTCCAGCAACACACCGAAGATTTGGAAAATAGAAATAGGAGGAATAATCTCCGCTTCTATGGTCTGCCTGAATCTTTGGAAGGGGATGATCCTGTCACATTCTTCGCCTCTTTTCTTCCAAAATTACTAGACATGCCACCTACAACTTCTCTTACCATCCAAAGAGCTCATAGACTTGGCCCACGTACCTCTACTTCACCGAAGCAACGAGGAGTCATCATTCTTTTCTTGAAATTCACGGATCCTCTCTCAGTTCTTTCTGCAGCTAGATCAAAACGTCAAGTCTCTTAGTTGGGTCAAAGAATGTTCCTCTCTCAAGATGTCTCCAATGCTACTGCATCCAGAAGAAATGAGTTTCTCAGTCTGCGTGCGCCACTACGTTCAATCGAGGCTAGATATGGCTTATTTCACCCATGCATCTTCACGAACATGGACTTTTCAAGATCCTGGAGAACTTAAGAACTTCATTCAGATTCATTCCAATAGTAGCATGGATATTTCTACTTTTCCTAGTGTCCGACTGACCTAATTTTTATATTTGTTGTTGAGCTTTTTTACAGTGCTTCAGGAGCGGTCCTGATGTTATTTCTTTGTTCTAATTTACCTATGGTCGTTTCTTGAATATGTTATAATGTTGTTTTTCCTTGTTATACACATTATGATATACATTCCTATTGTGATTTCCCTATTGTCATTTGTCTTTCTCTTTTATGTACCCTTACATAGGTTCGTGGTGTTTGTTCCCTAATCCCGTACATCTTCTCTCCTCCGATTCTTATGTCCTGGTTCGGTTTGGACTTCTACCTTTCGAGCGGTTCGTCTTGTTGAGTGTCGCCATTGTCCCTTCTCCTTCTTGTTATGTCTCCCTCAGGTATGTCATGCTCAGTCCTCCTTTTGAATATGTACTGTCTCTTCTACTATTTCATTTCCCTACTCCTGCTATCTCCCTTTTCTTTCCCTTTTTTCACCTCTTCCTTCTCTTTTGATACTATTTGTTTTATTCTCTTCTTTTTACTCATCCTTCTTCTTTTCAGCTCTATGTTGCATGTATACTATTTTGCACTGTTTATTTATATTGTTTTTATGCTAATTATACATTTAGAGTTGTTTCCTGGAATGTAAAAGGTTTTATCAACCCCATTAAACGGTAGAGAGTACTCACCCATTTAGCCTCTTACAACCCTGATATAGTCCTTTTGCAAGAAACTCACCTTACTAAAAGTGATTCCCTTAAATTAAAGAGAGGTTGGTTTGGTACAGTTTTATTTTCTCCTTCCAATAACAAAAAGAACGGAGTGTAAAGTTTTGTTACAGGAAAATTACGCTGAGGGTAGATGGATTTTAACTAAATTACTTATTAACTCTATCCCTTAAATGTTTTCAATGTTTATGGTCCTACCCATCCTGATTGTTCTTTTTGGCCCCTAATAACAAACAAGTGTATCCAACATAAAGATTAACTAGTTATTTTGGAAGGAGATTGTAACCAGATTGTTGATCCATTTTTTGATTGTAAATCCACTGTTCGCTTCATTCCTCTCAAACCACATGAACAATTTCTTGACACCATTGCACAATCATGTCTTACTGACTCTTGGAGACTTTTACATCCAGACACTTTGACTATTCTTTTTTCTCTCCTCCTAATGCATCCTTTTATCGACTTGATTACATTTTTCTTTCTCAGCCTTTATCTCTAAACTTATCATCCTCTTCTATTGAACCCTTAGTTATATCGGACCATTCCCCCATTGTAATGGATATTGACTTGCTTTCACCGCTTTCCAGGCCAGCTCGTTGGCGTTTCAATAGCTCACTCCTCAACGATCCTAATTTCTCTTCCTCTTTTCGCTCCTTTGCTACTAACTTCTTTCAAGAAAATTCTGCACCATATACTCCTCCACACATCCTTCGGGATTCTTTTAAAGCCACTGCTATAGGATTTATTATTGGTTTTGTTTCCAAGAAAAAGAAGCAATATCTTCAGAAACGTAAAGCCTCCTTAGCTCACATAAAATACTTTAGCATAAATGTTATACTTCCTCAAATAAAGGTATGCCACCAGATCTTTTGAAAGCAAAACTAGACTTTAATAAATCTACCACTGATAATGCATCCTCCTTTCTCCTCCGTAGTAGTGCTCGTTATTATGGTGGTCGTAACACATCAGGAAAACTATTAGCTAACTACCTTAAATCTAGTAAAGAACGTACACTTATAGAAAGTATGTACTCCTCTGATAATACTCTCCTTCGTAAAGACAATGAAATGCTTGATCAATTTTGACTATTTTATCAACACCTGTACATCCCCGAGGCTCCTCCATCTCCTTCCCTTATTCAAAATTATTTGGAGAAATTTCCTAAACCTACTAACTCTCACCTCAATTTTCCAGATCTCAAACTTGACCTCTCATTACACAAACTCTCTTCTGCTTTAACATCCCTTGTTAAGGGTAAAACACCCGGGCCTGATGGTTTCCCTGTGGAGAGTGCTCTCGATAAAGTGGCCCCCTGGACTCAAAAAGCTATGGCACGGAGAACTAAATCCGCCCCATGGTTCACTGCCGAGCTGCGTGCCGCTAAAGCTAAATGCAAGACTTTGGAACGGAGGTGGAGAGTGGAATTTGCCCCCGCGTTACGTGAAGTCTACAAAAAGGAACTAAAGTCCTATCACGGTCAGATTAGGAAATCTAAAAGAGACTACTATCATCGGAGGATTGACGGTTCAGAGAATACCTCCAGAGAGCTTTTCATGATCTTGAAGGAACTGTCTGCCCCTCTTGTGAATTCAGGAGATGCCCCCTCATCGATAGAGTCATGTAACGATATAGCGGACTTCTTTGTGGGGAAGGTAGAAAAGATCTACTCGTCGTTTCAGTCCATCTCACAACATACAATCCCGTCAGGTCCCTGTCTTGTAATCCAGGCAAAAAAATATCTTGAGGAATTTGAGGTCCCGAGAGCGGAGGAGCTAACCAGTATCTTACTGGATATTCACTCTGGCTCCCCCCTGGATGTGGCCCCTGCGAGGATCCTTCGCAAACATCTCACTCAGGTAACGGAGCACATTGGGAATATGGCCTCACTATCCTTCCGTGAATGCCTGGTTCCTGACAGTTGGAAACTGGCACAAGTTGTCCCTATAAAAAAGAAAGCCCATATTAGCATGACACAACTGGATAATTTAAGACCTATCTCTCTCCTTCCCTTTTGCGCAAAGGTAGTAGAGAAACTAGTTAACCAACAGTTGGTGGGCTTTGTTGAGGAAAATAAACTCCTCCACGTGTCTCAATCGGGATTTAGGGCCAAACATTCAACGGAGACCGCCCTTCTTTTTTCTACAGAACTGTTGCGGAGCAGGGTGGATGAGGGTCACACGGCCGCCTTGGTCCTATTGGACCTAAGTGCGGCGTTTGACACCGTGTCACACCCAGTATTACTAGGCCGCCTAAGCGAGAAGGGAATAACTGGTCCTGCTCATAAGTGGCTGGTCTCCTTCCTCATGAACAGGAGATTTCAAGTGGTCTGTCCTCCCTGTAAGTCCAGTGTAAGATGTCTTAAACAAGGGGTTCCTCAGGGCTCGATTTTGAGCCCTACACTGTTCAATCTGTATATGGAACCCCTTGCCAAACTGGTAGAGTCATATGGGATTGATATTGTCTCATATGCAGATGATACACAACTGGTGATCAATCTGTCCCGTGATCCAGTTGTGGAGGCTGAGAAATTTTCGAACTGTTTGGTGGCACTTGATGGGTGGATGAAGCAGAACTACCTCCGCCTTAATGGTAATAAGACAGAGGTTCTTATTGTTGGTTCCTGCCCATCTATCTGGACTTCCGCCTGGTGGCCGGCTGAATTGGGCGCTGTCCCCGCCCCGGTAGACTCAGTTAAAAACTTGGGGATTCACCTGGACTCTAACCTTGACTATACTAAACATGTTAACAATATTGTTGGCAAATGTTATGGCATTTTGAAAGTCTTGAGGAAGATCCTCGACTTATTGCCTCCCAACTCCAGGAAAACAATGGTCCACGCATTAGTTACCTCCCATTTAGATTATGGGAATTCCCTCCTTTGTGGACTCAGTCAAAAAGGCCTTATACAGCTGCAACGCGTTCAGAACGCTGCTGCCAGGCTGGTTCTGAATCTCCCTAGGAGGGCGTCTGGGAAGAATGCCCTGCGCAGCTTACATTGGCTCCCTGTTAGGGAGCGCATTAAATTTAAAACTATGTGTATCACTCATCGCATAGCTCATAAAAAAGCACCTTTGTATCTTCAGGATTTGCTCCCCATCTATCGTCCCTCACGCCATCTCAGGTCAATGGGTTGTATGCTACTAGTGGTCCCTCGGATCCACAGAGCCAGGATGGGGGGTCGGTCGTTTAGATATTTGGCCAGTAAGGACTGGAATGACCTGCCCATCGAATGGAGGATGGAACCATCTGAAGCAAGGTTCAGACAGAAGCTGAAAACCTTTCTTTTCCCCAAAGCGTATTAGTGTAGTTTTCTTTCGGCAGGACCTTGGGCTGTCCCTCTGCTAGTCGGCTCTGGGAGGATTACTGGGAGTCTCAGCGCGGGGACGCACTGTTCTTTGTGCAACCATGCGCTTAATAAATGTTATTAATAATAATAATAATAATAATTTTATTTACATTTTTCGGATCTTTTGTTACCCACATTTTTAACACTTTTGCAATCATTTTGTTTAGCCGGTAAGACAGCTGGCACTTTCCAGGATGCCACCATTTGTCTTATTCCGAAAGAAGGTCGTGACCCCAAATTTTGTAGAAATGATCATCCAATATCGCTGGTGAATGTTGATTATAAACTGTTTGCTAAATTAATTGCATTACGCTTAGACCCCTTTATTCCTCATCTCATTGGTAAGGAACAATGCAGATTTATTAAAGGGAGGCTCAACTCTGATAATTTTCGTCTCTTTCTTAATGTCTTAAATAAAGCCCCATCTCTCTCAATTCCTCTTGCCGCTATTTCTGTTGACGCCGAAAAAGCCTTTGACAGAGTTGATTGGTCCATTTTGTTTGCTTGATTGCGTTGGCATGGTTTTGGCTCCAAATCTATATCCCTCATATCTTTATTATACTCTGCACCCAAAGTCTCAGTGCTTGTAAATGGTCATCTCTCTACCTCTTTTGATCTTCGACGGGGAGTTCGTCAAGGTTGTCTCTTATCCCCTCTTCTTTTTGTCTTAGCTCTTGAACCATTCCTATCCTCCATCCGTAACAATGATTCCATATCTGGATTTCCTTAGGGCGATAATCAATTGAAACTTTCTGCATATGCAGACGATATTCTCTTATTTATTTCAAATTCAGAAGTATCTGTTCCCCCCTTACTATCTGAATTTGACTCATTATCTTTAGTATCCAGATATAAGATTAACTCAGACAAAACCGAAATTCTTCCATTGACCAAAACATGTCTCCCTCAACTTTTTTCCTCCACTAGTTTCGCATGGAACAGCCCGAAGATTAAATATCTTGGCGTCTGGTTCTCTAACTCCATTACCTCTTCAGTTAAATTAAATGTCCGCGGTTTTGTCCCGAATTGACCATTTGTTTTCCTCTTGGAACCCTTTTTTTCTTTCCTGGTGGGGCCGTTTGGATTCTATTAAAATGATGATTGCTCCTATCTTACTGTATATACTTTCTATGTTACCTGTTTAAATTCCTATTCTCTTTTTTAAACGTATAGATTCTTTCATTACGAAATTTCTCTGGAAGAACAAAAAACCTAGAATTTCTCTTGTTTTACTTCGCATATCTAAGCCTAATGGAGGAGTTAACTTTTCTGACTTCCGTCTTTACCATAAATCCTTTTCTTTACGTCAGTTCATTCCCCCTTTTTTCATCTTTTGCTCCTTATTAAACAGTCTTTACTATTTCCTTTTTCTTTTGATGAAATACTATGTTTTTCCTCCAAATCTCTTTATATGTCTCTCCCCTTATTTAAATATACTTCTTCTCTTTTAAAACCTTTTATTCTTTCGTCTGACACCACACGTGAAGCGATTTTGAATACACCTATTTGGTTTAACTCACTTATTCTTTTCAATAATAGACCCATCTTTTGGTCCTCTTGAGAGACTAAAAGGTATCATATGGGTTAACCAGCTTTTTGATGGTTTACTACCCTGCTCTTTTCCCCAATTTCAACTTATGTTCCATTGTCCATGCTCTTTCTTACAGAAATGTACCAGTCTTATGGCAATAATTCTAGATCGCTATTATTCTCTTCCTCCTTCCACATCCATTACCCCTCAATCTTCTATTCTTCCACTTCTTTCTACTCTTCCCAAGGCATCTCTTATTTATACATTTTTCTCCTCTCATACTCCAGACCGTTCCAAAACTAAATTAGAGCTTGCTTGGGAGGCGGATTTGGACTGTACTTGGTCTGTTGCTCTTTGGGATGAGCTCTGGTCCAGATCTTTAAAAATTTTTACATTTCTTGTTCTGCGTCTCTTACCCAATCCTTATTCTATCTATATCACCGCCTTTACCTTCCTCCTACTTCTTTGTCTTGTTTCTCTCCTTCTTTTGATTCTAAATGCTGGACTTGTGGTACTCCGAATGCAGATCTCCGACATCTACTCTTTTTCTGTCCTCCTGTCTCTGCTTTTTGGATAAGAGTTTGGTCATACCTTTCTCTCATTTTTACACTTTCTGCCCCATACTCCATTACTCTTCTTTTTCTGGGTAGTCTTTCAGAATCCTTGAATCTCCCTAAACACTCACGTGGACTCTTTGATCTTATGCTTGCTCTTGCATTCCAACACATTTCCTCAAATTAGAAATCCCTTACAAATGTTTCAATACAGGGTTGGTGGAATACTTTATGTCATTTTCACAGACTGGATGTTGCCTTTGCTTCCTCCTGCAAACCAATACGTAATACAGATCTTTACTGGTTACCTCTCACCACATACCTGGATTGTTTGTCCCTCAAGACCTCTCATGTCACTTCAGAAAATTTTAAACCTCCCTGAAGGACTTTTACTCTCTCCTTTTTGTCATTTTGTTGTTGTTTATAGATTTCATATGTTATATTATTGTTTTACTTACTGTATATTTTCTATTGATAATGTGCACCATTTAGTTATCTGCTGTGTTTACTCTTATTGTTAATATCTACTTTTGCGATTGTTTCTCTCCCTCTCCCCCCTCCCCCCTTTAAAAACCCATAAAACCCTTTTGTTTTCCAATTATTGACATTAGCATTGTTAATTTTACTGGTTATTTATAAGTATCTTCATTGTTTACGCTGATGACTCTGTTTATTGACTATTTTTCTCTTCAATAAAGCTTTTCAAACATAAAAACAAGTATACCCGTAGTCTAAAGGATCTGAATCGGCATATAAAGTTTCATAAAATATTATGAACTGTTTAAGAATCGTATTGGTCTCTCTATAAAGTGTATTATTAACCCCCTTAATGGCTTTTATTGTATTTTTAGCCCTTTTATATGCCAATTGATATGCAAGTATCTTCCCCACCTGTTTGCCATATTCATACTGCGAATACCGATGTTTGTTATAGCTTGCAGCTACTTTCTCTTTTACAGTCCGGCCAGCTAAAGCCCATGCTGAAACAAGGTCGGAGTACATCTGGAAATGCCTAGAGTCGTTTTGGTTAACAGCGGTTGCATGAGATCTTTCCAAATTAATACGTTTGCGCAGGTGGCTTTATTAATGCCATCTCTAGCTTTATTGTCTCGCCATATTTTATATGGTTCAGGAAAAGAATTCAAGGAAAACTTTATTCGGGTGACAAACTGTGGCAATCACCAGGGATTTCCAAAGAAAGAGTTGAGAGGGAGAGAGAAGGTCATACAAGGTTACTCTCAATTCTAATGTTCAATCACAGAAAACCCTGGTGTTGTGAAAATGTATTCTCCTATATCATACCTGCTAAATACATTTCAAAAGAAATGAGCCAAAGAAGAACAACATTTCTCATAATATTTAAACACACATCACCTGCCTGTAAAGGAACCGATTTTAGAAATAATTAAGAGACCGCTACAGCACGTCATGGGTGTGAATACACCGGATTGTTGTTATTCAGAAGCATGAGAAACCGATTCAGTGAATATTCCATTCCACTGAAAGTTATTGTAAGAATTCATGGCATGCTGGGGTAACACTGGCCTTCAAATGACAACGCTAATTACTTGCACAATGTGAGCATTCATAGCATCTTAGTGCACATTTCTGGTATTATGCTGGCCACCCCAAGGCATATTTTGGGCATTGCTGATAGCCACTGCTTGTCTTGACATCATTGAGGTCATTCAGCATGTATTGATGATTCCCTTGCTAATGAACAAAGCAGTTCCCACTGGGTATTCATGCTTTCACTAAGCTACTAAAAAGGCAGTATGGTGTGCATTACATATGGGGCACTGGAAACTAGTTACACTGTTTAAGATGAAAGATTATTGGGAAAGCGAATCAAGAGTAGTTGAGCAAGAGTGTGCATACATGTTAACTTTGAGAGTAGTTGATTGACATTTCTGACTAACCTGAGGCATATCACATCATTCCAAATAAGGAGTCTCTCACTCTCTGTAACCAGTCGAATAGCTTACTTCTGTGAGGCCTTGATATGGCCTTGTTAAGACAGGTAGTAGGGGACACAATGAGGTGGGGTGGAGTTAAGGCCCTCTCATTGAGCCTTGCGGGAAGCATTCCATGGTTTCCTTAGACCACTGTCCATTGACACCACCCATCGTAGTAAGCAGTTGTTGAGGCTTCCCTTATCAGGAACCAAGTTCACACAGGACCAGTCTTCTCCGGACACATGGTTCCAGTGACTCAAGCAGTGGAAAAATACAAGTTGAGGGGTTGCGCCTGCAAAGTACAAGCAGCCCCCCCCATGCTCTGGAGCCATTCTGATGTGATCTGGCCATGGGCCTGCCAGTGACGGAGGGGCCCCCAGAGCTGGGATGCCTCTTGCACCGCAGGGCTGCCAAAGAATTTGTTACGCCACTGGACTAAAGATTCTAGTGCTCCCAGCTAACTTAGCATCCAAGGCATGTTGCTAGCTTCCTCTGAATTCACAAGCCCCCGCTGGAGGCCAGAGAGTCCAGGATCAAAAACTCTCAAGCTTATCCTTCGACAAATCAAAAGAGACACACTGCTAAATATGATATACCTGGAGGCCTGGGTAGGGAGGTTATAGCAAGTCCACTCCAGTAGTGGAATTCAAGTGGTTGATCTGCCAACTTCCATGCAGTTTCTCCACACACTTAACAACAGTCCCAATCCTACTACCCTCCTGTTAAAAACCACAAGGACCACAAAAGCAGGTTTATAGTACGAATGGCTTTTTGACACTGCCCCAAATTTACGAGAACTCGCAACTTTGAGGCAGCACCAACAATTTACAGCCCCCTAGGGGAGGCATAAGGGAGTCACAAGAAGAAAAAATATCTTTATTTCTCCTTGTTTTTCCTATTTCTATGTGTGCTGTATTCTGCAGTGTTGTGTAGCCAGAAGGTGAGCATAGACCTCTGGACATTTTCATGAGCCCTGATGAAACGGCCAGGCAGAAGATGTTAATCCATCGAACTGCATACCTTTCCTGCTCCTTCACCCGCAGGGTCTTTGTTTTCAAGCTGCTGGCTGGTCCCAGCAGTACCCATTAGAACAAAATTATTAAACTAATAGGCAGGCCAGACAATGAAATTATTTGTTGTATCCATGACTGGCTAAAAAGATGTGAAGTTAATTATTTATAAATCAAAAACTTTACAAAATAAGTCTCATCCAAATTTCTGCTTAGGCAGTAAAAATCAAATAATTTGCTTCCCCAATTACATTTATTGTCCAATTGATTTATTACCATAGGAAAATGTACCACTTGAAGCTGTCAACCCGTTTTGTGAAATCAATGAATGCTCCTGAGAAACAGAAAGGAAACTCCTTCTGAGTCGGGGCAGCTAATAGTTCTCCAGCAACAAACCACCACTTTTGCAACAGTGCACGCAACATGAGTGGTGCCTACTTTTCAAACTTTACAGTCTCCACGCCACTACAATGAAGGCTTTCAGGATCCACACCCAGCAGGCAGGGATTTCAAACTGTTGCAGGCAGTCTTCCACCTGGGAAGTGGAGGCCATAACCTATCCTGTCCCTGCTGACCAGGTGGAACACCTGCCAAGCGCTAGATCTGGTACTGATGGGGTCATCACGATGTCAGGCGGTCCACCACCACCTGGGAATCGGTCCGATCGCCGAATTACAATACCGCAGTCAGGGCATAGAGGTTGGGGGTAGGACCACTGCCTACGACAGGATCAAAGATCCCGTCGGGACAGCGGTCTGATTCCTCGCCCTACAATGGGGGCAATGCCAGGCACTGCTACAGGGTTTAGGATCTCCCTTTCTGACTGCCTTTTCGTGGTGGTTCCTCCTCCTTGTAAAGGCAGCCAGAAAGGGATTTTGGGGGCTCCAAGCAGGGCCTCCGTCTCCTGTAGGCCACTGCTAGTGGCCTGGTGGGGGCCACATGTAGTGTCCTTCCAATCATCCATGCACTCATGGTGCCTGGCGCACGGTGCAAGGATGTGCACAAACTGCCTTTTTCCACTCCGGCTTGTGCTGCAGCCCTTTTCCTGGGAGGCAGCACAAGACACAGTAGAAAAGGCAGTTTATGCCCACCTACACAGTGGTCTAATTGTTATATGGTGGGTGGGACCACCGACTCCTTGTTGGTTGGTCTCATTCCTGCTGCAATGGCGGTCGGTCATCCTACTGACGCCATCGTAATTAGGCCCTTAGTCACCATCGCAGTCCTTAGACTCAACCTAATGTTACTATATTGAGGTGAGGACATGAATGTGGCTTGGTTTCCCTGCCCACGCTGCCCACAATTTACTTGCTTCCACTGGCTGGGATGGAACTACATCCCCCAGCTTCCCCGGGGCCTAAAGTGGGGCTGCATCATGCTCTTAACTGCCAGGACCACGACGCAGAGCGGGTCATAATTGCTGCTTGATTCCCCTGCCTGCCCTTTACTTGCTGCCTGTGGCTGGGATGGGATGTAGTCCCTCAGCTTCCACAGGGCCTGAGGGACCACGTTGAGCTTTTAGGCACAAGGACATTCCCAAAGCACGGGACATGATTGCTGCTTGATTCCCCTGCCCGCCCTTTACTTGCTGCCCATGCCTACCCATCCCCCAGATTCCATGGGTACTAAGGAGGGGCCACATCGCACTCTTATGCACCACGATATCCCACAGTGTAGCACACAATTGCTGCTTGATTTCCCTGCCCACACTGTCTGCAATTTACTTGCTGGCTGTGGCAGGGTTGGGACTACATTCCCAGCTTCCTCGGGGCTTGAGGGGCCACATCACACTCTTAAGCGCCAGGACATTCCTGAAGCACAGGACATGATTGCTGCTTGATTTCCCTGCCTGCACTGCCCGCACTGTACTTGATGCCCGTGGCTGAGGTGGGAGTACAACCCCAGCTTCCCCTGGGCATAAGAAGAGGCTGCATCGTGCTCTTAAGCACCGGGATATTCCTGCAGCATGGGACGCGCCTTGACACATGCCTGGGTGAAGACTGTGCCCATCTGTGCCCGCCTGCACCGGACAAGACTAGGCAATAGCTCTTGGCCTTTTGGGCTGTTTTCCATCACTATGGAAGTTGGCAACCAAAAGGTTGGTGACTCTTATCTGTTTTTGTCTTTTACATTCTTGGAGCCATTTGTCAGTTGCATCCCCTACACCTCACATTGGCTTGAAGGGGAAACATAAGGCGAAAGAACCGCTTCCAGCAGGGGGAAACGAGATGAGAGGCAGCATGTGTGGAACACTTGCCAATTGTTCTATTAGCACCATTGATTCATATATCCAGGAAGCTGATCTTTTCCTTGCTGATAGCCATGAAGTTTCCTCAGCAGATCCCACCTCCCTCTATGATGTTTGTAATCAGCTGAAAATATGACATTTCCAGCAGAGTACACCTTGGCAGCAAAGGAAAATGGAATTCCAAGGGGGTTATGTCATGGTCCAAGAAACCACCTGGCAGAGTGGCTGTAAAAGGCTGCTGTGGCAAAAGTCTGACTTCGAAAGGCTCAGATCCTGCTTTAGGTGATACAACCACAGTAAATGGTGGTGGCCTAAATCTGGATAACAGATAAAGTGTAACTATTCCTTTGGAACCATCTACTAGCCTCAGCATTATTAATGTTGGCAGTAACCGTGTAGGTTCTAGCGAGTCTGTCCACAAGTGCTACAAGCATTGTGGCCATATCTCTTTCCCTCAGAGATGTTGCGTGTGAGAATAATGCCTGATAATGTAAAATATGTTGGGCCGTAATTAGTGAGCTGCATATTTTAAAGAAAGACATTAATTATTTAAAATAACTGATGAAGATGTTAATTGGAGTAGTTAAAGCAGCCAATAATGATTTACCTGAAACAATTGTTAATCGTACAGCAGACCACAGTGGTGGTAATTCTTCGGGCAAGAGGCTGCCACACCAATCAGTTAAGCTAATCCAGCAGGAACCCAATCTGATGCACGTGGATAATAATGGTGCACCTCTTTTAGTGCAAAGTATTCATATTCATTCCAGAGAAACACAAAGATTGACGGCTCCAGCAGCCAACATGAGGGCAACACCAATATCTAGTAACTGCCTGGGTTTGCAGCAGACATCTATTAAATACTCTCCGCCCCGAATGGATGTGACTCCTGAAGCCACCCCATATGTGATGGTGATCAAGAACATTCCCAAAACTATGCTGCGTGAATCCCAGGAATCTTTGAGAAATAAATGTGTTCATTGGCTTGGGGCTTTTACAACAAGCATTAATATTCCTATTAATGACACTATCCTGGTAACTCGAGTGGACTAGATCTGTCCCTCTACAAAAGACTGTGAAGGGTATGTGTGATCATCAATTTTTATTCTCCTCATCTTGTTCACTCATTGTTTGCGTCTTATGTTAGGTCCAACAAGTCTGATGGCCTCTACCTCTTGCCTCCAGTTTACTTCTAGAAACCGCTGTCAAATGTTAGCCTGCTTCTTGTCCGCACATGTCCAATGATTAGAAGACCTGTACCATTGCAACCAATTTGGAATACCTTTATTTGACCATTTTCAGCAGTTTCAAATGTGAAAGAAGTGGACTGGTACTCGGCAGTTGGCAAAGGCTGTATACATTTGAGGGAGGGAGGTGGGTGACTAGTAGTCTCTTTTCCCTTGGTCACCCAAAAAGTCCACTATGCCTCTTCTGTTCAGGCAGTTATGGCCAACAACAGTAACTATGTAATCACAACACAAGGGTTTGAGAACTAGGTAAACTCCCTTAAATGTTTGGTTTCTATACCTACTGATGGCCTTTTCCAGTTACTTCTGTAACCCCTAGCAAAGCCCCTTCTAGTGCCACCAGCGACCCGTCAAACAAACTTGTATCCTGGAACCTTGCAGGAATAACCTCAAAGTTATCTTGTTCAGACTAGTGCCAGTTTGTCGATATGTTAGACATTTGCCTTTTTCAGGAGACCTGCCCCTGTCCCATCAGTTTCACACTGGCTTTGTCTATTTTACCCATGCTGCAATATCATCTGAGAAGGGAAGGCCATCTGGAAGGGGTAACAGTTTGGGTGAAAACTACCCTGTCCTGTGCGGCCAAGGAGATTGGTTTGGCTTCTCCAGATATTTTGAGTGCCAGTGTGTGGTTCCCTACAAATGAAACGTATTACTTATATAATGTTTACTTATATATGTTTTAATCGGTCCTGAGTCGGAAGCCGGGATCAGGATACTTTTACTTATTTCTGCTGCTACTTGGATTTTTAAAAGCGCAAATTCACTTTAGGATTTTAATTTGCGTATATTGCACATGAAGGGCTCGAACCCGAGCTAAATCGCCCCATTTGGTCCCGCCATCTTTAGTGAGGAGCGGGAGCTGGGCGAGCAGACTAGTGCTCCGCCCCTCCCGACCCTACCTGCATAAAATGGCCCGCGCCCAGAGCCAGGACCCCTGGTCCGTTGCATTTAAAATTAGCTACACGGTATTCCTATAACCGTAATACCCTGTGGGCGCTGGGGGGCAACACCAGTATTACAGGATGTGTTTCTATGAAAATGGGGGAAGATGTGCCGACCAACCCTCATCACTGCGCAAACTGTAAGCAGGCCCTACCTAATCTACGCTGGCAACCTATTGCACTCCCCAGGGTCTTACACAAAACTATTGAGAGGAAAGAGCACGCCACAGTGAAATGTCTGCTGCTTAACGCCAGATCCCTGGTGAAACACAGCATAGAACTGGTGGATCTAATACAGGATTCTAAAGTGAAGATAGCATTCATTACAGAGTCCTGGACAGACGCAGCCTCGGGCCCAGACATTGTTAAAGCCACTCCCCCGGATTACGACTGTTTTACTCAGAATAGAGAAAGGAAGAGAGGAGGAGCCCTGGCTATTATTTATCATAAATCAGTCAGAGGGTCCTTCCAGCCGGAAGCAACTGACCTAGACGAAGCACTAGTTTTTAATTTTATATTATCTGATCACCAAACCCTCAGGGGTTGTCTAGTTTATAGGCCCCCGGGGGCTAAAGCACCGTTTTTTTCGGCTCTGAGTAGTCTGCTCGAAGAAGCGATATGTGCTAAGTCCTTTACATTACTGGTGGATTTTAATTTTCATCTTGAGTGCGGTGCAGACTCAGATACTCAGGATCTTATCGAACTGCTGCATGGGATGGAGTTGAAGCAAAGGGTCCGTGGCCCGACACACAAGGCAGGACACACCCTAGATGGGATTTTTTCCAACCATCCCAACCTAGAAGTCACAACAGTACAGCCGGTCTCCTGGTCCGACCACGCCGCAGTCCACTTTAAAATTACTTTAGCCCCCCCTTCGAGATCTTGCAAGGTTAAAATTCCACCCAGAAAGATCAGGAAATGGAAAATCATAGAAGGTGAGGCGCTTGAAGGCATACTGAGAACTTCAATTACGCCCCCCTCAGAAAATGTGGAGGAGGCGGCCACAGCCTACACCAGTTGGCTCGATGCAGCATGCATGCAACTGGCACCCCCTAAAATGTATCATTCCACGCGCTCAAAGCCTTCTGCCCCCTGGTTCTCAGAACAGATCAGGGATCACAAAGTTCTCTGCAAAAAGTTGGAAAGATCTTGGCGGATAAACTACAGGGAGGCGGACAAAAAACTACTCAACGCCGAACTAAGAGTTTACAAAGAGTTGATCCGAATGGCTAAATGTGTGTTTTTCTCCAAACGTATCAAGGAAGCTAGTAACTCCCCAAAGGAACTATTCTGTACGGTGTCATCTCTAGAAACCCCCAAAACCGGTGGAGATACCCCCAAGTCGTCAACTATGTGAAAACTTGGCCAAGTTCTTTCTGGGAAAGGTGGAAAATATTTTCTACTCTCTGGACAAACAAGTCAGGACTTATGGCCCAGACACTAACCCAGAGATTGATAGCAAAATGGAAAAATTCCTCAATTTCCTATTAGTGAAGAGGAGGTAGCGAACCGGCTACATAGGATAAAATCAGGCTCCCCTCATGACCCCTGCCCAGCCACGATTGCAAAATTAGCACCATCTACCATTGCTGCAGGACTGACCCCACTGTTTAATATCATGCTCGACAGTGGGGAATTTCCCTCATGATGGAAACATGCATCCATACTGTCCCTCCTAAAAAAGTCCAACCTTGATGTAACTGACTTGAACAATTATCGGCCTATCGCCAGGTTACCCCTCCCAGCCAAAATCATGGAGGGCATACTAAACACACAGCTGAGCACCTTCCTGGGGATAGGAGAACGCCTAGATCCATCTCAGTATGGATTCCGCGCGGGGCACAGCACAGAATCGGCGCTGATCAAGTCTGCTGAAGACATAAGAATGGTGATGGATGCAGGTGGCAGAGCCGCTCTGATCCTGCTGGACTTGTCTGCGGCCTTCGATACGGTCCACCATAAGCTACTGGTGGACCGGTTGGGGGCCTGCGGGATTCAAGGAAAGGCTCTCAAGATCTTGCAGGCTTTTCTATCCAGCAGGACTCAGACGGTGGCCTTGGGGGACTTTGAATCGGACCCATTTGTGCTCCCATGCGGAGTTCCCCAGGGGTCCTCCCTGAGTCCGACCCTTTTATGTCTCCACCCTGGCGCCAGTGATTCGATCCTTTGGTTTTAACCTTACATCATACGCAGACAACACACAGATTGTGGTGTCGCTGCTCCCGGGTGAAACAGAAAGCACAGCTGACCGGTTTAGAGGTTGCATGCGGGAGGTCAGCAACTGGATGGCAGAAAACTGCCTTAAACTCAACTCAGCAAAGACGGAAGTGCTGCTATTTGGGTCCAGAGACAACTTCTGGTCCCCACAATGGGGGCCAGAGGAAATGGGGACCCCCCCTTCGCCGGTGGCGAAGGTAAAAAACCTGGGGGTACTAATGGACGATTCTTTGTCCTTCAGGCCACAAATTAACGCACTGTCCTCAGCAACCCACTTTGTGCTAAAAACCATTCGGAAAGTCTTGCCGTTTCTGGCGCACGAACATAGGAAAACAGTCGTAACAGGACTGGTGATGTCCCGACTGGATTACTGCAACAGCCTCCTGCGGAATGCCCAACAGGGGTTGCTAAACAAACTCCAAATTCTGCAGAATGCAGCAGCCCGCCTGATCACGGGGACACCCAAGTTTGCCTCGGTAGCACAGGATCTGGTGAAGCTACACTGGCTACCAGTACGTAAAAGAATAGTTTTTAAAGCGCTCTGCGTGATCTTTAAGGCATTGCATGGCCTAGGCCCCCATTGTATGAAGCAACTCTTCCAGTGGTACAATCCTGCAAGATCCTTAAGGTCGGCTGAGCAGGGGCTGGTGGTAGTCCCTAGAGTCAGGAAAGCTCGCTGGGGGGGCAGGAGCTTCTCCCTGGGTGCGGCAAAGTCCTGGAACGCACTGCCGTTGAGCCTCAGACAGATTTCTGACCTGCTGTCATTCAGGAGAGCCCTTAAGACGTGGCTCTTTACACACTAAGTCTTCAACACACGCATACTAGTGATCACCCAGCGCCAGGACACCTCTGGGTAACAGTGCGCTTTAAAAATGTCACAAATAAATAAATAAATAAATACTGCAGGTCAGTGTGTAGCAGTCCGGAACTACCAGTCAGAGACCTTGTAAGCTCTCACATAGCAGCCATCCTAGTTGGTTCTTACAAAATTGTTGCAGGCTACTTCAACTGCAAATTTGAATCATTGAGGTCCAATGAAGAGGATCTTACAGGTGATGAAGGCCAGGCCTGGTCTATTCCTGGGCTCACTATATGTTCCAAAAGGAAATGGTTACCCACAGCTATCTAACTGAATGCATTTCCTCTTAACAAAGGTCTCCGAGCCTGTAATGGGAGAATGGCCTTTGACAAAGAAGGGAGACACACATTCAATTGTTTACATAATACCAGTCGTATTGATTATATACTGCTTGAAATTAGACTTTAGTCCAAATAAGTGGATATGATTGTAATCCTCCGGCAGGACAGTGACCATAATGCCGTGGATGTTACCCTGATACCACTGGGAATTATTCTATTTAGTTCTCCTACAAAGCCCTTTGATAGAATGCTTAGAATAGCTAATAATTGACGCAGGATAAAATGAAGCGGGATGGTAGAGACTGTCAACACTGAGGGAGAATTACAAGGTAGTAACTGATGGTGTTGAAGCTATGCAGTCTTTAGGTGCACTTTTAGAGCAAACTGAGTTTCTGGAGAGAGCTTGTGCAATTCATAACTCCATGTTTTTATCATTAAGGAACCTTTTTTTTGTTGAGACCAAGCGCCTTGCTGCAAGAAAATCACAGGCCTCGAAGTACAATAAATCCTGCAGAGTAGCCAGGAAGTTATTATCACATTTTTACTCAGATCTCCTGACTGGGGTGAGGGGTTGAAATGTTTCAGTACTCCGTCCATCATCTTGTTATGTTTGAGATTAGTTTTTGTTTAGACAGAGGACAAAAGGCCCTGGGAGAGAAGAGGGGGACACCCTTATTGACAAGTTGACCTGAGTGCTGTGCTAAGTCTCTTCCTAAGCTTCAGATGATGCCTACCTTGTCACTGGCAGATGAAATTCACACCTTTCCACTCTGTGTGCCACCAAATCTAGTGGGGGAAGAAGAACTTGCCAGAAATGGTTTAGAGGGTGGACAAAGGCTTGCCCCTCACCCACAGGCTGGCACTAGGCATGAAAGTTGAGCCCACAGACATCCTCAGACACTCCTGGATCTATGAGGAATCAAAGGAAGGATGGTCATGCTATCTGAGGAACAAAAGGCAAGACTGGACCTGCTTGCCTTGAACCCAGGACCACAGAAGTGACTCCAAGGGTCAGTCAGCTGACCTTTTGTTTGAGCTTAAGGGACACAACCAGCTACCAAAGACCCTTTTACTGCAACTGCCCAGCTGATCAGTGCCAACTGGATCTTCCCTGGACTCTGCTGCTGGCCTTTGTTGGAGTGAGTCCTAACCCCCAACTCTTGGCTTGTGTTACAGTGCCCTCTTCCTGTCCTCAAACTGCAAGATCTGGGACTTAAAAACTTTTTTCAACTTTCTGCCTGGAGAACTGTCAGAGACCACAACTGCATTTGAAGCCTCAGTAGTCAACGTTGAGTCGCCAGTTGGCCTCAGCTTGCTGGTTTTTACCCCTGAAAGAGATTGGACTTTCAGAAAGGTTTCTAAATCCAAACATAAAGGGCTTCATTGGGACTGAAACAGAGCAGCACTCCATGGAGGCCTTTCTGGGCACTGACTTCGGACTGAAAATCTGCTGCATTTGAGCTTTGCGTTAGAGCCACTTTGTTGTGTTTTGCCAATGATCACTCTTTCACCATAAAAGTTTCTAAGGCAGAAATTAAACTTTTCACCTGGGCAAATCTAGTCCCTGTAGATGACTTGTGTTCCATCGCGGTCAGCCTTACCTTTTGACTTTGACCAGGTTTAGCGTGACTAGATAACCATGCTTGGTGCTTTGTGCTTTAAGATGATATTTTTAATTCAAACTCTAAAAATTCATTTCTGCAGTTCTACTTATTGGATTTTTTGTCATTTTGGTGTCATTGTATTTATTAAAATGTACTTTATGTATCTAAATTGGCATGGTATTTTTCTTGTCTAGTGTTTTTGCTTTATTACAAATTGAATCCTACAGAAATACCTTAGACATTAAGTTAAGCCTGAAGGGTTTGTGCCAAGCTACCAGGGGATTAAGCACATGTTTATTTAGTGACTTCTGTTATTCACCCTGACAATGACTGTGATTATTACTTGAGGTGAGCTTTCACCTCCTATCAACTAATACTCTAATTTCTTACAATGAGATTACATTGCTGCATGTCCCAATTTAAAAAAACTCTTACCCTACCTTTTGGGCTACAAGGTTTTCATTTGGGTGAAATTATTATTTAAGAGGACGGTTTCTCCCCTGTGAAAAGAGTTATTTTGACAGGCCAATCTGTAGGTCTAAACTGCAACAGTCAAGCTACATGTGTAGTTCTGAAGCCATGTTTTTTGTCATGCTATTGGATGGCACAATACGTGCAAGAGTCCACAGGTGACATTTTACTTTCTATGCAATGGGTGTAGTTTCTACACCATATAATATGGCATTATAGAAACGTTAAATATGCCAATCAGGGATTAGCTTATTCTTTATATGTGTTAGGGGTCAGAGCACATGAGTGCTCCAGTGTGCAGAGTTTAAATAGCAGTAAGACAATTCAGCAACAAATGGGGTGATCATGCAAAAAGGGGCATTTTTTGGCAATATCACTTTGCATTCTTGCTCTGCAGAACTTAGGGGCATATTACCAAGCAATAGCGATAATTATCGCTATTGCTTGGTTAGCGTGAAAAAAATATCGCCGAGCACCGAGGATTTTTACTGCTGAGATACCTTGATATTATCAAGGTTTATCTCAAAAGCGGTAAAAATCCTGCGAAATGCATGAATATCGCTGAAAAATCTGCGATATTCATGCATTATCGTGACAATGCTCTTAGCCATGTTATCCACCTTCCATTGGATAACATGGCTAAGAACTGCTTTTAGCAGGCGTTAGCTTTTGGAGATATTCGCGCTTAGGGCGAATATTTTCAAAAGTTGTTATAGGAGTTAGAGATGTTAGCGACTGTTTTCAGTCGCTAACATCTTGGCACGCCCACTTTGCATGTCATTAGCGATAATTATCGCTGACATGCAAAGTGGGCCCCTAAATGCCCGCTATCGCCTACAAGCTGTCACTAACTGGTGTTAGAGACAGCTTGGTAATAGGGCGATAAAATTATCGCCGCATTAGCGGGAAAAAGTCCCGCTAATGCGGTGATAATGCCCTTGGTAATATGCCCCTTAGTTTGGCTTAACCTTGGCAAGAGATTGAGACTCCCCCCTCCTGTCATGTTTGTTGCAGAGCTATATAATGTTTGAGTGGAGAGGAAAAAGGGCAAGGATGCAGGTAAAAGTGAAACTAGGCCACACTTAGGGAAGAGGAGAATCTAGATGATTTATCAAATCAATATCCTTAGGTTCTTTTGTTAACTTTATTGCTTACATTTCCCTCTGCATTACATCTGGTATAGACTTAAGACACAAAACCATTACCTTTTTAAAAAGAGAAACCAAGCAGTGTAATGTACACTATTTAAATGTGGTGACAAAGGTAAATTGCCTTTTGTTTTAAAAGTTTTTCAATTTGTGTGATTCTTTATTTTGGCATAAAGGCTACAAAAGAGCAGATTAAGAGCACAAAACATGAATATATATATTCTATATATATATATATATATATATATATATATATATATATATATATATATATATATATATATATATATATATCCATACTAATATAATAAAGAGAGAGCCCAAACCTTTGAGGCGGGTAATCTCAGGAACCACAGCACCAATCACAACACCCAATACAGCGTTGGAAAGGGCAGTTGCAGCAGAAGGACATAGGCTATGCAGACGCCCACCATATACATTTAAAAGGTAAAAGAACCGTGCCAGCAAAGTAGTCCCTTGTGGGCGTGTCTGCGTTGTGCTGTGGGCGTGTGCTGGGGGCGTGACAAACGCTGGGGGCGTGGGGTACGTTCCGCCCTTCATGCCATGTCTCATATTGTGTGCTAATCCCACCCTGCTCCCTTTAAATACCCCTGCACCCCATAATCATAACCCACCCTTACTCCTTAAAATACCCCAACACCCTTAAACACTAACCCATCTTAACCCTATAAATATACCCTGTACCCCAAAACCCAAACCTATCCCTAAACCCTAAAATACCGCTGTACCCCAAAACCCAAACCTAGCCCTGAACCCTATAAATACCCCTGTACCTCAAAACCCAAACCTACCCCTGAACCCTAAAAATACCCCTGTACCCCAAAACCCAAACCTAGCCCTGAACCCTAAAAATACCACTGTACCTCAAAACCCAAACCTACCCCTGAACCCTAAAATACCCCTGTACCCCAAAACCCAAACCTAGCCCTGAACCCTTAAAATACCCCTGTACCCCAAAACCCAAACCTACCCCTGAACCCTAAAAATACCCATATACCTCAAAACCCAAACCTAGCCCTGAACCCTAAAAATACCCCTGTACCCCAAAACCCATACATATCCCTAAACCCTAAAACTACCCCTGTACCCCATAACCCAAAACTATATCTGAACCCTTAAAATACCCAAACACCCCAAAACATATACCTCAGTACCCCAAAACATATAAGCCTATACCCATACTTACCTTATCCAAACATTAAAAAAAACATGTTTTTACCATTCATGCAAAATGTATGCGTGGTAACAGCATATAAAATGTAATGCCATGCGTTATAATGGCATTGCGGAGTCATGGTACTTTCGTAATGAAAGTATGCGGAGTGATGGTATGCAGAAAGAAAGTTGCGGAATAATGGGTGTTTACCCTCCCCCGGTAAGTACATTGGTGGCACGGCGGCCCACATCTCCAGCAACATACTCATATTTTTTCACCACCCATTTGAAAAATGCACAGGTCTCTCTCATTGATGGCCAGCACTGACATACACTTTTAGACACACCTCCCGCCACAAGTTCTAGAATTGCGAACTTTAGAGCTGGTGAGCTACGTTCGAATCTCGGCATCAGCTCAACATCCTGTGATTCCAGGCAAATCGCTTTGTCTCCCCGTGCCTACCACAAATGAATGTGCTCTTCTGTAATGTAAATTGTGCTCATGCCATGTTGTCGAGTTTGCGCTATATAATATTGCAAGGAAAAATAAAGTAGGGAAACTCGAGTTCACACACTACTGAACGCGCACTCTTAAGTGTATCAGCAGTGCACTGTGAATCGCAGTGTTTCACAGGCCTGTCACAGATAAGAAATACTATCAAATCAAAATCCTACAAAACAATATACTACTGGCCGGCAGCAATTCATACCCGGACAACGTCGGGACGGGCTGCTAGTGTATATATAAATAGATTAAAAAATTAATACAAAAACTCCATTTCATAGAGCAGTTGAACTGAATTTGACATAGTGCTAGACATTGTGCTTTACATTCTTCTATTCATAAAACTATAAGGCCAGTCAGTCACAGAACTTTACATACAAAACCGAGTTAATAAAAATGTAAAACTGTATCAAGTAATAAGCTGGTTATAAGGAAGTAGCACTGGGTAATACTTAGACCACTAATTTGAAATATTGTTCTATCTAAGTCTCCACATACACAATAAAAATAGAGAGACAGGGAACACAATGCATTGACTGGCATCATTTTTTAGAACTCTAGATGCAGTCCTCCTAATTCCCAGATTGCGACAAACTGGTAAAACCCACTTACTTCTAATAACTTGTTACTCTGGGCAGAAAAAACTATATGCTCAACCGTTTCAGCCTCCTGTGGACAGGACGGCCAGAGCCTGTCGCTATCACTAGCATGACAATTCCATTTAGAGGTGAAAGTGCCAATGGGCAAAATCCCCAAGTGGAATTTAATATATAAACACTTAGCATGGGGAGGTTCAATCTCATCCAGATATGCATCCATGTAATAATCTTCTTTAAACTTTAGGAAGGAATCAGTAAGAGAGCCAGCCCTAAGAGAACACAAGGTTAATTTGTCAATAGTACGCCAATAGGCACCTTTTAGCTCTGTTCTAGAAACCAAACCAGCATTTGCAGGGGAAAACCACAAATTCTTGAACCCAGTCTGACATAGTTGATCTTTCATTGTCCGAAGCCATGCAATCTTACATACCCTGGGCTGTCCCAGTATGTTCTCTAAGGCCACACAAACAGGCGTGAGCTCTGGAGTTACCCAAAGTCTCCACCATAAGAGGAGGTCTAAACCTAGCTATATTGTTAATGTGTCTGAGATCATAATCAAGGCAAAAGGGGAGAAGCGGAGTACTAACAGGTAGGCTGCAAAGGTTCCTCATGAAACAATTTTCTATAACTTCTAGGGACCGAGGGGTATATTATCAAGGGGTTTATCTCCGCTTTTTTGGCTTTAAAAGCCAAGAAAGCGGAGATAAAATTATCTCCCTATTACCAAGCTGTCGCTAACACCAGTTAGTGACAGCTAATAGGAGATAGCGACCATCTTGGGCCCCGCTTTGCATGTCAGTGATATTTATCACTAATGACATGCAAAGTGGGCGTGCCAAGATGTTAGCGACTGGAAACAGTCGCTAACATCGCTATCTCCTATTACCAACTTTTGGAGATATTCGCGCTAAGCGCGAATATCTCCAAAAGCTAACACCTGCCCTGAGCAGTTCTTCACCATGTTATCCAATGGGAGGTGGATAACATGGCTAAGAGCATTTGCTCGATAATGCATGAATATCGCTGACTTTTCAGCGATATTCATGCATTGCGGCCGTTTTTTATCGCATTTGCGATAAACCTTGCTAATAGCAAGGTTTATCTGCGATAAAAATCGCCGATGTGCGGCGATAATTTTTGTCTCTAAACAAGTTAGAGACAAAAATTATCGCTAGTTGTTGGTAATATACCCCCTAGAGTCTTGAAAACCCCAAAATTACCCACCATACAGGGAAGCTCCCAAAGTCTAACATTTAAAGATTTCTAGGGCTGAGGTCACCGGGTGAAAAAGGAGATAGATAACAGGAGGGTTTTGTCTGCAAAAAGAAGGCTGGGTATTTTGACCCCGGCAAGACGAGGGGCATCTCCTTCACATTGCTCAAGTTGAGACACCAAATCATTGAGATATTAGAGAAAATGAGTAGGAGCTAGCACACACCCCAGGCTTTTTTTTGTAACTATTTTTATTGAATAAGCAGAAAGTCCATCAAAAAGGCAATACATGGTGAAGTGACCTTTCATAATGTACAATACAAATACAGACATCAACCAAAACCCTCCCCTCCCTGGTCCCCTTCCTGCAGCATACTGTCACATTATCATCAACTGTGGTGGTGATTTAGGTAGTACAATAATTTGCCTGAAGGCAATTTACGCCATAATCAATCGTCCCCAATAGAAGCCAGTGTCCATCCCAGTAGAACAAAACAAGCATTTTAGCCATGTGATGTGCCCTCCTCCCCATCATCATGTTCACTGCACGCTAATAAATACTCTCGCAGTGGTGCCCATATGTCTTTGGGTCTGGATCTCCGTGGAAGTTCCTCCGCGTAAAGGCTTAATTGTTCCTGACAGTATACCATATCGGAGATCCACATAGCAACCTTAGGACTGTGTCTGCCATCCCATGTGAACAACACTCTCCGTTTAGCCAATAATAACGCCACACTGAGGAAGCGCCCCAATCTTCCCTTGACCCCTGGCACATGTCCCAGTAAGCATACCAGTGGAGAGCAGTCTAGTGTGTGGCCTGTCATGGCATCTAGTTTTTGCAAAACATCCCTCCAGTACAAGTTTACAGCCTGACGAAGATGTACAAAATCCGCTCCCTCCCGCCCACAACGCCTGCAGCAGTCCGTATCTCTGAAGCCTATCTTACAGAGTTTGATGGGAGTGTGGTATGCCTGGTGTATAAACTTTAGGTGAATGATCCTCAAGTTGCTGTTCGGCGAGAGCCTCCCCTTTACCGCACACACCTGCTTCCATGTATCCTCTTCAAGGGGTGTACCTAAAGCTCTGCTCCAGCGCCCCCTGCTACAATCCTCCGGGAGCACCGATTCTGACATTACCATCCGATATAATCTAGTAAACAAGTGTTTCCTAGAGGCCGCAGTGATTACTAATTGTAACGAGTGAGATATTGCTGGCTCCTGCGAAAACACGGTATAGTGGGCCCGCATAGCACTGCGTAGTCTGTAACAGGTGTATGCAAACAAGGGAGAGGCATCAGAAATGTAATTCAGGTCGTTGCTGGACACATAGAGTTCCTCTCTATACAGGTCTCCAAGAACTGCAATGCTCGCTTCTTTGAGCGCTCGCATCGGACCGCGCTCCTGCGCAATGGAGAGCACACTATGCCCTTCTATAGGTATGGATGGTGCATACAACGGAAGTCTGTCTGTCCGTCGACCTATCTCATGCCATGCGAATATCGTGGCATCTATTGGATTGATCTCGGCCTTAGGTGTGAGTCTACGGTTATGTGAGAGGATACCATGTAGAGGGGTGTCTCCCGCATCTCCCCCTTCCACTGCTACATGCGGAATAAAGGCATGTGGACGAAACCAAAAGAAGGCGTATTGCGCCTGACCGCATAGGTAATATAAATAGAAGTATGAAGCGCAGAACCCTCCTCGCTCATAAGGTAGCGTGAGAGTGGGCCAACTGATACGGGGCGGACCCGTACCCCACACCAGCCTCAGTAGTTGCGTCTGTATCGTCGCAAACAGATGTTTATTTAAACGAATAGGAATGTTACAAAAAAGGTATAGAAATTTAGGGAGTATAATCATTTTGATCACTGCGATGCGGTCTGACAATGACAATGGAAGACCCGTCCATTTATCCTCCTGCTGCACTAGGGTAGTGTATGCCCTCCCATAATTTTCCCGCACGACCATAACCGGGTCACGGTGGATCCATATGCCGAGGTACTTCACTGGATCAACCGTCCACACCAAGGCGTATTCCATCACTGGTTTCACAGTATCTGATGTGAGGGGGATGACAACAGACTTCTCCCAATTAATGCAAAGGCCAGAAAGCAGTCCAAAGCGAACATATTCCTTGATAACTCCTGAGGGGTAGGTATGTGGTTCTCTGACATAGACGACCATATCATCGGCATAAGCCGAAATACCCACCGGCCTATCATTGAAATTCAATGCAGCCGCCCTGTGCATTTGCCGGATCCTGCACATCAGTGGCTCCAAGACAATGGCAAATAGGAACGGGGAAAGCGGGCATCCCTGCCTAGTACCCCGCTGTATGCTAAAGGGGTCCGACGTGAGCCCACCTACTCTCACCCACGCAGTGACGTCAGTGTACAGAATCTCGATCCAACGAATGAACATGGGAGGAAAACCCATCCTGGCCAAGATAAAAAACATATATCTCCATTTGATCGAATCGAAAGCCTTAGCTGCGTCAAGTAACACAGCCACAGCAGGCAGATCTGGTTTCAGAACATGGAACATGGCAAATATCGTTCGAAGGTTCCATGCAGTAGAGCGCTCCGGTACAAATCCGGATTGGTCCGGCAGAACCAGGAGCGGCATCAAAGGGTGCAGTTTTGTAGCGAGGATTTTCGCCAATATTTTGGCGTCAATATTAATTAAAGATAATGGCCTATACGATTCGCATCTATTGGGGGTCTTATCCTTTTTGAGCAGAGTGATTATGAGTGCTTGTCGGAGAGACGGAGGGAGATGTCCCACCTCATGAGCCTCAGCATACATCGCTAAAATATGAGGGGCCAGAAGATCAGCATATCGTTTATAAAATTCCACTGTCAGCCCATCCGGTCCCGGGGCCTTTTTGTTGGGCATTGAGAGTATAGCATCCTTTATATCTGCCTCATCTATAGGAAGGTCGAGAAACTTTCTATGTACGTCCGACAACCAAGCACACGCCGTATCCTGTAAATACGTATGGAACGTGGTGTCAGGGACGTGCCCGCTAGACGTATATAATTTTTTATAAAAGTCACAGAATTGGCTAAGTATAGCTTCAGGGGCATAGTGATTCTCCCCCATGTCATCCACTATGTGGTCAATGGGAGGGGTGTTCAGGCGGTCTCTCAAGCGGTTGGCCAGCATCCTACCAAGTCTGCCACCCTCTCCATAAGCTCGAGCCACAGACCTCTCTGAAATATATTTCATCTCCGCAGAGGCCAGCAAATTGTACTCTTCCAGATGTTCTCTGAGTTGTACCAGCGTCTCCAGAGTGGGGTGTTCATCGTAGGAAGACTCTAACTCTCGCAGTTTGGTCTCCGTACGGTACAGTTGCCCTCGGAGATCCTTCAGGATACCCGCTGTGGTGCCTATGCACACCCCTCCTATGGTCACTTTAAACGCTTCCCTCAAAGTGGCCACACTTTCCACCGTACCTACATTGATGTCAAAGAATTGTACTATAGCCTTATGGATAGCGTCATCATAGACCGGGTCCAAAAGCGCATCAGCTCGGAAACGCCAAGTAAATGGGGGGCGAACCATGTGTGGGATTTGAATCTTAATCACAACCGGGTTATGGTCTGACAATGTTCTGGGTAAATTTTGGGCCCCCGTTACCCACGTGTTGGCTAATCTATCCAGTAACCAATAGTCCAACCGGGACCAGGTGTTATGTGCTGACGTGAAGTGTGCGCCCTCCAGGACCCCAGGATGACGCAGTCGCCACACATCTATCAATCCCTTCTCCTCTATAAACTGCCTTATACAGTGCACTGTCCGGAGAATTCGGTTAGTAGCTAAAGCAGATTTATCCAACAGAGGGTCCAAATGTGTGTTCAGATCCCGCCCACCATTAGTGCCGCCTCCGGCCATCTTCGAAGCACCTGAAACATAGAGAGAAACGACGCTGGCTCATCCACTATTGGGCCATAAATGTTTGCTATAGTCACCGCACTATTCCCCAATTTACCATGTGTAATTGCCCAGCGTCCCTCCCCGTCGATACATGAGTCAATCTGTTGAAATGGCGTCACACGTTTGATTAGAATTAAAACCCCCCGGGCATAATTAGAGTAAGAGGAGGCCAGCCTGTAAGAAGCCCATATCTGCGCGACTGAGCTCTCGGTATGTTTTGTCAGATGGGTTTCTTGCAGGAGTGCAATTTGTACACCCTGCCTATCTAATTGAGCAAGGACTTGTCTGGTCTTCTTAGGCGTGTTGAGGCCTCTCACATTCCAGGTGACACATGTATACTGTTCACCTGTCATCTAAAAAAATCTGAAAAGTAGAGCCAGCGTCCTTGCCCACCAACCACTGTGATGAAAGTGTCCAGTCAAAGCTTATCACCAATACATTATTTGTTGTGCGGACTTTAAGGCAAAAAGAAAGACCAGGACCCCCGCCCCCCTCCCACTTTGGCAACCCCAACCCGCCAAAGACATCAAATCCAACCTCCCCATCACAAATAACCCCATCAATAACATGGAGATCGATTGGGTCATACCCATGAGGGTCGCGGCGGCAACTGCACTCCCGGCTCGAGGCGGAAGTGGGTCACCGCGGCTGATATCGGTCACCCCTCAGACGTGTCCGTCAGCAAAGTCGGAGCTGTGCTGCATAACCAATCAAGCATTTGCAGAAGCACACTAACCATATACAGAAAGCGAACAAAACGAAGCAAGTTAGAACTTCCCAACTGCATAGCCACCAATCGCCATTAAATGTATAGCCCGCCCGACCCACCCATTGTCAGATCAATGATGACCTCTATAACAGGCTAACTTCCTCAGTATCACAGACTGTGAAGACAGTAGTATCAGGTATTACCCCGGTGCCCTCATATAACCTACTCAGGTACAACGAGTCAGTCATCTATGTCCGAGGGAACATCAGGGGTCTTGCGGTTTTTCCTTAGTGTCTTAACATACGCCATGGCCTGCTTTGGCGTGGTGAAGATCTTGCCTCCATCAAAATCACCTATACGAAGTCGCGGATGGTATAGCATTGCATATGGGATTTCCTCCTGTTGCAACAATTTCTTTACGGCTTGATATTCTTTCCGTGCCGCCTGCACCTGCGATGTAAAGTCAGGATAAAACGATAGTTGATTATTCTGGTACACAATCTTGCCCTTTTGCCTGGTGATGCGTAGTACCGTATCCCGATCTCTATAGTTCAGCAGGTGTATGATGATCCGGCGCGGCGGGGTGCCCGGCGGAGGCCTGGCGGCCATCGACCT
Source organism: Lissotriton helveticus (assembly GCF_964261635.1). Taxonomy (NCBI): domain Eukaryota; kingdom Metazoa; phylum Chordata; class Amphibia; order Caudata; family Salamandridae; genus Lissotriton; species Lissotriton helveticus. Next base: position 815,929,016 of record NC_136069.1, read on the forward strand.
ATGGGCACGTTCGACTGCAAACATGGGGGATAACTCGTCAGCGCCACATATCTCTCGTAGCATCGTTTCAACATAATCCTCCAAGCGCCCCACATTCGTTGATTCCGGCAGGCCCAGGACGCGAACATTGTTGCGCCTGGACCGCGCTTCAATGTCCTCATTCTTGGCCTGAATCACTGCAAGGAGTTTCGTGATATCCGAAGTCTTGTCTGTAACTTTCTGCAGTCCATCCTCTGCATCCGAAATTCTCTGTTCCGCATCCCCGATTCGCGCCGCCTGTTTGTCCAGCTTGGCAGAGAACTGATCCATGCGGTCATTTAGGGCTTCAATTTTCCCATCTATCTTCTGTAAACTGGCCTGGATCGCAACCAGCATAGTCTCCATCGTGGAGGGACCCTGCGCCGCGACATCGCGGTCATCGCCAGGGGGGTCAGTCTGAGGTGTTTTGGCGCCTTTTCGGAGCTCGAACGTTAATTTGGGCTGGGACTTCTCCGGCTTGCCCATAGTACTCTTTCCTGCTAATCAGTGACACCGGTGAATCGACCACGCTCCCCTATTTGTGTCCACCGTGAGTTCAGGTCTGAAGAACTCTTCGCTGCAAGGCGGACCGTCGATATCCCTAGCTTCTCTCGTATGGCCAGTGCCCCACAGCACGTTGGTCTGTTAATGGCCACCGATCTCTCTCTCCCAGGGGTCTTCAAATGTCCACCAGCAATAAATGTACTGTACACTCAGTTCCTCTCTAGTTAAGGCGCAGGAGGGAGATATCCACCTGGACTCAGACAGCCACAGAAACCCAGACACAAGAGAGGGGCCAACCCCGCGGGAGGGAGAGGAAGTCCAGTAGGCGTACCGGCGTGGAGAGGTCACTCATCAAAGCCTTGGATGTGTAGAAATTTGTGTCCTACTCCCCGCGCTGCACACCAGTTATCGTACAGCAACACAGCAGCGCCTCAGAACAGCCAGCGTATGCACTAAAAGAATGGCCGTTGACTCCCGATAGGCCCCAGCAGCCTAAGCGCAGCCTACTCCAATCTGCAAGCCGGCCGGTCGCGTTTCAGGCAGTCCGAATTCGATGCATCAGCTCCCGCAGCACTAAACTCGAGGGCCGCTCCCCCTCTCCTCCAGGTCTATCCCGCGTCGCTGTCTTTCCCTCTCCCCTCTTCTGCTGCACCCTCGGTACCTGATTTTACTGTCCCCGACGTCAGGCACCGCACCGACAGCTCCGCAGCCCAGTCTCCCCGCGTCCGGTGAGACCGAGGCGGCCTCCGGCAATGACACTGCCGGTGACCGGGGCCGCCGTCCAGTCCGGTTCTCAGGCAGCAGCGGATAGCAGCGGCACCCAAATCTTCACCATGATCGTCCCCGTAGTCCGGGACACCACACAGCTCTGGGTGCACAGGTGCACTACACTGCACTGTTCGGCCCGAGCGGTACAGCCACTACCGTCTCCCAGGGTCCCGGCATCGTAGATCACCTCTCAAGGCCACAGTATATAGCGAGAGACTTCCCCAGCACAGCCTCGCCAATTTTCAGTTTCCAACTCGTCTCAGGGCAGGATATTGCAGGATATGTTCGCGGTGACCGGCAGAGCAGCGAGACTATGCTGCCATCTTACCGCTCGCCAAGCCACGCCCCACACACCCCAGCCTTACTCCCTGATTAACTGTGATGGGGTGTGTCAATGTGTCCTATTGCACATATCTAACCTACGCATATTTATTCAAATGCAATCTAACTAAAACTCTTATAAGATACTCAGGGATCCCCATCTCCGCCAATACTTTCCAAAGTAAGTTTCTAAATCAAAAGCGGACCGGAGATCCTCAAAAATAACATAAATTCTACCACCTCACGGGTGAATTTGTTTCCAGTATTACAATTGCAAGCGGAGAACCTGGCGCTACTTCTTATGCCATCCCTAAAACTAGCCTGCAGAGGACATCCACTCACTTAACCTATTCTAAATAAACAGACTTGTGAATGGTCAAGGAGGCTGATCAGTCTATAGTTGGAGGGTAGGGATCTAGAGTCCTTTTAGTGAATTGGGATTTTCTCTGCCCCTGCCCAAGTAAGAGGCATAGGGGCACCATTCAGTATAGCACTTAAGTATGGTGAAGAATAGGGGCACCATAAATCCCTGTAAGACTTTAAAAGATCACCTGGCACCTTATCTAATCCTGGGGCTTTGTTTGGTGTAGTGCTGAACAGGGCATTAGAGATTTCAATGCCCGAAATACTATGGTCTGTTTGCCTGGTCAGCTCAGTAGTGTTCAGTCCTAAGGTAGGGGGTGTTAGGACTCACCACCCTGTTGGCTGAGTATTGGAGTCAGCCTCAGGAAACCCCTGTTTGACAACTCCTGAATATTACTGGGAGTAGTGCTCACACCATGCAGCTGTGGAAATGTTTCACTTTGAGTGAGATGTAAGCCCATTTACCCATGTAAGTGTGATGGAGATGCATGATTTACAGGAGGTGGAAATATCTTTGCCTTGCGTATTGGGGCTGCACGAGTGTGCGCATATGCAGGACGAGTGAGTAAGGGGGCATATTTGTATCATTTTGCATAGGGCAGAAAGAATCTAGAGTCATCCCTGAGTCACAAAAATTATCTAGTGTCTCATAATTTATTTTCTTTTTTTTTATGTTTGAAAGCTTTATTAAAGTAAATAATCAGTACATCAAGGTGACATCAGCATAAATAAATGAGGAAGAGGAAATATGAGGAGATAATCATAATAAAGCCGATGGCACAAATGGGGAACAAAGCATTTTGAATTTTGAGAGAGGGGGGGAAGGGAGGGAGGGGGGGAGGGGGGATAAGAAAAAACCTATTAATAAGTCATAAATGAAAAAATTGCAATAATCATAAACAGCAATCACAATAAAGTACAGTAAATGCACAAATAACAGGAAATACGTGGCCTGAGGGCATTAGAGAAAATATGCATGAAGCTAATAAAACAGTATAAGTGAAAGATTAAGGAATGTACTTATAAGCAGGAGTACAAGTATTCAAGGGGGTTTAAAATTGGCAGAGGAGAACGTAGAGGGTTTCTTTTTGGCGGATTGATCCAAATGGAGAGTAAGGGGTAACCAGTACAAATCAACATTACGAGAGGGTTTGCAAGAGGCTGCAAAGGCAACGTCGAGCCTATGGGAGTGACAAAGTAAGTTCCACCAACATATTATGGAAAGCTTGTTTAGAGACTTCCAATTAGAAGAAATGTGTTGGAGTGCAAGGGCAAGCATGAGGTCTAGGAGACCACGTGAATGTGGAGGGAGGTCAAGAGATTCTGAAAGACTCCCCAGAAATACCAAAGAGGCTGAGAAAGGGATAGAGAGGTGAAAGATATGAGAAATACGAGTCCACACCTGTGTCCAAAAAAGACGAACTGAAGGGCAGAGAAAGAAAAGATGAAAGGAATCCGCATTGGTAGCATTGCAGGTCCAGCAATTAGCACTAGAAGAGGAGAGAAAGCGAGACAGGGAGAGGGGAGAAAGGTAGAGTCTATGATAGAAGAAAAAGAGGGATTGAGTAAGAGAGGCCTTGCGGGAAGTTTTCAGAGATTTAGCCCAGACTTTATCCCAAAGACAAATCGGCCATGTGGAATCTAGATCTTTTTCCCAAGAGAGTTCCAGTTTTGATTTGGGGCGATCAGGGTCAGGAGCAGAGAAATATCTGTAGATAAGAGAGGCCTTAGGAACAGTGGATAGAAGCGTAAGTAGAGAAGAGGATGAGGAGGGTGAGATGTCCGAGTCAAGAGAGTAGTACCGGTCAAGGACAGTTTCCATAAGAAAGAAGTATTTCTTTGCACAGGAGGAAGGACAGTGGAAGAAGGACTGAAATTGAGGAAAGGAACAAGGAGATAAGCCATCGAAAAGATGGTGGACCCAGATAATACCCCTCGACCTCCAGGTAGGCCAGGCAATGGGTCTGTTTCGTATGAGAATGAGTGAATTATACCAAATGGGTGATAACAGAAAGGATTCACGAGAAATAGGGGTAGTGGATACCAAGGGTCGTAAAAGAGAGGAAGTGTGCCTGAATAAAGGGGGGAGAAGACATGGAGCTTTAGCGGTAAAATGGAGAACTTCCTGAAATTAATAAGGGAGTAACAGGTCACGTTCAACAGAAAGCCAAAGAGGTGAAAAAAGGGAAATGTCCTGTGACAACCAACGAGATGCTTGACGGAGGGAAAAGGATTTGTGGTAAAGACGGAAATCCGGGAAATTAGTTCCACCATTAAGTTTGGGTTTACGAAGGAATGAGAGTGATATTCGTGCTTTTTTCTGTTTCCAGAGGAACTTGGACAAGACAGAGTCAATACGACGAAAGTAAAGAGCCGGGATATGGATAGGGAGCATGGAAAGTAAATAAATTAAGATTGGGGCAATCATCATTTTGATGGAGTCAAGACGACCCCACCAAGAGAGAAAAAGGGGATTCCAGGAGGAAAGTAGAGCGTCTATCCTAGATATAACTGCGTTCATGTTAAGCTGGACAGAAGATGAAATAGAGTTGGAAAAAAGGACACCAAGATATTTTATTTTCTTACTATTCCAAGCGAAACCAGTGGAAGAAAAGAAGTGTGGAAGGCAGAATTTAGCTAAGGGAAGAATCTCCGTCTTATCCGAATTTATTTTATAACCGGAGACCAAAGAAAAGTTCTCAAAATCAGCTAATAAGGAAGGGACCAAGGTAGTAGGATCAGAAATAAATAGAAGTATGTCATCAGCATATGCAGATAATTTAAGTTGGTGGGGTCCGTACGGAAAGCCAGAGATGGAAGGGTTATTGCGAATGGAGGTCAAAAAGGGTTCAAGAGCCAGGATAAACAAAAGAGGGGAAGAGGACAACCCTGGCGGACACCGCATTTAAGTGTAAAGGGTGAAGTAAGTTTACCATTGACTAAAACAGATGCTTTGGGCATAGAATAGATTAAGGAAATATAGGAAATGAATTTCGGGCCAAAACCATGCCACTTCAGTGAAGCTATCAAAAAGGACCAATCCACTCGGTCAAAAGCCTTTTCAGCATCAACTGAGATGGCTGCAAGAGGGATAGATAGGGAGGAGGCTTTACTAAGGACATTGAGGAGTAGTCTGGAGTTGTCCGAAGTGAGGCGACCTTTAACAAAGCCACATTGCTCCTTCCCTATGAGGTGCGGCATAAGGGGATCAAGGCGAAGAGCTAGAAGTTTAGCAAACAGTTTATAATCTACGTTGACTAAAGATATTGGCCGATAATTTTTACAAAATTTAGGATCCCGTCCTTCTTTAGGGATGAGGCATATAGTAGCGTCTTGGAAGGAGCCTTGAGCCAGGCCATCGGAACAAAAAGACTGAAAGAGGAGGAGAAGATGAGGTAAGAGAATGTCGGAAAAATGTAGATAAAACTCAACCGGGAAGCCATCGGGGCCGGGGGTCTTGCCTTTGGTGAGAGACGTCAACGCAGTGGACAATTCAGAGAGGCTAAGGTCAGAGTCTAGAGTAGAAAAGTTGAGCTGGGAGGTATCAGACGTAGGCAAACGATCAAAGTATGATTGAAGAAGCTCTGGAGAAGGGGGATTTTCAGGGGAGTATAAAGATTCATAGAAAGATTGAAATTGTTCCAAAATCTCTTTGTCTGTATGTAAAAGAGTGTTAGAAGGGGAATAAATAGAATCAATAATAGTCCGTTCTTTTCGTGATTTTAGATAATTAGCAAGCAGTTTACCTGATTTGTTGCGACCGCCATAGTAACGAGCACTACTTCGGAGGAGATAGGAAGAGGCCGAATCTGTAGTGAGTTTGTTAAAGGCAATTTTAGATCGAAGAAGTTCAGGAGACATCTGATTTGGAGAGGAGGTATAAAATTGGTGTTCTAGTGACTTAATATGTGTTAGGGCGACCTTGCGTTTTTGAAGGAATGCTTTCTTTTTTTAGAGACAAAGTCGATAATGAAGCCGCGGGCCGTGGCTTTAAAGGAATCCCAAAGGATATGCAGAGGGGTGTCAGGGGTAGAGTTGAGTTGGAAAAATTCTGAGGTGAAAGAGCGAAAGGAGGAAGAGAAAAGAGGATCAGTGAGAAGAGAGGAGTTAAAACGCCAACGAGAGGATTTAGGAGCAGGAGGAAGAAGATCAAAGATAGTAATAATAGGAGCATGATCAGAAATGACAATAGGTTCAATGGAAGAGGAGAGAAGGTTTTGAGATAAGGAGGAAGAGAGGAAGATGTAATCCAGGCGAGAAAAGGAAGCATGTGGGGGAGAGAAAAAGGAAAAATCTATGGTGTCTGGGTGTGTGATCCTCCATGAGTCTACAAGATGAACCTGAGAGATAGTATTAAGGAACTGCTTGTGGGGCTTGTGAGGGGTGAAACGAACAGAAGATTTACGGTCTAAAAAGGGGTCAACAATCTGGTTACAGTCTCCGCCTAGTAAAAAGGAATCATCTTTGTATTGGATACATTTTGCTGTGATCGAGGGCCAAAAGGAAGAGTCAAAGCATGTAGGACCATAAACATTCAATAAAGTAATCGGGATAGCATTGATAAGTAATTTAACTAAAACCCAACGACCCTCGTCATCCTTCTCCTCAAGGAGTACTTTACATTTGAGACGCTTGTGAACTAGGATAGCAACACCATTCTTTTTATGAGAGGCAGGTGAAAAGAAAACATTGCCCACCCAAAGTCTTTTTAGTTTCAAAGATTCAGCATCGGAAAGATGGGTTTCTTGAATGAGGACAATATCAGGGTTGTAAGAGGAGAGGTGGGAAAGTACTCTCTGCCACTTAATAGGATGATTAAATCCTTTCACATTCCATGAAATAACTTTAAATATGAAAACGCATAAAACTGTTCAAAAACAACAGGTGCAAAAATACACTGTACATGCAATAATTCAAATCAGAGAGGGTAAGAACTATCACAACTATTGGAGGAGTAGAATGAAAAATAGGTGGGAGCAAGCGAGAAAGGGAGAAGGGAGGGGATTAGAAGAAGGTAGCGAGAAGAGGTATAACAAAGGGATGAAATGAAAGAAAAGTAAGAAAGTATAGAAGATAGTACAAATCCAGAAGGATGACTGTAAAAAATATACCTGGAAGGGGGATACACAAAGGGAAGTGGGGAGGTGGTGATGCGTAACAAGACGGGTAGACCAGGTCCAGAGGTACAACCGCACCGAGACCTCACAAAGGTACAGAGGATGAAACATGATGATGAGGGAGACGATCAAAAACAAAGCTGCATAAGGGAGAAAAGTTACGATTAATACATTGTGATTAAAGACATGGTAATATACATGGCAAACACTACAAATAATAGTGATAACAATAGTAAACAGTCATAGCAGAAGGAGGGAGAAGATAAAATGGCAAGGAGAACATGTTTCAAGAGAAGGATAAAGAAAGGAAAGAAGAATTTGCAACAGGGAGCCTGAAGTAAGCGAAGAAACATGAAAGGGAGAGAAGAAAAATGAGAAAAATGGAGAAAAACAGTACAAAACAGTAATAGGTGCAAGAACATCAGTACAACAAAACAAGAAAGAGACATCTAGAGATCATATGCATGAGTAACGCAACATTGGTTTGCCACTGTTAGAAGGGGAGGATTCCATTCCATCGTTGTTGTGTAGAAGAAGGAAATTACGAAGTTCACCAGGATCTTGAAAGGACCAGGATTTGTTTTGATAAGTAACTCTGAAGGTGCAAGGGTGGAATAGACCATAACGAGCTCCCAGAGAACGGAGAGATGGTCGGAGAGCTAGAAATTCTTTACGTCTAGAAGCTGTGGCATTGGAAACATCTTGAGATAAGTAGACCCGTTGACCCTGCCAAGACAGTTGTCGCTTGGACCTGGCTGCAGATAGAATGGACAGTAAGTCTGTGAATTTCAAGAAAAGGATGATGACTCCTCTAGGTTTCGTAGAGGTGGTTGAACATGATCCCAGTCTATTTTCTCTCTGAATGCTGACAGAAGTAGAAGGTGGCATATCCAAGAGTTTTGGCAAGAAGGAGGTGAAGAAGGTAACTGGGTCATCACCCTCAATAGTTTCGGCCAAACCATAAATACGAAGGTTGTTTCTCCTATTTCGATTTTCCAAATCCTCCGTGTGATGTTGTAAAGAGAGGACAGTCTTTTCTAAAGCTTCAATGCGTTGTGTGTTGGAATGGACCTCCGGAATTTGCTGCTCTATAGAGGAAATACGAGTATCCATGACCTCCCACTTGTCTTTCAAAAGTTGCATATCTCTACTTGTTTCCTCAATGAATGGGCGCAAGGCGCGGATTTCTTCTAAAATTAAGTCCATAGAAGGTGACGGAGGAGGTGAGTCCGATGAGAGAGAGTCTTGCTTTGGCCTCTTGTTAGATGACGTTGCAGCAGGAGGTGATTTAGTGGATGGTGGTGATTTATTTAATGGCAAGTGGCTCGATGAAGAGCGTTGAGAGGAGGAGGTCGCCATCTTGGGGGGTTGTGGTGAGGGACCCAAGTTAGAAGAGTTCACAGAAGAAGATGCAGAAGGACGAAACACAAACTTGGGTTTGCGTAGATTCACCATAAAAGAGACCAGGCCAGAGAGGTATAGATGACCAAAGCGCAAATGTAAAAAATATTGACCACTGAAGGCAAGAGAGCAACGGGCCACCTATATTACGTTGAAACACTCCCTCCAGAACGTTCTGCACAAGACCGGTAGTGATACACTACCAGACAATAAAATTTTAAAAGTGGGACAATTTATACCAGCTGCGCCACAGCAAGCACCGGCCACTCAATTGTGCTTTATAGGAGAAACTACTGCGTTGAAGGAGACCTGCGGGTGACTGAGAATAACTTCAAACAAGGAAATCACCCAGAAGTATCTTGAAAGGGACTGTAGCTCCGTTCTAATGAGTCATTTTGCCGGTAGAAGCATTAAAATGGTACACTGACAAGTTGACCTGAAAGGCTTCAGTACCAGCATTGGACTGCAGTCAGTTTGGAGGAGAGAGGAGGAGAAATGAAACATCATCTGCACATATTTGAATGAACCAGCGAGATGACCATGCAAATCCTGTCAGATGGTGACCACGACTTAATTCTGCCAGCATAAACGAGTGGAAAGCCTCAGAGGTATACACCGTAGTAGTAAGCCTGGGACAATAGAGCATATTGCAACAGCTCCACTTCGACAAACAATGAGGCAGAAGGCATTGAAAGTCAGAAGGAAAGCAGGAGAGACTTCAAAAGTGCGAAAAACAAAAAGTCGTGATCTCCACAGCAGGCGCGGGAACTTGAAAATGGCGGCTGCACATCTCCAAATAGGCAACGCGTGAGTGCCTCAACAAGAGGCTGCAAGGCACCAATAACCTCAAAAAATGGCCTCAAAGGCTCACCTGCATGATGGTGTGGCAGAAGACAGCGTTGGCGCAGTGAGCACTGTGGCAGGAATGGAGAGAGGCAAAGTTCGTAAAAGGAACCGGCAGAGTCGAGGCAGCAGACAAAATGGCGGTTCCGTGCGCCTCAGAACTTCAATCTGACAAAGAAGCGTCAGAACATGTCGGGAAAGGCTGCAAAAGGGCTCCGACTGTTCACGGCATGCTCCGGTTGCAGAGACTGCTGATGTTCATCGAAGACGGTCGTCCTCACCGTCGGAAAATCACAGGGAGGTGCTGCGGCACGGAGGAGCTCCTCGCCTAGCCGTCCATCTTGCGCGGCACCTAAGCCACGCCCCCTCATAATTTATTTTCAAAAGCGGAAAAATACAGATAATTGTTCTTCTTGTGAGTTACTTTCCTTGTTGTCCGTCATGAATTACAGACCAACTGCTAAACAGATAGATACCATGGTGATTAAAAAAAATATTAAACCAGCATCAGATTCCTTTAAATACAGGCATATGTTAACATATATTTGTATATAATTCTAATATTTACCTGTTGGTGTAGTGTTTTGTTATATTTGGCTGCTTAATATGCTAAAACGTGTCAAGCCTCAAAGGATGAGAGCATGTTTATAAGTTAAGTAAATGGGGAAATACACCATCTTACAACCCCATTTATTCTCAGAACATAAAATAAACATGGATAAATACCAATAAAATGGCTCAAAAATAAATATGGATAAATACAGATGGAAATATTAAAAAAACGAAATTCCATAAAACTGGGAGCCCTAGTGAATATATACACCAATTATGTGCCCATGGCTATAATTCACTTTATCTGAAGCATCATCCCATAATAAAATATGTGAAATAATGGGGTTCTCTTGTAAAGAACTCAACTGCCTGCACCCCTTGGATCAAGATTGCGCTATAAAAAACAGGGAAATAATATATATTCATATTCCAAGTTTGTCCAGAAAAGATGGGGAGTATATTGCAGTAATATGTTTAACACCAGTTATTACCGCATCTCAGTTGTTATATTTACTGACAGCCAGGTAGACAATTCTGACTCCTGGTCAGGGTAACTGCTCCCCCCTCACCCAGCTCCACTGTTAAGGCACTGCTTCCATCGCCTTCTGTGATCCAGGTAAGGTGTCCGAGGCACTCCTCCACCCACAGGCTCCTGCCTGTACCTCATCCCTGGTGGTTTAATGGAAGAGCCTGCTGCCTGCTCTGTGTGTATCTTCCCCTTTCTGTTTTGCCTCTCTTGCTCTTTCTGTTTTGCCTCTCTCCCCTGTTTTGCTGTTGCCTGATTTGCCTTTTTTCAGTCTTTTACTGTTTGTTTTTCCTGTTTTGCATTGCCTGTCCTTGTTGCTGTTGCCTTAGCGGCCCCTCCCCGGCATTTTCACGCTCCAGCCCCCCAGCTGCTATCCCTACCATTACTCAATGGCAGCCGTGTGCAGAGGGCGTGCCGCTGTGGGGCTGAAGGCACGCCAAAGGCAAGCCCATCTGCACCCCTCCACAACCCGACAGCAACCAGAGACCCTGGTTCCCCGACCCCGGCTGATACAACCCCAGTACCCTCCATACACTCAACCCTGGACGCAACAATAACTGCCAGCTATCAACGGCGAGCAACCCTCAAGGCTCGTTCACCTTAACCCACCTCCGGACCCAGACAGCCACCCCCAACTCACTTTACCCCAACGTATACAAGGCCCTGAGCTGCATCCTCCTCAACGTGCGCTCCCTGCACAAACACGCAGTAGACGTTTGGGACCGCCTCAATACCCACTCGCCCGATGTTGCCTTCCTCGCAGAGACCTGGACCAACACCAGCTGCTCACCAGACAGGGCCGGAATGGCTACCAGGCATTTTGGCATGCTGCCGAGCTGGGGGCTGATTTCATTGATGGGGACCTGCGTGTGCTGAACGAAATTCGTTTTGCTTTGTTTATTTCGAAGCACATGCAGGTCTCCATCAACGAAATTAGCCCCCACCGCAGTGACATCAGCCCCAGCTCGGCAGCATGCCAAACCGCCCAGTAGCCAGTCCGGCCCTGGCACCAGACATCGCATCTGCCATCCTGAACAGATACAAGATCCTGAGAAAAGACCACCCCAACCGCCCAGAGGAGGCCTCGCCATCATCCACAAAAGCTCCCTACGACTAACAACCACCAACTTGGACCATGCCTCACCCCCCACTGAACACATCCACTTTCAGATCCAGCCCAACCCCAAAATAATGCTCTGAAGAACACTTGTCTACAGACCGCCTGGACCCTGCTCCCCATTCACCAAAGCCATTGCAGACTACATCGCTCCCCACGCCCTCGACTCCATGGACTACATACTGCTCGGAGACCTGAACTTCCACCTAGACAACCTCAGCAACACCAACACCACCGCCCTCCTAGAGAACCTCACCAACATTGGACTGAAGAAACTCGTCTCCACCTCCACTTACATGGCAGGACACTCTCTCAACCCCATCTTTGCCGGAGGAATCAGCATCTGCTTCAGTCACACCACAGAACCGCTCTGGGCGGACCACCACTGTGTTCATTTCTCCTTCTCGAAACCCACCGCACACAAGAGCACGCCACTCCTCCCATGCATAAACTGGAGCAAAATCACTGAAGAACACCTCACCTCAGCCGCAATCCTTCCCCTACCATGACAGACGCCAACACAGCAGCAAACAACCTTCACAAATGGATCGTCAACTGCACCAACACTCTCGCCCCCTTCCAGAAGCCTGCCAGACAACAAACCGCAAAAGCCACCTGGTTCACCACGGAACTCCGAGAATCCAGGCGCTTTTGCCAAGACTGGAGAAAACATGGAGAAACAGCAAAACTCCGGAAGGACACTCCACCTACAAGGCCGCAACCACGGCACACCATCAACTCATCAAAACAACTAAGAAAAAATGCATCCAAGACAGAATCCTCTCCAGCGCCCACAACTCTACGGAACTCTTCGCCATCATACAAGAATTCACCAGACCCAACAGTGAAACTACTGATGTCCCTCCCTCCCAAGACCTCTGCAACAAACGCAGCTCCTTCTTCCACCACAAAATTAAGACGTCTACGACAACTTCGACGACCATGACCACCGCACCAACCCAACACTCCCCACCAGTTACGCCATCCAGCGGACCCTCCTCATCCTGACCAATGTCACCACAGATGACACCGCAGGGACTATGAAAAGCATCCACTCAGGAGCACCCACTGACCCCTGCCCGCTGCACATCTTCCACAGGGCCACCATTGCACCCGAACTACAATGAATGATCAACTGCTCCCTCAATACAGCCAAATTCCCCGATGACTGGAAACGCACCAAAGTCAAACCCTTCCTCAAGCGGCCCGTTGCAGACCTGACAGACATCAAGAACTTCAGGCCCATTTCTCTTCTCCCCTTCGCCGCCAAAGTCATCGAGAACGTCGTCAACTCCCAGCTAGTGCACTTCATAGAAACCAACAACATCCTCGACTCCTCTTAATCTGGATTTTGCAGCAACCACCGCACCAAGACCGCCCTCATAGTCGCCACTGATGACATCCGCACTCTCCTCGACCAAGGCCCTCATCCTCTTGGATCTCTCAGCAGCCTTCAACACCATCTTCCACCGCACACTAGCCACCAGACTCCACGACACAGGCATCCAGGGAACTGCCTTAGTCTGGATTAGATCTTTCCTCTCAGGCAGAACACAAAGAATAATACTCCCGCCCCTCCTCTCGGAACCCCCATCGTCAGAAAACACAGACTCAACATAGTCTCATACGCCGATGACACCCAGCTCATTCTCTCAATCACCAAGGAACCCAATATCACCAGGCAAAGTTTCCAAGAAGGGATGAAGGACTTGCATTCTGGATGAGCAGCAGCTGCCTGAAGCTCAACTTGGAGAAAACAGAAGTCCTCATCCTCGGATCACCCCCCCCCCCTCCGCATGGGATAACACCTGGTGGCCTCCCGCCATCGAAACCCACCCACCCCTACAAACCACGCTTGCGACCTCAGCATCTTACTCGACTCTTTACTCACCATGAACCGCCAGATCAACGCCATGCCCTCCACATGCTTCAACACCCTCCCCATACTCCGCAAGACCTTAAAATGGATATCCTCCGGCTCCAGGAAGACCATCACCCATGCACTCATCACTAGCAGACAGAACTACGGAAACGCACTCTACGTCGGAATCAACAAAACACTTCTCCGCAAACTCCAGACCGTCCAGACATGACCACATCACTTAACACCTCAGCGAACTCCACTGGCTCCCAGCCGCGGCACATGGAGGGAGTTCCGTTGGGCGGAAAGGTGGGGAGGGGCAGGGTGCGCCCTGCATCGCAAAATACGATGCAGCGCGTGCTACGAAATTCGTTTTATTTATTTAATTGTTTACTTACCTCCAATTATCCATATTCCGGTGTTTAGTACACCCCACCCTGCCCCTCCCTGACCCGCCTTGCCACCCCACGGAACTCCCTCCACGGGCCGCGGCTGCTGGCACCCCGTTGAAAAAAGAAAACCCCTTCAAACTGCTCACACATGCCTACAAAGCCCTCCAATACACGGGACCCCAATACCTCAACGAAAGATCTCCTTTCACGCCCCCAAGGGAAACCTCCACGCTGCCGCCCTAGCCCAAGCCACGGGCCCCCGCTTCCACAGGGCCAGAGTGGGTGGCAGATCCTTCCCCTACATAGCGGCCAAGACCCGGAACGAACTCTCCCTCCACATCAGACGAAGCTTGACACTGCACATATTCAGAAAGGATCTCAAGACCTGACTCTTCGGATGACCACGGAGCTGCCCCACATCCCCTTGAGATCCTCACAGGTGAGTAGTGCTCTCTAAAAACGTCTGATTGTTTGATTGATAACTACCCAATGGTTTGGCAGTCATGCGTCAAAGCGCTAAATAAATCCATTAAGCACGTTGCTCAACATTTAGGCCGCTACAGGGCCCTGGCCTCATTGCTTTTTTCCATTTTTCCTTTTGAGCCTGCCCAGGCTGACTCACTCATGCTTAAATTGATTAAATAAAACGTCAATTCCGTCTGTAAACATCAGAGCCCTGCCCTCTTCCGTCGGTTATTTGATTAAGATATTTTTATATGGGAGGAGAAGAGCAGCTGGGCAAACATTGAACTCAAAGACACTCCTGATTAGCCTGTAAACTATTAACAGCCCGGATGCCCCTCTGCAATCACTATGGCAGTCGAGGACATTTTTGCTTTTCTGAATTTAAGGAAGACCGCCTAAATTTTACTAGCGAAATCATTGATTTGCACGCCCATTTATGGTAAAGGGAAGCGAGGTATTATTACTTCATGAACCATGGCACTTTTTAATGTGCGTTTCAGATCTCTGAAGCGTGTGACGCTAACGCTACCTGCGCTTCCCGCTTTTTTCCCCACTCAAACCCTGTGCGTCGCCCATGCCTGTCTGTCCGCATAACGCCGCGCGCGTTTTTTCGCTGACTGGTTTAATGAGATAACTTAATCAAGCTCCACCGGGGTAATGCGCTCAGACATGCCTAAATCTTTCTGGCTCGGACTGCGGCTTGCCTTGGGACACGGGCCCATCACTGGTAAGAGCCACGTGCCAAAAGCAATCCGCTGCCCAAGTAGTCAATGTCACTTTAGTTAATGTCCGATTTGCATCTTTTGGTGACGTCGGAATCATCCGTGCCTTCCGTTTTTCCCCCAGTAAAATGTAAAGAAAGCGTGACTAAAATCTTCCTTTTTGCTCTTGTAAAGTAGTTTAATTCTAGGCTACGCTCAGTTTACATACATATCGATATGTTTTGCATTCCAGACAAAATACAACATATATGAATTGAATAGTAAGCACCATCGAATGTGCAAAACATGCTCCAAAAGGCGATCATTAATCACTTTACAAGACTTTTTTTTAAGTGAGCAATCGTGCCTCAATGCTTAAAGTTTAGGAATAAATTACACATGAGGTCCCAATTCAGAACATTCTAAAACGAAGTATTGGCGATGCCAATAGGTCGTACAGGAATACTGAATGGTGACGTGAAACATTACAAGTAAATAGCATGGAAATACATATGTATTTGTGTGGAAGCAAAGAACTGTTGAATAATATTGTCCGGGCAATATTAATTAGTCTGAGTCCTGGTCTTACCGCTCCATTCCTTACACATGAGCAGCTCATCTGCTTCACAGAAACCTATTACCCAGCTGAGGTCAAATACTCACCCCAATATGGCGCTGCCTACTCAGCATGCATAAAGTGGGAGGAAAGTCACTAGGACTGCCTGAGAATACCAAAGAAACCTATGAAAAAAAGCACAAAAACAATCACCATAAACAGATTCAGGGAGGGAAGGATGGGCTAAGGAATAGAATCGGAAAACCAGGTGAATATTTTCGGCGAGTAACCGGGCATAACCTCCTCGTCTAACTTCCCAGCGCATTCCTTATCCATGAGCCTATACCCAAGTACATGGTGATTGAAACACAAAAACCATAAGGAAGCAGCAAAACAGACAGGTCAGTTTAACATCAAAGAACAGTACAAATCATAAATGATGTACAGCAGACAGAACATGAGCGCCAAAAGCAGGGTTTGCTGCCATCCCCAACTGAAGATGGTAGTGGGAAACAAAAAAAGGTGGAGAGAGGCCCATGTAGCAGCATTACAAACATCATGCAGTAATGCACCCTTAAACATGGCCCAGGGCGAGGAAACCCCAGAGTGGACCGCCCTTGGACAGAAGGAAGAGGACAGAGAGCAGCATCAAAAGGCAAGAGAACCTGAAACTCAAAGTCACCAATTTGCTATCCTCTTGGTCTCCTTTATTTCTATCTTGGTGGGGCAGACTTGATACAATTAAAATGATGATTGTTCCCCAGGTATTATTTATTTTGTCAATGTTACCTTTTAAACTTGCTAATTATTATTTTTCCCAGATTCATTCTATTTGTACTAAGTTTCTTTGGAACAATAAACGTGTTCATATTGCACTATCCAAATTATCCCGTCCTAAATCTGAAGGGGGTGTTCGATTCTCTGATTTTAGATTGTATCATAATGCATTTTTGATTTGCCAATATTATGCTTTGTCTAAAGATTATCAAGATGTATCTAAACCTTCATGGGTATCTGTTGAAAGTTCACTGTTAAATGATTTTTCTTTTAAGGATGTTATATTTATGACCAATTGTACTTTTATTTCTCAAAATCCAATTTTGAAACATTCTCATGAACTATTACACACACTCTTCTTTAAACCTTTTGACAAATATCAATCTTTCCAAGCTTCCTCCTTATGGTTTAACAGACACAATAAATTTAGTCACAAATCATTTTATTACAAATATTGGAAAGAAAAGGGCATTTTTATGTTTACCAAATGTTTGCCAATGTTTTGATTCTACCTTTCCATAAATTGCAAGAGAATTTTAATCTACCTGATTCTTGTATTCAACAATATAATGCTCTAGTTACACCTCTTCAAACTTGTCTACAGAAGTTCAATTCTCAACCTCTCCCATTTTCATTTTCACCTGTCACTCCTCTACATGATGTTTCCTCTACAATTATACCTAGTGCATCATTCATATGTAAAACCTTATCTAATGTGTCATGCCCTCGCAATAAGTCGCAATAAGTCTAATGTTTTTTTTTATATATTTCTTTTTATTAAAACAAGGCATCAAGAAATACATTGGTGCATAGTACAGAAGAGGGTCGTTCACAGATTCAACATATGGTACAGAAAATATTAGTGAGGGGGGTATGGAGCATAAATGTCAAATAGAATCACATGTAAGGGTCATGGGGAAAGTGGAGTATCAAAGACAACAGTTGCAGGTGGTACACAAATGTTTCCTCTGTACTGATTCCAAGGACCCCAAATACTGCTCCACCTCCGAGGGCGGCCCCTTGCCAGATAAACAGTTTTTTCTCGGAACATACACCAATCCATACTTCCTTTCCACCCTTCTATCGTAGGCGGGCTAGCAGATCCCCACTGCTGTGCTATGTTCCGCTTAACTATCATGGCCCCTAGAGTAACCCATCGAGTTTGTGCAGTGTTCAGGTCTGTTGGCTCCCAAATATTCAATAAACATCTCCTAGCTTCCGGTAGAAGAGCCACACCCGTCACTTCCCGCATAACATTATGGACTATGCGCCAGTAGTCTATCATATATCGACATTCCCGATATGAATAAGTCTAATGTTGAACTTGAATGGGAACAAGATTCATCCCTCACTTGTCTATTCCTCAATGGGACAAATTATGGCAGAACCTGTTTTAAACCTCTAAGGCTGCAAACATAACACAATCTCTATATTTTATCTATAATAGAGTTGTTATTACTCCTCTTCTTCACAAATTCAACCACTCAGTTTTGTGCTCTTGTTGGTCATGTCTTAATGCTGAAGGTTCGTTATTACACTTACTTTACTATTGTCCTAAGGTTAATGCTTTTGGAAAAAAATCTGGTCAAAATGAATACTGATTTTTTCATATAATCTTCCTGTTAGTATTTTGTAGGCACGGTGTCTCAAGATTTTGACCAGGTTCCCTCCAAATCGATTTTATTTGACTTGTTTATTGCTGTCGCCTTTAAGGTCATATTAACTTGCTGGAAAGACAATTCTAAGTTATCCTTCTTACATTGGTGGAATTTAATTTGTGATGAACATAGAATTGCTTCAGTTTCTTATGTCTCAACTCACTTACAAATCAAATCTGATTTATTATGGTTACCATTTACTACTTATTTATCTTTGAACTTACCTTTTCAATAATTTTCACTTTCCTATTCTTTTCTCTTTTCTTCTCTTTCTTTTCTTCTCTTTTTCAATTTCTTCTCCTATTTTTCTTATTCTTCCCCATTTCTCTCTTTCTCTTTTTACCTTTTTATAATAAAAATCTCTTGTTGTAGTTTCTTATATTCCAATTCTTACACAGATATGTTCTATTTAATTTTCTTAATGTTCAATTATCCTTGACATTAGTTGTTTTATTATAACCATGTTGCACAGGTTCATGTAATCTTCTGTTATCTTATTCTTAATTTCACCGTTGTCATATGTATTCATTGTAAGTTGTACACTTACTTTACTACTTGAACGTGTTTTGGTATTTGTATGTCTGTGATCTATTCCTTAATAAAAATTATTTAACAAAAAAGTATATTTTTTGTTATTGAAGATTCACAATGCAATAACAATAAAGTACCATTTGCAATAGAACTTACAAGTTATTCCAAACGAAAAAAAGTATATCATTTTCTAAAAAAAAAAGAGGAATATAGGAGAAGAGGATTGATATGGGAGAGCAGGAAAAACTGGAGGAAAGAAAAGAGGAGTGCAGAGAGAGAAATTGACGATACGGGTAATGATGAGTGTGAAGAGAGATAAGTAGTAAAGGGTATCCTATATATATCCGATTTGAACTTCTGATGTAAGGTTATAATGATGTAATGTTAATGTATGTATTCTATGTTCATCACATATAAAACTCCATCATGTTAACATACCTAATTTAGATGCATCTTTCCAACAAGTCAAACTCATCCTTTTTAGCACGTAACTCTCAAAATAGAGAGACAGAACAGTGTTCGGTTAGCTCAGGGAGGTGATATAAGCATTAAACCCAGAATTACTCACCAATAACTCTCACTAAATCAATGTAATGTAAATGACAATGCCTTTTATTTATGTTTTGAGTCTTAAAACATAAATGAAAGGCATTGCCATTTACAATACTTATAGCTTAAACACTCGCATATGCAAGACATATGGCATGGTAATAAAGGGCCTTCCCGAACGCGTGTTAGATCGTAAATATCAGAGGAAGAGACTGGCCTGCGACGTCTTCAAAGTACTGATGAACAGTGCAGTGAAGAAGATGTGTAAGTGTTACAGAGAAAAAGTGTGAAGTGGGAGTTACATATGATCCGAGCTATGAACACTAAAAAAGTGCTCTAACACTTTTCACTCTGTGATTCCGCTGTCGCGGCTCTGGAGGAAGAGCGGGGGGGGGGCTATTTCCTGCCCTCTCCGTGATTTTAATGTGCAGAGTGGCATTGCATAATGTTATTGCTATCTTTGGCCTAATTAAAAAACACTCCAGCTGTAGTAGGGCCCTGGCTACACCTCCTGGTGCAGGGCAGGCTTTGCTTTATGGCAGGCTTGGAGGGAGGAAGGGATGGTCTCGGCTGCAGCTCCAGCCTCGTACAGTGCCCCTGCTATTACTAGTGAGCAAGAGGCACTGAGGTGGTGGTATTGGTGGTGGTGGTAGTATTGGTATTGGTGGTAGTGGTGGTATTGGTGGTGGTGATAGTATTGATATTGGTGGTATTGGTGGTGGCGGTGGTATTGGCTGTGGTGGAGGTGGCATTCATAGTATTGGTGGTGGTATTGGTATTGGTGGTGGCATCGGTGGTGGTGGTGGTGGTGGTGATATTGGTGGTTGTTGTGGTATTGGTGGTGGTATTGGTATTGCTGGTGGTATTGGTATTGGTGATATTGGTGGTGGCAGTATTGGTGGTAGTATTGGGGTTGGTGGTATTGGTGGAGGTGGTGGTATTGGTGGTGGTATTGATGGTGATGGTATTGATGGTGGTATTGGTGGTGGTGGTATTGGTGGTGGTGGTATTGGTGGTGGTTTTAGCGGTGGTGGTGGTGGTGGTAGTTGTGGTGGTGGTGGTATTGGTGGTGGTGGTATTGGTAGAGTGGTGGTATTGGTGGTGGTGGTATTGGTGGTATTGGTGGTGGTGGTACTGGTATTGGTAGTGGTATTGGTGATAGTATTGGTGGTGTATTGATATTGGTGGTGGTAGTGGGGTTGGTATTGGTGGTGGTGGTATTGGTGGTGGGGGTATTGGTGGTGGGGGTATTGATGGTGGTGAGGTTATTGGTGGTGGTATTGCTATTGGTGGTGGTATTGATGGCGGTCATGGTGGTATTGGTGGTGGTGGTATTGGTGGTGGTGGTAGGGGTGGTGGTTGTATTAGTGGTGATGGTACTGGTGGTGAAGGTATTGGTGGTGGTATTGGTGGTGGTCGTGTTGGTGGTGGTGGTTGTATTGGTGGTGGTATTGGTGGTGATGGTATTGGTGGTGATGGTGGTATTGGTGGTTATGGTATTGGTGATGGTGTAGTATTGTTGGTGGTACTGGTGGTGGTGGTGGTATTGGTGGTGGTTGTATTGGTGGTATTGGTAGTGATGTTATAGGTGTTGGTGGTATTGTTGGCCATGATACTGGTGGTGGTATTGGTGGTGGTGGAGGTATTGGTGGTGGTATTGGTGGTGATGGTTTTGGTGGTGATGGTATTGGAGGTGGTAGTAGTATTGGTGGTGGTGGTATTGGCGGTGGTTGTATTGGTGGTTGTGCTATTAGTGGTGGTATTGGTGGTGGTGGTGGTATTGGTGGTGGTGGTATCGTGGTGGTGGTATTGGTGGTGATGGTATTGGTGGTGGTATTGGTGGTGGTGGTATTGGTGATGGTGGTGGTATTGGTGCTGGTATTGGTGATGGTATTGGTGGTGATGGTATTGGTGGTGGCGGTAGTGGTATTGGTAGTGATATTGGTGGTGGATGTGGTGCTATTGGTAGTGTTATTGGTAATGGTGTTGTTGTTAATAAAACATGCTTTTGAAAACAACCCTGTCTGGTGGCGTTAATGCAGATGACATGTAACCCAGATGTGCTGTTATCAAATAGGCCCTTTAGCACCCAATTATGTGCTACCTAGAATTCACATTACTTAATTCGTGAATCATTTCTAAATCCATTTTACTTGGGGGGATTGAAACAGATACAAGATATGCCGGGTTAAAGTGATTAAAAGTGGGCGCCCGTGTTAAGGGGGTGGCCGTGCTGCTTAAAAAAACACAAGCGGTTTCAGCTGAAGCAGCACGTGTCTGGCCTGCAGTATGAGAAACTCAATAAAGTAAATAGTGCTTACAGACTAAATAACATGTCCCGTGTAACAACCGAAGTAAAGGGGCCAGTAGCCATGGGACGTTACAAATAAAAACAAGACCGAGGGCAGCCTTTGCAAACGACAATGACACAAGCCAAGGAAAAATATGGGCAGAGAGTGGGCGCTGGCTTCTCGCCCATACTCTACTACAGCAGTCTCACAGAGCGAGAAATATTGCTATCTTTAAAATGACACCAAAGCAACAAAAACCAAATGCTGTGAACAGGAGATAAGAATTTGTAAAGTTTTAGCACTATATAGCACTTAGAAATCTATAGCGCCGCATTGAGACATCTGGTCATGCTTTACCGGGACAAAGTCAAAGTTTCAAGCCAACCGCGATGGTGCCCTGCTATGCCTTCGCGGCAGGCCTCGGTTGAGATTTTCTGGACCCTTTTCTGCTGGGTTCCCTCGATGCTCTTCAGTAGTCCAGGTTTGGTGGGGATTGACCAGATTGCTTTCCAGGGAGCTCCTGACCCAACTCTGGAAGTCGGACTTCTGGAGCTTTTCAAGCAGGCCGAACCAGCAGGGCAGGCCGGCTCGCATTTGAAGGTCCCCAGCGTGGCTCCCGCAGTTGAGTTGCTCCCCCTCTGGAGCTTTTTCAAAAGTTGCTCCAAACTTCTGGAACTTCTTCCTGAAGTTCCTCCGGAGGTTCCAAAGTGTGCAAAACACATTGCAAGGCTATGGAATCTCCAAAGTGGTCCTTGAAGGATTGGGACTTCAGTTCCCACAATCAATTTAGACAAAACCCTCACAAATCGACTGGACGCACTCAAGTCTGGGGATTCTTGGTGGTGATGGCCCAGGTGAGCTCTGTCAACCTGTAGTTTGAGATGTTCTGCACCTCTCATATATTATTTAGTGGTCTCTGGGGTCAAGCAGGAGAGCTCTCCTGTCCAATGAGGTGCATGGGCAACACCCCTGAGCATGACCACTTCCTCCAAAGTGTGGCATAATCTTCTCCCAGAAAGCACTATTTCTCCAAAATTCAATATGGCTGAACTTGCAGCATAGGATAAAGAACTAGTTAAGCCAACCTCCAGCATGGCTCATTTCCATAGATCCCCGCCCCTACCATGTGCAATTTCTCTAACAGCAGGTTATCTAAAACGTATTTTATAAAAACCCTGCTTATAACTAGATGACCCCCACCCCAGGGACACCTATGGGAGACATTAGGGGTCATGAATATACAAAAATAGTGTAGATCCTCACTTCACAGTTCTCGATTTTGGGAAACACTTTACTACTGTCGGGAACGTGAACAAAGTAATTTCTCTATCCCCAGGGCATGTAATATCTCTTTATATGGGTCTATCTTATAAGTTCCTGACCCCTCCACCCCCCCCCCCCCCACCACCACCACCACCTCCTCTGGGGCACCTGGCGGATACCCTTAGGGTAACTAATAAGCCAAAATATTGTAGTTTATCACTTTTTAAGTGCCCCTACTACCAAAGTCGAGTTTGGGCACAATATATGAAAAGCAGCGCTGCAACACAGGGCTGCTTTTAAAATTACCTCAGGCTCTCAGCAGTGCACACTTGCTAGTGCAGAGAAGGCTGCTGGCTTCTAAACTGTCATGCCTTTTATATACTGAGGACTTAAAGGTAGTTTTAATCCTCCTGTCCTATTATGTACTAGTGACCCATAGGGTAGGTCATGCCAATTATACGTGTACCCTAATATAAAGTGTACCGTCACATATACGTGTGTTTTCACTGTGTTTTCATCATAGCACTGGCTCTGTTCCTGGTTAGGCAGAGCCCAGGCACAGTCAGAGTCAGTTGTCACCAGTATTAGTCAGCAAACAAACACAGCGTGACTTTCCAACAATACAAACATGGGTCTTATTGTCTATATGGCTTTTGATCTGCCAGCGAATGAGCACAGCAATTATCTCAACCAAACAAAGCAGCTCAAGGGTGGATTTCTTTATTGTTAGACTCAATAAAACACACTTTGAATATCAATATATAATAGAACTCAGGTTGTTTAAGCCTGACCTCATATCTTAATTTTAGACCCAAGAAACTGTATATAAGCAAACAACTCTAGTGCTTGTAGCAGGAGTAACCAATCAATATCTACTCTTTAACACATTTTAAACATGTTAGGGTACAATGTGAAAAACACTACAGATTGTATGCTGTACCCAAAAAAAAGAGGTGCATTCCCTTTTGGTTCTAAAAGCAATTTTAAGTCAAACATCGATAAAAGTCTGCCAACAGGGCTTCCAGTGTGCAGTTGACATACTGAGTCAGAGAACGGTTCTTCTCGATCAGTCTTCATGTGTACATGGATAGTTAAATATGTTGTATGTAATCTACCAAGAGACCTAAACCTAGCTGTCCACTGACAGCTGGTCTTATTCAAAACAGTGAACAGTGGAAGTTGCAGCCAGGGCTGGACCGACTACCGGGCGTTTTGGAATGCTGCCGAGCTGGGGGCTGATTTCACTGTGGTGGGGGCTGATTTAATTCATGCAGACCTGCGTGTGCTTCAAAATAATTAAAGCAAAACAAATTTCATTTAGTACACGCAGGTCCCCATCAATGAAATCAGCCCAATGCTCAGTAGCATTCCAAAACGCCCGGTAGCCAGTCTGGCCCTGGGTGCAGCTCATAATCAGTGGGAGGATTATAGTAGGTGAGACCACACCACAGCAGGGGCAGTAGCCAGAACTCCAAAATATGATCAAACTGGAGTTTTATTGGATAAAGCTCACATCCTTCAAGGAATTGATTTTGCTTGTGGTCAGCAGGCGGTATTTGCATCTGTTGCACACCTCTCCAACATAACTGCCACCACTGTTCAATAGTTGAGAAAGTAGCACTGGGCAGAAACATAACTGCTATCTGAAACATAGTATTTCCATTTCTATAATATGGGCATTGAAGACTGGAAAGCAAAAAGGAATGCAATTTTACATCAAGATCAAATTCAAGCACAGTGTCCAAAAACAGATCATCCTATTGGGTTTTAGTGAATATAATTTGTCACTCTACAGTGTCTTTTTAAAGGTTTCATACTGTGCATGTTAGGTTCTTTTCCCCTGCCATGATTGAAAGAAGTATTTGGATGTGATGTATGATAAAGGAACATATAATAAAGCTTGTGAATGGCATAAAGAAATAAACCTGCACTACTCATGCATCACTTGTTTTCTGCCATTAGTCAGTTTCACTAAATTAGTATTGCAAAAGCAATTCAACATTCAAACATCAGAAGTTATGCTGAGGCAAGATGGCGGACACGATCGTGTCTGAGTGAGGCAAGCGAAGAAGGTGCTCCTCACCGACCCAACCCTCCACGCCTCAAGGGAGAGCTGGCTGCCTAAGGCCGAAGGATATTAAAACTTAAATAACTTGCAATCTGTCTTCAGCCCTTCCAGGAATGTTCCTCCTCTATTTGACACAGCTTTACCAGCTGCACTATCGGTGTGCGTTCCATCTAACGGCTTACCGGAGCTTGGCGACGGGCACTGTGGCAGAGTGCTCCGGGTTGCAGCGGGAGAGAATTGCAGCCGTGTGATGCTGTGAGTGAAGCTGCGAGTGAAGCAAGTGAAGCGGAGAGAGATTTTCCATTCTCGAAGAGATCCGCATGGTCTGCTTTGCACGCCCCGGAGCTTCGTACTGTCCGGGGCTCCTGCTTTCCTCAGGAATACATCGAAACATCACCATCAACTACAGCGGAAAACCAGGACTGGAGTTCTCTCCTGAGCCCTACGAAAACCATTGGCCCGAAAAATGCTGGTGCTGCTTCGAGGGGCCAAAGACTCGCGCCACTACTAACGCAATATCTACCCCTTCTCCAGCCCCAGTTACAGCTACAGCTACAGATCGTACTCTGACACCGGCTGGTGTCCCCGACAGACCCGGGCAGGAAGCTGGCTCATCCAGCCGTTTAGTTTCGGAGCATACGCTCTCTTCTCCTGGGGCAGGACCTGGCAAAGATAACGCTTGGGCCAAGAAGAAGATTCTGGGTATGTTTAAAAAGAATCAACCCTCAGCCAGAGGTAAGACATTTCCTGCTGCTGCTGCTGAAACTGTGACATCATCTAAAAGAAACAATCGTGCTGAACTTTTAGATAATACTAATTCAGCCTTGCTAGTCACCAGTGCAATATCTGTGCCAATTGAGTTAACTATGAGTACCCCCTCAGTACAAGCAATTTCATCTGTTTCGCTAGTGCATGAGCAGAAGGGTATTGACAGCGAAGCGGAGCATGCTGACATTGTCGCTCCAGCTACTGCTCCAGATATTGCCGGCTCCACTAACATGCAGCAGGCGGATATTATTTCATGTCAGAACGGTAGCATGGGAGCACCAACAGTGTTAATAGAACCAGACTCTGGGGACTCCGATGCAAATTTCTTTTCTTTATCAGACTTATCTAATAGCTCTGAGAATGGGAGCTTTGAGGGGGACTGGCGGGATGAAAGAAGTGTAACTAGCTCTGCTCTTCCGGATAAAGATGAATACAGTCTTCTGGTCCTCGAAGATATTAATACAGTTAGAAAACTGAAGGACGTCCCTCAGATAACTCCCCATAAAGGTCCCTCAGACCTCAACGATGGTTCTCCTTTGCTGTCTCATTCTTATGGTGCAACGTCCAATGAAAGTCGGACTGCTATTGATGGAGTTCAGGCAGAGGATTCATGTTCTGTCGACAAAACACCGAACAACGTTATCTTAGGTACTATATACCAGGCTATAATGTCACATCGGGAGGAGACTAAGGCAGAAGGACTCCGCTTGCAGGGAGCAGTGGGCAAACTCCAGAATACGGTGCGCCGCATGAGTAAGAACTGTATGGAAATCTCCGACAGGATCGGCGAAGTCGAGGGCAGAATTTCGACAATCGATGGATGATATGAGCCAACAAAAAACAGACTTATCTTCCCTTCAATCTCTTCGTGATGGCTTGGCTTGGAAGTTGACTGATTTAGAAAATAGATCAAGGCGAAATAACCTTCGTATTTTAGGTGTACCCAAAGGAAGTGAAGGCACAGACATTCGCCAATTTGTCATTAACCTGTTCTCAGAAGCATTTCCAGAACTTTCTAAGTGGAAATGGGAGCTTGAACTACAGAGGGTGCATAGATTTCCTTTTCAGTTACGCAGGGGCAAGCCAGGTGTAGAGGGCAAGCCAAGAACCATTTTGATTTGTTTTTACAACTTTTTACTTCGAGAATCCCTGTATGACTTAGCTAGGCGCGGGCAGGGGTGTGAATTTTTTGTGCGCCCAGACTACTGTCAAGCTACAGTACAGCTCAGATGGCATCTCCGCAAGCTGATCCCTCAATTCCAAGCTAAGGGGGCGCAAATGTATTTATTAAATCCTGCAAAACTTAATTTTATTTAAGGACAAAACAATATTTTTTACCTCTGAGATTGCCGCAAAGGAATTTTGGGGGACAATTTAGTTGGATAGCTGGAAAGTATTTTTTTTAAGGGGTTGTTTGTTTGATTAACCCCGTGAATGCTCATGACGAGCTGAGCTCGTCATGAGCCACGGCGCTCCGGTGCTCATGACGAGCTCAGCTCGTCATGAGCCGTGGTACGCTCGCATGCGGGGATAATTCCCCTGCTGTGCTGAGCGTTCCACGGAAATGGGTGTGGCCGTGACGAGCTGAGCTCGTCATGAGCACAGGAGCGCCGTGCCTCATGACGAGCTCAGCTCGTCACGAGCATGTGAGCGCTCTGTGCGCCCCCCTGCCCCCCAGCACAGCGGGGGAATATCCCCCGCAGCGAAGGGGTTTATAGCTCTCTCTTTTCTTCTTTTTCTGGTTAATTAGTTTACTTCAGCTAGAGGGTACGGGCGGGGGTTTGGTGGGGGGCACCTTGTCCTTTTTCTCCATCACCAATAGGGACTAGACAGTCCCTTCGCCTCATATGGGTGTTTGCACGGCTGGGTTGGGTGGGGGGTCAGGGTGGGCTATTTGCGGAGGGTGTTGAGGGTGTTGTGGGGGGCAAGGAATAATACTTTTTTTGTGCTTAAACAGCTTCTTAAGTATGATTAAAATGTTCTACACTAAATGTTTGGACTTGGTCAGAATAGTCAATTTCATGCATAAACTCAGAAGGGAGCGATTCATTTCAGTTACGATAACCCAACCTTGTCGAGACAATGGGTAGATACGTAATCGGTTCATGGAATATTTGCGGCCTAAATGATAAAAAGAAAATGGGGATTGCCGCTCACGTACTTAAATCAATGAGAGTAGATTTATTATGTTTATAAGCAACTCATATTGCCTGGAACAATAGGTGCTGGTTGAATGACTTGGGTTTAGAGCTGGTTTGTTGTACAAGACAAGGTACTACCACCAGAGGGGTGGCTATTCTGAAAAGATATGGATGGGGAGTGCAAACGGGTGAAAGAGGATCCCGGTGGTCGTTGGGTGATCGTGGAACTATGGTTAGATGGTCAGGCTTTAACTATATGCTCTATTTATGGTCCTAAGCTCGATGACCCTTGTATGCTGAACAACCTCAGGATCGAACTAGCCCAATGGCCCTCACCCCTGATCCTATGTGGGGAATTTAATCTTCATATATCTGGGAGTGTAGACATAACCAGCGATTACTGTTATACAGGGAAAAAAAGACACATTTTTAAAGCAACAAAGGGGCTAGGACAGGACTTTGTGCTTGTCGATGTTTGGTGTACAAAAGGGAACGGAGCGCCGGGATATACCTATTATTCTCTACCACATCGTAAACATGCCCGCTTAGATTACTTTTTTGTAACAACAGAGTTGGTAAATTCTGCCAGGATCGATATCCAACCTAAAATAATCTCAGACCATAACCTGATTTTATTAGAGCTAGTAACGGGCCTAAGACCGCCTTTCAAACCTTGGACGTTTGAAAGTAAATTACTTGCGGACCCCAATTTTTGTGAATAGATCTCCAAATGGATATCAGATTTCTTTAAGATCAATCGTGGGTCTGCATCGGTTCAAATGGTATGGGACGCATTCAAAGCGGGCGTTCGTGGAGAAACTTTGAGCTACTCTGTTAACAAGCAATTAAGACTACGGTCTGAATTGTCTGAGGAAATGCATAAACTTTGTTTTTTAGAAATTAAATTTATGAATGAGCTTAGCAACCGTGTTGATACTGAACAAACCTCTAGAGAACTTGCAGTATCCAAAATGAACATCTATCAAAATTTTGCTTCTAAATTAGCTGCTCAAATTCAAGCATATAGATCTGAAATCTACGAAGCCGGCGAAAACTCTGGTTGAATTTTAGCAAAAAAACTTCATCAAAAGGCAGTGTCCAATAGGATCAATAGCATCCAGGATGAGCAAGGTAACACCAGCTCTAATCCAGCTGAAATTCTGGATGTTTTTCGCAGCTTCTACAGCAACTTGTATACTGATAAGGCTACTCAGCGGTGTCCAGACAAAATTATTGAGTTCTGTACTGACTTCGAAATCACTAGACTTGTATCCGATGACACTATTGCATTAGAAGCAGACACAACTTGGGATGAGGTAGAAGCCGCTCTAACTTCTCTTCCAACAGGAAAGGCGGTGGGACCAGACGGGATTCCGCTAGTATTCTATCGAACTTTTCGCTCTATGTTAAGAGCGAACCTCTTGACAACTCTTTTAGCCGTACAAAAGGGGAATGCCCCTCAATCCTGGCAGAAATCAATTATCTCTGTGTTTTAAAAAGAAAGACAAACCAGCTTCACTTCCATCTTCCTACAGACCTATTTCTCTAATTAATTCTGACAGCAAACTTTATTCGAAAATCTTGGCCGTACGATTATCTAAGATCATTGGTACTCTTGTCTCACGATATCAACATGGCTTCATCCCTGGCCGGGATACAGCGGATCATGGACAACGCTTAATCGCACTGATAGACTGGGCACAGGCAACTAATTCTACACTTGGTATAACCCTGTTGGATGCCAAGAAGGCATTCAACAGGGTTTCTTGGCCCTTTATGTGGGAAGTTCTAAGATTAAAGGGCTTTGGCCCTGCAATGCTTCAGGCAATAAAATCTCTTTATTTGCTATCAGTTGCTTGTGTTCGGATTTCGGGGCGAGAGTCTGACCCCTTTACCATCAATTGCGGTACTCGGCAGGGATGTCCGTGTTCCCCGTTGCTATTTGCTTTATATATTGCTTTGTTTTTGGAAAAATTAAATTGCACTGTAGACATCAAACCCATTCTGGTACAACAAAGGGATTATCGAGCTCTAGCGTATGCAGCTGACATTGTCATAATTACCAGCGACATTGTCTCTGCCTTACCAGCAATACAGTCCCTGGCCACCAATTTTGGGCTCTTTTCGGGTTACAAGCTGAATATATCTAAAACCCAGATATTAGTAATAGGGGAAGAACCTCCTTCACACATCACAACTGTTTCTGAATTTACTTATCTAGGTATTAAAATCCCCCTGCCTATTAATAAGATACCAGAGCGAAACATGGAACCAGTTCTTATCAAATTGAATACCACTTTGGAGAGACTTGACCACTTACATTTTTCGTTGTACGGGAGATCAAATATCTTTAAAATGCTTGTACTCCCCAAGCTACTGTATATGTTCAGAACAATTCCCATTGAATTTCCGAGCTCTTGCTTTAATAAATTAGAACGCATTAGTTCTAGGTTCTTGTGGGGTTACAGGCGCCAGAGAAGGGCTTATAGAAAGATGGTTTTGCCTAAAAATCGTGGTGGCTGGGGTATCCCATACTTTTTGTTTTATTATTGGGCATCTGTTTTGCAATTTATAAGTCCATTAGTAGCTGGGAAGGGTGCAGATACTTCGTTTTGTCATAGTCCTGTCATATATGCGTTGGGTCTTGGTGAGATGGCTAATGGATGTCGTGTTAAAATCCTAGAGCCCAGCTATTTTAAAAAAACGAAATTCAAGATTCTTAAGTCTGCCTATCATATTTGAAGACAAGTTAAGCATCATTTGGGGATCCCTAACCTCAGTGCTTATACTCCCTTCTCTGCCGCTGGGCTGTTGCCCATGATTTTTCGGGATCAAATCTGCTTTAGATGGCGCTCAAAGGGAATTGCAACAATTGGGGATCGTTGTGAGGCAGGCCAGCTTTATTCATTTAATGATCTTCAAACTAAATATGGCCTTCCGAAACATGATTTCTACAAGTACCTTCAGATTCGCAGTTTTTTAAACTCCCTAGGTCCCGGTCGGGAAAACCAATTAGGAACAATCCCGCTCATTGAGAAGTTTGGTAAAGCCTCAATAGGTCTACTGTATACTTTATTGATTGAGGTACTCCCAGATGATATACAGGCTTTTCAAAACAAATGGGCTCAGAAGCTTGGGCAAGAAGGGATCAATATGGTAGATTTGTTAAGTCTTGCAAATCAGGTTTTATTGACCGGGATGATGCGTAGCCAGCATTATATGGCTATTCACGATTTTTATTATACACCAAAAAAGATCTCTAACTGGTCTACATCTTCTGGGACTAAATGCAACAGGTGTAGGCTGTTTGCTGCAGACGCAGTCCACATGTTTTTTTCATGTCTGAAACTAGCTGAATTTTTCCTGTCTATAGAGCATTTTTTGAGCTCATTATTGGGAATAACAATCAATATCACAGGAGAACTTGTGCTGACCGGCCTGAGTTCTGACATTGCTATCCACACACGATCTAGAGCTATGACATCTTTCGTATTTATTTGCATGTCAGTTGCACAAGCTTGCATAACGAAGGAGTGGATTAGTCCTGAAGCTCCATCTTTTTTGACTTGGCGGGCAAGATTATTATCAATGTATAATTTATAATCGGCTATTTATAAGACAAAGGGGAGGAGAAAATGGGGGCTAAGATCTGGAGACCCATCACGGATTGGATTTAAAAAGACTCCTTATCCTTTGCTAAATTACACCTGCCTCCTCTGTTGTTTCTTTTCTTTCTTTTTATCTCTCAATTACTGTTCATGTATTTCTGTTAGATTTTTTCTTCCCTTTGGGGCTAATCACTGCTGTTCTTGATTTTTTTTTTGTTTTTTGTTTTATTGCGAACAAACTTCTTTTCTCTCATGTTTTTGTATGTAATCGACTGTTGTGTATTAATTCCTTGCAAAAAAAAGAAAATATTCAATAAAAAAAATGTAAAAAAGAAAACAAACATCAGAGGTTTTTTCCGCCATATAGTGATACGTATATCATGGACAGAGGCACGAGAGCCCATACTATACAGATTTCCCCTCTGCCATGCTTGCTGACTGCATGACTATTCTATATTTTTTGACTAACAGTTGCTTGATTGGATTGTATCATTTGGTTCTAATTAAGGCCACACAAAGTAACAGGCAAGAGAATAGAAATATCTCACACAACAGGGAGAAGGAGAGCTGATGGGAACATCTTCTACAACAGGTTGAAGGATGGTTGATTCTAAGAATGTTATTTTTCACTGCCATATGGTAAATAAAAGCTCATTCCCATTCCCCATATATGGCAACTCTCTCTGCGCATGACAGATTACACTCATCACAATTCATAAATTAGGGTTGAAAAAGCAACAAGTCAGATACACACATACACATAAGGAAAAATACATCAGTCATAATATTTTATGTAGTGAACTTGGCATGATATGAAGCTGACTGACTCTATTAGTGGCCCTGTTACTATCATGCCACTGTGAGTTGCTCTTTCAGGGACTAATTTACAAGCCCATTGCACTGCCGGTACGTCAGTGTGCCTGCCTTATTTACAAGGCCATGTAAAGTCACCCTGCATGACTTTTCATGGTCTTGTAAATATGGGCCCCTTTTGCACATTACTCTGCGTGAAAAGGGTGTTCCATGGATGTTGCTGTGGGTGTTCCCATGCAACATCCATGGAACCTGACACATTCCCAGATTTACAAAGTGATGTAAACCTCGGAATGCAACAGAATCCTACACCTCCCCAGATGAGGCATAGGAGTTGCGCAAATACTTTTATTTCTCCTTATTGTTTGCTATTTCAATGTGTGCTGCAATCTGAACTTGCTCGTTTGATTAAAAGTTTCAACCTGAATCCAACATCCTATGCTGATGACACCCAATTGGCGATCTCAGCTGTGGATAATGATGTCAACTATTCTCTAAGATTAGACGATTGTATGATCGCCCAGAGTAGCTGGATGAGCAAAGACTGCTTGAAACTGAACTCAAGCAAAACAGAGGTTCTATTATTCGGTAACCTCTCTCCAACATAGTCTCCTTCATGGTGGCCAGACAGTCTAGGCCCACCCCTCATTCCAGTTATTAAAGCCGAAAATCTTGGCTTTATCATGGATTAGAAGCTGAGATATGAGGCTCAGGTGTCTATGGTAGTGTCTTCCTCGTTCTATACCATTAGAACTCTGAGGAAAATCCTTGCATTTATTCCCAGAGACACCAGGAAGACTGTTGTTTCCTCATTAATCATGTCTAAGCTGGATTATTGTAACGGTTTATACATGAATCTCCAGTTAAATCACTTGGGAAGCTTCAGGCGGTGCAAAATACAGCCACCAGATTGATCCTGGATATTCCCAAATATCAACTGACATCTGCAGGAATTCTGGCTCTTCATTGGCTCCCGGTGCCACAGCAAATTAAATTTAAGGCACTCTGTGTTGCTCATAAGGCCTTGCACAGAGAAGGACCAACATTTCTATGGAAAGCTTTTAGTTGGTACACTCCTAGTAGAAATCTTCGATCAGCTAAGGCTAGATTGGTTACCACCGTAAGAGTAAGAAAAGCGAGTTGGGGAGGAAGGAGTTTCAGTAGCAGTACAGCCAGGCTGTGGAACTCTCTTCCATTACATCTTAGAACTATATCAACCCTTCTAGCCTTCAGAAAGGAACTCAAGACTTGGCTGTTTAGAAATTAGCTATACCTCAGCACAGTATGTTTATGTTCCTGAGAGCGCCAAGACACCCACAGGTATACACGCGCTATATAAGTTTCTGTAACTTAACATAACATAAAATAGGAGAAAAATGCCATTAATGATTGCTTTTGTGCAGGAAGGTGTGTCTTCCTGCACAACAACAATAATTCCTACAATGCTGGCACTATGCACTATGGCGCAAGGGTGTCTGTGTTGGTGCATGGTTGCTGTTTTTGTGCCAGCTTAGGGGAGGATAGGGATGCACCATATCTTGTAGATACGGTGCATTCCTGCCCTGTTATTTTGACACACGGCAGCGCAGCAGGAAGGCCTGCCGTGCATCAAAATATAGTAAATGAGGTCCCCAGGATATAGTTGGCCTAGGGACAGAAGTGCATCCTCAAGTTTATTACAGGAGTT
This sequence comes from Lissotriton helveticus, assembly GCF_964261635.1. NCBI lineage: Eukaryota > Metazoa > Chordata > Amphibia > Caudata > Salamandridae > Lissotriton > Lissotriton helveticus. The sequence goes on from NC_136069.1 coordinate 815,962,675, forward strand.
CCATCGATGTGAGAAGATGCCTGATAGTTGCTTCTTAATAGTCCTCAATAGGCTTGAAATTGAGAAAGGAGTGCAAGCGTGCAGAAAGGTGGGGCTGAGATTCGAAACACAGATCCTCACAAGTGGTCCTTTGTAGCACTGTATGAAATGTCAGCCATGTAGAGTGTCGCAGGGCCATATCTGATGAAGCGCATAGACCCGCATGCATATGACCTCATGTTGGAGGTCAGAAGCGAAGTAATAAAAGGGGTTGAACGCTCATTTACACACGAGGCAGTAAAGCTGTACTTTGGTGTCCATGTGTTTGTATGTGGTTGTTTTCCTGGGCACTGGCACACTAAAACCACCTTATGGGATAAGGACGGCCATGCCTGCTTCACTCACTCAACTAAATGAGCACCCACTCCGCATGGAGCAGCAGCGTCCAACCCCTGATGACATGCCTCCACTCATCTGGCTTGCCTGGAGCACTGCCCCAGAAAGACAGGGTTTGGCCCACAGAACGTTTCTCCTCCACACCGCTGGGGGGAGGGGGGGGGGGGGGCAAATATTGACAATTCCCGAAGACCCTGATACTGGTTCCTGATACTGGGGACACCACCAGTGACTTCTGCTATACTTCAGGGGTGGGAAACAACCTTTACAACGCACCCATTACATCGCACTACACTTACAATGCAGGCATTACATCGCAACATCCCTTACAACGCATGACACTACAACGCAGGCATTACAACACATACCATTACAACGCATGACACTACATCGCATGTCATTACAACGCAGGCATTACAATGCATACCATTACAACGCATACCATTGGAGTTAGAATAGTACATTTTAACCCCTACACTATCCAACTCTTACCCTACTGTTGTAGCCCCTGGAGTTAGAATAGTAGTTTTTACCCCTACACTATCCAATACTTACCCTACTGTTGCACCCTCTGGAGTTAGAATAGTAATTTTTACCCCTATACTATCCAATACTTACCTTAAATGCAATGTAATGGTTTGCGTTGTAATGGTATGCGTTGTAAAGGTAGTATGTGATGTAATGGAATTCATTGTAAAGGTAATTTTTTAAAATGCGATGTAGTGTCATGTGATGTAATGGAACGCGTTGTAGTGGATGTTGTGATGTAAAAACTGCATTGTAAGTGAATGCGTTGTAAATGTATGCATTGTAACGTCATACATTCCTTCTGGGTTGTAGCTTTGTGAACATTGTGTGCCGCATTCACCTCTCATATCGCAAGGCCCCCACACTGCCACCATCACGGACTTTGGTACTCTTGGGCCCCTGGTACATTTTTCTTGCCCCTAATTGAGTGCCTATGCTGCTTCCCTATCGGGCTTCCCTATTGGGCCACCCCAGTGTCACCAGTCACCCAACTCGCACTGGCACCACCACCCATCGGTGCCTAACATGCTCTCCCCATGATCGCGAAGCAGCATGGGGGCAGGCAAGCTGTACTCCCGCCCATAGTCCTGTGCCCTCTCCCAGCACTTTATGCCACCTCATGCCATTGTAGGCACCTCCAATTCACTTCCTCCATTTGGTGAGCTCAGAAATCTGGCCACTACTGCATCCCGTTGGTGTACTTGGGTTGCGTGCCTCAATACATATTTTTTTGTGGCACAAAACAGATGGTGAAACCAAGAGATCTCTGCTCCTCCACTACACTGGCGAAAAAATCTTCAAACTCTTTCACCATTTCTCCAAGGAGTAAGACTTATCTCATCGGCCCACCAGTCCAACCCTGATGAGGCACCCACCCCTCCACTCCCCTCTGGCCTTCCTGTGGAGGAAGAAGAAAATAAAATATTCCTGCTGTCCTTTACCTTTGAACCTGGATGCCCTCACCACCGTGTCTGCCCCACATGACAAGTCACAATTGGCAGCACAGCAATTGCCTGTCTGATCAATACAAGTACCTCAGTCAACGTCACCTCTTTCTCTCAGTACTTCGCCATCCACCCTTGCACAGCATTGCAGCCCACTGCAACAAAGATACTCACCTATAGCTGCACCAAGCCCATCCACTTGGCAGACATGTTTGTCTGCTCCCGCAAAAAACAGACTTGTCACACCAAGTTTTTTGTTTCTTTTTCACATACGGGGACTCTCCTCAGTGGTGACATGGCACAGCATCTTCACTGGTCCACTTAAGCGATCTTGTCATCGACATCAGTATCGTGCTCAGTGACTTTCCCCACCACTTCACAGGCATGGGGTCCTTCAAGGGATCTACAGCCCCCCTGCACATAGACCCCACAGTCCACCCCATTGCACTGCAACAACAGTGGGTCCTGTCCACTACAGTCCAGAGTGGAAACTACATGGTAGTCCCCATGGTAGCGTCTAACAAATCCAAGCAGCCAGGTTGCGTTTGTATCTGCATCGATATGCACCTTTCCAATAAGGCCATCCACTGAGAATGCCACGTTACTCCCATGATTGATGATCTGATCACAGACACTGATGGGCATAAGTAGTTTTCCAAGCTTGACTTGAACTTAGGTTTTCATCTACTGGAACTCCATGAGGACAGTAGGTATATAACAACGTTTTGCTCTCTTGTTGGCCTTCACCGAAATTGTAAGCGGAACTTTGGCATCTCGCCCACTGCCTAGGTTTTCCAGAGCACAATACATAAAGTCCTCACAGGTCTCAAGGATGTCATCAACATCAGTGATGATATCTTCATCCACACACCCACCTTTGACAGTCTCCACCAGCGCCTGCGAGTTCCACAGGATCAGCTCAGCCGGTCTCATCCTCAATCGCAGTACACACACGTTTTTTTGTCAGGAGATGGAATTCTTTGGTTACATCTTTTCAAATGAAGAGATCAAAGTAGATCTAAACAAGTGCATTGACATCAAAGAGGTGCCCACTCCCACATCTGCCATGGAAGTCAGGAGCTTCTTGGGCCTTGCCACATAATGTGGAAGGTTTATTCCCAATCTCGTGACCCTGACTGGCCCTCTGAGATATTTGACCCAATCCTCTCCTCCCTTGACATGGGGAGTAACTGAGAGCAACACATTTCAGGCCATCAAGGACGCCCTTCTTCACGGCACAGTGATGGCATATTTCAACCCTGCAAAGGAGCTTGTGGTGGATGGCAGCCTAGTTGGCCAAGACGATGACAAATAGGCTCCCATCGCATTCACCAGCAAGGTCTTCACTAGGACAGAGAAATGATATGCCCACATAATAGAAAAGAAGCCCTCATCATAAATTGGGTTAGCCTTATTTTTCACTTTGTGTCTTATGGACAGCCATTCAAAGTTGCCACAGATCATAAACCACTCATTCCCCTATTTACTGGAACAGCGTCGCACCCGCCACCTTGCATTGAGAAGTGGGTGTTACAGCTTCAAAAATACTTCAAAAATACTAGCTGACTATGTGTTACAAGCCTGGATGTGACAACTCAGCTGATTACCTCTCCAGACATCCTCTTATTAGTCTCCTGTGCCTGTAGCAATCTGTCAGATGCTAATGAGTATGCCCACTGGATTACTGAGACTTGCTGTCTGAGGTCACTAGCCCTCCAGGATGTTGCTGATGCCACAACCTCGGACACATGTCTCCAAAAGACCATGGAGACAGTGAAGTCTGGACGATGGAGAACCTTTCTAAATGACCTCAGACTACATGATGACATTAATCAGCGTGACCTCTGCACTCTCTGAAGCATCCACATTGAAGTGAGCATCATTGATCAATCCTTCTACGTGGCACCGTCTTGTGATACCCGGCTCTCTGTAACCACAAGTACTGGCTCTAGCCCACAGTAGGCATCTAGGCGCCACCACGACCAAAATCTGATGACGGAGGAAGGTGTGGTTCTCTGCTCTGGACACAGAGATTGATGACCTTGTTGCCCTCCACCACTGATGCCAGTTGTGCAAGCCTCCAGACCGACCTCCCCACAGAATCACAGACAATACTAGTGCTGGTACCCGGCACAATATCAGCTAGGAATTTGCCTCTCTACCCGATAGGCATCACATGCTTGTCTCGTATGCCTGCTTGAAATTTCCCGTAGTTGAAGTGCTGTCACGGACCATCTTCAATCACACAAGGAAGTGCCTTGATAAGATCTTCACCATTTACGGTGTCCCTGTCACTCTCAAGTGTGACAGCGACCCACCCTTGCAGCCAAAGCCAAGACTTCAGAGATTACATGGGCTTCCTTGTAATGAATCACAAAAATATTACACCCCAGTGTCCTCAAGCCAACAGTGGAGTTGAGAGCCTGATGCACACCCTAAATAAAACACTCTGGATTGGGTGGGAGCAATAAACTGATGTAGAAATTGGACTCCACAGAGTTCTCAGGGCATACTGGAGCACCCCCCCACTTCATTACAAAAAGGGCACCCGGAGATGCCCTTTTCGTAAGGGCCGTGCGGGACAATATCCCACATACAAATAAATGGACACCCGAACCACTGAACATGGAACCTCTCTCGACAGACAAGCCAAAAATTCAGCTGATTTAGGTAGATGCGTCACTTTGTAAACCCCTGCGCCACATTATACCTGCGCCAGGTATAATGTATGCAAGGGGGGCGTATTGACGCAAGAAAGGATCGTAGAAGTGACGCAGTGAAATCTACCAGATTTCACTGCGCCACTTCTAGGACTCAAATTCGTCAAAATCTTACGCCTGCCTCACAGCAGGCGTAACACTGGCGCAAGCCCTTTCACATGGGGCTTGCCCCATGTGAAAAGACACATTGCTGGAGTTGCGTCACTTTTGTGACACACTCCAGCAATGTGTCACTTTTGCGCCATACAGATACGTCCGAAATACTGACGTATCTGTAACTCCTTGCGACATGATGCGCCATACAGTAAATATGACGCATCAATCATGTCGCAAGGAGGGCGCAATGAGAAGTGACGCATCGCTGCTTTCATGCAGCGATGCATCACTTCTCATAAATGAGGCCCTTTGTGTTTGTGTGCTGATGTGTTATTGTTTACCATTAAAGTTGAAAGTTTTGGCGGAATGTATTGCGTCGCAGAGTCCCACCTGGTGATGCACGCAGAAATGCATACACACCGTGACCTCACGTTGGAGGTCAGGAGCAAGGTAATAAAAGGGGTCAAGTCCCAGCCACGAGCAGTTGCGCACCAGGCTGTAAAGCAGTATCTAGGGGTCCATATGTTTGTATGTGGGCTCTTTCCTGGGCCCTGATGTGTCTACACCACAAGCCACATGGAGTAAAAACATAAGAGTACCCATAACTATTTGCAAAATAACATAGGGGCATATTAGCAAGAACCTTGTTAAAATTATCGCCGTTTTAGCGGCAGGAAACCGCCGCTAAAACGGCCATAATAGGCTTGCTAATATGCGTTATAGAATTCCAATAGAAGCCCAGGTTAGATGTCCTGCACATCTAACCTGGGCTTCTATTGGAATTTTATAACGCATATTAGCAAGCCCAATATCGCCGTTATAGCGGCGGTTTCTGCCGCTAAAACGGCGAAAATTTTAACGAGGTTCTGGCTAATATGCCCCAAAATTTCCTAGAGGCAACTCATGATGGCACGGTACCTACAAGAAACATGCCATAATATACAGAAGGAGAATAGAAAGCTGACGAAAACACAAAGGTGGTGGTTGAAATGCTCGCAAAAAGTCTCAGCAGTCGACAGTCTCTCGGGCTTCATTTCAGTCCATTAATTTTCACCCACTATGCCACTTTAGTCAGACAGCAGCAATATGCAAATTAGCCCTGGCCCTTCTCCAATAGGAACAGATCACACACAACTGCAAGGTCAGATATCCTTCGAGGAGGAAAACAAGCAACCCCGACCAGTTTTGGCATAACTAGGCCTTGTCAGTGAGGTAACGTTTGGGTGCCGTTGCCCAGTAAGAACGAGTTTCATTTCATGGCATACCTGTTGCACTTTGGGTTCTTTGGGCATCACACTGAGTATAACACAAAATGATTGGTGGGATGCTTGCAAGAAAAATCTTAGTCACTGGAAATCACTGATGCATTCTAGCCTATTGTTTTTCACTCACATATCACAGAAACCAGCCATGTACCTTGCTTCTTCTCCATCAGGAACAGTTCAGACCAAAATAATAGGACAGATCTGTTGTAGCGCAAATCTGTATCTCATTAACTTGCCCAATGTACTCCAATAGCTTAGACCAGGAGTGGTGTAGTCCTTATACGGACACTGATGCTTCCCATTAAACCTGTCTCTATTTGATTAAATCAATATATTTAAATAAAGCTACAAACATTCTCAATAAGGATGACAGAAAAAACTGAGGTTTAAAGGTTTACTCAAAGAATATAAGTACAGAAATGCATAGGCTGGTCCACCAATCCATTAACCATATAAGAGTAAAATATGCTACACATAGAGAACCCAGCAAAGTTCTACAGAATCTCCAGCATAGATTCACCTTGTAAGAAAGGGAAAATGTGAGCCCATACAACAGAAAAAGCAGGTCACTTCATTGGTATTAAGATAAAGGATTTCATACATTCACTACACAAATACATGGGTCTCAGGATATACAACAATGGGGTACAATCAAGAGGAAACATTTTATTACAGAATACATTGGAGGATTCTCTCATATTTCTACTACATTAGTCTGAGGCATTCCCAGAGCCTATTTGTGCAACATGATTTGTTACATTGTATATTACTTGCACTGGGACAATTAGATTGCCCTTGATTTGTTACGCCGTGTTCAGTGTGAGTGAGAAGATCTCACATTTCTCAGTTTTAAGCCCACAATTGTTCAACACAAGCAGTAAACAACAACAGGGATGATGTGGTGTCCAAATGGAAGGAAAGTGCAAGGTTGCCTTAAATTAGAGTGACCTTCATTTCTCATATGTTAAACATTACAGATAAGAAAAACAGATTCCACAGGTCCCGTACGAATGTGGAAGCAGTGATCACAGGAAGAGCACCAGGATTTCATATTAGATTACATTAATATAAAGTATTATTTCTTGGATTCTGAGGGATGAACCAGCAAGTAGGACTAAATGAATGGGAGACAAAATGGTGAAGCATGAGTGTACCTCAGAACACTTGACACTCTTAGCACCATAGAGTATAATTGGTATGAGGAATGTTTTTTCGCAATGCAATACTGTTACCAAAGAACAATGAAGTGGGAGGAGGTTAGGGTTTCACAGAGCAGAAGATTCACCTTAAAACAGAACCCATTTTTGTCTTAAGACAAATTGACAACTGAGTGTCAGTCTCCAAATATATCATTGGAAGGTGTAGAATGCATTGCGCTGTTAGGCACAATATATCCTGCTATTAAGAGAAAACATTGAAGGAAGATATTAACTGTAGTCAAATATCCAACACAAGTACCAATGTAATGTAACAGGTGAAGTCACAATGTATATGGCTTAGCACAAGCTGACTAAAGTTGTGCACAAAAGAAAAGATATTGTCTAACAAAGACTCATGTGGTTATGTATGCTTATTTACATCTCAAAAATAAGAAGTATTGTGTTAGAAATGGGGGTCCCTAATTGGCAGAGGAATGCATCTTTGTCCAAGTAGGGACCCTTGCTTCTAGTCAGGATAAGGGGATTACACACTTTAGATACTCCCTGCTCACCCCCTTGGTAGCTTGGCACAAGCAGAGAGGCTTATCCCAAAGGCAATGTGTAAAGCATTTATTTGTACTTCAAACACACAATAACACGGCGAAAACACCACAAATGGACACCACACCAGTTTAGAAAAATAAAATATCTTTATCTAAACCAAACAAGACCAAAACAACAAAAATACAACATACAAGTATCAAGTTATCACTTTATAAATTGTTACTTCAACAATAGAACTGGAGAAACAAAATAGGTCCACCTGGGGCTATTACAGTGTCTTGAAAGGCACAAATCCAAAGGACTGTGCTGACCGCGAGGAGCGCGTGCCGGACAGCAAGTCACATGGACCCCATTCAACAGTATCTTGGAAAACAAAGCCAACAGGCGAAGCACAGTGTTGCGGAGGTGAGGCGTTGGTGCCGAGGTGAAGCCGGCTGCCTTAAGCCACAAGGGAGGCGAGGCATTGAGTCCGTGAGGAGGCGAGGCATTGAGTCCAGGACAGAAAAGGTAGGTGGGGTCACCGGTGAGGCGCTGGTTCCGGTGCGGCAATGCGACTTCGAAGAGTTTGTGAAGGCACCCTCATTGGTTATCGGCTGTGCGATAATGTGATGAAGGTGCTGACGGCGTTGGTGCGGCACTGGCATTGAGAAGACAGATACCTGCCGGAGTCTACAGGCATCAGAGCTGTAGTGCAGGAAGCGCAGTGCATTGTGTACTTTACGAGCAGTGCACCCAGTCTCGGTGCAGGTCACATCCTCACTGGTGGCATTACTGACGGCATCAGAGTTGTTCTTCCTGTTTTGCAGAACCAACCACACAATTCTCAGGGCCCAGGAACTAGAATAGGCACCCTTTTGAATGCAGGAATCTACAGAGGAGTCTAGGTGCTGGTCAGGGGGTTCAGGTGAAGTCTTTGTGGCCCTGAGACGTCAGGAATAAAGGCAAGCACACACAGGTCCTTAGAGATTCTTCTATAAGCAGGTTAATCACAAAGTTCCAGTTTTTGTCCTCTCCTGGCAGCAGCAGCAACTGCAGGACAGCCCAGCAAAGCACACACAGAAAAGGGGCAGTACTCCTCCTTACAGCTCTCCAGCTCTTCTCCTTGACAGAGGTTCCTCTTGAGTCCAGAAGTGATATAATTCCCTGGGGTTTAAGGTTCAATACTTATACCCCATTTTCTCTTTGTTCTCTTTGTGGCAAGGGTCTCTGAGCCCAGTCTAAACCAGTTCTGTCCTCTCTGGTGCAGCATGACCACAGAACGTGGTGTCAGCTTATGCAAAGGAGACACAGCATATTCAGGTGCAAGTGAAAATCCACCCACCACTCTAAATATAGCCAAGGTCTATTTAGCTCAGCTGTGAGTCACCTTAGGAAAGGCAGGACACACCTCAACCCCCCTTGTGGCTGACTGCAGTGAATGCACATCCCCAGCTGCTGTCACTCCAAAACCAAATTGTCAATACACAAAACAGCAGATGCACATCTATCTTGTCCCAACTGAAAATTATACTTGTAAGATGTTACAAAGCAACTCCCATTTTTGCCGATAGGACAGATAGCCTCTCAACAATGCAAAACAAAATTGCCAGTATTTCACTGTCAGGACATGTGACACATCAGTAAATGTCCTACCCTTCACATTCACTGCACCCTGTCCATGAGGGTACCTTGGATCTACCTGAGGGGCGCCTCACATGTAAGAAAAGTGATGGTTAGGGCCTGACAAGTGGGGACTCTTACCAAGGCAACATGGCAGTTTACAACTGCGCGTGCAGACAATACAGTGGTAGGTCTGAGACACATTTACAGGGCTACTCGTGTGGGTGACACAACCAGTGCTGCTGCAAGCCTACTAGTAGGATTTACAGGCCCTGGAGCCATCAGTGAACTTTATTAGGGACCTACCGGTAATTCAAATGTACCAATCATGGATGACCAATCATAATTACAATTTACACAGGGAGCACTTGCACTTTGACACTGATCCGCAGTGGCAAAGTGCCCAAAGCATCTATGCCTGCAAAAACGAATTCCATCACACTGTCAAAAATGCAGGAGGTAGAGGCAAGAAGTCAGGGGAAACCACGAAAAGATGCCAAGTCTAACACATTGGCACTGATAACCACTTAAAAAACTTAAGGGAAGTGTTTTTAGAGGTGACTGCTCTCTGTAGGGCAAAACAATTATGCAATTGCCTGATAGCCCTACTTGGTAGACTATGCTGTCTCTCAATAAGCATAATGTCATTTCTTCAAGACTGAACAGAACTGACACTGTTAAAAATCCAAAAAGTTAACATTTGCTGAATAAAAGTGTTATCAGTTCATTTATGGCATGTACTGCGATCACTGGGGATATGACATGGTAATAGGGATAGTACTGGTATTTTAAACAGAATAATCTATAGGTCAGCACCACTGCTATTTGTACGTGTTTCTATAAGCAAATAATGATATTGGTTTACACCAAACTTTATTGGTATGGAATGTGTTTGATATGTAGCCTTTACTCGGCAGCTGGTACTTCGTGTAACCTTTACCCTGCTGTCTTACCCACACAGGTAAGTAAATGTATTTGGTTTTTAGCTTCAAAACACATTCCTTATCAAGACGTCCTTTTTAAGGTAAGTATAGAAAGGCGGAAACAGCATCCTATGGTCAAGGAGCCTATACATGGAGGAGGCTTACAGACATCTGCACTATGCAACTTGCTATAGACCTACCACCATGAAGGAAGTAGTTGCTAGTGGCAAATAACTCAAAAAGAGCCTCAATAACTACAGAATGCAAGGCATTATCAGTAAAGAGGAGTTCATTTTCCTGAACAACTAATTTCCTGTACTACCGATCCTGTACTTTCTGCCAAAGGTGCACAAAGGGACATCACGGGTGCCTGGGAGACTCATCATCTCGGCACGCAAAACCCTCTGCAAAAACATATCTAAATATGTTGACTACTTTCTGCAAGAGCACGTCATCAACGTACCTACCTACTTAAGAGACACTAGCGACTTCCTTCTCAAAACCAAAAACATCCTGTGGTCACCGAACTGGGTCCTGATGTCTCTTGACATAACTTCACTCTACACCAGCATACATCGTCCAGATGGACAAAATGCATGCCATGAATTCTTGGCTAAGAGACCTATCCATTGTTACAAACACAATGAACTCATCATAAGTCCAATGGGTCGCACTCCGACTCCACCCACCAGCAGGTGTGCCCCAGGAGCATCATGGTAGATGCAGTCTTTGATAGCGTGTGCGCTATATCGAAACAGTGTGTAAAAGCAAGGTTGCAGCACCAACTCTGGACACCGGTGTTTCGGAATAGTTGTTCCTCGTCAGCAGAGTGTAGGTTATTCGGGGTTAGCTGTGCAGGCTGCCAAGTGTTCTCAGGTTGATACCTCTCACGGCGCGGGTGCGGGATCCGAGCTCGTCAGCTCTAGCTCGAGGGAGCCAATTAAATAAGTCCAATGGGTCGCACTCCGACTCCACCCACCAGCAGGTGTGCCCCAGGAGCATCATGGTAGATGCAGTCTTTGATAGCGTGTGCGCTATATCGAAACAGTGTGTAAAAGCAAGGTTGCAGCACCAACTCTGGACACCGGTGTTTCGGAATAGTTGTTCCTCGTCAGCAGAGTGTAGGGTATTCGGGGTTAGCTGTGCAGGCTGCCAAGTGTTCTCAGGTTGATACCTCTCACGGCGCGGGTGCGGGATCCGAGCTCGTCAGCTCTAGCTCGAGGGAGCCAATTAAATAAGTCCAATGGGTCGCACTCCGACTCCACCCACCAGCAGGTGTGCCCCAGGAGCATCATGGTAGATGCAGTCTTTGATAGCGTGTGCGCTATATCGAAACAGTGTGTAAAAGCAAGGTTGCAGCACCAACTCTGGACACCGGTGTTTCGGAATAGTTGTTCCTCGTCAGCAGAGTGTAGGTTATTCGGGGTTAGCTGTGCAGGCTGCCAAGTGTTCTCAGGTTGATACCTCTCACGGTGCGGGTGCGGGATCCGAGCTCGTCAGCTCTAGCTCGAGGGAGCCAATTAAATAAGTCCAATGGGTCGCACTCCGACTCCACCCACCAGCAGGTGTGCCCCAGGAGCATCATGGTAGATGCAGTCTTTGATAGCGTGTGCGCTATATCGAAACAGTGTGTAAAAGCAAGGTTGCAGCACCAACTCTGGACACCGGTGTTTCGGAATAGTTGTTCCTCGTCAGCAGAGTGTAGGTTATTCGGGGTTAGCTGTGCAGACTGCCAAGTGTTCTCAGGTTGATACCTCTCACGGCGCGGGTGCGGGATCCGAGCTCGTCAGCTCTAGCTCGAGGGAGCCAATTAAATAAGTCCAATGGGTCGCACTCCGACTCCACCCACCAGCAGGTGTGCCCCAGGAGCATCATGGTAGATGCAGTCTTTGATAGCGTGTGCGCTATATCGAAACAGTGTGTAAAAGCAAGGTTGCAGCACCAACTCTGGACACCGGTGTTTCGGAATAGTTGTTCCTCGTCAGCAGAGTGTAGGTTATTCGGGGTTAGCTGTGCAGGCTGCCAAGTGTTCTCAGGTTGATACCTCTCACGGCGCGGGTGCGGGATCCAAACTCGTCAGCTCTAGCTCGAGGGAGCCAATTAAATAAGTCCAATGGGTCGCACTCCGACTCCACCCACCAGCAGGTGTGCCCCAGGAGCATCATGGTAGATGCAGTCTTTGATAGCGTGTGCGCTATATCGAAACAGTGTGTAAAAGCAAGGTTGCAGCACCAACTCTGGACACCGGTGTTTCGGAATAGTTGTTCCTCGTCAGCAGAGTGTAGGTTATTCGGGGTTAGCTGTGCAGGCTGCCAAGTGTTCTCAGGTTGATACCTCTCACGGCGCGGGTGCGGGATCCGAGCTCGTCAGCTCTAGCTCGAGGGAGCCAATTAAATAAGTCCAATGGGTCGCACTCCGACTCCACCCACCAGCAGGTGTGCCCCAGGAGCATCATGGTAGATGCAGTCTTTGATAGCGTGTGCGCTATATCGAAACAGTGTGTAAAAGCAAGGTTGCAGCACCAACTCTGGACACCGGTGTTTCGGAATAGTTGTTCCTCGTCAGCAGAGTGTAGGTTATTCGGGGTTAGCTGTGCAGGCTGCCAAGTGTTCTCAGGTTGATACCTCTCACGGCGCGGGTGCGGGATCCGAGCTCGTCAGCTCTAGCTCGAGGGAGCCAATTAAATAAGTCCAATGGGTCGCACTCCGACTCCACCCACCAGCAGGTGTGCCCCAGGAGCATCATGGTAGATGCAGTCTTTGATAGCGTGTGCGCTATATCGAAACAGTGTGTAAAAGCAAGGTTGCAGCACCAACTCTGGACACCGGTGTTTCGGAATAGTTGTTCCTCGTCAGCAGAGTGTAGGTTATTCGGGGTTAGCTGTGCAGGCTGCCAAGTGTTCTCAGGTTGATACCTCTCACGGCGCGGGTGCGGGATCCGAGCTCGTCAGCTCTAGCTCGAGGGAGCCAATTAAATAAGTCCAATGGGTCGCACTCCGACTCCACCCACCAGCAGGTGTGCCCCAGGAGCATCATGGTAGATGCAGTCTTTGATAGCGTGTGCGCTATATCGAAACAGTGTGTAAAAGCAAGGTTGCAGCACCAACTCTGGACACCGGTGTTTCGGAATAGTTGTTCCTCGTCAGCAGAGTGTAGGTTATTCGGGGTTAGCTGTGCAGGCTGCCAAGTGTTCTCAGGTTGATACCTCTCACGGCGCGGGTGCGGGATCCGAGCTCGTCAGCTCTAGCTCGAGGGAGCCAATTAAATAAGTCCAATGGGTCGCACTCCGACTCCACCCACCAGCAGGTGTGCCCCAGGAGCATCATGGTAGATGCAGTCTTTGATAGCGTGTGCGCTATATCGAAACAGTGTGTAAAAGCAAGGTTGCAGCACCAACTCTGGACACCGGTGTTTCGGAATAGTTGTTCCTCGTCAGCAGAGTGTAGGTTATTCGGGGTTAGCTGTGCAGGCTGCCAAGTGTTCTCAGGTTGATACCTCTCACGGCGCGGGTGCGGGATCCGAGCTCGTCAGCTCTAGCTCGAGGGAGCCAATTAAATAAGTCCAATGGGTCGCACTCCGACTCCACCCACCAGCAGGTGTGCCCCAGGAGCATCATGGTAGATGCAGTCTTTGATAGCGTGTGCGCTATATCGAAACAGTGTGTAAAAGCAAGGTTGCAGCACCAACTCTGGACACCGGTGTTTCGGAATAGTTGTTCCTCGTCAGCAGAGTGTAGGTTATTCGGGGTTAGCTGTGCAGGCTGCCAAGTGTTCTCAGGTTGATACCTCTCACGGCGCGGGTGCGGGATCCGAGCTCATCAGCTCTAGCTCGAGGGAGCCAATTAAATAAGTCCAATGGGTCGCACTCCGACTCCACCCACCAGCAGGTGCTGCAACCTTGCTTTTACACACTGTTTCGATATAGCGCACACGCTATCAAAGACTGCATCTACCATGATGCTCCTGGGGCACACCTGCTGGTGGGTGGAGTCGGAGTGCGACCCATTGGACTTATTTAATTGGCTCCCTCGAGCTAGAGCTGACGAGCTCGGATCCCGCACCCGCGCCGTGAGAGGTATCAACCTGAGAACACTTGGCAGCCTGCACAGCTAACCCCGAATAACCTACACTCTGCTGACGAGGAACAACTATTCCGAAACACCGGTGTCCAGAGTTGGTGCTGCAACCTTGCTTTTACACACTGTTTCGATATAGCGCACACGCTATCAAAGACTGCATCTACCATGATGCTCCTGGGGCACACCTGCTGGTGGGTGGAGTCGGAGTGCGACCCATTGGACTTATTTAATTGGCTCCCTCGAGCTAGAGCTGACGAGCTCGGATCCCGCACCCGCGCCGTGAGAGGTATCAACCTGAGAACACTTGGCAGCCTGCACAGCTAACCCCGAATAACCTACACTCTGCTGACGAGGAACAACTATTCCGAAACACCGGTGTCCAGAGTTGGTGCTGCAACCTTGCTTTTACACACTGTTTCGATATAGCGCACACGCTATCAAAGACTGCATCTACCATGATGCTCCTGGGGCACACCTGCTGGTGGGTGGAGTCGGAGTGCGACCCATTGGACTTATTTAATTGGCTCCCTCGAGCTAGAGCTGACGAGCTCGGATCCCGCACCCGCGCCGTGAGAGGTATCAACCTGAGAACACTTGGCAGCCTGCACAGCTAACCCCGAATAACCTACACTCTGCTGACGAGGAACAACTATTCCGAAACACCGGTGTCCAGAGTTGGTGCTGCAACCTTGCTTTTACACACTGTTTCGATATAGCGCACACGCTATCAAAGACTGCATCTACCATGATGCTCCTGGGGCACACCTGCTGGTGGGTGGAGTCGGAGTGCGACCCATTGGACTTATTTAATTGGCTCCCTCGAGCTAGAGCTGACGAGCTCGGATACCGCACCCGCGCCGTGAGAGGTATCAACCTGAGAACACTTGGCAGCCTGCACAGCTAACCCCGAATAACCTACACTCTGCTGACGAGGAACAACTATTCCGAAACACCGGTGTCCAGAGTTGGTGCTGCAACCTTGCTTTTACACACTGTTTCGATATAGCGCACACGCTATCAAAGACTGCATCTACCATGATGCTCCTGGGGCACACCTGCTGGTGGGTGGAGTCGGAGTGCGACCCATTGGACTTATTTAATTGGCTCCCTCGAGCTAGAGCTGACGAGCTCGGATCCCGCACCCGCGCCGTGAGAGGTATCAACCTGAGAACACTTGGCAGCCTGCACAGCTAACCCCGAATAACCTACACTCTGCTGACGAGGAACAACTATTCCGAAACACCGGTGTCCAGAGTTGGTGCTGCAACCTTGCTTTTACACACTGTTTCGATATAGCGCACACGCTATCAAAGACTGCATCTACCATGATGCTCCTGGGGCACACCTGCTGGTGGGTGGAGTCGGAGTGCGACCCATTGGACTTATTTAATTGGCTCCCTCGAGCTAGAGCTGACGAGCTCGGATCCCGCACCCGCGCCGTGAGAGGTATCAACCTGAGAACACTTGGCAGCCTGCACAGCTAACCCCGAATAACCTACACTCTGCTGACGAGGAACAACTATTCCGAAACACCGGTGTCCAGAGTTGGTGCTGCAACCTTGCTTTTACACACTGTTTCGATATAGCGCACACGCTATCAAAGACTGCATCTACCATGATGCTCCTGGGGCACACCTGCTGGTGGGTGGAGTCGGAGTGCGACCCATTGGACTTATTTAATTGGCTCCCTCGAGCTAGAGCTGACGAGCTCGGATCCCGCACCCGCGCCGTGAGAGGTATCAACCTGAGAACACTTGGCAGCCTGCACAGCTAACCCCGAATAACCTACACTCTGCTGACGAGGAACAACTATTCCGAAACACCGGTGTCCAGAGTTGGTGCTGCAACCTTGCTTTTACACACTGTTTCGATATAGCGCACACGCTATCAAAGACTGCATCTACCATGATGCTCCTGGGGCACACCTGCTGGTGGGTGGAGTCGGAGTGCGACCCATTGGACTTATTTAATTGGCTCCCTCGAGCTAGAGCTGACGAGCTCGGATCCCGCACCCGCGCCGTGAGAGGTATCAACCTGAGAACACTTGGCAGCCTGCACAGCTAACCCCGAATAACCTACACTCTGCTGACGAGGAACAACTATTCCGAAACACCGGTGTCCAGAGTTGGTGCTGCAACCTTGCTTTTACACACTGTTTCGATATAGCGCACACGCTATCAAAGACTGCATCTACCATGATGCTCCTGGGGCACACCTGCTGGTGGGTGGAGTCGGAGTGCGACCCATTGGACTTATTTAATTGGCTCCCTCGAGCTAGAGCTGACGAGCTCGGATCCCGCACCCGCGCCGTGAGAGGTATCAACCTGAGAACACTTGGCAGCCTGCACAGCTAACCCCGAATAACCTACACTCTGCTGACGAGGAACAACTATTCCGAAACACCGGTGTCCAGAGTTGGTGCTGCAACCTTGCTTTTACACACTGTTTCGATATAGCGCACACGCTATCAAAGACTGCATCTACCATGATGCTCCTGGGGCACACCTGCTGGTGGGTGGAGTCGGAGTGCGACCCATTGGACTTATTTAATTGGCTCCCTCGAGCTAGAGCTGACGAGCTCGGATCCCGCACCCGCGCCGTGAGAGGTATCAACCTGAGAACACTTGGCAGCCTGCACAGCTAACCCCGAATAACCTACACTCTGCTGACGAGGAACAACTATTCCGAAACACCGGTGTCCAGAGTTGGTGCTGCAACCTTGCTTTTACACACTGTTTCGATATAGCGCACACGCTATCAAAGACTGCATCTACCATGATGCTCCTGGGGCACACCTGCTGGTGGGTGGAGTCGGAGTGCGACCCATTGGACTTATTTAATTGGCTCCCTCGAGCTAGAGCTGACGAGCTCGGATCCCGCACCCGCGCCGTGAGAGGTATCAACCTGAGAACACTTGGCAGCCTGCACAGCTAACCCCGAATAACCTACACTCTGCTGACGAGGAACAACTATTCCGAAACACCGGTGTCCAGAGTTGGTGCTGCAACCTTGCTTTTACACACTGTTTCGATATAGCGCACACGCTATCAAAGACTGCATCTACCATGATGCTCCTGGGGCACACCTGCTGGTGGGTGGAGTCGGAGTGCGACCCATTGGACTTATTTAATTGGCTCCCTCGAGCTAGAGCTGACGAGCTCGGATCCCGCACCCGCGCCGTGAGAGGTATCAACCTGAGAACACTTGGCAGCCTGCACAGCTAACCCCGAATAACCTACACTCTGCTGACGAGGAACAACTATTCCGAAACACCGGTGTCCAGAGTTGGTGCTGCAACCTTGCTTTTACACACTGTTTCGATATAGCGCACACGCTATCAAAGACTGCATCTACCATGATGCTCCTGGGGCACACCTGCTGGTGGGTGGAGTCGGAGTGCGACCCATTGGACTTATTTAATTGGCTCCCTCGAGCTAGAGCTGACGAGCTCGGATCCCGCACCCGCGCCGTGAGAGGTATCAACCTGAGAACACTTGGCAGCCTGCACAGCTAACCCCGAATAACCTACACTCTGCTGACGAGGAACAACTATTCCGAAACACCGGTGTCCAGAGTTGGTGCTGCAACCTTGCTTTTACACACTGTTTCGATATAGCGCACACGCTATCAAAGACTGCATCTACCATGATGCTCCTGGGGCACACCTGCTGGTGGGTGGAGTCGGAGTGCGACCCATTGGACTTATTTAATTGGCTCCCTCGAGCTAGAGCTGACGAGCTCGGATCCCGCACCCGCGCCGTGAGAGGTATCAACCTGAGAACACTTGGCAGCCTGCACAGCTAACCCCGAATAACCTACACTCTGCTGACGAGGAACAACTATTCCGAAACACCGGTGTCCAGAGTTGGTGCTGCAACCTTGCTTTTACACACTGTTTCGATATAGCGCACACGCTATCAAAGACTGCATCTACCATGATGCTCCTGGGGCACACCTGCTGGTGGGTGGAGTCGGAGTGCGACCCATTGGACTTATTTAATTGGCTCCCTCGAGCTAGAGCTGACGAGCTCGGATCCCGCACCCGCGCCGTGAGAGGTATCAACCTGAGAACACTTGGCAGCCTGCACAGCTAACCCCGAATAACCTACACTCTGCTGACGAGGAACAACTATTCCGAAACACCGGTGTCCAGAGTTGGTGCTGCAACCTTGCTTTTACACACTGTTTCGATATAGCGCACACGCTATCAAAGACTGCATCTACCATGATGCTCCTGGGGCACACCTGCTGGTGGGTGGAGTCGGAGTGCGACCCATTGGACTTATTTAATTGGCTCCCTCGAGCTAGAGCTGACGAGCTCGGATCCCGCACCCGCGCCGTGAGAGGTATCAACCTGAGAACACTTGGCAGCCTGCACAGCTAACCCCGAATAACCTACACTCTGCTGACGAGGAACAACTATTCCGAAACACCGGTGTCCAGAGTTGGTGCTGCAACCTTGCTTTTACACACTGTTTCGATATAGCGCACACGCTATCAAAGACTGCATCTACCATGATGCTCCTGGGGCACACCTGCTGGTGGGTGGAGTCGGAGTGCGACCCATTGGACTTATTTAATTGGCTCCCTCGAGCTAGAGCTGACGAGCTCGGATCCCGCACCCGCGCCGTGAGAGGTATCAACCTGAGAACACTTGGCAGCCTGCACAGCTAACCCCGAATAACCTACACTCTGCTGACGAGGAACAACTATTCCGAAACACCGGTGTCCAGAGTTGGTGCTGCAACCTTGCTTTTACACACTGTTTCGATATAGCGCACACGCTATCAAAGACTGCATCTACCATGATGCTCCTGGGGCACACCTGCTGGTGGGTGGAGTCGGAGTGCGACCCATTGGACTTATTTAATTGGCTCCCTCGAGCTAGAGCTGACGAGCTCGGATCCCGCACCCGCGCCGTGAGAGGTATCAACCTGAGAACACTTGGCAGCCTGCACAGCTAACCCCGAATAACCTACACTCTGCTGACGAGGAACAACTATTCCGAAACACCGGTGTCCAGAGTTGGTGCTGCAACCTTGCTTTTACACACTGTTTCGATATAGCGCACACGCTATCAAAGACTGCATCTACCATGATGCTCCTGGGGCACACCTGCTGGTGGGTGGAGTCGGAGTGCGACCCATTGGACTTATTTAATTGGCTCCCTCGAGCTAGAGCTGACGAGCTCGGATCCCGCACCCGCGCCGTGAGAGGTATCAACCTGAGAACACTTGGCAGCCTGCACAGCTAACCCCGAATAACCTACACTCTGCTGACGAGGAACAACTATTCCGAAACACCGGTGTCCAGAGTTGGTGCTGCAACCTTGCTTTTACACACTGTTTCGATATAGCGCACACGCTATCAAAGACTGCATCTACCATGATGCTCCTGGGGCACACCTGCTGGTGGGTGGAGTCGGAGTGCGACCCATTGGACTTATTTAATTGGCTCCCTCGAGCTAGAGCTGACGAGCTCGGATCCCGCACCCGCGCCGTGAGAGGTATCAACCTGAGAACACTTGGCAGCCTGCACAGCTAACCCCGAATAACCTACACTCTGCTGACGAGGAACAACTATTCCGAAACACCGGTGTCCAGAGTTGGTGCTGCAACCTTGCTTTTACACACTGTTTCGATATAGCGCACACGCTATCAAAGACTGCATCTACCATGATGCTCCTGGGGCACACCTGCTGGTGGGTGGAGTCGGAGTGCGACCCATTGGACTTATTTAATTGGCTCCCTCGAGCTAGAGCTGACGAGCTCGGATCCCGCACCCGCGCCGTGAGAGGTATCAACCTGAGAACACTTGGCAGCCTGCACAGCTAACCCCGAATAACCTACACTCTGCTGACGAGGAACAACTATTCCGAAACACCGGTGTCCAGAGTTGGTGCTGCAACCTTGCTTTTACACACTGTTTCGATATAGCGCACACGCTATCAAAGACTGCATCTACCATGATGCTCCTGGGGCACACCTGCTGGTGGGTGGAGTCGGAGTGCGACCCATTGGACTTATTTAATTGGCTCCCTCGAGCTAGAGCTGACGAGCTCGGATCCCGCACCCGCGCCGTGAGAGGTATCAACCTGAGAACACTTGGCAGCCTGCACAGCTAACCCCGAATAACCTACACTCTGCTGACGAGGAACAACTATTCCGAAACACTGGTGTCCAGAGTTGGTGCTGCAACCTTGCTTTTACACACTGTTTCGATATAGCGCACACGCTATCAAAGACTGCATCTACCATGATGCTCCTGGGGCACACCTGCTGGTGGGTGGAGTCGGAGTGCGACCCATTGGACTTATTTAATTGGCTCCCTCGAGCTAGAGCTGACGAGCTCGGATCCCGCACCCGCGCCGTGAGAGGTATCAACCTGAGAACACTTGGCAGCCTGCACAGCTAACCCCGAATAACCTACACTCTGCTGACGAGGAACAACTATTCCGAAACACCGGTGTCCAGAGTTGGTGCTGCAACCTTGCTTTTACACACTGTTTCGATATAGCGCACACGCTATCAAAGACTGCATCTACCATGATGCTCCTGGGGCACACCTGCTGGTGGGTGGAGTCGGAGTGCGACCCATTGGACTTATTTAATTGGCTCCCTCGAGCTAGAGCTGACGAGCTCGGATCCCGCACCCGCGCCGTGAGAGGTATCAACCTGAGAACACTTGGCAGCCTGCACAGCTAACCCCGAATAACCTACACTCTGCTGACGAGGAACAACTATTCCGAAACACCGGTGTCCAGAGTTGGTGCTGCAACCTTGCTTTTACACACTGTTTCGATATAGCGCACACGCTATCAAAGACTGCATCTACCATGATGCTCCTGGGGCACACCTGCTGGTGGGTGGAGTCGGAGTGCGACCCATTGGACTTATTTAATTGGCTCCCTCGAGCTAGAGCTGACGAGCTCGGATCCCGCACCCGCGCCGTGAGAGGTATCAACCTGAGAACACTTGGCAGCCTGCACAGCTAACCCCGAATAACCTACACTCTGCTGACGAGGAACAACTATTCCGAAACACCGGTGTCCAGAGTTGGTGCTGCAACCTTGCTTTTACACACTGTTTCGATATAGCGCACACGCTATCAAAGACTGCATCTACCATGATGCTCCTGGGGCACACCTGCTGGTGGGTGGAGTCGGAGTGCGACCCATTGGACTTATTTAATTGGCTCCCTCGAGCTAGAGCTGACGAGCTCGGATCCCGCACCCGCGCCGTGAGAGGTATCAACCTGAGAACACTTGGCAGCCTGCACAGCTAACCCCGAATAACCTACACTCTGCTGACGAGGAACAACTATTCCGAAACACCGGTGTCCAGAGTTGGTGCTGCAACCTTGCTTTTACACACTGTTTCGATATAGCGCACACGCTATCAAAGACTGCATCTACCATGATGCTCCTGGGGCACACCTGCTGGTGGGTGGAGTCGGAGTGCGACCCATTGGACTTATTTAATTGGCTCCCTCGAGCTAGAGCTGACGAGCTCGGATCCCGCACCCGCGCCGTGAGAGGTATCAACCTGAGAACACTTGGCAGCCTGCACAGCTAACCCCGAATAACCTACACTCTGCTGACGAGGAACAACTATTCCGAAACACCGGTGTCCAGAGTTGGTGCTGCAACCTTGCTTTTACACACTGTTTCGATATAGCGCACACGCTATCAAAGACTGCATCTACCATGATGCTCCTGGGGCACACCTGCTGGTGGGTGGAGTCGGAGTGCGACCCATTGGACTTATTACAATGAACTCATCATGTTTCTCATTGAATGGTGCCTGCAACATGAATCTTTTATGTTCAACAACAAGACATACCAACAACTCATGGGTGTGGCCATGGGGCTTGCTTCTCCCTCAGCTACGCATGTCTCCATGTGGGCTGGTGCGAGGAGCGGGTCCTCAGGGTAACACACTCAGAAGCTTGGTCCAATAACATCCTCTGTTGGCTAAGCTATATAGACGATATATTAGTGGCCTGGAAGAGTTCCATTGACAGTGCAAAGACATTCATCGATGAGATCAATTGTAATGACTATAATTTGGAGTTCAATGCCACCATAAGCACACAATCAGTGGAATTTCCGGATGTGAAAGTATATGTCTCTGATAACACACTACAGTCCACCCTCCATAGAAAAACCACTGCAGGGAACTCCACCCTACACGCCACCAGTTTCCACCCGTAACACCTGATAGCAAGCGTACCTTATGGGGAAATGCTGTGCTTGCGCAGAATGTGCAGCAACACTACAGACCTAACCAAGTACCAATTGGAGTCTCACATGAGATTCAGGGCCAGGGTGTACACTGAAAAGATGATCACGGCAGCTATTACCAAAGCTAACTCATTTCCCAGAGAGGCGCTAGTACAGGGCACATGCACTGATTACTAACAACACAGATACTCAACCGGAGCTGTCTATTGAGAACTGGGTAACCACGTGCCTAATCATCACTCAGAACACTGAGGCACGTGCACTCAAATCCATTTTCAACAAACACTGGGGCATCATCAAGACTGATTCCACACTAGGACCCATGGTTGCCCCTAGGACTGACATCACCTATAGGAGAGCCAGTTCCATGCATGATGCTGTTGTTAGAAACAGCCCAGAAATAACTAATACCACAAATTGGTTATCAGGTGTCAAAGGGTTTTTCAAGTGCAGCAGCTGCAGGGCGTGTAGATTTGGAGTTAACACCACCCAAATCACTGCGGAGTTCAGGAACAAACCTATAGTGATCCAACAAAAAGTCACTTGCAGAACGCAATTCACACGCAGACTTCGCCATGCTACAAATGATTTCCACAAGCCCGAGCGCACACACACAATATCATTTCAATTACGTAAAGTAATATAATGCACAGCAACAATGTATAATATTTTGTCTTTTAAGTTTCTTTCTTCTGTTGGTCCAGCCAACATGTTTCTCGTCACCCAGGGTTGACCCACAACTTCCTCAGGGCTAATAGACCTTGTGATTGGACTGTCAGCCTTTGAACTGTTTATAATTCCGTCCCGGCCAAGAGGCAGGGATAATTGCTTAGTTCCGTCCACTTCTTATTTTTCGTTGTGTTTGATTTGAGTGGGGTGCGCTGTCCCCACACACCAAGGCCGTCCTGAAGAGGTCTATGTTCTCTATCCAGAGTCTTTAATGTTGGATGGTTTGTTGGGAGAGCCTGACCTGCCCGCACTGCACCAAGAGCTGGTACGGGATTGTCCCAACCACAGAATTGGAGTGGCAAGGGAGAGTGAAGAGATTGTGTCTGTAGTGTAGTTCCTATATTCACAATAGGCTCTGTGCATTGGAATAATATAAACAGCAGTGTAGACGTAGGACTGAGGTCATCTAGATCTCTACTGACTATATTAGACTTAATTAGTTTTGCCAGCTAGCTCAGAGGTCACTAGAAACTTTCTCGAATGTTCAGGAAAGAGTTAACTCTACAGATTTAGACAAGAAGGGATTAGTTTCTGACAACCGCATAAACATGACAACTTTGCTCCCTCAGAATAAAGAGTGTATCTCTAGAGTCGTGTGAAAACAATAGACGGTTATTTCACTCAGTCAATCGTGCATACTTAGTTTCACCAGAGTGCAGAGAAATAGAGAGACAGGCGTTTTTCAATAAAAGGTGTTATTTATTGAGCAGTCTTCTTTCTCATGCAAGAGAAATGAGTTGCCACAATTGCAATACTTATCATGAAGTAAAGTACGTACAGTAAAAGGAGTATTATGAAATAATACTGTAAAAGCATTGATATGGTTTCTTAGCCATATGATACTTTAAAACGGATAAAATATATACATACATAAAAACATTGACTAACGTACTCAACTGGTGCTTCTAATCTATGCCTACCCCGGTGTACCTGACCTAAGCCTAATACGTGGGAAGGAGTAAGTAAGTTGCAGTTTAAGTTAAGTTATGTTTTTTGCCAAGGATCTGAATCAAGAATTCTATTAAGGGTTTAGTCAGCTCCATACCTTGGTTCTAGAATGTAGGAGGTCTTGTATCTCTCTCTCAGGACTCGATCTCCCAGCAACCCGCAAGGGTGACTGAAAACACCGGAGCTGGATTTTCTCGGCTGGAGAAAAAGACATCGTCTCTCTCAGTGCGTCAAAGGGGAGGGGCGGCTTCCTTCGGCTCTCGCATCAGCTGGGCTTCCGGGCAAGTAGATAGCCGCTCTGCTCCAAACCACCGTGTGTTTGCTTAAGGCAACTTTGGTATATTTATACCTGGAAGGTGCCGGGTTTGACGTAAGGTTGGACATAAGACGTCACTAAGAACTAACAGTTCTTTCTGGACTCTAGGAGTTCTTGTGCAAATCAAAACAAGAGCAGGGGGAATTCCCGGGCTCCTGGAGGCTTGGTTTGTTTAAAGCACGCGTTGTTCTTTCTAGGAGTCTAGGGGAGTAGCCTTGCCATATTTGGACTGCATTGGCTATTACTAAATATGGATATGATTCTTATGCCTTTATAAGGATATTATTTGTTATAACCATATAAGGGCATTTGAAATGGTATATGGTATATACACGAAAATGAGTATTGATACTGTACGTTTTTCAAGCAGTGGTATCATTAAGTTAAATGCATATATATATCAGCTGAATGAATTGCGAAAATTACACATGAAATGGCTCTGTATACAGAAAAGAAGGTCGAGACCATTTCATCACATATTTATACAATACTGTACATGTGCTAGAGGCTGAGGTAAAATATTGTCTCTAGAGTTCCTAAAATAGAAGCTCTGTTCTCTAAGAATAGTTCTACTTTAAGCAGAGTACCATGTGCCAGAAAAAGGTAAATATTTTGGAAGTGAAAAAAAAAAATAATTTCGCTTTCAGGGTAAAAATAGTTCCAAATGTTTTCAGTAGTTTTGTTTATCAAAAACTGAAGGCCGAATTCAGAGTTTAGGGAACGCTGTGTGCTCGTTGTTTTTAAAAGTTAATCTTGTTGTTGGAGGAGAACATCATATCAGACAGGCTTGCAAAAAATTGGTCTACAACATCAGGTGAAACTTCGACCAAGTTCGAAAATGCTGAAACAGTGCATATGTGAGAGTGATTGCTATCATCGATGTCGGGATCAGCAAAGCTCACAGAAGGTTGTACCTGTTTGGTGCTGCTTTCATCTCGTACTTCACCGCTACCTACTCGTAATGGTGAAGTCTCAACGAATGCCGTCATCATAATAGGTAGCCGCTGGGGACAACACGTTGCATGAGTCGTTACCGGACCTAGCAAAGTATCGATATCCATCGGTACTGCTGATGGTAGTGTAAGACAGACGTCCAACACGCATTCTTCTCCGCATAGCAGACATCGAAGCACAGGTAAGATGCAATCTTGCCAGATTGGTCTGAATGAAAGAAACCAGGTTGCACTTAGATCTCTTAGCCGGGCTAATCCGAGGACTTTAGTGATTCGGTCTCGGTAGCGTATTGCTAGGATCGTTTCTCCCATTGTAGCTGGAGTTTTGTCTGTGGCTTGGCTTGCCATATCGATGCAGAAGGATCAAAAATAAAATTCCTGCTACAAGTCCCAAAAGAAGAGGCAGGCTGCCGAAAAGGGAATTCACAAAATTCGGGAAAATGCCCAGAACTGTTTCAAAGGGTGCTAACAGTACCGAAAAAATTGTCTTAAATACATGTGCGATGCCACTGTTATCTGACATGTTTAAAATTTGACCTAACATTTCTACGAAATGCACGGGGCAATTTGTTGATAATAGGGAATGTATCGCTGCTGCTGTCCTTGCAACTTGCAGATCATACGTCTCTTTGGACGAGGTTAAAGGCACAGTTGTCTGTAAAATAATTGCCTTCATTCTGCTTAAAGTATCAATTCGAATAGAAGAGATATTCAAAGAAGGCCATATTGCCGCCTCCATGTCTGGATTGCTGCTTGGATACAATACTTACATACAGCAAGTGACCATGGAACTAACGCTCACGAGATTGGTTTTTCCTGGCACCATGCCACAACAGCTGTGGTCACTTATTAGAACGTAGCTGCCGTTGGAAAGCTGTCTAAAGAATGGCTCTATCTGTGTTGCAGGAGTGCCGTGCAGGGGGAAACATCCTTTACAACGCAACTTTTACCACGCAGTGCCTTTACGACGCAACTTTTACAACGCAAACCATTACAACGCATTGCGCTGGGGGGCGCTCTAGGATAGGGAAGAGGTTTAATTTACTATACAACACCTTCCCTGCTATCCACGGGGACTGGAGTTGGATTAGTAAATTAAACTATTCACTATCCAGCGCCCCAAAGCACTATGCGTTGTAAAGGCATGCGTTGTAAAAACAGCGTTGTAAAGGCATGCGATGTAAAAGCATGCGTTGTAATGTCATACATCCCCGTGCAGGTGACATGAAAGGTTATTTGATGACCCTTCGCAGGCTCCATGCAAGTTAATACCTTGACACAGAAGTGTACCGCTTAGTGATTTTTTACAATTGTTACCACTAAGAAATATCTATTTTTTCCCTTCACTATAACATTTGTGTGTATAAGGTAATTTCCATGTTGACTTGATGTATACTTTACCCAACCTTTCATACAGGCCTGCTGGTATATATTTTTGGCAATACTTAAACTGGAAAGTTGTTATTGGGATTGTAATCGTTCCATGTATTATCCATTCAATGACAGGTCTCTCTGACATTGTCAATGGTAATCTCTCAAGTTTTTCAATGCTCAGAATCGTATAGTCTGCTCCTTTTTGTGCCAAACTGATTTGTTTATCAGTAAGGTTAAAGATAGAGAATAATGACATTGTGTTGATTAAACGCCATGGCACGTAGCCTGAACGCAGATTTTGCAACGTCCAGCCAAGCTGTACAATAGAACGTAATTGGAACTGACCATGTTGTAACATTAGTAAGTCCTGCTCTATTATATCAATAGCAGATGATACAATGCTGTCCAGTGAATATATTCTGGAGGACAGAGTCGTTAGCCCATTGTCCACTACAGAAAGGGATTTTTCCAAATTTATAGGATCAATTTGTCGTATTTTTTCTGCAGTTTCAATTTGCGTCACTTTCCAAGCTTTGTTGTAAGCAGCGTATATACCGGCGAATATGAAACGTTTTTGACGCTGTTTGCGTGGTCCCAGTATGAAATCACGCAAGTCAGCACCATCTCTAAGTAAAGTCAAGTGTTGCTTAATTTCAGCCAGTGTGGATTTCTGTAGCCATTCGAGGCATAGTTTCCCTACACTGTATGTTGTAACTATCCCTGGATGTTGTCTCTGGGAATATCTTGGGTCTGGCCTGTTCAGTTTTAACCCCTGTGTTTTGTTCAGGAATCTATCTTGACAGTTATTTGTGTCCGTGGGCCAGATCAACCATTTTTTCCAATCAGGATTTGTTCTGTTTTGGTGTAAAATATGGGATACGTCTATCTCCACATCTGTAGTGCTATTACTATCAGGTATGGGCTTTGGAATAGACTGTTTATTTAAGTCTTTTATCTTGGCTAAACCAAGACAGGTTGTTTGCTGAATGGTGTCATTCAGGAATATTATCTGTTCTGGGATCATGCAGGCTCTAAATAAGGCTTCTAGACCTTTGACCTGCCATTCTTTTGTACCCCAGATGGTTTTTGTTTCAATGTTGTTTTTCCAAAATTCAAAACCAAATGTAGTCATTTTTTCATAAAATGTTTCAGAATAAATCAATTTAGTATTTGTCAACATTGTTTTCATTCCTGTCTTATTTAACATTTTAAAATAAAACGTTTCTGCATCACTTATGTTAAACCCTGAGAAGTATGGGAATTTCTCATAAAATGTTTTCGAGCTGCCTTTAGGCCGTGTTGCACAATGTTCCCATTGGTTATAATTAAAAACATTTCTAGGTTGAGCAGTTTTATGCACATAGTGATGACCATAGTGATTATAACAGTACATTTCTTCATAATTTGATGAACCCTGCAAGTAATCATGTTCTGTGAATTTAGCTGACATTACTAAATCTGACATCATATTATTAATATTTTCAAAGTCCCAATCATCAGACAAAGTACTTGGTTTTACAAAGTCACTTAAGGAAACCTTAAACTGGTGTGGATATTTCAAGAGCTCAATCGGGCCATAAATTTCATAATCCGTTTTGTCCAATGCTACCCCACCGGGTATTGGATTGGCTGTGATATTCACTGATGACAGTTCTCCTTTCTCGATGTGAGATGACTTGTGAGGCTTTAGGACCAAGTTGATGTTCTGACTTGCTGTGTCCATTGTACTATATTTTCCTTCAATGAATTTTCCCAAACATAGAACCATGATGAGCCAAAGCAGGAGGAAAAGTACACCTAACACAATCAAAAATTCAATCCATGGAGAAATCAGATATGTTTCTTTGAGTTGATGAAAGAGTTCAGTTACTTTGTCTTTGAAAGTTTTTGTTGCTGGCGTTTCTTCATGTTCACTTGGATCATCAGAAAAGTCATCGAAATTGATGAAGTAGCCAAATGCAGTTCTGTCAATTGTTGGAATTGCTTCCGGATTTTCTTTAGTCTTTGGATCTTTCTTTGAGACATTAGTATAGTCCGATGCTACATCATTGTAGACAGGTGTTTCTTGACGAACTGTTGCAATTTTGGTTTCAAGAGGCACAAGTTCCATGGCTTTGTTGCATAGTCCTTTTTTATTTACTGCAGGTTTATCAAAAGTGATTAGTCTCTCAGTTTGAACCTCTTGGATTGTAGCAAGATTTGGTCTTCTGCTATTTCTTGGGAGTCCACTGGGCCTACTACTTATTATCGGCCACATGATTGTGGTTTTACCAGGTCGATGGATACAACTCAGTTCTCCTTTTTACCAGCAAGGGGCGGTAGTACTACTGATCTTGTTCCGCTGACA
The DNA here is from genome assembly GCF_964261635.1 of Lissotriton helveticus. Classification (NCBI taxonomy): domain Eukaryota; kingdom Metazoa; phylum Chordata; class Amphibia; order Caudata; family Salamandridae; genus Lissotriton; species Lissotriton helveticus. The sequence goes on from NC_136069.1 coordinate 815,991,814, forward strand.
GCTAAGACAGGTACTGCTTTTCTGTAAGAAGGCCCAATTCCTTCTTCACCGCGATCTTCTCTCTGAATAGATCCCCAATCTTTGGAATCCAGACAGGCCTTGCTAGGACAGGTGGTTTCTCTTCAGTGGCTGTTGGCTTTAACTTTATATTACTCAGACTTCTTCTTGTTTCATTTAAGTCCTGTAAAACAGCCAAACGATCTTTGATATCAAAGGCTTTTTCTTCTACCACTGAAGTCTGACAATCAAGATCCTGGATTTGTATTCTAGTGCCGAACAATAGTTCGTATGGAGTGATACCTTTTAGAGAATTTCTTGGCAGATTGTTAAGACTACGTTGAACACTTGTTAAATGTTTGACCCACCCATCACCCGAACCTAATACCCTCGCCGTTATAGATTGCTTTATGTCACGTTTTTTTCTTTCCACTACCGCATTTCCCTCAGGATGGAAGGGAGAAGAGTACCGCAATGCAATGCCCATGCTGGTCATGGCCTCTTTGTAAGCTCGAGAGCTAAACGCAGGACCCTGGTCAGAATGTAGCATGCCAATTGCGTATGTGCCGATAAAGACTCACAAATCTTTGTATAACAGTTCTGGCATCAGCCGAGCGCTGGGGCCTGCATTTTAAGTGAATCTAGTCTTAATATTTATGGGAACGCATTTCTCTGGCTGGATTTCTGCGTATAGATAGCCTGATGCTTTCTAATAAAGGAGTCCTGGCAGTAGTCTGGTCCGGTTCACAACTGCGATCTCTGTTGCAGTCTGGACAATCCTTTGCAAATTTGTAATTTTGCAGGCTCATCCCCGGCCACCAGTATTCTGATTGTAATTCTTTTAGAGATTTCACAATCTCTTGGTGCCTTAGACCCTCTCCCATGTGTGCTTCTGCTATTAATAAGACTCTCCGGTTCGTGTTTGGAATTACTCTATCCCCCACTCCAGGGTTTTGAGCAAAAGGAACGGAGTTTGCATCAATTATGTATGTATTATTGAGTGGATAGCCGAGAGGTAATGCTGCATAGTCGCCTTTTAATGAGGCTTTTACCGCCAGCATGGTCTCTCCGTCTATGTGTTTTTTAGAACGCTTTTTTGTGGCTACGGAAGCCGGTTGAACCGCTTTTGCTGTGGCTCTGTTAGCCAATGAATTCCCTGCAACGTGAACGCCATCACGTTGATGACTCAGTGTATGGATCACATGAGTCTTTTGTAGTTCTTTCTGCAAAAGAACTACTTCTTCCCAGAGCTTTTTATGCTTTATTGTGGCACCTGTGTCATCTTTGTAACCGTTTTTGATCTATGTCTGCATGTCATTATTATAAGACTTGACGCAGTAATGCGAATCGCACACTATTAGTGTGGGGAATTCGCGATCGGCGTTTTCAAGCGCCATCTTTAAAGATCTTATTTCAGCTCGCTGAGCTGAACAGTTTCTGAGTGATTCAGTTTTGGTGATTATCGGTCTGAATTTACCAAAGCGACCTTTAACTATCGCGCACGCTGAATTGTAGGATTTTTTATCCACATCGTAATGTTGTGCAAATCTGTCCATGTAGATTACACATGTGTATTGTTCGAGAGGCAGAATTTCAATTGGCAGAGGATATTATTCTTCAAATTCTAGATCTTCTAGTTTTTTCATTTTCGGGTCAAAAGCGTGTTTCACGTCTTCCGCAGCAAAATAATTTTCCCATTGTATCCATTTTGGATCTAATGCCACACTTTTCAGATTGCATGGTCTTGTTACAGCCTCCAGGGCTGATTCTGCTGTTCATACAGATAAGATATGTTTCTCCCTTGGACTAGGGCTCTTTCTTTTGCTACAGCAGTTTGAACCGCAGTTAGAATTTTTTCAGTATAACTGAATTTCATTTCAGCTTGTGTGTACAATGTGATTTGTAAGCTATTGGTACCGTTTCTCCCTCATTAGAGGTCAGGTACGTGAATCCGCATCTTCCAGGGATGACTCGGATTACAAGGTTGCGTATGTTTTCGCGAGTTTGCAGTTTTGTTTTAGTTAACATGTCTGTTTGTAATGATCTTAAAATTTCTGTGTGTTTCTGAGTCGCATTGATTGGTTTGAAATCAGGTTTTATTAATTCATAGAGAGGTTTAACCCTCTCTGCATAATTTAGAATGTATGTTCTTCCGAAATTCAGGAAACCTAGTATTGATTGTAAGTTCTTCAGCGTTTTAGGTGCTTGGAGTACAGCACACTTCTCTAAGAAGTTGTCTGCTAGGCTTTTGCCTTCACTTGATAATTCATATCCTAAAAACAGGACAGTTAGGTGAGCAATTCGTGATTTTTTAACCACTTCCATGCTAATGAAAAGGTCAGCTCGTCATGCACTGCAGCCAAGCTGACCATGTCATTTCAATGGAAATTAGAGTACCAGCGGGAATTGCCTTAGCACCAAAGGGGTTAAAGTTGAATTTGTACCCTTCAGCTGCGAACCCAAGTATTATGGTGTTCACTCTTTTCAAGTGTGTCTCCAGGTCATCATCTGTGAGATAGATGTCATCGACATATGACAATGCCTCATCATCATATATTTGTAGTAACTCTGTTACCCTTGCTGAGAATAATCCTGGGCTATTCTTGAATCCCTGTGGGAGTCGACAGAATTGTTTTTTGTGACCCCATTATTGAGAAAGCGGTCAAATACCTGCTTTCAGGTGCAATGTTTTGACAAAAGAAACCATTTGAGATATCTAATGTTGTTTTATATTTTTTGTGCACGATGTTATTCATTAGTGCTGCACTGTGTGAGTTTTGTACTGCAAATGTTTTGCAACAGGAGTTTAGGTGTCTCTAGTCCAAAACTAGAATATGAATCGTCTGGCTTGGAGACAGGAAACAAAGAATTGTTCATTTGTGAGGTGCATGTTTCAATCACCCCCTGATATTCAAGTTGATCTAAGATCTCCCTGATTTGCTTTTTAGCTTCTTGTTTAACAGGATACTGCCTTTGTGCAGTAGGTTGACTTTTTAACTGGATTTTGTGGGGAGGAGAATCCTCATCCCATCCTACATGATTTTTATATAATGCAGGAGCTTGGGCTACTGCCGATTTTCTTTCAAATGCGTATTTTTTATGAATTGGAATATGATTTGAGAAGGCAGGCATAATCATTTCTTCGCCATGAGGGCACTCCCTGACAAACTCTGGTGGCCAGTCTTTCTCAGCTAACAGGATGTCATAGCCTTCCGAAAGGCTATCCCAAGAGAGACCCCTTACTTTCCTAGTCTTGTCCCCCTCTATACGCAATGTTATTTCGTATAATTTATGGGGTTTGCTAACTCTGGTGTCTGCAGTTTCCACTTGACTGTATTCATTCGTGTCCACTGTCTCCAGAAGATTCATCAAGATCTTGCGAGCTATGGTTACTTCTGCTGCGCTGTCTAGCATTGTCTGGGCCCACTCTCCGTTTTTCAGTTGTGTCCTCAGTATCCTCGGCATGTTTTATTTTAATACTGGCTACCTTCTTTCTTGGAAATTGTAATTTTTTACTTTGATGAGCAGGTTCCTTGTCTTTGGACTTGACGTGCTCTTCCTTGTGTTCTGACCGTCCTCTTCTATCCGATTTCTGTGAGGAAGTCTGAAAAGATCGAGAGGGACGTGTATCAATATCTTGATATCTGTTAGGTTTTCTTAATGTATCCCTATCTCTAAGGTTGTACCTTTTCTCAGAGGGCTCCCTCTGGGGAGACTTGCCTCCTCGTTCTAGAGATCTATCTCTCCGTTGAGGAGACCTTCCTCTGGACTGAAAACGTTTTTCTCTGGGAGTGGATTGTTTTTTACCATCCCAACTCTTTTTTGGAGTGTTTAGATTATTTAAAAAAAAAGGTTTTTTCAGGATTTTCAGTTAGTTGGGGTTTTATTGGTTTCCCACCCAAACTATCTCTTCCTAGTTCTTCATAGGATTTTTCTATGATTCTGGCAAGTTCAAAAGGTTGTTCAGCTATATCTGTTTCTTTCAATTTCTGGCGGATCGCCACAGATGCTGCTTCTCCTTTTATGTTGGCTAATAATATAGCCGAGACCTGCTTTAAGTCTTTCAGTAATTTCATACCCAGAGTTAAAGGAGGTTCAGGACCGTATTCATTTTGAATCTGTCTTAGTACGTCTGGTATAACCGCCATGGACGGAACACTATGTGTTTTTGTGTAAATTGAAGCAAAGACTGTGCCCCAAGTGTCACAGTCCTCTACATGTGGTGCGATCCCCATTGGAAGACAGATAGTCAGAATTCTGTGTTTCTCAGTAGGCGTAGTATCTGGAAATACTGCCTCTATCTGAGTGATTTTTTGTGCTAACCAAAATGGAATTTGTTCCCGTTTTGCGGGTATTTTGCCAATGGCTGATTGTATATTCTGTGGTGTGATTTTATTTGTGTTCCCCTGGTGAGGGGTGTGCTGTGGAATTTTTATTGCTGGTTGGACTGTTGAAGTCCGCATGACATATTGGACCAATTGTCTATGTATTTTAATTAGCAGTTTTAGCTGAGCTAAGAGTTCTTGGTCCGACATTTTTTCTATGTCGGGATGTGGTGTGTAGCTGGCTAGAACCGGCCACGTTGCTCCTGGTCTACCTAGTGGACCGAGCCTGGTGGTGTGATTTTGATGTTTTAGGGCACCATTAAACCAGAGCAGGTGCTCTTGGTAAGTTAGTGGGATTTCAACGTCCTCGAAAGGAGCGTATTCATCCTGAGGTTCCTCTATTTTGTAATAGTGGAATTCGTGTGTTACAGCATGTGCTGCTGGAAATTGTATCCATGAATAGAATACCTCTGTCTGCCGATATTCATGGGCCTCTACCATGAATATGACTGTACCACCTCGTGATGATACTCCATTTTCCATAAGGTTTTTAGTTATAGTTCTTCTTACATTTACCGGAATGATTATAGCATTCGGGTCTTCATCTTGGAGACTTGTGTCATCCGCTAGGAGTTGAGCTGCTATTCTAGCTCTCTCTCTTTCGTCTTCACTTTCCCCCATTATACTGACAGAAAGTTTTGTTGCAGATCAAGTTTCAAGGAAACAAAGATTAGGTGCACAATATTTTGGAACACTGTATCCTTCAACGTTGACTAAACCAAAAACGAATACATAGGAATCTCTTCCTACTAAGTTCCGGCGGATATTAACCTTTTACCCACTCCAGACGTCTTTTGGAGTTTTTACGGGGAAAAGGGGTCTGTGTGAAAAAGCACGACTGAGTTACTCTAATGTCTTGCGCTAGATTATCGCCTTACCAAACGTTGGGCGCCATGTAGTGTAGTTCCTAAATTCCCAATAGGCTCTGCGCATTGGAATAATATAAACAGCAGTGTAGACGTAGGACTGAGGTCATCTAGGCCTCTACTGACTATATTAGACTTAATTAGTTTTGCCAGCTAGCTCAGAGGTCACTAGAAACTTTCTCGAATGTTCAGGAAAGAGTTAACTCTCCAGATTTAGACAAGAAGGGATTAGTTTCTGACAACCACATAAACATGTCAACTTTGCTCCCTCAGAATAAAGAGTGTATCTCTGTAGTCGTGTGAAAACAATAGATGGTTATTTCACTTAGTCAATCGTGCATACTTAGTTTCACCTGAGTGCAGAGAAATAGAGAGACGGGCGTTTTCAATAAAAGGTGTTATTTATTGAGCAGTCTTCTTTCTTATGCAAGAGAAATGAGTTGCCACAATTGCAATACTTATCATGAAGTAAAGTACGTACAGTAAAAGGAGTATTATGAAATAATACTGTAAAAGCATTGATATGGTTTCTTAGCCATATGATACTTTAAAACGGATAAAATATATACATACATAAAAACATTGACTAACGTACTCAACTGGTGCTTCTAATCTACGCCTACCCCGGTGTACCTGACCTAAGCCTAATACGTGGGAAGGAGTAAGTAAGCTGCAGTTTAAGTTAAGTTAGGTTTTTTGCCAAGGATCTGAATCAAGAATTCTCTTAAGGGTTTAGTCAGCTCCGTACCTTGGTTCTAGAATGTAGGAGGTCTTGTATTTCTCTCTCAGGACTCGATCTCCCAGCAACCCGCAAGGGTGACTGGAAACACCGGAGCTGGATTTTCTCGGCTGGAGAAAAAGACAGCGTCTCTCTCAGTGCGTCAAAGGGGAGGGGCGGCTTCCTTCGGCTCTCGCATCTGCTGGGCTTCTGGGCAAGTAGATAGACGCTCTGCTCCAAACCACTGTGTGTTTGCTTAAGGCAACTTTGGTATATTTATACCTGGAAGGTGCTGGGTTTGACGTAAGGTTGGACATAAGACGTCGCTAAGAACTAACAGTTCTTTCTGGACTCTAGGAGTTCTTGTGCAAATCAAAACAAGAGCAGGGGGAATTCCAGGGCTGCTGGAGGCTTGGTTTGTTTAAAGAACGCGTTGTACTTTCTAGGAGTCTAGGGGAGTAGCCTTGCCGTATTTGGACTGCATTGGCTATTACTAAATATGGATATGATTCTTATGCCTTTATAAGGATATTATTTGTTATAACCATGTAAGGGCATACATCGGGAATATCGAATTAGGGTCCTAGATAGAAACACAACATGTCCTTCACATGAACTTTTGATCAGAACAAGTCACAAGAAAGACTTTTTAAAGAGGCAGCAAGTCTTTTCTTAAAGAGTTTAAACAACAGCGCCTTGTTAAGTTCGTTGAGGAAATAGCCTTGCATGCAATGTCCCATTGAAAATAAAATAATTGGAAAACAAATTGCATACTGATGGTAAGAAAACAAAGAGACTGTCAAAGTGCATTCTGGGGACTTCAGTACTAGTGAAACTAAATGTAGATTTAGTAGTCTCAATGGGTGTAGAAAAGCAGGAAGTTACACCGCAGTAACATGATAACTCACCTGTGATCAAGGCTGAATGGAGGCCGAAACACGTCAGGACTGAAAGGAATGAAAGCAAGCTGTCTTCGCTGGTATGCGGTAATAAAGCACCTTTTGTTTGAAGGTCTGGTGTGAGTCTTGCTCCTTTGAAGGTTTGCAAGGGAGGTTGTGTTTGATTTGAGTGGGGTGGTCCATCCTCACACACCGAGGCCGCCCTGAAGAGGTCTACGCTCTCTATCCAGAGTCTTTAATGTTGGATGGTTTGTTGGGAGAGCCTGACCTGCCCGCACTGCACCAAGAGCTGGTACGGGATTGTTCCAACCACAGAATTGGAGTTGGAGGCGTGGCAAGGGAGAGTGAAGAGACTGTGTCCTTCACATGGCCTTTGATTGGAAGATGTCGCAAGAAAGACTTTTTAAAGAGACAGTGAGTCTTTTTTTAAAGGGTTTGAACAACCTAGCCATGTGAAGTTCGTTGAGGAAATAGCCTTGCATGCAATGTCCCATTGAAAATAAAATAATTCGAAAACAAATTGCATACTGATGGCAAGAAAACAAAGAGACTGTCAAAGTGCATTCTGGGGACTGCAGTACTAGTGAAACCACATGGAGATTTAGTAGTCTCAATGGGTGTAGAAAAGCAGGAAGTTACACCGCAGTCACAGGATAACCCACCGGTGATCAAGGCTGAATGGAGGCCGAAATACCTCAGGACTGAAAGGACTGAAAACAAGCTGTCTTCGCTGGTATGCGGTAATGAAGCACCTTTTGTTTGGAGGTCTGGTGTGCGCGTGCTCCTTTCAAGGTTTGCAAGGGAAGTTGTGATATATATATATATATATATATATATATATATATATATATATATGCTGATGTGCCTCTGAATAAATGAGAACGTCTCCAGCAATGGGCCTCTGTTTGTGGCTTTTGGAAAATTGATGGGCTGCTCCGTGCCCATTGTGTTACGAGGCCGCCCTGTAGGGTCGGGGGCTCCTGGAATCGGAGGATGTTTGGTAAAGTTGAATTGGGAGCATGACCCACTGGCTCTCCCGGGACCTATTAAAGGTATGCTAATGAGGTCAACACTGGGAGCACGAAGGAAGGGATTTGGAAAGGAGCACTTCTTTTTTGATCGTGCTGGAGACTGGCATTTTTCAGGACACTTCAATAACATTTGAGCATTTTGCAACAACTTAGAAGATTCTTGGCCAGTCATATTTTATTTCCACATTTAATCTGTGCAGGCAAAAACGAAGAGAAGTGTGTTACGAGGCCGCCCTGTAGGGTCGGGGGCTCCTGGAATCGGAGGATATTTGGTAAAATATATATATATATATATATATATATATATATATATATATATATATATATATATATATATATATATATATATATATATATATATATATATATATATATACATATCAAAACTGTCCTTTATGGGGGGAGCACCGTTCAGCTGGTGCTCATGGCAAGAAAGGGCCAGGCCACTTCTCGCTGTATTATTATCCAGCAAAAGAATCTTTACACGGCACTCTCCTTGGTATGGATATAATTCTTTATTCAGACCTCCTTCTCCTCCTCCTACGCGTTTCGAACACAGAGTTCTTGTTCACGGTAGTCTGTGGAGTCCTCTTTAGTTTTTACCTTTTATACCAAGTCACCAGGTTGCCCATAATGAGGCATTGTGGGACTGGTAGTTTACAAATGTAAAGCAAATTGTTTTGCATTCTTACTTTGGTCGAAATTGTTGCAAATAACAAAACAATATATTTGGTAACTGATCCCAATCTTGGCATTCTAGACATTTGACATTTGATGACAACTATTTAGTATACTGTCAAGTTGTTCATTCTTTTAATGTCTTTCAGACAATGATTGTTTGCGTGTATCATGGTCTAGCGTCCCTCAATTGTAGTAAGCTATATTTCAAACCTAGTGTGTTACCTCATCCTCTGTCATGACTTAGTGTCTGCGCGGGCTGAGTGCCCTACTTTCTCTTTGAATATTTTCAAAAATACTGCTTGTTTCAAACTTGGGTCCTGTTTTCAAAAACTAATTGCAACAAAAAAACTTTTGGTCATGAAAATTGTAAACCTTGTGTTCCTACTATCAATCAGGCCATGTTTATTCAGTACTACGGATTGTAAGCTTTTTTGAATGCATATTATCACTGTCTAAACAGTTCTCAACAAAACTACTCAGTACTCTGCAGATAGCTACAAGGCTCTTTACAGATGTATGTACATTTCTTCATCCCATTGAGCCCAATGGGGATCTTTGTTTTGAATCTAATCATTTTGGACTCAAAGTTCTGATTTTAATTGTAAATCTTTAGACAGCAAACTAAGCCTGTTCACCTGCTCACAATCGAACATTATCACTCATTAAATGTAATGTGGTGGGGCGTGGCTTGGATGACAGAACAATGGTGATGGCCCTCTACAACAAACCAAGAGCCAGGGTAGTAGTGAATGGAGGCACGTCCGAACCGCTAACATTAGAAAGAGGCACAAGGCAGGGCTGTCCCCTGTCACCCGGCCTCTTCCTGCTAGCTCTAGAACCACTACTAGCCATGATAAGAGACAACAGCAACATAACAGGCGTCAAAATCAGAAGCAAAACAGTGAAACTAGCAGCATACGCTGATGACGTCCTCATCACCACCACAAAACCAGAGACATCAATCATGGCCCTAATGGAAACCATCGCGAAGTAAGCAACAGCCTCTGGGTACAAGCTTAACAAAGACAAATCAGAATGCAAACCAATGAATATACACACTACGAGAGCAGTACTGGGTCAATCAAGCCTCGCCTGGCAAACGAAACCCCTCAAATATCTGGGCCTACTTTTCGGGAGAAACCTAAAAGCAACCCTAGAACACAACGAGGATGCCACCCTCAAAAAAATAAAGGAGAGACTGGACCTCTGGTCCCCCAAATACATCAGCTGGTGGGGAAGGGTGAAAACAATTAAAATGATGGTAACCCCTGCCGTCAACTATGCACTCAGCATGCTGCCCCTAGCAATGACAGAGGACTTTCACATGAAGCTAGACAAACTAATAAACCGATTTTTATGGAGAGGCAAGAAACCAAGAATCAGCCTGCAGAAGCTGAGACTAACGAAAGCCCTAGGCGGCCTAAACATAATAAACTTTAAGAACTTCCAAACCGCCTGCCTAGCGAAGCAAGGAATATTCTGGGTCGCAAACACACAGAACTATGAACCGGAGTGGCTGAAGTTAGAAAGGAACATCCTGGGGGGCTGAACCCAATAGCCATGCTCACAGCTAACAAGCACCCACACAGATTGGACCCTATTATCAAACACACTTAAGATGCCCTACTGAGAGTAGACAAACTAATGGGACAAAAGATCGGCGGAACAAACTGGGAATCAATCTGGTTCAACACAAGGATGCGATACCAGGGGAAGACCCTGAACAATGAGGCCTGAATTGAGAAAGGAATAACCACACCACACCAGTTGGAAACGAAAAAATCACCGATCACCTTCCAAAATCTCAAGGAGTTCTACACCTTCCCTGACATAGAACTATATACATTCCTGAAAATCAAAACTGCAACAACAAAGGCGAATCTAAGCAAGAACCCACCAACCATAATCCAATACATGTGCAACCTCCACGCCACAGGCCACCACACAGCACAAATCTACAAACTCCTAAGCCTCCACATGTCTACACTGAACGAAAAGGTGACAAGTGCATGGGAAACACTAGGAACAAGACAACTCACTGACGAGGAAAAGAGCAAACTATGGAAATCGGCAACAACTAATAAAGTCACACCACAACTGGCACAAACAAAATTCTGGCTGCTTCACAGAGCCTTCTGGACCCCGGCGAAGCTCCACAAAGCAGGCATAAGAGAGACAGGAACATGCTGGAACTGCGATAAAGAGACGGGAAGTCTAGAGCACCTCATATTCGAATGCCACAAGGTCAAAAGCTTCTGGAAGAAGGTATATAGCTTCATCAACGATGTCACGGGGAAAAACATACAAGGAGGCTTCGCTGGACTGACCACGGGATTTATGACAGATAACCTAGAGAATAAGGAAGAGAGGGACCTAGTAGACATCCTGCTAACTGCGGCGGTGAAAATCATATTAACGAACTGGAAAAACACTGCAAAAGCAACCTTCAAGAATTGGATAAACTGGGTCACCTTCCTTAGAGGCGCTGACAACATCACTGGCAAATTCTCAAAGGAGCACAACGCTAAGAACGAGATGTGGGAAGCCCTCGACGCACACCTAGAGACACGCCAAACCTAACCCCCCCCCCCCCCCTCACTCTTCTTCTCTTCTTTCTCTCACACCAGGGGGGTACAGTATACTCAATGCATAATGTATAGTGTGTAACCATGACGCAAGATATAGTGTATAACCAAGATGCAAGAAGCCAAACTCAACTGTAACCCCCCCGTTTTGCATTACTCTGTACTGTATATATCCTCAGATATGCACATATTATAATAAAAACTTTTTTGAAATAAAAAAAATGTAATGTGGTAACCCAATGTTATCCTAAGGGAGATGTAGGCCTTGCAGAATTGAAAAACGAATTTCAGAATTTTTCACTAACAGGACTTGCTATACATACACATACATGTCCCAGGTTTTAAATACACTACACCCTGCCCTTTGGGCTGTCCAGGGCCTACCCTAGGGGTGACTGATATGTATTACAAAGGGAAATTTGGGCCTGGAAAAAGGTTAATTTTCCCAGATCAAAATGGCAGTTTAAAACTGCACACACTATAACGGCAGGCCCGAGACATGTTTAAAGGGCTACTTAAGAGGGTGGCACAAAAAGTGCTGCAGACCCACTAGTAGCATTTACTTAACAGGCCCTGGTTACAGGTGGTAACGCTTAAATAGGGGCTTACAAGTAAATTACATTTGCCAATTGGGTATAAGCCAATTTCCCCAAATTTGGAGGTTAGAGCACATGTAATTTAGCACTAATTAGCAGTATTAAAGTGCACAGAGTCGTAAGGCCAGCAAAAATTGAGATCAGCAAAAATGGAGAGGGAAGGCAAAAGGATTGGGGAAAGAACACCCTAAGGCTGACAGGTCTAAAAGGTTGCTTGTGGTCCCTTTGGGAGGGTGCCTCGTCTGGTAGTTTGGGACAGGCTGTTGCCTTGAGGAGCAGGGTTGGTACCGATTTACATATGGGGGGCTTTGTTTAGAATGGCATGGTGGTAGAAAACAATGGAGTGGGATCTATCACAACAGTGGCTGAGGTTATTTCAAGCATTTCATCCATCACCTTGTTGCTGTTTGTATTTACAAATACATTTGCACTTATGAAACTGCATTACAAGTGCAAATGGCAGAAGTGACAACTGCAAGGAATTCACCAAAGATGGGCCTGATGTAAACTGTGTTACTCCAACAAAACAAAACCCCCACAACAGCACAATGTTAAGTGAATGTAAAACCAATGCAGGTGTGAGGAGTAGGTGTTTCAAGGTGTATTTCGCCCTGGAGCTTTGTGACTACACAAAACATGTTAGCTTATCACCAACAAGCTACCTACCCAATTTTTTCCAACCTTGGAATAGGTCAGAGATTTACTCCTGGAAAGAGCATTGGTAAATCCGTTTTCAGGGTAGAACGAGCAAAAGAACGACAACAACCATCGAGATGGAACAGTGCGTAGAGTTTCTGAAGGAAAAACTAATTTCCCAATAGAGAGAAAAAGGTTTTAAAAAGTGGCAGTTGTCTATAGGTTTTTCACTAAGCAAAATAGTACCATGAATACAATTCCACATTGAGGTGAAGCCAAGTTCCTAAAAAAAGATCACATGACTTTCCCAGGTTTATACCTAAACAAGATGTAGAATGCCCAGCTTTCCAGACTTACTTTAGGGAAGTTTTGTGCATTTTAAAAAGGTCGAACTTTGTGCTCATGCTGAGGCATAATCCCACATGCATCAAACAAAAATCCGGTCGCAAAAGGGCAGATTCTCAGAATCTGTCCCTTTGTGACCGTTTTTTTTGCATTTGGGATGCATTATCCCAAATGCAAAATTCACAATTTAAGGACTCGCAGAATTTGCGATTACTTAAATGCAATGCATGATGCAATTTAAAATAGCGATTTTGCTATTAGGGGTCGCAAATTGCCATCAAATGAAATGGGACGGTAATTTACGAAAAAGTGCATTTTTCAAAGTTACATGTCACACACACACAAGCCCTTGGGGCATGTGTGTGCGTGCAATATGGGTGCACATTACAATTTCAGGGGTACAACAGGGTGTCCTTTTGGCACCCTTGAAAATGCATGCGCAATTTGCGAGTACCTAATGGGTACTCGCAAATTGCGCATGCAACTCCTTGAATGAATGGGAAGCCATTCCTTAATTGCGACTCGCAATTTGCGACTTGCAATTAAGGAATTTGAAGGAATCTCAACTTTTTTAGCGATTCCTACATGCATAGGCTTTTGCGATTCCATAATTGCGATTCCTAATAATCGCAATTAAGGAATCGCAAAAGCCTACCTTGACGCATGTGGGGGATACTATGTTTGTGTGAGTTGAGCCAAATGACTTTAACCGCTTTGAAGGCTGCAAAGGGCTGTAATTATAATGGCAAGACGTATCATTTTCAAAAGTAAAACTGCATGAAGCTCGATTCTGAATGTTTTACCTGATGCGAAGTATATAAAGAGAAGTTCAAAGGACTGCCTCTCAACGACACATATGGTGCTTTGGGACTCTGATGGTGTTTGACTGTACTTGACATGATGTAGAACGGAAAGGAAAATTTACATATCTATCAAAGTCTAGAAGAGGAAACAGACAGTATAGTCTGTGTCAGCCAGCACATCTCTATGATATTAGCAGAAGTCACAAAGAGATCAAAGAATTTTTCTGTCTTTGAAGAGCAAGTAAACAAAATGGCTGGCAGCCAAGCATCACCTGCACTCGTGTTGACGCGTTTGCTTTTTTGCTATGTTTTTCATCAGCTGTTTTTCCGAAAATGTTAATTTGCTCCTGGGCGTCAATATAAAGAGGGTTGTTGTTGGGGTTTGAAGACTGATGGAATTTCAATACCAATATTACTGATCAGACGCTTTTCCTTCACGTACTAAAATTCTACACGGTGCATTAGTCTAGTATGCCATGTTTTTGCCACTGTGAAGCAGTATCAGTTTTGCCATTTACTCTTACAATTTGTAGCTGACCTCTGGGATTTAATTTTAAGGAGCATTTCAGATTTTACTCTCATGTGTGGAGCAAAACTGCAGGAGAGGCACCAGCTATGGGCTGTAAGTGTGATTTTAAGAGAGGTGCATTGCTCGTTGGTTAGACTTTGGCGGTTAAGTTGTGCGTGCAGAAAGGGTTGGTGAAGGGGAAACTCAGCTGCCGCTGACAAGGGAGGCACATATGTACTGTCTGTGGTAAGAGAGGAATAGTTCCCTATATACCAACTGTCTAAATTTAGAATGGAGACATGATTTTTTTAGCAGGAAATTAAAATATTTTATCTGCTTCATACTTAATCCCCCACATGCATCAACCTATTTAGGAAGTGCAAACGGTGCGAATCGGTAAATTCGGCCGTTTGCACTTCCTAAATACGTTTTTGGGATGCATCAGAGTGTCAAAATTCGCTATTTTTTGCATTTCTTAAAAATGCAAATGCAATTAAGGAATCGCATTTGTGCGATTCCTTAAATGCAATGCATCATTTTTTTAAAAATTGCGAATTTTGAAATTGGAAGTGCAAATTAACACGAGGTTGACCCTCGTGTTAATTTGCGAAAATTAAAAAAAAAAGCAAAAAAATGCATTTTTTAAACTTGCATGTTACAGACACACATGTCCTTAGGACATGTGTATGTGAAACATGCACTTGAAAATACATTTCAGGGGTGCAGGGGGGGGTCCTTTGGACCCCCCTCTGCACCCTTGAAATGCATCAACAAATTGCGAGTGCAAAAAAAAAAAAATGCAAAACGGCATTGATTCCTATGGGCCTCTAGGCCCATAGGAATCAATGTAATGCCATTCCTTAATTGCAATTCGCAATTAAGGAATCGCAATTTCCGAAAATTAAGAAATCCTAAAAACTTTTAGGATTTCTTGATGCATAGGATTTTGCATTTCCTAAATAGCGATTCCTTAATTTTCGCTATTTAAGAAATGCAAAATCCTAGATTGATGCATGTGGGGGAATATGTCTTTGATGTAAAGGTGGACAAGCCAGCAAATTCATGGAGCTGAGTCACAGCAGAATCAAAGGGTCTGGTTGGGCCCTAAGAGCCATTGCCCAAGCCAGCGCAATAGTGGGCTTGTAAGTAATGCACTTTATCATGTAAACTTATGTCTTAAAAATCTCTAAAATAAAAAGAGGTTATTTCTTCAACATGTATGTTTCAACATACACCACGAAGACATCAGAATCCTCCTCAACTGGGGAGAAACAGTGGCCCTGATCCTCCTCACCCTCTCAGTAGCATTCAACACTGTATCCCACCACACACTCATCAACAGACTCTGCCGGGGGGCGTAGCCTGATAGCATGGCTGCCTAGAGGTGTTTTAGGTGAGCTCCGTCAGTGGCCAGATTCCTGTAATAATCGTACCTTATCCTGTACTCCTGCTGATCTCGGACTGCAGCCTTGGAGATCTCTTTGAGATCTCAGAGCTGAATGAGCAGCAACAGGACACGAAATACCGGGACTTCTGATCTATGTGATGGTGCCATCTTGATTCGCCGAGCTCCGGGCCATGACCCAGCGGTGGGGAGTCGAGTTTGCAGATGCTCCGGAAATTCCTTTGGCGGACCGGCTGCGGAGCAACAAGCAACTTCTGAGTTCTGCGTTGGTTGAGCCGCTCCTCCTCTCGAGGTGGAGCGTATCCTGCACCATCGACAGGCTGCTGAGGCCCGACGACGAGAGCTGCTGCCCTGTGCCGGGTTTCGGCCCTGAGTGGAGTCGCCGGTTGTCTGATTGACTTTGATGATCGGAGCCTTGCCAGCTGTGGGAGGCCTCTCCCTTACTGGGCGAGAGGTGAGGATCGTTGCTTGACCCCCCCTCTGGGGGGGTGAAGGAAGTTGCCGGGCCCTGCCTACAATTGGTGGTGAGTTCATCCCTTATTTTTTTTTTATATTTTTTTTTAATATGTTTTTATTGCAGGTAAAAAATGTTGACACATTATTGGCACCTTATACTTAGGGAAAACCATGAGGACGTCAATAGGATCAGCTCTATACACGGCCATTCAGCCCACAACCCGGGGGTCGGGCGGCGTGTGCCATTAGTCCACAGGTACCAATTCTCCATTCCAGTAAAGTGCAACAGGTGAAAAGAATAAAACTCGTCTGCTTTTCTAAACAACCCAACAAAACAAACACCCCCTCCCCTTTCCCCAATCAGTTCCATCCCCCCAGAGGAGGTAATTGCTAGATGCAGTCGTACATCAGTCTAGTGCCCTCGGAAACCGGGAGCGCTCCCACCCCTCTTTCCCCCTCCCTCCACCCCCCTCGTCATCAGCAGCGTATCGTATGGTCAATCAGTTCGTGAGATGAGACTTAGATCTCCTTCGGGGGTCTACCCCACCCGTGATCTGTTATTGGGATCCGGGTCTCTCTCCGTCTGTACTATCAGAGTCAGTATGTGTGTCATGGTCGCGCAGGGCCTGCACCAACGTCTCCCATGCCTGCGCCGCTTCTAGAGCCCTCTCATCCCTTCGCCGCCTCACCTGTTGGTATCTCAACGTACTTTCACTTCCCGCCCACTGGAGAAGTTCATTACGCCATTTTCACCTGTAGGACCAACTCGTGCCTTCCAGTGTCTGGTGATTTCCCGTTTGGCAAGAAGCAACCCTAAATCTATAAACTTATTAGTAATCTTATGTTTAGGGGTATGCGGAAACCAGTGTAGGATCCCTACAGCTGCATCTATCTGTAACGATCGACCTGTCACTTCAGTTAGTGTTTCTCCCACAAACGACCAGTAGGTAGTCAGCATAGGGCAGGACCACAGCATGTGCAAAAGGTCCGCTCCGTCCGCCCTGCATCTAGGGCATGCCGCGGTCTCTAGGTCGAAGTATTTCTGCAGCTTCTCCAGTGTCAGATAGGCACGATGTAAAATGTAGAAGTGGACCAGTTGGAACCGGGCATTACACGTGCCCTTCCAGGCCTGCCTCAACAGCTGGGCCCACGCGGTCTCCGGGATGTCCTTTCCTATGTCCAATTCCCATCGGGCCCTAAGATCCGACAAGGGGGTCAGTCTGTCCTCTATCATTCTGGAATATAAGCATGAGACTGCTTTAACCGTTCCTGCAGACATCATGATGTACTGGCACGCCGCCGACACCCGCGGCTCCCCCTGGCCCATCCTCCAATGCGCCTGGAGCGCCCTCGTGACCGCCGCATGGAGCAAAAAATCGCCTCTAGGGACATCATAGCGATCCAGAAGCGCCTGGAAGGGCAACAACGTCCCGTCCTCGTAGAGGTCACCCACGGTTTGTACACCTAGCTCCTCCCATTCTCCTAGTCATGGCCAGTCGCCACCATGGGGCAGCGCAGTGAGCATTCCCATCGGGATCGCCGGGGCATAAGGTCTCTGTTTTCCCATTCTACGATGTGTCCTGTTCCAACACGAGCGTATGGTGCGTTCCTCCTGAGTGAGGTCTCGCAAATCAATCCTCTGCTGGAGTGCAATATATGATAGGACATGTCTGGGTATGCCAGTGCCCCGCATCTCTTCCGGTCCTCGAAACTCACGCGCCACCTCCTGGGTATAGACCTGCAACTGAGCGGCCAAGTAGTACGTCTCAAAGTCGGGCGCCGCCAACCCCCCCTCCGCCCTAGGTCTCTGCAAGGTTCTGAGCGCCACTCGTCGGCGGCCCGAGCCCCACAAGAACGCCACTATCATGTACTCCAGGCCCTGGAAGCTAGATCTCGGGATCCAGATTGGCAGCGTTCTGAAATAGTATAGCAGGCGAGGGAGTGCCACCATCTTCAGTAGCGCAATTCTTCCCGCCACTGACAAGGGCAGGGTGGACCAAAAGGCCATGCTACCCTTAAGCGCTCGGATGCCTCTGGACATATTACCCTCGAGTACGTCAGCAGGGCGATGGTAAACGCGCACCCCCAAGTACTGAAAGCAAACCGGCTCCCATCGGATCTCTCAATGAATGTCCGGTTCGGGACTATCGCTGCGGACCGGGAACAGACAGGTCTTAGCCCAGTTTACCCGAAGCCCCGACACCGATCCAAAAGTCGTGAGCACTGAAGCAGCGCCAGTCAGGGCCGCCCCAGCATCTTCCAGGAAAAGCAACAGGTCATCAGCGTAGAGGGATATGTACTGGTGGCCCGTCGGAGACTGTAATCCCCTGTAGTGGGCCCCAGTGCGGATCGATATAGCCAGCAGCTCCACTGCCAGGGCAAATAGCAATGGGGATAGCGAACAGCCCTGTCTCGTGCCTCGCTCAACGGGGTAACGTTGAGAAGTCAGTGGGCCCGCCTTCACCCTAGCCACCGCTGACGAGTACAACACCGCAGTCCATCTCAGGAACCCCTCACCTAGGCCAAACCGCTCCAGTACTCTGTGGAGATAAACCCATTCCAAGCTGTCGAAGGCTTTCTCCAGATCTATCGAGAGAATCATAGGATCAGGAGCATAGGCATGATCCCCCTCCAACAGTCGGAACAAGCGCCGGATGTTCATCGAAGTATTGCGTCCGGGGATGAAGCCCGCCTGGTCCGCATGTACTAGCGAGCTCATGTGGTCCAACAGTCGTGTGGCCAATATGCTGCTCAAGATCTTATAGTCGACCGTGAGCATTGAGAGCGGCCTATAAGACGCCGGCTCTACGCCTTCACGGTCAGGTTTGAGTAGAGGTATCACCAGGGCCTCTCGCATCGAGCCCGGCAATCGCCCCAGCGTCTTCGCTTCCTTATATACCTGCAGGAGTTTGGGGGCTAGGAGCTCTACGTACACAGCATAAAACTCAACTGGGATCCCATCCAGGCCCGGTGTTTTGTTTCGCACCATGTTTTTTATGGCGTGTTTGATCTCTCTAATCTCCACGTCTCGTCCCAGGGCCTTCGCCCGTTCCGGTTCCAGAGCGGGGATCGGCAGATCGCTCAGGAAGGTATCCGTTGGAGTAGTATCCGGGGCTAAGCGACTACGATAGAGCTGCTCATAGTAATTCCAGAAGCAGTGAAGGATTTCGGGTTGAGTATAGACCTCATTGCCATCCGCAGTTCGCATGGCCACAATCGGCGAGGTGCGTCTCGTCGGGTTGGCAAGCCAAGCTAGCAACGTACCCGATTTGTCGCCCTCAGCCAGTGATCTAGTCAGGTAAGTTTTATGGTCACAGCTCCGCAGTTGTTCAACCTCTATGGCTACAGCTTTCTTAGCCGCTAGAGTCTGTTGTTGGAGCTCCGGGCGGCCCGGGCGGGCTAGTTCCAGTTCGCGGAGGACTCGATCAGCTTTCGCCAGGTCCTCCAGAAGTATGCGGCGCACTCCAACCTTCTGTGTTATACAATAGCCCCGAACAACCACCTTAAAGGCGTCCCACTCCGTGGCTCTCTCAGCGGTCGTGCCCTCGTTCGTCTCAAAGTATCCCGCGATCTTGTCCTCCAGGTCACTACGGAACACCTGGTCGTCCAGCAGTTCTGGACGTAACTTCCAGGTCGGCACACAGGAGGCGCCCCGAAGCCACCGGAGATCGACCAGTAATGGATTATGGTCGGATATGGTTCTCGTCAGGTACTCAGAGCGTATAACCGAAGAAGCCACCTCCCTCGACCCCAGTAGTCCATCCAGTCGCACATGGAGCTCGTGCATGCCGGAGAAATGGGAGTAGTCTCGGACACGCGGGTGCTGAGCCCGCCAGACATCCGTCAGACCCCATTTAGTCTGCCAGTCCATCCTGCCTCTGGCCACCCTATGCGTCTGGGAGGGGAGGGTGGGACCTATCCAGGTGAACGTCAAGCACCGAGTTGAAATCGCCCCCCAATAGGACGGGCCCTGAAAGGTAGCGGGCCAAGGAACCCGACAACTCCGTCAGAAAGGCGAGCTGGTCCGTGTTAGGCGCATAAATGCAGCAAATGCTCACATCTCGACAGTATGAGTATGGACCTGAAAGGGCACCCCCGCCTTTATCCATATCAGCGCGCCCCTTGCATAAGCCGAGTACGTGGTGTTGTAGACCTGGCCTCGCCATCTACGCTGTAGCGCCAGCCCCTCTGATTTAGTGAGATGTGTCTCCTGCAGCAGCGCAATCTGTATTCCTCTACGCACTAGATAAGCGTGAACTTCATGTCTCCTGGACATGGTGTGCAGACCCCGCACATTCCAGGTGATGCATTTTAGAGTTGAGAGATCAGCCAT
Organism: Lissotriton helveticus; assembly: GCF_964261635.1. Classification (NCBI taxonomy): domain Eukaryota; kingdom Metazoa; phylum Chordata; class Amphibia; order Caudata; family Salamandridae; genus Lissotriton; species Lissotriton helveticus. Next base: position 816,012,058 of record NC_136069.1, read on the forward strand.
TATCCCATGTCGTGTGTTTCAGTCCCTCTAAGTACATTACAGGCATGGGCAAATACCCAGCCAACTGCTTACCGATGACGATTCCCCCCTCCAACAACAATAAATCAACTTTCAAACAGTAAACCCTCAGCCTCCCCCCCAGAACAGGTTCCAAATAGTACCATCTAGTTCCCATCCAAACTGTACCCTCAAGAAATCTCTCCCCAACTAACCTGACGGTAGCCACCGCAGGTGTGCCTTAAGGGCAATGCGGGAGGCCTAGCGACAATGTGGGGCCACCTCACTACAAGCCACCTTGCAGTCGAGTCAGAAGCCATCAGAGGCTATGTAGGGAAACCCCACTACCCTCCCCACAGGCAATAAATTAACAGGTCTCAATACAAGTCATGTCTCCCTCATGCAAGCATTTGCCCACCCACCCAGCCCCCACAACCAGAACTGGCTCACCCTGACGTGTCATTGTTCATCAAGGAGGTCCCCTGCAGTTTCCGGAGTGACCACTGGGAGCTTCACGCTATCAGTTTCAGAGCCCTCCGAGTCCGAGCGGCCCCCGCTTTCTCCAGGCTCCGACTGAGCCGTCTCGTGGTCTTCCTGAGGGCCCGACATGGAAGAGACCATTTCCAGCGCTCCACGCCTCTCCGCCGCGGTCTCCACCGTAGAGGGCCGAGCGGTCCTACCTCTGCGGTGTCTGAATCTCTTAGGCTTCCGCTGCAGAACGCCCTCCATTGCTGATTGAGAAGAGGTCCCAAAACCGTCCCTGCAAGCTCTATACAGTTCAAGCCAACTGCACGCATCGTCCGGGGTGTCAAAGAACTTGGTGGAATCGCCTATTATAATGCAGAGTCGGGCCGGAAAGAGCAAAGAATACTGGATACCCTCAGCACGTAGTTCTCGTTTTACCGCCAAGAAGGCGGACCGTCGTCTCTGCGTCTCATAAGTGTAATCCGGGAAAATGTTCACACGGCTATTTTCAACCTGATAGGGTCCTCCCCTTCTAGCCGCCTGCAGCAGTAAGTCTCTGTCGCGGAAATGGAGCAACCGCGCCACCACCGGCCGAGGGGGACGACCTTGCAACGGCGGTTTGACCGGCACTCTGTGTGCTCGCTCCAAGGTGTTAAAGGGTGACAGCCCCTCCGGGGCCACCGTCGTCCGCAGCCAAGCTCCTAAGAACGCCACCATGTCCTCTCCCTCAATTTTCTCCGGAAGGCCCACTATCCGAATGTTATTTCGCCTGTTGCGTCCTTCCGCATCCTCCGCATGTTTCTCTAGGGCTTCTATCCTGGACAGGGCATCTTTCATTGTGGCATCCAATGTTTTCTGCGCCGGTTCTAGTCGCCGCACCGAGCCCTCTACGTCCTTCACCCTGTCCGAGAGCTTGCTGTGGTCGGCTCTGAGCAGGCCCAAGCCCGTCGCAACTTGAGCTATATCCTCTCGGAGGGCTGACCTAGTCTCAGTGATTGCCAGCAGTATTCGGTCCAGTTGCTCCTGAATCGGTGGGTTACCTGTCCCCTCCAGGTGCTGGCGCTCTTCGTTATCTGGTGGCTCTACATCAGAAGCGGTCTGGGCACCCCCTTTTGCACCCCTCGTCTTCCCCATGTTGATTAGAGTCCACTGGAGGATCTCCGCAGAGACGGGGGGTAGTCAATCCGGCTCAGTGCTACCGCCAGGAACCTCAAAGCGTCTTTCCGCGGCTATCAGCCGGCTTCCAGGTGTGCAGGTCTCTAGGCGGTGGTCAAGGCTGGCGCTCGCCGGTCGGCTCGTCCAGGGTGAAAGGGCAGTGCGCAACAGGGACACTCAAGCTCTCCCCACAACGACAGCCCATAGAGCGGCTGCTCGCCCTTAGCTGTAACGGCAATGGGGGCAAGGGAGGCTCCGCACAGACGTCGATAAATCTCGAGGAGCTACTCGACCAGTAGCCAACCCAGCGCCCCAGTCCGCAAACCGGCCGCTCGGCCAGCAGGCACAGCGCCACGTCAGATGTGGCGGCGGCAGCAGCCCTACGCCGGTGTCCAGCCCCGCAGCGCGGGGTAAAAGTGAAAATTAAAGGCTGCCCCGGTCTCCTCCGTATGAGTTCATCCCTTATGTGGAGCCTGTGACATTGCGGTGTCTGGACGGTCACCTTGTCTTACCCTGCCTCCAGACGGTGTCGGACCATTGTGGTACTGGGTCCTGTTGGATATCCTCTCCTCCCCCCTGGAGTTATTGTGTGGCATATGACCCCCAGCTGCAACTATAGCGCATAAACGAGACACTCTGGAGTGTCGTGCTGTCCCTCAATTAACATACTCACACTCTAAGTCTGCAGACTGGGCGAGGGGTGCATGGCATTTGGAAACAGGGGACTCCTGCGCACACCTTCTGTCATCTAATACTGCGTGTTCAATTACAGGCACCCACTGGCTGAAGCACCTGGGTGGGCGCGGTCCCTGAGGCGGCAGGGAACTGTGATGTGAGGCAGACGGCAATTTGAACGCTGCCTGAGTTGATGTGCGCCCTTCTCCTGGTGGAGAAACGATAGGAGGGGTTCTCTTTCATGGATCCTTGGGGTGGTCCTGTTGCTGGCTACTGAGCATTGTTGAATGACGACCTGAGGCTTACATTGAGCAAGTAGTCCATGTTCCATGCGGCACAGCTCGTGCCCCGGCTGACATTAAACCGATGTGTAGAGCCAGATTGGGGAGGAGACTGGACGTTCCCCAAGCGAGACTATCGACGACTCAGTGGAATGCCTTGATTATTCTCTCGAAGGCAGTGTTGTCCATGGCAAGTTCCTGTTCAGCCCCCTGAGTACCATGGGGAAAGACAAACCAGCGAAATCTCAAACTAATAAAATATCAAACTACGCTCAGCGGTTTTCCATAGTACTGCGGATAACACTGGGACTCAAGTAATGAAGGCAGGTACTCTGGAAGAGGAGGCTGTGGAGACACTGATGCTGATGGATGTCCTACGTGCCGTCCAGACTACCAGAGATGAGATGATTAAAAAACATTGACGCTGTGGCCATCGACGTCAATCTCCTGCGTTGTGACCTCCGTAAGGTCTTGGATAAAGTAACGGTCACAGAAAAAAATACTGATGCACTGAAAGAAGAAGTTAAGAGTCTTAGAGGCATATTATCAAGGGGGTTTATCTCCGCTTCTTTGGCTTTAAAAGCCAAGAAAGTGGAGATAAAATTATCTCCCTATTACCTAGCTGTCGCTAACACCAGTTAGCGACAGCTAGTAGGAGATAGCGACCATCTTGGGCCCCGCTTTGCATGTCAGTGAAATTTATCACTAATGACATGCAAAGTGGGCGTGCCAAGATGTTAGCGACTGGAAACAGTCGCTAACATCGCTATCTCCTATTACCAACTTTTGGAGATATTCGCGCTAAGCGCGAATATCTCCACAACCTAACACCTGACCCTGAGCAGTTCTCAGCCATGTTATCCAATGGTAGGTGGATAACATGGCTTATAGCATTAGCTCGGTAATGCACGAATATCGCTGACTTTTCAGCGATATTCATGCATTTCGGCCGATTTTCATCGCTTAGGAGATAAACCTTGATAATAGCAAGGTTCCTAAGCGATAAAAATCGCTGCAGCACGGCGATAAAAATATTGCCGCTAAGCCAACATAGCGATAATTATCGCTAATTGTTGGTAATAGGCCCCTTAGTGCCATGTGGTGGAGCTGAAGCATCAAATGATTACACTTGATGACCGGGCGGAGGATTCTGAAGGGCGGTCACGCTGGGAGAATTTACGGTTTGTGGGTTTTCCTGAAAAAGTGGAGGGACCCGAAGTCAACCTGTTTCTTGAGGACTGGATTACCCGCAAGATGGCACCTACTCAGTTATCTAAATTCTTCAGTGTGGAGATGGCGCATCGAGCATTGGCGACCCCTCCGAGGCCTGGAGCACCTCCCCGGCTATCATCGCCAAGTTATTTAATTTCATAGATTGGGACATTCTGCTCCAGCTCTCTCACAGTGGACAACAATTCTTTTTCGAAGGCCATTCCATTGCTGTATATCCCGACTACACGCAACGTGTTCAAGAGCAGAGGAAGACCTTTGTGGCGATCAAGCAGCGCCTTCGTGATCTGAATTTGAAATACAGCCTTATTTTCCCAGCGAAACTCCGGGTGGTGAGTGAGGGCCGAGTACTATTCTTTTTCTCTGGGGAGGAGGCGAGAGACTGGTTAGACACTCGAGAACCGGAGAGACAACAGCTGGTGCCTTCTACAAGCTCTGATGGTACGCCTTCCTTACAGTCCTCACTGGGAGGCCGAAGACAGACCACGCATCACCAACCGAAAAAGAGAACAATGAGCCTGGGCTGGGTCACGGTGTGTCGTGATGGAACATTACAAGTTTCTGTCTCGGAGGTGGTTCCGGAGTCTCTGGTGCCAACACCGGACCTTGTGCAGGCCGATGGAGGATCAGGCAGTGGTCATGAATTATCTTACCCGAACCGAACACTGATTGCCGAACTATACAGATAAGTTGTCCTTGAGTAACTGTATCTGAGTGGTCCTGATAAACTTACTAGTGTACCTATTTATACATGTCCAGGAGGTTATATTCTGTATTGTAAAGATGGCTCCTTGTCTTTTTCACCTCCTCTTTATCTCGTTTGCAAATGCAGGTTGAGAGCCACTATGTTGTAAAATGTCAATTTCCTGAATATTGGGTGGCAGCCGGAAGGGCGACGTCCCCACTAGAGGCCAGACCAGCCGAGGTCGCTTGAGAGTCATCTCGTGCTTTGTCATTGTCTGTTCTCTCGCACAGCGTTTACTTCATTTGTATGTATTCTATCTTGGGTATGGCTGCCTTGGGCGGTGACCATGAAGCAACCACGCAGCCATTGAAGTATTGGAGGGAATTGGGGGGTGGGGGTGGTTTGAGACGATATCTATTGTTTACTCTGCGGATCATTATGGCGCATGTGGATCTTACTACTGCCTGGGGTGGGGCGACGGGATTGCATTGTTTATTTAATGGTTGTTGAATGGTTTAATGGGAGTCTTTTTTCAGGTCATGACATTTTTGATCATGGTTCATAGCTTCTGGTCTGCATGGGAGGGAGATTCTCTCAGGGATGTGATGCTTGCCCAACTCTTGTTCCACCACTCTATGACAGCACAGACATTAAAATTACTTAGCTGGAACGTTCGAGGGTTGGTGACCCTGGATAGGCGTCGTAAAATTTACGCCTTCCTGAAGAGGTATGAAATATCGATAGCTGGACTGCAGGAAACACACATTTGGGGCAATACAGTGGCGAGTCTCCGTAAATTCGGGAGGGGGCATTTATATGCTACAACATATTCGGGATTTGCACACGGGACACTAGTGTGGGTGGAACCTGGAGTTCCATTTCATCACATACACCATGTGATTGACCCTCACAGGAAAAATGTTATTGTGTTTGGTAGTTGGGAAGGAAAAGAGATATTAACGTATATGCCCCCAATCTGGACTGTCCTGATTTTATCGGGCTGTTTTAAAAGCGGCGACTCCCTACCTGGGTGCGGAGATTCTCCTTTTTGGAGACTTTAACTGTGTGTTTGATGGGAATTTGGATAGGGAGTCCCCCAAAGAACGTACAAAACCCCATATGGTGAATTCTCTTACTGATATTCTTTGCAGTATGCATTTGAGAGATGAATGGAGAGCCCGACATCCCAATAGAAGAGAGTTTTGCTGCTTTACCCCAGCAGCTAATACCTTTTCCCGTATTGACCATTGTTGTCTTTCGGCTGGACTTTCAGTTGTCACTATTTACTGCATTATCTGTTGCATCATGCTCCACTGTTATTAACAATCTCCAGCGGACCTGGTCGCCCGTCAATACCACTTTTGAGACTGAGGGTAGAGGCCCTCACGGACCCCCCTTATGTGCATACAGTGACGGTGGCTATTTAACACTATTTTGCTGAAAATTGGGGTTCTGCCTCCATTAGAGCTATTGAATGGGAGGCGCTTAAGGTTGTGATCAGGGGAGTCTGTATGAGGACAACCTATGGGGTCTAACATCAACTTAATGGTGATATTGACTCTCTGGAAGCACGATTAAAAATCATAGAGACTACGCTCTACAAAAGCCCCACAGATATGGCTGAGTGGACAAAAGTTATAGGGGAGTTGCTGGAGGCCTGGCCCGCCTGGAAAAGCAAAAGTATACCACGAATAGGCTACAGTTTTATATAGAGGGTGACAGGTCAGGAGCACTCTTGGCGCCCTTGAATCGTACTGAAACTGAACGGATGCTAATATTACGACTTCGCACCGACACAGGGGAAATTGTGCAAACGCAAACTGCGATTCTTGCAAACTTTGCGACTCATTTGCAGCAGATATGTACGGCAGCCCCCTTGGCCCAAACCCCACGCCCTATCTGATTTTCTGGATACATTGACTCTTCCTACCCTGGAGGAGACAGAAGCTGCAACTTTAGGAGCACCACTTACCAGGGAGGAGGTGCTACTTGAGATTAAGAGCTTACAGTCGGCAAAATGCCCTGGTAGTGATGGCCTCTCGACTGAGTTTTATAAAAACATTTGCTCCTCAGTTGGTGGATCATCTTCTGGAGGTATACAACGAGGCTCTCGAGAGGCAGGCACTCCCCCCGACCATGATGGAGGCTCTGGTGATTAAGGTTCCTAAAACGGAGAGAGACCCCTTGTCCCCGGCATCGTACAGGCCCATATCTTTTTTAAATGTTGATGAAAAAATACTCAGTGGTGTGCTAACAGCACAACTCCAACCGTATATGACTAGACTGGTCCACCATGACCAGGCTGGATTTATCCCTGGTCGAAACACCACACATAATTTGAGGCGTCTTGCACATATTTGGCATACACCGCACCTATAGGATAGGGACTGGGCCTGGTGCTTATTAGATATCAAGAAGGCCCTTGACACGTTTGAATGGGGGTGTGTCTGGGCAGTGCTTACTAAAATGCGGTTGAGAGACAAATATTTGGACTGGTTGATGTTTCTTTACACTGGACTGACGGCTGAAATCAGTTTGCGCAACCAGGTGTCTGACAGTTTGCACTTCAGAGGGGTACTCGACGGGGTTGCCCCTGTCACCGCTCCTCTTTGCCCTGGCGATGGAGCCGTTAGCGACTGCTTTGCGACACAGGATGTCACAATGGGGTATTCAGCTGGGTCCCACGGTGCACGTTGTGTCAATGTATGCCGATGATACACTGGTGTATCTCCAACGTCGAGAGTAGGCGGTCCCAGAGCTCCTCAGGGAGTGTACTACTTTTGGCGCAATCTCAGGCCTGTGCCTTAATCTGGGAAAGTCTAAGCTTTTCCCGATGGGAAACCTGAGGGACAAAGCAGCAGAGGAGCTGCCCATAGTGGGGATGAGCTGGATCACCATCTCGGTATGGTACCTGGGAGTTCGGCTGATACATACATTGGAGGTTTGCTTAGAACATAATATGGGGTGCTGTATGGAGGGTCTCCGCAAATCATTGGAGTTCTGGTGTACATTACCCCTATCACTGATGGGATGTATCGCTCCAATTAAAATGGTGGTCCTCTCGAGGTGTTTATACGGTATGCAGAACTCGCTCTATAGGATACAGCTGGAGTGCTTTCTCCAGTTGGACCATCTATTGACTGATCTTTTATGGGGTAGTAAGCGGAAGAGGGTGGGGCTACGGACATTACAGAGAACTTGGGAAGCTGGGGGACTGGAGGTTCCACGATTAGATTTTTATTATATGGCAGCGCATCTCCAACATGCCGTACACTGGCTTGATGAAAATGATAACTGGGAGAAACATTTGCTAACGGGCACTCACCAGGATATCCCACTCCCGTACCTTTTGATGATGGGCTCTTGAATACCTGAGCAACTCCCATATATTCAGAGACATGTGGCCTCCACCTTGGAGACTGCGATTAAGGTGGCAGTTGTACCATTTGGACAAATTGGCCGAGTTATGTCTGTCTCCAGATTGGTCGAGGGAGGCTGTATGATGATGGGCGATCTATATCTGAATCAGCAGTTCCTAACTAGGGAGGCGGCAGAATCCAGATTTGACCTGGGCAGAGGTCAATATCGCCAATACGCAAAACTCTCAGCAGTGGCAAGGGACATCTGGCCGATGTTCCCAGGGGAACCGCCCGTAACCGCCACCCTTCAAGTCCATGTGACTTTGGCTGGGGGACGTAGACTAGTCTCTCATATCTACTGAGCACTATGGACGGATCTCACTGTCCTCTCGCTTCCGCTCCAGGTTAGATGGGATGAAGCATTGGAAATACCCCTCACGGCTCCTGAATGGAAAAGGGTACATGAAGGGGTTAAACAAATTAGTTCTAATACTAGATTTAAACTTGTTCAATTTAATGTTACTCATCAAACCTATTTGCCCCCTAGAGTGATTCATAAAATATACCCTGATCGTCTCTCTTCTTGCCCCCGCTGTGGCTATAATGATGCCCCTTTCTTACATATGGTGTGGGAGTGCCCAGAGCTGCACTCATTTTGCCCGTCCGTATTGGGATGTTTGCGATCAGTCTCGGGTTGGACGCTACCCCAGTCCACCAAGTAGATACTGTTGGGTCTTCTCCCCTGCCCCAAGGGGAAGAAACTTACCCATAGATTTCTCTAGCTGGGACTGGTACTCGCCAAAAGAAGAATAGCCATTCACTGGATGAGCTCCCGGGCCCCCATGGTGGAATTGTGGGCCAAAGATCTACGAGAGTGGGCAACAGCAGAATTAGTCCGAATGAAGAGGGTTAAGAGGGATGAGAAATTGGAGGAAGACGCTAGAGAGTGGTACACTCTGATATCCAAGATCTCTCTGGAGAAGGCCGAAGTAACGCAGATGTTGGAGGAAACACACATAGATCAAGATGACACTAAAGTAAGTGGACGGCAGTCGGGCGCTCCCTTGATGAGCATAACATGACCCCCTGCTCTTAGATGCAGTCAGATGCTGTACCATAAAACACAGTCGAATAATTTTATGTATGTGACCTGGAGAGGGAGGGTGGGAGGGTTAGTTTGTTAAGTTTTGAGGATTAGTTTATGAAGACTTTCATCTGCTAAACGCACTGTACAGAGTTTTGATGCAGATATTTGCTGTTGCTATCTTCGGTCTAGCCCTCGAGGGACTGTTCACTTTATATGTGATTTTTGCTACATACAGGAAAAGTTCCAACATATTGCTCTAACCCTCAATAAATACTAAAAACGTTTTTTTGTAAAAAAAATCAACAGATTCTGCCACATCGGGATCCAGGTAGAGCCCTCAAATATATCACATTCTTCCTCACAGGACAAACTCAGAGAATATCCTTTCCCCGCTTCACCTCGGAACCCAAGAGCATCATCTGCGGAGTCCCTCAAGGTTCATCCCTCAGCCCCACACTGTTCAAGACTTACATGACGTCCCTGGCCAACATCGTCAGAGCCCACAGGATCAACATCATATCCTACTCAGACGAACCCCAACTCATCCTCTCGCTCTCAGAAGACCCTTCCACCAAGAGGACTAACTTCTACAACTGCATGACAGAGTTGCCGACTGGAAGAATGGCAACTGCATAATGCTCAACACGGAGAAGACGATCTTTGGGAAGGACACCTCCCCATGGAATGACACCTGGTGGCCCTCCAAACTCGGACCCACTCCCACAAACCAGGTACACAACCATGGCATCATCCTACACAGCAAACTCTCCATGAAGCATCAGATCAATGCAGTCTCCTTCATCTGCTGCCACAGACTCCACATACTATGAAAGATCTTCAAATGACTCCTCACCGATACCAGGAACACCGTCACTTAAGCCCTGGTCACCAGCTGACTGGACTATGGCAGCGTACTCTACGATGGAATCACTACCCAACTCCTGAAGAGACTCGAGAAGAAACAGAACTCAGCTGCCAGACTCATCCTCGACCTCCTCAGATGAACCCACATCACCTCCCACCTCAGGAACCTCCATTGGCTCCCCATCCAGAAAAGGTGCCAAATCAAGATGCTGACACATGCCTACAAAGCCCTCCACAACCGAGGACCAGCATACATCAACCACTGCTTAAACCTTTACAAGCCCTCCAGACACCTGCGCTCCACCTCCCTCACCAATCCCCACCACCCCCCATATCCACTGAAGCCACCTTGGAGGGCAATCCTTCTCCTACCTTGCCACCTAGTCCTGGAACAACATTCTCCTCCACCTCAGAACAGCTCTCTCAATCCGGGCATTCGGAAAGGGACTTAAGACTTGACTCTTCGACTGACCCAGCAAGACCCTAGCCCCTGGATCCCCTCATGGGTGATTAGCCACGCTCTACAAATCCTAATTAAAATTATTTAAATGTAATACATTAGATAATATGCCTTATTTTTTTGACATTTAGTGTAAATAATTGTTGCTCAGCATAAACAAAAATGAAAACAACGATAAAAGAAAGATACTAGATTTGTCACGTTTTCTTTATACAACCTTTGTTTTATACATGAAGCAACAAAATTACACAATAGGGGGCAGGTTTATCATTATTTAATGCAGTGCAGCAAGCCACCTTGCTTCACTGGATGAAAGGGCAGGAATACCTGTCTTTCACTATACAGCGCATTCCTTTCTTTTCTTTGCACTGGTGCACAATGTGCTTCCTTGCGCCAACACAGGCACCCTTGCACCATGTTGCAAGGGTGCCTGTGTTGTAAGTAGGATTGTTTTAGTGCAGGAAGGGGCACCTTCTTTAACAAAAAACATTGTCTGAGACATTTTCCTCTTTCTATGTATCCTGCAGAGTGCAGCACACATATAAATACAAATATTTCTCCTCGTTACACCTTACCTGGGGAGGCATAGCATTTTAATGCATTTTTAGGTCTACCAGTAATGGTAAATCTGGAAATGCGTCAAAATGCATGGGTGGGAACACCCACGGGTCACCCATGGAACCCCTTCCTGGGGTATAGTAATGCAACACAATGATTTGCCCTTGGCCTGGATTGGCAGAGAGTTTTCAGAGATGGTAACAATGATTGCTGTGTCATATCCATAGATGATATCAAGAGTAAGAGAATGCAGCTCCTCTACCAACAGAGTCTTGCCCATAAGACAATTAACTAAGAGTTCATGGTGAGGCTTCTGTGAGTAATTAGCCACAATGAGGAGTGGACTCAATGATGAAGCATACCAGCTTGTCCGTGAGAGTCTGGCATCCTTTATATGAAAAACTGTAACCTTATGATATTTTCAGCCACTGAGACTGCTTTAAAATAAGTCACAACAATCCGAACAGTGCACTTTAACTTTGATTTAAAAGCCACACTATTCTTATCTTATGATGCATGTTCTGTGGAAGGACGTACTGCCACACCTTTACCCCCTCTCCCTCCTAAATTTGGTTAGTAAAATTCTGCACAATTGGTGCAAATACGGATAGCCTCTTCTGTTTCATCCTCTATAAAGTGCAATTGTGTAGAATCATCCCTTTAACGGCTACACTTGATTGCCACCATGCTTCTATTTTCTCAAGATCTAGACCATACATATGCATATGATACTGAAAGGGCCAGGCTCATATGTTCTAGATCTGTTCTAGAACCACAAGTCGATGGTACTTTTTCTCAGCATAAAAGCTTGGAGGGGAGAGAAGTCATCAACAATGTCAATCAATTCAATCGCAGTTTCTCTAGACCCATAATAACCACAGACCACTAAGTAAGGTTAGTTGATTTATTACAAAGCAAAAAGTAACTGGACATACCGACTCCTCAATACGAGGGCGTAGAAATACATTGAAACCAGCATAAAGCGAAATCTGTGAATAAAGTTGAAGAGGTGCAACATTCATAAAATCATTAATTCAAGAAATAGGATGCAGATGATCAAAAAGCACAAGACCAAGTTCCCCTGCATTGAAGGTGGATGGAAATAAAGCATTAATCTAACATGACATCCCTACTTAGGCATTCTTCTGTGCGAGATAGTTAAAGGTGTCAGCATGTGGAGTCTTCCTTAAAAATTTCTCCACTACATTGGGTTAGGTAGCGTGAAGCTACTAAGACAGAGCTTGTTTTAAATGTTAAATGTGTTTGTAATTGTATAGCGCGCAGCTACACGGACCGGGTCTCCCAGCGCTTGTACTCATACCACTAAGGAACCCTTCCTGGTTTTCCTTGTGAAGTGTCCACTCCTGGGCCCCCCCATGGTGAAACCAGGCATCCTCGCGCTGTTGGGGCCGTTGTGGAGATCAAGCAAGCTATTGCCCAGAGTTGCAGTGTGGGACCCATGATTAGAATATGCACTGAGGCGAGAATATCCGGTCAGAGGAATTTGAGCCCGAGACCCGCCGAGGCGGGAATCGAACCCTGGTCCCGGGCCAGAGCTCTGCATCAAGGTCTGCCACTCTAACCATTGAACTCCCTCTTCAAAGGCAAATAAGATGTGGGGCTCTTTCCCTACTTGCAACGGTCCAATTTTACAGGTATCTTCCCAGGATTCCTTTTGGGTCACGCCATCTGATCAGACCACGTTCTCATAGGTAGTTTTCCACAGGACGGCAGTGTTCCTTAACAGCAACAAGACGATTTTGATTCCCAGGCCTTCACCGGTGAATAATTACAACAGTTCTCCTTATCTGCATTAATTCCCAATGTATCCTCCTCTCTCCTTGACTAGCACCTAAAACAAAGACATTATTCTACCTTACAAGTGCGCTTCTTCCATCTGCAACACAAACTTGAGAAAGAACAAATCCACCATGCACATATAAGTCAAACTGGAAATTCTAATGTGAAAGCTTATGGAAATGTATATCTGGCCTACAAGATTCAGCTAACATAAGGGAAATGGAACATGAGCTTTACAAAACCGCAAACAAAATAAGGCACTTTAGGTTAATATTCTTACCTACATATAAAATGACACGATTACTAAACACACTCAATAATGGTTGTCAGTTGCACAATACAAGTGCTTCTGTTAATGTTTTCTGCTAGTTGCATTTGGTTTTCCCCATTAATTCTTCATGTATTCTATATAATGGCCTAAATGCATCATGTTTTATGTTATTACATTACAAGGTCCTAACACATAGGTTACCACAACAAGGGATTATATGCGGATGTGTTCTACATGTGTGATTATAATGCACACCTACAAATGAAAATGAATTTTGCGCTACATCAATACTAAATGCACATCCGTGAGTCTATCTTTGAATGAAGGAATGTTTCTTGGTTGGGGGATTCCAAGAATAAAGTCCTAAGCCCAGGCGGGGCCGGCTCAGAGTCACTTTCTTTCAACAGATCTTCTACCCTATTAAACCCTCACATCTCCTCTCCATACATTAGAATTCTGAAGTTTATTTTCCATCCTGACCTCAGCTTTACCCTGTAAATAAACAGTGGTTGGGGGACCTAACCTCCAACTCTCTTCCCACCAATCGTGCACTCTTCCAAACTGATCGACAACATTCCTTGCACTGCTCATGTCCATTTAGAGTATTACACCACAGCCTACCTGAGATGCCAAAGCAGCTCATCACGTGGTTGCTAAGAGTACAGAGTCATAGTGCACAATATGTGATTCAAGATTAGTAAATGGGGCACACCAAGCTGTTTCCAACTGAGTACCTGCATTCATGCAGAGAGTAGTGAGAGCTCACAAACATTACAGGTATAAGGGTGGTGCACTACTTGCACGGCTGGGCTACTGTGGCTTAGCATTGTATTGAGAGCCTACTTGGGTGCTCCTGCCTCATAATAATCACTGGTGTTTCTGCACTTGCAGTCAGCTGGAGTGTTTGTGCATTTATTCGTTATTATTTTAAGATGCAAGAAGTTCAAAGCAATAAATCAGGCTAGAACTTTATACATCCATAACAGATGTAAGAAACATAAGTACATGATAATAAGAGTAAAATAAAAGCAAAAAGATGGTGGGAAAACACAAAAAAAGAAAGATAGTTTGAATAGTATAAGCCAACCCTAGTGCAGTCAAAAGAGTGTGATCGATAAAGAGTATAGAGCAAGAAGTAAATAGTAAAGAGCAGAAAATAAAGAACAAAGGTGCATATTATCAAGAACGGTGATATAACTATCGCCGTTTAAGCGGCAGGAAACTGCCGCTAAAGCAGCTAAAGCATGGGCTTGATAATATGCTGTTGTGAATTCCCATAGCAGCTCAGGTTCTGGTGTTAACCTGTGCTGCTAAGGGAATTCACAAGGGCATATTATCAAGCCTATTATCGCCGCTTTAGCGGCAGTTTCCTGCCGCTAAAACGGCGATAATTTTATCTCCGTTCTTGATAATATGCCCCATAGAGCTTCCTCCTCCCAAACCTTTCTCCCTAGCCTATCACATCCTCCATAGTCAGTCCATCAGTACACTAGTCTATTTTTTGAGGAATCAGTCCATCATTCTTAAACTTCTCCCTCCAGTTGAGTCATGGTCATGAGACTGGGGTACTAAGACATATTATAACGACTAAATTGAGTATGTGCACGATAATCCTTTATCGTCAAGGGTTCATTTAATCTTATGAAAGGACCCCACATGTCTTAGAACTGTGTTTGTCCTGAATTTTATATGTGCGCCTCTCATAAGTGGATAAACAAAAGAGTTTAGTTGTCCATTCTTGATGTATTGGAAGTGTCATTAGGCATTAGTGCCTGAACTTTGCCACCATGAAGGCCATCTATATCCATCTCTCCCAATGAATAAAACTGTGATTAACCTCTAGAACATCCTGTGAGATGGCATGTTTGGCCAAAGCAATAAAGAGAATGGTGCTAATATTTCCCAATGTGTTCCATATATCTGACCAGTAGCGGGATGATTCATAAAGGATTACAGTATGTAGAGAAGGTCGCACCTAGGTTCCTGGTGCCTCCACCAGTTGTGGTGAGGCAGTAGGTGAGCCCTTTTCAACTTGTACAATGACCAGTATCAGTCATGTACAATTTTAAAATAGGAACAATTTAATTATGCCTCTCTTAGGATCCTGTCATGATTATCAAGTAAATCCGAACAGTCTTCATCAGTATATTCAACATCTGAGCAGGCCTGCCAATGCTGCCTAACAACACAGCTAATATTGTGAGAAATAGTGAGTCAATAACAATCTGGTACAAGTTGGAGATGGCATCACATAATAAGTACTTACCTAATAGGCGACTCTGATGGGGTCACCAGGTCGGAATCCAGCACACTGCTTAAGCAATGGCGCAATTGATAGTAATGCCAATAGTGCACGGGCCTTATGAAAAAGTCCCTACAGAGGGCTTCAAAGGTCTTTATCATATTGTTAATGGTATCATAAGCATCCTCTATTGCCATGATCCCTCACTCGGCCCATTACTGCCTGTAGAAAGTGTCATGCCCTATCTTAAGAGTGTTAGACCAGAGTAGTGCTCCCTGGGGAAGTTGATCATTTATGCCATTTATGCCCAGGCTTCTATGCACATCTCTACAGACTGTCCATATTGCCGTCATTATGGGAGGGTAGGTACATTATTAAAGGGAGAGGTCGGGCAGGCCTGGTGTAATGTGCACCACAGATGTTTCTATAGAGGTCCAAGAGGGCCGATCCATGGTAGAGGGAATAAAGTATCATAGAAGGGCCCATGGAGTGTTATTCCATGAATTGTACAGAACATTGGGTAGGATGCACTCCAGTAGAGCAGCTGAGTCCCCTTAAGCAATGCCATGAGATACAAGAAGGAGGCATGGACATGCTGTATAATCTGTCCTTTCCAAGATGGTGTTTAATACAGGAAAAAATATCCTCGATTCCCAATCCAAAATTAAGGAAGGGTTTTTACTGTGATGTTAGTTCCTGTTTAAATCATATATCAAAAGGCATCTCCAAGTGATGGATGTATCATAATACATTTGTTAATTTGTATTTTGTTATGTTTATTGTCCATTTGTTACTATTTTTGTCTCCATTTTTGATCCTTTGTAGCTGTTGTTTCTGCTGGATTTTATCCTGGATTCTCTTGCTTGGCTCTTCCTACTCTTTGATGTCAGGGGGAGAGGGGCTTGGCGCATTGCTATATACCTCTATGTGAACTTCATCTTCAATCAAGAGCTACAAGATTGCCAAGGAAGCATTTAACTTTGTTTTTTTTCCTATTTGGGACACTCTTTATGAGACATTTAACAGCTTTCTGGTTTATTATTAAGTTTAAGGTGGCACTTTGGCTACTGGATGGAGTAAATGTTTCCCCTGGCAATTAAGAAAGCAACAGACCTTTAAATTCTGTGACAATACCAGGAGCTTAAGAATGTGTAAAATTGAGGATTATTTACTGCTGCACACAAGAAAACCAAAAATTGATGTATATCTGTATTTTCAATGTAATAATGCATTGCAGTTGCAGTAATCATATTTCATGTGTTTGCGACCTTATCACGGCCACCCAGAACCCATACTCTAGTTAGTCATAAGTATGAGTACTGCAACCGTTATCTGCTGAACTGGCCACACACTCCTAATAATACCGCCATAACAGAGTCCATGGTGCCCAGAACTGAGCACATTGCCAAAAGGTGGACTCCAGATTTGGACACAATAAAATGGCTAGAAGCGGCCTCTACAGCTAGAGGCAGTATCTAAAAGAATCAACACATCAAAAACAAGGAGCTAGAAAACCATTTTTAACCCTGTCAGATTAGTCAAATAATAGATTGAAATGCAGTGGGATTAGTAAATTCATCTACATATTATGACATTCAAGAGATAACTAATAATATGTCTAAAAACAACACAACAGGGCTGAACACCATTCCTGAAAAAATTTATAAAAATATTAGATAACACTTATATGTTTTTCTAAATTAAGTCATATTGAAAAGTGTCCCAAAATGTAATTTCCCAAGTTGCAGGATCAAGTCATTCAATTTTTTCTAGAAAGCTAACTGACTGAACTAAATGTTCCTCCTGTAGACTGATATTACTATTGAATGTAGATGAAAAATATCTATGTTGAGTATTTCTTAAATTATCTGGATTAAATGTGGGAACATCACAGAGTTAATAAGTGCAAGTGTGTATCCCAGGCAAATCAATGGTTCCTCTAGAAATCCTGAAGGATATACATGATAATGCAGTAGTATATTCAACAGAAACTGCAGTTATATGCTTTCGTGTAAGGCACACATTTGACAAAGGCAATTGCACAACATCTTTTGTGACTACTCGGGTGAATCGTAGTTTCAGATTTTTTTTAACTTAAATCAGGCCATCTGTTAATCTTTAAGAACCACAGTAAGTATTAATGATATTTTATCAAATTTGTCAGAGTGCCAGGGATATGTAGCAGGGCTGTCAACTCCCTCTGTGCATGGAAATTGATTGCGTAGTTTCTCATCTTAAACAGTTGACAATATAAGCACAGAACAGTATAAATAAGATCTTAAGCATAAAATATCCGTTTTTGTAGATTATATTGTTTCTATATATTTACTCCTGTTGAGTTAGTATTTGCTATTGAAGAACAAACCAAGAACCTTTGGGTGATTTTTAGGTATTGAGTTTAACCTAGAGGTTTGGCTAGTAATTTGGGCCAGCTCATTTAGGGACATCTTGAGGCTAACGTCGGGAATATTCAGAATTTGGTTGACATTTAATGTCAAAATTACATGAGCTTCAAAGACTATGTGAAAGAACAATAAACCATTGCACTTCTAATGGATATTGGATGTGTCACTACAGAACAAATGAATCTCAAATCCTCTAAATATTTAGTTCACAATCAAATTAAAATACACTTTAAAAATATTAACAATAACTTAGTTAAATTTAAGAAACATACATTTACAAGAACATACATAACACTTAATTGAAGGCTAACATTTATATAAAAACAAAAAGACAACCAAAATAAAATATTTTTGGGGGAAATAATATAAACATAACAGAATAAAGAATACTAATAAAACAAAATAACAGTACTAAAGTGTTGGACTTAAAATTAGTCAGATTTGATATTCTAACTCCAACTTAGTCAAAGTAGTGAAAGTGTTGGACTTTGGAGGATATTTACTATTCCCCCTTCGATGTAAGCAACAGTAGGGAAAGTTTAGGACTTAGGAAGGGTTAGATTTACTATTTCCACTCCAATTCAAGCAACAGTAGGGAATGTGTTGTACTTTGGAGAGGTTACATTTACTTCTCCTAGTCCAATGTAAGCAAAATCAAGCAAAATGGTGGATATTTGAGAGGCTGGATTTGCTATTCGCATTTCAATCCAAGCAACAGCAGGGAAGTGTTGGATTTTGGCTGGGGTAAATTTAAATTCCCACTCCAACGTAAACAAAATCAGGGAAAGTGTTGAACTTATAGAGGGCTAGCTATATCATTCCAATTCCTACTCGTTAAAAAAAACTATAAATACCCCAAAACATAAAAATAATAAAACATATTTAAAATATATGCATTATAAATAAATATAATTAAAAGAGGTTGAAACATTATGATTTAATAATATAAAAAAATATTTAACAAATATAACAACAAACAAATATATTTACAATGAATATACTTTAAACCCTACTATCCAAAAAAACCACAAAAAACATTAAAATTAAATGTTAATAAAACAATAATAACATTAAAATACTAATTAAATAAAGCAAATAAAATTAAATCAAGTAATAAATATAAAACTAGTTTAAAAAATATATTTTTAAATACACTTATCAATGAATTAACAATTAATTAATATACAGCAAATTATTGACATGAAATAAAATCAAATAAATAATTTACATAATTAAATGTCATGTGAATATTTAATTAGTTATTGCTTTGTATTGATGTCTATTACAACCTCACTAATTCGGAACTGGGAAAAGAGTTAAGGTACATTAACAAATTGGACTGCAGCTGACCAGCCTAGTAGTGATGTAGAGCTCATTACATCTGCCCGCCTGGTAAAGGACGTACTACACTAGTATAAATCATGGCTTAATAGGGATTGTTTTGGCTAAAGTATTTCCACCCATGCAGCAGTAGCATCTTTGTCAAAAATGTAATCTGGGCCAGCTGCTTTCTCACAGCAGGCTCCTCTGCATAATTGTTGATACTCAGATACAACCACCAAGTGGGGGTATGGTTCTGAGAAACAAACATATCAAGGATCTTAATACTCAGAGAGTTTAATTCTTGCACAGGAAGCCCATTGATATGTTGTTGTGCCTGGGACCATCATGCCTCACCTTTTGATCATGAGCAAAGATAATATATGCTCTAAAAAGCTGACCCTAAATAGGTCTGTCATCTGCTGTTATAAACCAGTATAACTGTTGGAGATGGACTACCAGAACATAGCTTTCCAATGGCAAAGAGATGCGTGGCTCCACCATTAAAACACTTAAAACAGTGAAAAGGTTCATTAAAAAATTCTGAAACAAGGAGAGTAAATATATTTAAAAGTCGGGAGCCATATTGGAATTAGATAGAAATGTGACAGAGCACTCGCAATCTAATTATTTTGAGATATTGACATTCCAATTTGTTTTAGGGAGTGGAGTAGTTTAGGAAAATACTAAGATTTGTATCCCACACACTTGCAAAGTACATAAGGAGGACAGGGCAGAAAATTCAAGCTTGATGCTACAATTTTTGTAAATAATTAAGGTCCATTTAAGTACGTGTGTTTTTGCACAAAATGACTAGAGTTCCTAACAGTCACGATGCTGTCAACATTTGGTGACGCAACAACCCCCGAGGAAATCATAGGCAGGTCTCCTGAAAAATACTCAGTCAGGAGACAATATTTCCTTATAAATTGCAAACTCTATGACCCACCAAATTTCAACAACATTGGAGACATGCTTACACCCATCAAGCTAAAGAAGACTTCCTGTAGACCTTGCTGCTTTGACAATTGTTTCAGATGCCAGTAGCAAGAATAATGGCATCCTCTGTTCGACCATTGGCGACCAAAGTCAATAAGCCCTATGAACAGAATGTGATCGCAGTGGTACCCAGTCTCTCTAGGTGAGAGGGAAAAGGATTTGCCACAGAAACACTTCGTAGGAGAAATCAACAAATAATGCCTTCAAAGGTCAGGAACATTGGTTCTTTGCCCACAGCTCAGTAGGAAAAACAAACATCATGTGCATTGGAAGCAATACACATCTATTGCTGTAAATGTAGAAAATAATTTTTATTCATTACTTTTTTACTGTCTATGTCTCAGTACAAATGAGGGAGCCAGTAGCAGTTTTACAAAAGCCAAATGTGCTCAGAAACATTCTGTAATCACACATCCGGGACAACTCCTTATCCAGGTCCAAGTTGAATGCAAAGCGCTTCATTCAGCTCTGAGGAGCTTTTCAGCATTTTAAAATGCTCACCCTACCATTGTTGATCTTTCCACATCACTAGAAGCTCCAAGAAAGTTCTGAACTTCTTTCATAACCATAGTGACATAATGACGCTAGTGGGTTTCAGAATTACATCAGCTTTACTTGTACCAATGCCAAATGATTTTGAAAACAACGATCTTAATGAAACACTCTCAAGGGAAAACAGACACAATCTTCTTTCAAAATGGAGGGGTCTGAGAAAAGAAGGTCCTGGTCTTGTCGTGCAATTTTTAAGCTTTCAATCCCTTTCAGTCTGCCAGGCCATCAATAAACACATGGAACAATACCACCTACTTTAAGCCTCCCAATCAGGATTCCATGCCAACTACAGCACTGAGACCACCCTGATTGCTGCCACAGCGACATCAGAACCCTCCTCGACCACGGAGAGACTGTGGCCCTGATCCTCCTTGACCTCTTTGCTGTTTTTAACACAGTTTTGCGCCACACCCTCATCAACAGACTCTACAAGGGAATCTGATAACACAGAATAAACCCGAACCCACACATGGGCAAAGATACATAATCCGAGGATATGCCAAACCGGATGTAGTTTCCCTATAGATCTTAAATTAACTGCATTTACGTAAATAACCAAGTGGTGAGCCAAGCGGGGGTGGGTTGGGGAGTTGTTTTCTATAATATTCTGGACCACGAATAATAAATGTTGCACTTACCATGCATTTATCCACATAGATGTGTAATTACTCACGGACCACAGTTTTGCACATATGTATCCCAAGCCATTATAAATATATTGTAACCTTTAAAAGTACAATGATAGCTGCGCAGGCATGGTGATTCATGTGTATGCAATGTATGAACAAAAACCAATAAAGTTTGTTATAAAAAAAATTATTTAAAAATACAGACTCTATAACAGCAAAATGTCCCAAATGAATCACCTCTTCCTCACTGGATGAACACACAGCATCTAGCTGCTTCCATTCACCTCTGAATCCAAGGATATCTTATGTGGTGTACCCCCAAGGATCATCCCTGAGCCCCATCTTGTTCAACGCCTACATGACCCTCCTGCAGACACAGTCAGATCCCATGGCCGCAACATAATTCCCTATGCAGATGACTCTCAACTCATCCTCTTACTCAACGAAGACCCCTCCACCACCAGATACAACCTCTAAGATGCCATGGCCAATGTAGCCAACTGGATGAGAGAACACTGCCTCAAGCTCAGCTCCAACAAGGCAGAAGTATTGATCTTTGGGAAGAAGACAACCGTATGGGACCACAGCTGGTGGCCAGCAGAACTCGGACAAACGCCCACACCTACAGACCATGCATACAACCTAGACATCATTCTCGACAGCAAACAGACCATAAAAAGACAAGGTAATGCAGTCGCCTCCTTCTGCTTCCACACCCGTTGCATGCTCCGCAGAATCTTCAGATGGATTTCAGTCAATACCAGAAAGACTGTCACTCAGGCCCTCATCAGCAGCCAATTCAACAAAGGCAATGTTCTATGTTCCGGCATCTCCTCCCAGCTCCTCAAAAGACTGCAGACCATACAGAATGCTGCAGCCAGACTCATCATAGACCTACCCAAATGGACCCACAACACACCCCACCTCAGAAACCTCCACTGGTTCCCTATCCAGAAGAGACGTCAGTTCCTAGATCGTCATGCACGCCTACATACTCTGCACAATCAAGGACCAGCCTAAATCAACCAATGACTAAACTTACACTTACCTGCAAGACACCTGCACTGCTCAATAGCCCATGTACACATCTGTCACTGCCGCAGAGGGGGAAGCTTCTTCTCCCACACACCTCCATCTTCGAACCGCACACTCTCCCTAGCAGACTAAAGGAAGAAACTCAAAACCTGGCTCTTTGGCTGAAACGTCAAACCCACATCACGTAGATACCTGTAGGGGTGACAGTGCTGCCCTATATAAATACTGATTGATTGTTATATTACATCCTTTGTATTCCTCCTTTTAGATTAAAATTTTCTCTCTAGCAAAAAGGTTTGAAAGATTTTTAGACATTCAGAACAAATTTTCCTCATTTTAGGACAAGACTACCAGACATAGCGGTATGCAGTCTAAATATCGAGTTTTTATTTTCGAATGGACATAATATCGACTCCAGAATATCGAGATGGCAGTAATATCGAGGTAAGTAATATCGATGTATTTATTATCGATTTCTATGTTTGTTAAAAAATATCGATAGTAAAAATATCGAGTAAGTAATATCGATAGTAAAAAATATTGTTTGTTCTTGTTATTAAAAAATATCGAAAGTCAAAATATAGATTGTAAGAATATCGAAAGTCATGTTATCAACTGTCATAATATCGACAGTCATAATATCGACTGTCATAATATCGATATTAATAATCGATATTAATAATATCAAATATTTAAATGTACACTGTATTTAATGTTTTATTAGTAATTTCGTTGTTTAAATAAATATGTATTTTAGGTCTTTATTTATTTAGAAATAATAATAAAAAAAATTAAATATTTATAAAATATATTTAAAATAGTATAATAATTTCTAGGAGCGGGTAGTGGGTTTTTAGGGGAATAGGGTGGGAAGTGTTTTAAAATGTATGTTAAATAATTTAAAAATATAATACAAAATAGAAAAATACATGAAAAATATGTATTAATGAAAAATAATTCAATTTTTTTTAAAAAATGTTACATATTTTCTAGGAGCGGGTAGTGGGTTTTTAGGGGAATAGGGTGGGAAGTATTTTAAAATATATATTAAAATGTTGTACTATATTTAATTTTTTTTTTTTTTAAATATTTTACATTTTAATTTTTTTTTAATTAAATTATTCAATGTATCAAAATTTAAATGAGTGAGCTGTGTGTTTAAATGGGAATAGTGTTTGAACTGTATAAAATAAGAAATTTAAAAATTAGGGGTCGATTCGGTAAAAAGCGCTCCGAATCGTCGTACGGAGTGTTTTTTCCCCGTACGAATCGTACCTGTAAACGTCCTGTACATACGACGAAGTACGATTCGTACCAGGAGCCGTACTCCGTACGAGTCGTACAAGACACCGTACGACTCTAATCTCCGTACGATTCTCCCTCAGAACCCGCTGTACGCGACATTTGTACGGTTCGCGGCTGGTTTTTACGACCCAGCAAGTACGATACGTGTCGGGTACGCACCGTACGACCCTTTTTCTACGGGAGCTGAAAACAGCCGTAAAAGCAGAGTTCGCGCCGAAACAGGTACAGAAAGGCCCCCCGGGTACGGTGCGTACCCCCTATGATCGCAGGGGTACGCACCGTACCCCTGCGATCATGGGGTGTACGAGCCGTACCCCTATTGTACGATTGGTGTACGGGCCGTACCCCCATTGTACGATCAGTGTACGAGCCGTACCCCATGTACGATCTGTGTACGAGCCGTACCCCCATTGTACGATCGGTGTACGAGCCGTACCCCATGTACGATCGGTGTACGAGCCGTACCCCCATTGTACGATCGGTGAACGAGCCGTACCCGCATTGTACGATCGGTGTACGAGCCGTACCCCATGTACGATCGGTGTACGAGCCGTACCCCCATTGTACGATCGGTGTACGAGCCGTACCCCCATTGTACGATCGGTGTATGAGCCGTACCCCATGTACGATCGGTGTACGAGCCGTACCCCCATTGTACGATCGGTGTACGAGCCGTACCCCATGTACGATGGGTGTACGAGCCGTAACCCCATTGTACGATGGGTGTACGGCTCGTACTCCCATTGTACGATGGGTGTACGGCTCGTACTCCCATTGTACGAAGGGTGTACGGCTCATACTCCCATTGTACGATGGGTGTACGGCTCGTACACCGATCGTACATGGGGTACGGCTCGTACACCGATCGTACAATGGGGGTACTGCTCGTATACCGATCGTACAATGGGGGTACGGCTCGTACACCGATCGTACAATGGGGGTACGGCTCATACACCGATCGTACAATGGGGGTACGGCTCGTACACCGATCGTACAATGGGGGTACGGCTCGTACACGATTGTACAATGGGGGTACGGCTCGTACACCGATCGTACAATGGGGGTACGGCTCGTACACCGATCGTACAATGGGGGTACGGCTCGTACACTGATCGTACAATGGGGGTACGGCTCGTACACCGATCGTACAATGGGGGTACGGCTCGTACACCGATCATACAATGGGGTTACGGCTCGTACACTGATCGTACAATGGGGGTACGGCTCGTACACCCCATGATCGCAGGGGTACGGTGCGTACCCCTGCGATTATGGGGGGTACGGACCGTACGGTGTGTATGTGTTTGTATGCTTTTCCGTACGACTCTCCCTTACCTGACGTGGACCGTATGAATCGCGTCCTCATACCCCGGTCCGGATCGTACTCGTCGGGTCTTACGGCATGTGTACGAGTGGTACGGTATGTGTACGAGTGGTACGGTTCGCGGTTTCAGCCTTGCAATACGTACGGATCGCGACGATTCGGACGGATTCAGGGAATACGGATCGTACTTCGCGACTTGGACGGACGGGTACGATTCGTACAGAGAGGGCTCCGGATACAAATCGTACGGACGGTTTTTTTCCCGAATCGGAATCGACCCCCTAATATATTTAAAAAATATTTAAAATCTATTTAAAATTTATTTTTAAAAATTATATTTATTTTCAATAATAGTGTTAGAACTGTATAAAATATAATTCATAAAATTCTTTTTTTATTAAATTTTTTTATAAATATAATTTACAATAGAATTAAAAATGTTTTATAATTATCAAAAAATATCTTTATATTCAATAAATGTATTAACATTTAAAATAAAAAATTATATTTTAATTTTAAATGTTTTTATATTCATGGGAGTAAATTTAAAATAATTGTATAATAATAAAATATATATTTATGTAATTTTAGGATATAAAAATATTATTATGATGAGTAATATGATTTTATTATGTAAATTTTATAATATTAAAATATATAAAATCTAAATTCAAAAATTGAAATTTGAATTTAAAATTTGTACAAAAAAAATGCATTTAAAATTTAATAATTATTATTAAAAAAATTACGAAAATTCAAATGTTTGGAAAATTAAATTTAAAAATTGTTCTAATGGTGTATTAAAGTAAGTGGTTAAATTTATGTAATTAAATATTTAAACAACATTTATATATTTAAATATGGCATCATTAGATTAATGTTGTTTTTGGTGCTAATATTGATTAGTGTGTGATTGTTTGTTACACAATTCTCTTTTCAATAGAGAAGATTTTAGCTAAATTTATAAATAATATTGTTAAAAACACTAAAATTTGAAATAAAAATAATCTATTGTTATTAGTATGATAGTTTAAGTTTTATAGTTTAAAGATATACATATTTTATGAATTTACAACTCTTTATTAATTAAATATTTAATTTTATATTAATACTTATTTTCTACATTTTTGTTATTTATATAGGATTTGTAATCTACGTATTTAAGAGATTTATATGATTTTTGATGTAAATTGTTAAGTATTAAATACACATTTAGATGTAGTTAATATTATTAATTACTATTTTTTGTTCTTACATTTAAATGTTTATTAGCATAAAATATTTATATATAGTGCATTGTGAATTAATTATCTAATGGTTTCTATGTACAGCGTTTATTTTGAGTTTCTATTTTGTGATTAAGAAATAGTTTTTTATATGGGTTTAATGTCCAAAACTATGACTGAGTTTATACTTGGTGGAGTGGGAATAGTAATTGATATGGGTTTAGTGTCCAACACCTATACTGACTATTTACTTGGTGGAATGGGAATAGTAATTTGTATGGGTTCAGTGTGCAGCACCTTCCCTGATTTTATACTTGATGGAGTGGGAATAGTCATTTGTATGGGTTCAGAGACCAACACCTTCCTTGACTATTTACTTTGTGGAGTGGGAATAGTAGGTTTTATGGGTTTAGTGTCCAGCACCTTCCTTGAGTTTACACTTGGTGGAGTGGGAATAGTAATTTGTATGGGTTTA
Source organism: Lissotriton helveticus (assembly GCF_964261635.1). Classification (NCBI taxonomy): domain Eukaryota; kingdom Metazoa; phylum Chordata; class Amphibia; order Caudata; family Salamandridae; genus Lissotriton; species Lissotriton helveticus. The sequence continues at coordinate 816,038,457 of NC_136069.1, forward strand.
GTGTCCAGCACTAAGCATGGGCGGATTTTGCGGATCCACGATTCACGAATTTGCGGATTCACGGATCGTGGATCCGCAAAATCCGCGGATTTTGCGGATCGGCGGATTTGGGGGCGGGGCTTCCTCGAGTGTGTGGGCGGGGCCAAACGGACGGGGCTTCCATGCGAGCGCACATGCCTCTTGTGTATACAAAAGGTCAGAGACCGATCAGAGCAGCAGATTAAGAGACAGAAGCCCCTGGTCACAGGAACAGCAGGGGGATTGCGCACGTGAAAGCCAAAGATGCAAATGCCTCTGGCCTGCATCACAGCGGATTTCCGATGGTATATTTGGGAAGAAGGCACATCTGCCCAGCCTCCCAACGCTCACGATTTTTTTTGGGCTGATGAATGAGTCACTGCATTTGCGCTTCAACTAGTTCCAGCGACCAAGTGTGTGTATGCAATCGCGCCGAAGTGCGCAGGGGTCCCTTGAGTGAAATGTCCATCATAGTGGGTAAATGGCGGGAAGACGGGCGGGTGCACACCTCGAGTGTGTGGGTGGGGCCAAACGGACGGGGCTTCCATGCGAGCGCACATGCCCCTTGTGTGTATACAAAAGGTCAGAGACCGATCAGAGCAGCAGATTAAGAGACAGAAGCCCCTGGTCACAGGAACAGCAGGGGGATTGCGCACGTGAAAGCCAAAGATGCAAATGCCTCTGGCCAGCATCACAGCGGATTTCCCATGGTATATTTGGGAACAAGGCACACCTGCCCAGCCTCCAGAACGCTCACGATTATTTTTGGGCTAATGAATGAGTCACTGAATGTAAGCTTCAACTAGGGCACATATTTATTCAAGAAGACACACCATGTAAATAATTTACGATGGCGCCGGCAAGCTGCCAGCGCCATCCTGCAAAAGTTACTTAATTAGCTTCAACAGGAAGCTCCAACTGATACAATAAAGCAGGCGCTCCAGCCCCTGCTTTATCTTATCTGTTAGAGCTTCCTGTCGAAGCTAATTAAGTAACCATTTGAGGATGGCGCTGGCAGCTTGCCGGCGCCATCGTAAATTATGCAGGCTTGAACTTTTGACCGCAAAATCCGCTCCGATCGCGGATTGCGGATTCTCGGTAAATTCGCGAGAGTTCGCGGATCGCGGATTTACCGAAAATCCGCAAAATCCGCGATCGGAGCGGATTTTGCGCTCATGCTTATCCAGCACCTTCCTTGAGTTTCCACTTGGTGGAGTTGGAATAGTAATTTGTATGGGTTCAGTGTCCAACACCTTCCTTGAGTTTACACTTGGTAGAGTGGGAATAGTAATTTGGATGGGCTCAGTGTCCAACACCTTCCTTGAGTTTACACTTGGTGGTGTGGGAATAGTACTTTGGATGGGCTCAGTGTCCAGCACCTTCCCTGATTTAATACGTGGTGGAGTGGGAATAGTAATTTGTATGGGTTCAGTGTCCAACACCTTCCTTGAGTTTCCACTTGGTGGAGTGGGAATAGTAATTTGTATGGGTTCAGTGTCCAACACCTTCCTTGAGTTTACACTTGGTGGAGTGGGAATAGTAATTTGGATGGGCTCAGTGTCCAAACCTTCCTTGAGTTTACACTTGGTGGAGTGGGAATAGTACTTTGGATGGGCTCAGTGTCCAGCACCTTCCCTGATTTAATACGTGGTGGAGTGGGAATAGTAATTTGTATGGGTTCAGTGTCCAACACCTTCCTTGAGTTTACATTTGGTGGAGTGAGAATAGTAATTTGTATGGGTTCAGTGTCCAACATCTTCCTTGAGTTTACACTTGGTGGAGTGGGAATAGTAATTTGGATGGGCTCAGTGTCCAGCACCTTCCCTGATTTTATACTTGGTGGAGTAGGAATATTAATTGATATGGGTTTAGTGTCCAGCACCTTCTTTGAGTTTACACTTGGTGGAGTGGGAATAGTAATTTGTATGTGCTCAGTGTCCAGCACCTTCCCCGATTTAATACTTGGTGGAGTGGGAATAGTAATTTGTATGGGTTTAGTGTCCAGCACCTTCCTTGAGTTTACACTTGGTGGAGTGGGAATAGTAATTTGTATGGGTTTAGTGTCCAGCACGTTCCTTGAGTTTAAACTTGGTGGAGTGGGAATAGTAATTTGTATGGGTTTAGTGTCCAGCACCTTCCTTGACTTTACACTTGGTGGAGTGGGAATAGTAATTGATATGGGTTTAGTGTCCAGCACCTTCCCTGAGTATTTATTTGGTGGAGTGGTAATAGTAATTTGTATGGGTTTAGTGTCCAGCACCTTCCCTGATTTAATACGTGGTGGAGTGGGAATAGTAATTTGTATGGGTTCAGTGTCCAACACCTTCATTGAGTTTACACTTAGTGGAGTGGGAATAGTAATTTGTATGGGTTCAGTGTCCAACATCTTCCTTGAGTTTACACTTGGTGGAGTGGGAATAGTAATTTGGATGGGCTCAGTGTCCAGCACCTTCCCTGATTTTAAACTTGGTGAAGTGGGAATAGTAATTGATATGGGTTTAGTGACCAGCACCTTCTTTGAGTTTACACTTGGTGGAGTGGGAATAGTAATTTGTATGTGCTCAGTGTCCAGCATCTTCCCTGATTTAATACTTGGTTTAGTGGGAATGGTAATTTGTATGGGTTTAGTGTCCAGCACCATCCTTGAGTTTATACTTGGTGGAGTGGGAATAGAAATGTTTATGGGTTTAGTGTCCAGCACCTTCTTTAAGTTTACACTTGGTGGAGTGGGAATAGTAATTTGTATGTGCTCAGTGTCCAGCACCTTCCCTGATTTAATACTTGGTGGAGTGGGAATAGTAATTTGTATGGGTTTAGTGTCCAGCACCTTCCTTGAGTTTACACTTGGTGGAGTGGGAATAGTAATTTGTATGGGTTTAGTGTCCACCACCTTCCCTTATTTTATACTTGGTGGAGTGGTAATAGTAATTTGTATGGGTTTAGTGTCCAGCACCTTCTTTGAGTTTACACTTGGTGGAGTGGGAATAGTTATTTGTATGGGTTTAGTGTCCAGCACCTTCCTTGAGTTTACACTTGGTGGAGTGGGAATAGTAATTTTGATGGGCTCAGTGTCCAACATCTTCCTTGAGTTTACACTTGGTGGAGTGGGAATAGTAATTTGGATGGGTTCAGTGTCCACCACCTTCCCTGATTTAATACTTGGTGGAGTAGGAATAGTAATTTGTATGGGTTCAGTGTCCAACACCTTCCTTGAGTTTAGACTTGGTGGAGTGGGAATAGTAATTTGTATGGGTTCAGTGTCCAACACCTTCCTTGAGTTTACACCTGGTGGAGTGGGAATAGTAATTTGGATGGGCTCAGTGTCCAGCAACTTCCCTGATTTTATACTTGGTGGAGTGGGAATAGTAATTGATATGAGTTTAGTGTCCAGTACATTCCCTGAGTATTTACTTGGTGGAGTGGGAATAGTAATTTGTATGGGTTTAGTGTCCAGCACCTTCCATGACTATTTACTTGGTGGAGTGGGAATAGTAATTTTTATGGGTTTAGTGTCCAGCACCTTCCCAGACTTTATACTTGGTGGAGTGGGAATAGTAATTTTTATGGGTTTAGTGTCCAGCACCTTCTTTGAGTTTACACTTGGTGGAGTGGGAATAGTAATGTGTATGTGCTCAGTGTCCAGCACCTTCCCTGATTTAATACTTGGTGGAGTGGGAATAGTAATTGATATGGGTTTAGTGTCCAGTACATTCCCTGAGTATTTACTTGGTGGAGTGGGAATAGTAATTTGTTTGGGTTTAGTGTCCAGCACCTTTCTTGAGTTTATACTTGGGGAGTGGGAATAGTAATTTGTATGGGTTCAGTGTCCAGCACCTTCTCTGACTTTATACTTGGTGGAGTGGGTATAGTAATATGTATGGGTTCAGCGTCCAGCAACTTCCATGACTGTATACTTTGTGGAGTGGGAATTGTAATTTGTATGAGTTTACTGTGTAGTACTTTTTGTGATTTTATAATTGGTGCAGTGGTAATAAGAAAAGATTTTTAATAAAAAAAATATTATTGGTAGGATACTATAATAAAGTTTTACAATAAAATATAAAAACTTTAGTATTAATTATAATTATTGTTATTGTTGTAGTAAAAAGATATATACATTTTTATAAATATTAAAATCTAAAATGCATCTTTAATTAGAACATTTAATATTTAGTTAATATTTATATTGAATATTAAAGAAGGAAACATACACAGGGTTAAATGGAACAAATCAAAAACAGTTTATTAACATGTCAACATATTTTTTCTGTAGAACTATTTTTTTCATTTGTAGTGTAAATTAGTAAGTAAATAGTTTTTATTATCACCAAAAATATACTAAGTGTATATATATATGTGTTTTAAAAAAACATGAATTTTAAATAAATTTTATGTTTAATCACATATATTGTAACATAAATAGTGAAAGCAAAAAATTTATATTATGTACTTTTCATTCAATAACAATTGTTTTAATCACATAGACATTGCATAAATTGTTAGAATAAACATGTTGAAAATTATTTTTTTATTTGTTGTACATTCATTTTTACTTTTTGTAAATTACAGGAAAATCATAGATACATATTTATACATTTTTTATTACAGTAACATTTTTGTGGGTTACAAAGTAGTAATAGTTTGTTTTAGAAATTAATATTATGAATATAGAAAATATTAATAATATTAATTTTTACAAAGATAAACACACAAATACATTTTTATATACATACATAAGTAAGGAAATAATATTAGCATTTTTATAAACAGATTATTTGGGACAAGGTTATACATTCAAATTTGTTTAACATATAAATTATTTTCAAAATGTATATATAAATACAAAGATATTTGTTAAAGTAACTTAGATAACAGTTCAATAATTATTTGAAAGTAAACAAGATTTAAGAAATAATTTTCTAAATGTTTTAACATTAATTACATATAATATAATACTGAGTTTATATTTTTAAAGTGTTGGAATATAGAAATTAAATAGCTTTTTGGGATATACAGGGACTACTTTTTAACCGCGTAATGTTATTTAGGCTTATTTGGTGCTTCAACAGATCGCGGTTGGATGCTGCTTCGTGTTGGAGAGGGTAAGTTTGTTTTAATTGAATTTTATAAGTTAATGAAGTTATTGTAAGTGTATGTGTGGCGTGTTTAGGTTTATTTAGATAGTGTTATTGAGAGAAGATTGTGTTTTGGGTGTTAGGTAGAGTGTACGATATTTGCTTATTACCGCGTTGTACTTGTAAGTGTGTGAGGTTAGCTAATATGTTTAAATGTTTCTAAATCAATATGTTTGCTGTATAAATATGTGTTTTTATGTATGTACGGGTGTATTTGTGTGGGTGGGTATGTATTTTATGTTGTTCAGGTTATCGTCGCGTTTTACTGTTTTGGAGGAGGTGCTTCTTTTTTCTCAGAGTTGTGTGACGAGTATTATATACTCGTATTTTTACACACATACTTTGGTTTTCGGGTTTTCCAGGAGCGTTCCTTTTTTAAAATTATTATTTTCGGGTTTTGAATGGTACATCGTGTGGATTACATTGGAGAGGAGTCGCTATGGAATTGCTTGTATTTTTACATTTTTTTTGGGGCTTCTTTGGATTGGATTGGTTTTTGCAACGCTTTCGTATGGATTGCTTTAAATTGGATCATGTTTGAAGGTGCAACAGAAATGTAAGTATTTACAACACATTTTGTGGGTGGGGAAACTGTTTTAATTTTTGCTTTAGTTACGTTGTATGTAACATTTTGTAAATACATTATCAAAATACATTTAATATATGTTATTAATATGTATTTGATAGTTTAATTGCAAATTGTTACATATAAAAATGAAGGAATTGTGAAGAAAATAAATGCTTAATGTAACACGTATAGTTACGTAATGCTTTATAGAATAGTTTTTGCTATCATTGATAGATATTCTAGTCCTTTGCTAGTTGGATAGAGGGTAACTTGGCTTTGGAGTGTGTTATACATTTTTTTTGTTTCTTTGGTGAGTTTAGGTCCAACCAGGGTTACTGATTGCTCCATTCGGAGCTCCTGGTAACTCTGTTCTTTTTGTAAGGATTGTATTATTTTATGAAGGGTAGGCGTTCCTCTGCCTGTAGTTGATTGGAAGGCATTGTGCCATCCTTCAACTGCATTGTTGGTTTTTGCTTCCTTATTGAGTGTGCTAAGGTAGACATTCCACCAAGCTATTTGGTATTTGGGTTGTCTTCTATGGCCTGATCTGTGTAGCCTTCCTACCCATGTGTCTTCGAAGTAGTCAAGCATAGGGCTTAGTCTTTCTTCGTTTCTTTTATAGTAGGGGCTGTCTATTAACAAGTTATAGTGTTCAGTTACATCAGTCAATGGAACATAGGCTAGGGCGATGAGTTTTTTTATTTGATAAGCAAATGTGCTATCTGTGGCGTATTGGACACTCAAGGTGGATTTTTGTAGATGTCACCATATACATTGGTTAAAATGATAATAGCAACCTTGTATTGCTGTGTGTGGGTATGTTTTAAGGATGCTATTTATCATTGCTTTCTCAAAGTCAATGATTATTCTTTGTGGAAAATAGTCGTTAGTATGTTGTTTGACTTCAGTTAGTATTTCTTGATAGGTTGCTTGCTGTTTGTTTGGTAGGAGGGCATATAGGAATGGAATATTAGCATTTGGAAATGACCGTGGATAGTGTATAATTGATAAAAAGGTTTTGGACATACAGAAAAAGTACTGTCCATCATCCAAGTTTGGCATTGGGTAAGTTTAGTCATGTTGTTTGCTGTGGCAAACAGTATAATTCTTTTATCTTTAGATTTGTTGTCATATAGTATAAATTGATCTTTACTGTGAGTTACAGAGAGTTCAGGGGGAATTTGCACTTCTTGAAAAGTTGTAGGTGTGGGAGGAGTTGTGCATGTAGCTCTTTTTTGTCTAGCTACAGTTCTTTTAAGGGATTCTATAGATGGTAGTTGGCTAGAAGCATGTTGGGGAAGTACACTTAAATGATGTTTCAAAATAGCAGTTGTTGGTTGATCAGTACTAGTACTAGCTTCTTTCAGGGAATCAAGCATTTGTCTAATCTCTATTTCTGTTACATTGGGTGGGTGATTATGTTCCTTAGTATAAGTAACAGTGGTTTCCTGAGTTATAGCTCTACCATAACATTTGTTGGCATAATATTTTGTACACTTCCAAAAAACTTTCAAATCTTTTTGTTTCTCTTGAGTGTAGGCATATCCCATGTAACAAAGAAGCATTTTCCCTTTTTGAGAATAAATGAATTTAGCTCCTTCAGTCATGCTTGTATTTTAGTGCTAGAAGGTAATTAAAAGAAAATATCAATAAATTGTTTAAAGAATGAAAGTTGTATTATAATTTCACAGTTTAACACATTTCTGATTTACCTGTATATGTTTTTATGAATTCAAGCTGTTCTTTTCAGATGTTGATGTTTTTCAAACTGTTATTTTCTGTGTATATCTTTTTGTACCTGTAGAAATAGACAAAATGTGAGCAAATATTTTACAAGTATTTATGATTTTTTGCTAGTGGGTTTTTAGCTCGTTTCTATTTAGTTAACTATCTATTAAACTTCGAAGTTACATTTAAATTATATACTTACTTATTTATATATTAAGTTTGATGTCCCGGTGTTGTGTAGGTCTTTTGTAGAATCTTTTTGTCTGTAGGATAAAGAGTAGAAATAAAAAATATGTTTTAGGTATTTGGCTTTTAAATACAGGTGTGAGGTTTGAGAGTTTAATTTTCTATGGATATTCAGGTAGTAGTACTTACTTTAGATAGGTGTAGCTTTCTTTATGTTGAAGTCAATTAGTTTTCTTTCAGAAATCCTGCAGAGTTTCACCTTCCTTTAGTTTGGAGATTTAGTCTGCATTTTTAGTTTGTTTAAATCTTGTTTATATAGCATTAGTGTAATAGTTTTTGAAATAGGATTGGTTGTTTCAATTGATAGTCTATTCTTATTTGTGCATTTGAATTTTTTTACATGGTATGCTAATTCCTTTCCTTATATGGGTGACGCCAATTAACGTTTTTTTTTATGTGTAAGGCCCTATTTTGTATAGGTAATGTTATATTTATGTTTTTAAAGTAGAGGAATATATATAATTTGAAGTAAGAAATGTTTAGTTGTTAGCAACGTTGTTTATGTATTATAAAATGTATATTTGATGTTATTTTCTGCTTTTAAATGTTTCTAAACAATATAGTATGTTTTATTTAATTTTAGAAACGCTTTGTGATAAATTGTGATGAATATGACAAAATTTTAAAATAATAAAGTGATTTATGTAAGTATGTTGTAAATTCGATATATTTAAAAATCGATATATTTGCATTCCATATTTTTGTAATCGATATTTTGGTTGTTTTTCATCTAAAGATGTGATATTCGATGTTTTAAACATCGATAATGTTGTTTGTCGATATTGTTGTAGTCGTGGTTTTTTTTAATCGATAATGTGGGTTCGATATTTTGGTGTTTTGTTGTTTAAGTATAGGCAATCGATAATTTTGTGGTCGATAATTTGGCATCGATATTTTGTCCAGTCGATATTCGGTCTGTCGAGGTTATGTCAGTGATCCAGACATAGCAATCTGTCAGGTTGCAAAAGCCCTCTTGTTAGCTAACCAAGAACTTACAAGGGCTGACAGTGCCAATTGCTTAAATTTAGTTGGCTTTCTTGTCACTCTCGTTTGCTTCTTTCTTATTCAATGGCTGTCCTTGTTCCATTGTATTCATCATGTGTTTGTCCCTGCACTGAAGCATAACCTCTTTATCATCTGTCTGACTGTCTGGCTTCTATCCTTTCACTGCTTTTTGCATGAGCACTGATTGAGAGTGCATGAATGTTAAAGCTCTCTCGTTTGTCTTCTTCTCCCACCATCATATGACCACTCCTGCACTCCATGTTGCTTTCTTGCTCATGTTCTTCTCTCCCACACCTTGTGTTTCTCTTCTTTGTGTGCTTGTTTTCCTCCCCCTGCCAACTCCCCATTTCTTCTCATCCACCGCTCCTCCATTGCTCCCCACATCAACTGTCTTTATTTACATTTTTTGGGGAGCAGATAGCAAATTTCTGCCGGGCCCTCTGCCTTACAAAATGTGCCTTTATGCTGCTTCTTTTTCATATTTTTGATTTATCAATCTGTGTCACATTGGTAAATTTAAAAACATTTTTTACTGCCTTCATTTATAGGCGCACATGCTTGATGACATTCACGTGCACACGTCATCAAGCATGAGTGCACCTACAAAGTGAAACAGATATTACACCCACTCTATCGCTCCTTTTTTTGCTTTTTTCTAACCTATGGCCTTGCTGATGCTGTACGGCATTGCCAAAAGGCATTGCCAAAGAGAACAGTTCTCAAGGGTGGGGCATATTGGCTTTACCAATGTTTGTTTATTTGGTGACTTTTCTATTGAATTACTGGCTGACTGAAGACAAGAGTTTCTTCTAAATCTAAGGAAAAGGGGGGCATATTATCAAGAACAGACGATAAAATTATTGCCACTTTATCGGCAGGAAACTGCTGCTAAAGCGGCGATAATGGGCTTGATAATATGCCCTTGTGAATTCCCATAGCAGCCTAGGTTAACACCAGAACCGGGGCTGCTATGGGAATTCACAAGGACATATTATCAAGCCCATTATCGCCGCTTTAGCGGCAGTTTCCTGCCGATAAAGCGGCGATAATTTTATCGCCTGTTCTTGATAATATGCCCCAGGGTTTTTATGAAATACAGGGGCTGCACTGGTTTCTGAGTCCTCTCCATTCAAAGGGTTCCCAGAGTTCTAACAGATAAAACTCCACCAGCAATCAGGAATGTAACTATATTTGCACGGCTAGTGCATATTACCTGTCCTTTCCATTAACCCATAGGGATTCCTCTTTAGATTAGAAACAGCAACAAAATCTGAAGAACATAGAAGTTCCCGAATGAGTTCTTCATTGTAGGACCTACAAATACATATCTGCGTTTTGTAAAAAGTTCTACCACCAGAAGAAATTTTGGATAAATTAAATTTGATCTAAACAGACCCTTGTGAAAAAAAATACCTTTCAACTTGTGCCAATCTTTGTCTCTGAAACTACCTACTTTTACAGAGAGAAGTGATGTTTGATTTCCCATTTTCTGAAACATTGAGTCAAAATATTCCAGTAAAACACCAACTTTCTGTTAGCGCAATCATATTTCCCTGCATACAGTGCTTAATTTGAAAACAAAGTAAGCGCAAGGACCCTTCTTGGGAGGCCACTGCGGCCTGCACCACCCCTTGCCCCTGCCAGCATTGCCAGTGACAGCACTAACACAACTACTAACCATTGCACTCCTACAAGTGTGACAATTCAGACTATTCCAGGGCCCCAAAGCTACAATAATGGTGTGAGTGGCTGGTATTATTAATTTTAATGTACAATGAACACTGTTGTTTTGCTCATCTCAAAATGTAACAGACGACGTCACCATGTGGTGGACTGTCACTAGAGGCGGTGCTAACAATGGCGCTGAGCACTGGAAACCACCAGCTCAAATTATGCACTGACTGCAAATCAGCAGTTTTTACAGCGTGCAGAGTAAACGCGAAATTAAGCAGTGTGCACTGACTGTGAATTCGTTTAAAATATTTTTGTTTATCGATTGGAACTGCTTATATATTTTTTTCAGAATAGCAACATCCATTTAAGTGATGTTCTGTGGTCGAAATGGCTTGTAACTTGGCTCCAAAAAACAGTGTTCATTTGAGAAATGGAATATGACGATTCGTATTTTTTAAATTTTTCAGACATGTTTAAAGCATTATGAATTAAACTAATGTTCGTTTAGCCTTTAAATTTCAGGTTAATAAACAAGGCCGAACAGGCATTTTGTTTGACCAGGTATTTCCCTGTGTGCTGGAGCACTTGAAGGACAATTTTAAAAGCCCAGGCTGCACCTGGCACCCAGGGACGTAGGAGACAATACATTTCTGGGGGGGGGGGGGGGGGGGGGGGGGTGCACGGGGACAGGATTATAACCAGGGCCACTGGAATTATGCAATTGTGCTGCGATTTTTGCACAATTATAGTTTTGCTGCATTTGCCACAAAATCCACCATCTGCTGCATAATCTGTAGATTTTAACCCCCCCGAAAATTATTTTAGCTTAAACAGTTCAAAAGTTACTAAAAATGCAGTGATACGTATTGCTGCGCAGTGGAAGACCCTTTGCAAAGCTGGACTGGACACCTTTTTGTTGCTTAATGCCATATTTGGGTATTAAACTGGTACTAAAGAGATGCAACTAATGTCCAGATAGTGGGGGCACTAGGAGGCGCACACACACGATGGCCGCACTATCGTGAGGCTCCTGCAGCTCTGCACAATTATCCTTTCATTTATCCTGCTCAGAGGTCATACTAACTGTTTTAAATTATACCCAGATGGCAATCTAGACTAGATGAGGACTCGCTGAAAAAATTAGCAGATTTGGGCCACCCCTGCTCCTGCTGTGGCACCGTGAAGATCCGGCCGGAGTGAGGGGCGGAAAGGTGTGGTGCCCTGACTCGGCCTGAAAATCAATGCTAGCCCGCGGCTGTCCACGAGGCGCCAAGGCCTCGAGACACGGACTTGGTGGACGAACCGGAGCTGGGGCCCTGAACCTCGCGACTGCTGACTGCGGCGAGCATGAGGAGAAATCTGCCTGTTTGTGGCCTCTGACATAATGTGACTGCCGTGACGAAGTGAAAAGAGGGAGGTGAGAGGCGCAGCATGTATTGTATCTCGGGCGCCCTGAGCACTGTGGCGGTTGGACGCTCACCGCCATAACCTTCTTGTGATCTGCCTTAGCGATTGGGGATCTACCGGAGCGGCTGCGCTACCCTACTTGTCAGACGGAGTTGTGTATCAGCATTGAACGATGAGCGGTTTTGCCTCCTCCGACCCCTGGGTGCATTTGGGAGTCCAGGGTCTGCCGGGGTGCTGGCGCCGCTCCCGCTGCTCTAAACCGTCGCGCAGCGGGCCTGGACCTGACCTTCACCGCCACTGCAGTAGGGCAGCGCCTTGCGTGCAGACTGATGATGGATTGGCCCGGGGGCTTACCCCTCTGCTTCCCAGTGGGCCATATTGCAGTTATTGGAGGTGGGTGAAGAGAGCTGTGACTGAGCTAATGCCACCCCCCAATGACATGGAGACATAAGGCGCGCCCTGGATGAGCACTCAACTGAGGCTGGGTGTGCAGCTTTACATTTGTAACGCATAGTATTGCAACTGGTACCGGGGTGCTGGTTGTGTGGATTTCGACGGAGGCACAAGTGAACACACTGACAACGCAGATGGCACATTGGCTCATCTCCACAAACTGCTGGTCATCGATGTGGAGGTTGCCCCAAGAGATTGGCTTGATAACCTGTTGCGCTGAGACCCCGAGTTGTTGGTATGTTGTGACTCACACTTCCCTTTTGATCTTGAACTCACCAGTCAGGCCTCAATCGGAAGCGGGGGCTGCCTTGACTTGAACTGGCGCACTGGGGGAATTGCGAGTGCCTGACAAAACGAACGCGCCGGAGGAAAGCGATTTAACACATGCCCTGACGCGGACTGCTGCGCGAATAATCTCCTACCGATGTGGGGCTCGGGTGGCGCCATAGGAAATAGGCAAGTGGGCTGTGAACACAGGCCACCATGGGCATACCGGACACCCGTCAACCCAAACTAAATTTTGAAACGGCAAAACGGAGCGCTCGAAGCCTGCAGGAGAACCAGGATATGGATGGTGGAGATGAGGCCCAGGGGAGTGCGACCGTGCAGAACACTGATGTGCAGAGTATTCTTCAGGAGGTCCGGCAGGGGTTCGCTACCATCGTGGACAAAGTCGATAGGATGTAATCGCGTATGGACGCCATAGCGCACCAACTGGAGGGGCATGAGGACCGCATAAAGGAAACAGAAAGGCGTGTTTTGGACACTGAGGACGCAACAACTCGAGTCACCACGCAGGTTGCCCACATGGATAAACTACTGAAACTGGTCGCCACGAAGAACGAGGACTTAGAAGCAAGAAGTCGGCGCAATAATATTTTCATCATAGGAATTCCGGAGTCCACAAGCACAGGGAGAATGGAGGAATATGTGAAAAACTGTTGTTATCCTCAATCGGAGCAGAAGCTTTCTCCAACCAGTTCATAATAGAGCGCGCACATCGCACCCTGGAACAGCGCCCACCCCCTGGCAGCACGCCGGGTCCCATAATAGCGAGACTTTTAAATTACAGGGATAGGGACAGGGCACTCCGTGTGGCAAGAAATATGCAGCAATTGCACTATGACGGCAACACATTCGCTATTTACCCAGTTTTTACACCTATGGTACAAGAGGGGAGACGTAAGTTCACGGACATTAAGAACAAACTGCGGTTAGCCAAAATTGATTATGCGCTGCTGTACCCTGCGCGCCTCAGGGTCAAACACCAGGGTAAACAGCGGTTCTTTACCAAACCACAGCAGGCGGAAAAATTCCTTAAACACTTGAAACGCACGAGTCGCAATAATGGAACTTTGGCATCCCGAGTGTTGAGTTCAGCCATTTCCCAAGCGCAGCACCTGGCCCGTACTTACTCAGACTACGCCCCTGTCAAACTTACATTATCCTCAGCAGATTATGGCCCCCTCGTGTAATAGTTGGAGGCTACACGCTTCTATGCTACTAGACTTAGTTTTTCAGGAAGAGCTGGGGGAAGAAGTGCACGATTTTTTTGTGCGGAATAAAGATTAGGTTGAGAGTGTTGAGACTATTTGGGAAGCATTTAAAGTTACTCTAAGGGGTTATTTCATATCTAAGGGAGCTGGGGTACTCAAGGACATCATGAATACACTGAGCAAACTGGAAACACAACTCAAAGCACTGGAGGCGAAATTAGCTGTACAACCGAATAATTCCACACAACTTGAATTCAGGGAGGCACTCGCAGAATACATGGACTCGGCACGGAGAGAATCACGCTTCAGGGGTAGATATTGGGTGGCCTGACGTTATGGGGAGGGGGAAAGTCCAGGCAAGGCACTGGCAGACACGATTAGAAAACCATGTTATTCCAACTATGTGTTAGAACTTGAGGGCTTGGACGAGGTGGTATATAGAGACACTGCAAACATACTCAATGCCTTTACCGCACACTATGCTCAATTGTGCACCACACACATAGTAGTTGGATCTGGAAAGTTATTTGGGAGATGTGACACTGGGATGGCTGAGCGATGTGCAGCAAAAGTTTGTATGAGCCCCGTTTGAGCTTGATGAGGTAAGGGAAGCAATCATGCACATGCAGTCCTGGAAAGCCACTGATACAGATGGCATTCACATAGAGTTTTACAAAACTTATATTGATCAGATGGCTCCCATACTGCGTGAAGTCTACGAAGATGCTTTAGACACTGGCTGCCTTCCTCCTTCCATGAGAGAGGCCCGCATCATCTCGCTTTTAAAACCGAGAAAAGCACCTCATCAGTGCGACTCCTACAGACCACTGTCTCTCCTTAATTGTGACGTGAAAATACTGGCCAAACTCAGTGCCACTCGGCTCAGCTTGCTGATGGAAAACCTGATTCTACCCGATCAGTCTGGCTTTGTGCCTGGAAGAGCTACTTCCCATAATCTAAGAACCCTTTTCACAGTGCTAAATAATGTATCTTCTGAATTGCCTTTGGCGCTGTATTTTTAGATGCCACAAAGGCTTTTGATTCAATCGAATGGGATTATATCTTTGGGGTGATGTTGCGAATGGGATTTCTGCCCCTCTTTCTCTCCTGGATCCAACTACTGGACTGCTCGCCAGTCGCTAAGGTGCTAATAAATGGTCGAATATCCCAGACTTTCCCGGTCACGTGGGGCACCCAGCAAGGATGCCCTTTATCCCCCTTACTCTTTGCGCTTGCGGTAGAACCGTTAGCTGCAAAACTGCGGCAACACCATAAGGATAAGGCGCTGCGGTGTAATATGAGGCAGATATTGATATCCTTATATGCGGACTATATCACTCTATATATTTGTGATCCGCAGCACAATTTAAACCCAATCTTCAGGGAGATCATTGTCTTTGGGAAACTTTCCCGGATCCAAATCAATTGGGGTAAATCCTGTATTTTTCCCCTGACGGCTGCAATGGTTTGCTTATCGTTGGATTATCCCTTAGAGTGGTGTGAGGATGAGTTGCGATATCTGGGCATGCGTGTCACAAGGGGGAAGGACGAACTGATGCGCCTTAATTATGGTATGGCCCTGATGCGCGTTACAGATACCGTCTCCCACTGGATTATACTCCCACTTTCGATGGCGGGACGGGCGTCCCTAATTAAAATGGTGATACTACCCCATCTGCTTTATCTGTTTTTGAATGTACCGTTTCATCTGGGGACCTATTTTTTTAAAACACTCAAGTCTGAAATGCTGCGCTAGGTGTGGGGGGGCAAACATCCGAGACTACAATGGAATGTTCTCACTAGACCCTACTCGCAAGGAGGATTTGGTGTACCCAACTTTGAATTATATTATATCAGCGCACAGGCCCATTATGCATATTTTTGGGTGTACCAACCAAGATATATGCCACAAGTGGCGGCGGAGCACTGGCTCACCCATCCCGTTCTGATTCAGGGTGTGCTGTATGACACACCTGCTGTCAGGGAAAGGACGCCGACTACTGTTTCCTGCACCGTCGCAGCATGGACACGCATAGGTCAGATGTTGGACACCCCCCTTCTCTATTCTCCGCTACTGCCTCTCGCATATCATCCCACTATGCTCCTTCTCCAGGAAGCGGTCTTTCATAAGTTCATGGAGCGTACACACATTAAAACTTGGGGGGACATGTATCATGAAGGGAAGTTTCGAAAGGCTTAGCATGTCTTTCAGGGTTTGCAGCACACTCTGCTTGATGTCTTTTTATACATACGTCTCAGGCAGGACGTCGGTTCCCTTACTCCGGACTTTCCGAATGAGCCCCCAGTCCTTGCTCCTCTACAACTGACTCTTAAAAGCGTGACAGCAAAGCGACTAGTATCAATGATATATCGCACAGTGCACACACAGAGAGAGGAGCCGCCTGCGCTAGCTAGAAGGCGCTGGAGCTCGAAATTGGGCTTTGACGTATCAGATGAACAGTGGGAATACTGCTACTCACAGACGGAGCAGGTCTCGACCAGCAGCAGGCTCCGCATAATCCTTTATAAATTCCTACATAGATTGTATTACACCCCGGCCCGGATGCATAGGTATAAACTGAGGGATACAGATAGGTGTGACAGGTGTAGGGCCCTGGGAGCAGATGTCTTGCATCTGGCCTGGGAATGTCCGAGGGTACATGACTACTGGAAGCATGTTTTTGAAGCCCTGAATCTGATGGTGGATACTCCTATTGAGCCCACACCACTGCTAGCCCTGCTAGGCTATGTTAAACCGCTACAGGTGGCGCATCGCAAATATGTGGCTCTCGAATTACTGATGGCGAAGAGACGAGTGGCGTGCCGGTGGGGTAGGGGAAGAGCGCCCAAGTTCAAAGTGTGGATTGACGACCTAGTGTATTGTGAGGAACAGCTCACTACCTACGCTGAAATATTACCAAGAACTTCCAGGCCTAGGGACATTTGGGCCCCCTTGAAATGTTATCTGTTAGCAAACCCACGGGCGGACCCTGCCACAGAACCATAGGTACCTGCAATCTGAAGGGTTCTGTACACACACATCACTATTGCATTTCTGTTCCATTGAGGGGAGGGGTACTGTTGAACTGAACTGATTGCACTGTATACTGATCTGTTTGGACTGTTCGGATATGCCCGACATTGGGCACTACTGGGGGGCAACTGAATAGCGACTTCTTATTGATGTCATGTGGAAAATACCTAGCTATACTTCCCTGACAGTGGGCATTTGTGATGTTTTGATCACTTGTGTGCTAATTCTTGACGTGTATATACAAATGCTACATTGTGCCTTAATGAATAACTGGGTGTACTCTACTGCTCTTGGGTGTAATGAAGTAACTGCATTTAAACTGTGCCTATTATTGTAAGTGTAAATGACGCACATGTATGATTTGGTTGAAAAACAATAAAAAGAAGTTTAAAAAAAATAAACTAATGTCCAGATAGTGTTACCAAGTTTAAAAATGAAAAAAAGAATGAATTAATACTATTACAAAATGTGCCGCATTATGCTGCATTATTTGCTTTTCCTTGCCGAATAATTTACTCAACTCTGCTGCATAATGTGGCCATCTCCTGATGCATAATCCCAGTGGCCCTGCTTATAACCTTGTTCAAAGCTGAATGAACCTGCACACTGAGTCTCCATACCCCATTTTCTGGGCCTGTTCACGTCTGACACCCCTATATCACATTGAGGGGTGTTGTGTGAAATGGAATATTCATTGACTTCCTGTTCATGATGAATCAGTTATGAGACAAGGGGAAAGATTGGCTGAGGATTTTGCCCTCTGCAACACAAGAAGTTGATTATATGTAGAACTGCAACCCCCTTCTTTGAGAACCAAAGATATCTGAGGCCCACTATATACCTTTTTATTCCACGCTGCTCAAGTCGATGATGTTGAACCATCGACCTCCCCTAATCAAACCCACACATCTGAGTAAGCACTCTTTGCCTGTGATATATGTGCTGCCCGTACAGAGATCTGACAGACTACAATATAATATGCAATCTAACCACTGTGATGGTCAAACTGTATCTTGCTATATAAAAATGTAAATCCAGTATTTGTAAAGCGTGAACAGTTACCCAGAGGTATCCTGGCGCTGGGGGCCGTCACGAGGATTAAGCAAGCTATTGCCCAGAGTCACATGGTGCTGGGCTGACCTGCCGCTGGTGATCGAACCGTAGATCACATAGTCACCTCATGGCGACAGGACCCCCCGCCCACAACATACTACAACATCCCGCAAATAACACACAAGACACCATTATAGATTGGGGAAAGTTGCTGCAGGTTTATTACATACAACGTTATGTAATCATGGTGGGTTATCTTACGGTCGATCCAAGGGCAGGCCGCATTCTTGCCACCTGCCCGCCTGATGAGCCAAGCAGCACCGTGGCGAACCACCTATATGCTGCCCATTGTAGTAACATTGTGAATTGTGTGCAGATTTATGCAGATGCCTTACTCGAGTATCACCGATGTATCCTCACATGTAACTTATCATTTTTTATTTGTCTTTTTTCCCCTAAATTTTAAAAATGAATGTAACAAATTATAATGCAAGTCAAACAAGAATATTGAAAACAGAAAAGATGTCAATATACTTCAATATGCTCAAGTATGCAACAATAACAACAACATAAATAATAACGCTAGACAAAACTGCCCAAAATAAACTGTGGCTTCTTTCTGTCGCCTACGCTGTAATCTAACCCTTAATCAATTAGGAGAAAAACATCAAGCATATATGTCAGAAAGAGATTCACTTCTAGAAGCTGAATTGTGTGTGTGAAAATGCAAAATATGGGCCCAATCTCGGCTTCACTGTTTCACCAAAAGTTGTGATACTAGACAATGTTGTATTTCAGGGAGGCTCCTTTTTAACCTGCAGGCATCTGGCTGAATGGGACTCTTCCCTATTTAGATCTTCCTCTTTGCCTGGCAGGGCTGGTCTTCAAAGCAGCAGATGGGGGTAGTGCCGAGGGCAGCAGGATGCAGACAGCAATCAGCAAACACTGCTTTCAACTCCACTCTCCCTTTGTCGTGCCACACGCAGAACAGACCGAGAGCAGCTGTAAACAGCAGAAACAAAAGGTCTCAGGGCGTGGATGGGCTGCTGACTCACCTTCATTCTGTGACCATCAGATTGGTCACTGCTAAGTGGAGGCAGGTCAGCAGGTCAAGTGCAGGTCTTTATAGGTGGCGCCATTGCGCGCTAATGGTCCTGCGAATCATGGAAGTGACAGGGACATTTTTCTGGGATATGTCCCCAGCATCCCCCTCACGCCCACGCTGGTACCTCTGTATTTTCCCAAACTCCTCGAAATGAATGCTTCCCGACATTAATTGCAGCAGGCACCGGGATGCTTCAAGAGAGACAGGCAGAGAGACTCAGAGGGAAGGAGAGGGAACATTTAGAGAAGGCGAACAGAGAGAGAGGAGGGAGACAGGAAAGGAGGAGAGGGAAAGAATGGATGGGTGGAAAGAGAGTGATTGCGCACCGACTTGTACGATAGGATTTTGCTAACCAAACAATGTGCTGTTAGGTTGATCTGAAAAAAAAACACCATTCAAGGGTATTTGCAGAATGACCCGCCGGATGAATAATAATTAGGCATCCACAATGTGCTACTACCTCTGATTGGCTACAAACACAGGGATAGTGTCATGCAAAGGACAGCAAACCATCATCCCTGTGTTTCAATTCTCAAGGGGATTTTTTTTTTAAGACAGCCCAAGTTCTTTAACCCTTTGGGTGCTCATGACCGAACCACACCGTTATGAGTCACGGGCGGCGTGTGCTCATGACGGCGTGGTGCCGTCATGCCGCTGCCGCTCCGCCCACGCGGCACTAATTCCCCGCCTGTGTGTGCGAATTATTGAGCGGGCGGGGTCATGACGGCACCACGCCGTCATGAGCACACGCTGCCTGTGACTCATGACGGCATGGTGCCGTCATGAGCACCGAAGCACCGCGCCCGCACCCGCGCCGGAATTCGCGGCGCAGGGAAGGGGTTAAATGAACCTGTGCTGCATTAAAAGCTAAAAAAACTTTCCAGTTTTGGAAAACATAAGGGAGAGCATAAAGGGGCAGATTAATGTCGGACTTGTGACGCGTTTACGCTGCCATTGCGTCACACAACAGCGACGTAAACGTGGCGCATCCCTGCGACCCATTTACAACGTGACGCATCTAGGCAGATGCGTCACGTTGTAAAGCCCTGCGCCACATGTGGGCGTTTTGGCGCAGGGTGGGCGTTCCGGGGCAGGTGCGCCTCGCAAAAGTACCTGCGTGAAATCTACAAGATTTCACGCAGGCACTTTTAGGCCAATGCAGCGTCAAAACCCTGTGCCTGCTTGAAGCAGGCGTAAGGCTTGACGCAACATTGGACAGATAGGGCCCCCCAGAGCATTGCTGGAGCTGCGTCACGCTTGCGACGCAACTCCAGAAATGCGCCACTTTTACGGCACAGATGTGTCACGCATCTGTGCCGCTTTTGCCCCATGGTGCGCCGCATTGTAAATGCGGCGCACCATGGGTGGCGGAGCTGTGGCGCACAATAACTGGCGCATCTCTGGGGATGCGCCAGTTATTGTAAATCTGCCCCAAAGTGTTCCCTTGATCACTGCTCAGTGCCTCTTAGGCCGCCAGCATGATTCTCAAAGGGAAGAGGTCCTAAGGGGGATCCCTTTCCCTTTACAACACATTTACTACTGCCATGGAAACTGCTCAATGGTTGAAGGCCGAACCAACAGCACCACACTTTGTCACAATTTGAAATATCCCTTCCAAATTCAGATTTGGTAATGGGTTGCAAAACCCGATTTATGAGTCGAAAACACTTTCCATCAAATAAAATGGTTTGTACACTGGTGGAAGTAGCCATTTCGTGATCACAAACCCTGCGATTTTTTTAAATTCAGAGTTTGCAACCACAAAATTGCTCAGTCATCTGCTCCTAAACTCTGTAGCAATGCAGATTGGATAGCTCTGAAAGGAAAGTGAAACTGCACTGAGCTATGTCATATACTTTTTTTCTGTGCATTGTGAAAGGGCAACATGAATTTTTGGGACACCGCTGGAATCTGGATCTGATTTTACCGCAGTACACTGAATTGTGTGGCATTTAAAAAGGAGAAAAACGTGCTATTCAGTGCATATTACTTAGTCTTTGATAGCATGTTGTCATGTGACTTTTTCAATCCCGAACAGATTCGGATGTTTTAGATGAAGGGTTTTAAGAGCATTGCTTTCTTGTTGAATTTAAGTGTTTAATAAATTACTATCGTGTACAGCAATACAGGCATGCAGGATTTCTTAAAACCTCATATATTTATATCGCTGGAGTATTTGATCTAAAAATGAATACCTTAACATGAGTTATTTTTAGTGGGTTGTTTTTACAGAATGTGCTCCAGGATCAATTGATTTACACAGTGCTAGCAGGTAAGCACACTAGGTTTGAATCCAAGGCACGCCGATGAAAGTTAGTAAACCCTTAGAAATTGAGCCAACTATTCAATAAATATTTTCCTCCACTTAAAAGAGGGAGAAACGAGAAAAATACTTGAAATTTGTATTTCTTTCAAGTTATTTTTGGCAAGTTTCTTCTTAGATAAAATCACATATTTAAATCCCCAGTCCTCCCTCCTACTTTACTAGAATCTGGTTAGTACAATTTTACGATTGCTATTGGTTCACATTTACTGTTTCTTATATCCTAACTGTATGGCATGTTGGTGTCTTTTTTCTCCCAGTATGTACAGCAGAGGTATGTCTTGGGCTTAACATGAGCTTGCAAGGTAATACAAGTATACGTTTCGACCTGTCTCGGTTTTGGTATTGCTGGTTTATGAGAGCAAAGTCTTAACTCCTTGGATGCTCATGACGAGCTCAGCTCGTCATGAGCGACGGCGCTCCGGTGCTCATGACGAGCTGAGCTCGTCATGACCGTGCCCGTCTCGTGGAACGCTCGCACGCTGGTCTGATTCCCCTGCTGTGCTGAACGTTCCATTGGAACGGGCGCGGTCATGACGAGCTCAGCTCGTCATGAGCACCGGAGCGCCGTGGCTCATGACGAGCTGACCTCATCATGAGCATGGGGGCGCTGTACGCGCCCCCCCGGCCCACCAGCACAGCGGGAAAATACCGCGAGCAGCGAAGGGGTTAAAGGGCCTGATTGAGAGTTTGGAGGATGGGATACTCTGTCACAAATGTGACAGTTATCCCATCCGCCATTTTAGAAGTTCCATAGGATATATTACGGATATAATACGGTGGCGCGAAAGCCGTCACGTTTGTGACAGAGTATCCCATCAGCCAAACTCGTAATCCAGTACTTTTAAAGTTCGCAATCTTCAAGCCTCTCCTCAAACATATGCTTCCATTTGGTTTAGCATGTATCAGGGCATATTTACAAGGGGATATTGCCACCAGAACCTTACTTTTAGTGGTGTTCTGGGGGCCATATCTGAATCTCCTTATTTACAACATGGCATTAACCCTTTCCGTGCTGCGCGAATTTTAGCGCAGTGCGGGCGTTTTATTGAGTGGGCTGAGTTCGGACGACCCCCGGCCACCCGAAGCACACAAGGGGTTAAGCCACTTAACGTGGCTTAACGCTTCCTTGTAAATAAGGACCCTTTTCACTCTTCATTTAGCGTGAAAGGGGCATGCAATGAGCGTTGCAGTGAGCCTTTCACAGCAACACCCATTGCTTTTTGACGCTGCTCCATAATTACAAGGATAGGGCAATGCCAAAAACTAAGGCCTGGTAAAACCTGGTCTTAGGATGGCGATACGAGGAGAAATGATTGATTTCTCCTCGTATTTTTCTCTTTCTATGCGTGCTCCGTATTTTTATTAATACGGTGCATCCCTGTATTTAAAAAAAGTGTTCCGCCGTTTTATTGGAAATATCCACTATTGAGTGTTCCCAAGGAACACTAAGGGGCCCATTAGGCCAAAGGGCGGGGGTCTCGTGTCTGGCATTAGGATGCGCTCGCCACAGTGGCCGGCGCATCCAGCATTCCTAACATTGTGGCCGGCGGTGCACTTAGCACCGCCCGCCACAATGCCAGGAAGGCATGCTGTGCGCTTACATGTACAACATGGCAGGAACCGTGCGGTGCCTGCCATGTTGTGCATGGAACTGCTGGGGGTACCATAGGTACCCCCCATGTGCACCCACCCCATAGTCCCTGGGGGCCCGCAACGGGCCCCCACAGGGAGACTCCGCATGCCTTTCCATGGCGGCATTGCCGGCATGGAAAGGCATTCAGGAATGCCCATTGTAATATGGCTGGCGGTGTCTGATAGACACCGCCACCATATAAACCCTTTTCTGCCACAGTCGCAAGGCGACCGGGGCGAAAAAGGGCCCCTAAATGTACGAATTGTTCTGTGATTTAACAGTTATAAACAATTTTATTTGTGGAGATTCCTGACAATGATGATAGGCGTCCGTGATACTAGTAGGACTCAACTCCTGAAGTCAACATGTAAAGGACTTTAAACAGTTTGAAAACTATTAAACAGTCCAGCTCATGCCCTTGTCTGTTAAGGTACATTTCAACTGATCTAGTAAGGAAAATCACAATTTTAAGAAAGTGACTATATTGCTACTCATTCACCAGCATCTTGAAAGCATTTAATATTATGTCACAAATTATAACATCACAATGAATTGAACAACTTATATAAAGTGCAACACATTCAGGTTCTGCCTTCTTTCTAGTTGCTCTGATGGCAGATATGTACCGTGGTCAGTCATGTGACCACACAGTATTAAGGGAAGAACATCATACTACACCTCTTGTGTTGCACTCTTTCTTTTGTGACATATTACTCCTAGACTGATCTGTATCTTGCAGCACTTACATATGCACTGCATTCTTGTTTGGCATCCCATTATACCCCTTGAGGATGAAGTGTTTTGTACTATGTTTACTCTATACATACTTTTCACTTTTGACCTGATTTATGAATGAATGAATGAATGAATGAATGAATGAATGAATGAATGAAATGGCATTTGTAGAGCGCATGGCTACCAAAAGGCCTCCCAGAGCTTAGGAGTAGAACCTACACAAATGACGAACATTAAGCGGCCCGGAACAGGAATGTTTTAAGCTGTCTACGGAAGGACATATATATCTGTGAATTTTACTAATCAGTGTTGTCCTCTGTGCTCCCTCAAATACAGTCCTGTTTCTGCTCTCTCTTCATCCGTTCCAGGTCTTCATTTCTTGCACCAGCATTCTCCCATTAGTTCTGTGGCATATGAATGACACTATTCATTTGGCTTACGTGTAATAGAGTAGCTGTAAAGGATGTTGCGCCAATGGGCTCAAGCATCTCATGTTGCCATGGCAACACACCCTGCCATGCATGTGTCAGGTTTGTGCAAAATTTTGAATTGGTATTTACTTTCCAGCACAAATCTTGTTCTGTACTGGAAATTAACCCTAAAGCAATGCAAAGTTGCACTACACACTACTATGTGTTACTTTTTTCTGAGGGATATACAATGGGCGATACATGGGCATTCCATTGCAACAGCATGCGGTTTCTGACGCAAAGTGCTATGTACTAAAGAAGGTAGAGAGGATTTTGCACCAAAAATGTATGCCTCCTCAGGACAGATTTAACATTGGAAAAAATATTTCTTTTCTCTAAACTTTTCTAACTTAGCAAGCATGCTGTGTTGTACATACAAACTTGAAAAGTTTTTTAATTTATGACTAAGCAAAACATACAATTTTGAACTGGAATTGAACCCTTCCACTATGAAGCAAAGGTGGGTGGATCAGGGCAAACTAAAGTGCATGATCAAAAGGGCAGAGTGATACAGTGCCTTATATTAGCAATGCTCCGGTTACTTACCAATAATCTTCATTATCCTTAATCCTTACCCATCGCCACCGTCAATTACGTGTGAGGAGAACCAACCTCTTGACAGGAACGAATCCAGGAAGAACAAGTGGACTTGCACTAATCTCACCCATTGAGGGTGGTATAAGACATGTCCACTCCTCTTCCACTTCCTGACATACCAAGATATCTGAGACCAGTAACCTCAGGATAATGAAGATTACTGTTAAGTAAGTGGAGCATCATGCCTATGTCCTACGTCCTCTTCACAGTCAATTACTTGTGTGAAATACCAAAGTCAATACTGGCAAAAGAAACACAGTAATCAGATATCCTGCAAAAAAATTTAACATATTTAATAAAGACAAAAAATGCAGAAGGCTCTCACAAAATACAGCAAACAAAACAATATAATGAAGAGATCAAAACTGATTCCAACACTTTGTGACCAAAGGAATCTTTATCCATCCCTTCCCCATCAAGCTTATAGTGATGTACAAAACTATGTGGAGTGGCCCAGGTGCCTGCTCGGCAAATCCCCTGCAAAGAAACACCTTTGAAATTAGCCCGCGAGGCTGCCACCTCTCTAGCAGAGTGTCCCTGATTAGAGACAGGAGAGGAAACACTAGCAGACTCATAAGCAACAGAAATAGCCTCCCTGATCCATCGACTAATGGAAATACTAGATGTTTTGCCACCTTGGATAGTACCCCCAAAGGTAATGAACAAGTGATCTGATTTTCTGAAACCCAGGGTAGGATCCAAATAAAGCAAAATATCTTGCCTAACATCTAGCAAATGAATCAACCTTTCATCTTCAGAAGAAGAATTTGGGGAAAAAGGAAGGGAGAAAAATGTCCTGCTCCCTGTGAGACAGGGAAGTAACTTTAGGCAGAAAATCTGGATCTGTCCTCAAAATGACCCCATCATCCAGAATTCGTAAACCAGGAGATTTACAAAGTAAAGCCCGCAATTCCACCATATGCTTAGCTGAGGTTATTGCAACCAAAAAGAAAATCTTCAGAGCCAGCCACTTAAATTCCACAGATGACAGAGGTTCAAAGGGAGACCCCTGAAGAGATGTAAGAACCAACTGCAAATCTCAAGGAGGACAAAAAGGTCAAGCGGTAAGCCTGGAAAGAGAGAACATTTTGAGAAGCCTAAAAGCCAAAATCCCATTATCTTGGAATTCACCAAAGGGTCTACGAAACACTCAAATAGCAACCCATTGAGATGGTAACATGGCCACTGAAAGGCCCTTATTAAAACCATCCAATTGAAATTGCAACTTCTCCCAAATTTCACAAGCAGAAGACAAATAATGATTCTCCTCAACAGATCTCTGAAAGTTATTCCAATGCCTTGAATAGAACGATAGGGCAGAGTGATGCCTGGACTGCTGAATAGCAGCTGCCAAATGAACAGGGATGTCTTTACACCTTAACCCCTCCCTTTAAATTTCCAGGCTGAGAGAGAGAGAGATGAGTCACAGGTAAAGATACTTGAGACACCAGAGGAGGAGAGAACAGAGGAATTTTCTAGTGAGGTGGAAGAGACATCGAAAGCAGCAGAGGAAACCGTGAACTCTTGGGCCAAAAAAGTACCACCACTACTACCTTGGCTCTTTCCGTCTGAATTTTTGTCACCAACCTATGAATTAAAGTAAATGGAGAGAAGGCATACAGAAGCTTGTGAGGCCAAGGAATGGACAAGGCATCCACAACTCCGGAGTTGGATTTTGAGAACAGAATCGAACCAGCTGTGTATTTTCTGGGGAGGAAAACAGGTCCAGAAAAGAGACCACAAACTTGTGACATACCTCCTGAAACAATGTCTGAGCCAGGCAGTGGTCCTGAGATGTGACAAACTTCTTACTGAGAGTGTCGGCTCGGGTTTTGTCCTTCCCCATGGTGTATGTGGCCGGAAGTGAAAGAAGAAATTGTTCTGCCCAATTCCCTATCTTCATTGTCACCAGATTGAGAGAAAAGGACTCTGACACTCCCTGTCTATTGATATAAGCCATGACCACATAGTTGTCCATCCTCACCAACACATGACGATTCACCAGATGATGTTTGAAAAATCACAAGACTACCCATATTCCTGAGAGTTCTCACCAGTTTTATGACTGACGCCTCTGAACTCTGGACCAAAGGCCTTGAGTCGAAAAGTCCCCAAGAGTCACACCCCATCCCAAAACACTGGCATCTGTTGTCAGAATGAGAGGAGGTTCTGGAGCTAGAGGAAACCTCCTGAGAAGAGATGATTGCTTCAGCCATCACTGAGGTTGGGTGGAAACCTGAGGTGTGACTGGAATCTGAGTCTCGTACTACAGAGATGCAGGTTTCCAAAATTTGAGATGTGCTAACACAGGTCTTTTATGCAACCATGCCAAAGACACTAGGAACACACATGAAGCCATTTGCCCCTAGATTCTCAAACAAAGCCTTGCTGACACCGTGTCTCGAGACAACAGATGTGCCAAAGCCAGCCTCAATCTGACAGCTCTGGCCTAAGATAGATAGACCACGGACTCCCGGGTCTAAAGAGGGCACTCATAAAAGTCTGTTCTTGGGACAGCACCAGCCAACAATTTGCTATGTTGAGAAGAAGGACATAAGTGCGAATACAGTTGACCATCAGATCCAACCCATCTAAGGCTTCCTTCACTGAATCCGCCACCAAGAGCTAGACGTCTACATATGGGAAGGCTGTCAGACCCTGCAAATGTAGAGCAGCAACCAAAGGGGTCGGCATTTTGGTAAACACCATTGGGGCAGATTTGATGCAAAAAGACACTAGCTGGAACTGATAAAGGAGGCCAAAAACACAGAATCTCAAAAATCTCTACTGTTCCAGTGCCACTAGGATATAGAAATGAGCATCCATCAGTCTATGGAAATGAGGAAAGACATAGGTGAGATCAAGGAAATAATCTCCTGCAACATTTCCATCTTGAAATGGATGTTCTTTATCCATTTGTTAACATCCTTGAGGTCTATGACCAGACGGAACCCTCCCGTGACCTTTGGAACTTGAAAGATTAATGAGTAGGTTCTTTGTCCTTGTTGAACCAGTTAAACTTGCGTTATTGCCCCCATCTGCAGAAGTGTCAGAACAACAAGCTGCAATGCCTCCAATTTGCCTTTGCAATGGAGTTCCCAAGCAGGAATGGTTCCTGAATTTATAAGAGTGGAGAGAAACTCTATTTTGTAACCTGATTCGACGATCTTGAGGGTTCAAGAATCCACCTCTCACTGGCCAATCTAGGCCATCTGCAGCATAGTCAGGACTTCTGCTTGAAGATACCTGAAGGAGATCTACTTTTCCATCACCTTGGGATCTAAAGGGCTTCCCTCTTTGACCTTTACGGCCTTGAGTATACTGGTGTCTGGAAGGTTGGCAAAAAGACATTGATGGCTTAGCTTGTGAAGGGAGAGATAACACTGATACAGATTGCCGAAAAGAGGAAGAATGTTTCTTTTCTTTAAACATTCTATGCAATTTTTCATCCAGCTCCGATCTAAACAGTTTCACCCCTTCAAATGGCATGCAAAGGGCTGCATTCTTTTGAGCATAATCCATGTGTGAGTCTCTAAAAAAGACATTCCATCAATGCTGCAATAGTAGCTCCATCAGCAAGAGCTGCCACTCTCACTACATCGAAATAAATGTCTGACCATGATTCAGCTTGCTTCTCAGGGATTACAATAGGGCAGGAACACAGGTCGCCCTCCTGAATAGCATTAAATAGGTCTTTAAAGTCTGCCAGCATAGATTGGGCAGTATAGGCACCATACATACAGCTCTCATAGCCAGGTTGGATCCTGCCTTGGATTTTTTTTAGGGTCAACATGATCTTTTTGTCAACTGGATCTTTGAATATATTCTCCTTAGATATTTAGGTATGATCCACAAGGCTGGCCACAAAAGAATCTGCGGAGACAGAGTCTGGAAACTTTTTGGTAGCATTCTCTAGAGGGTAAAGCTTTGTCGTAAACTTAGGGACCACAATCCTGTCAGGATCCTTCCATTCTAGGAGAACAATGTCCATCACATGTTGTTGGACAGGAAGAGACAGTGTCTGGGCAGTGCCTCCAAACTGGTTCAGTAGAAGTGGAAGGCAATTCTACAGAAGGAAACCTCATATGTGAACGCACTCTGAACAGGATCTCAAGTAATAAATCTTTGTCGATATATTTGCCCTTAAGTCGTGACAAAGAAGAGGCATCCTCCGTACCCTCCTCTGATCCCGAAGTATTCCCTTTTTGGACTCGTTTTTCAGCTCCCCCAAGTTTTGCAACAGTATGCTTTTAACTTTCTCTTCGGGTGCTTCATCGCCCCAAGGAGATATTGTCCTCCTGGTTCGCTTCCGAGGAGGAGACCTGGATCTAGAGGAAGAATTTCTGCTAGAAGAAGAGACCATATGTCCACTCTT
This sequence comes from Lissotriton helveticus, assembly GCF_964261635.1. NCBI lineage: Eukaryota > Metazoa > Chordata > Amphibia > Caudata > Salamandridae > Lissotriton > Lissotriton helveticus. The sequence goes on from NC_136069.1 coordinate 816,067,515, forward strand.
CTTAGAGTGTTTCCCCATAGCAGAGGTACGCAAAGCACAGGCTTGAAAAGCAGCAAACAGCCATGCAGCGATCAACACAGCACCTTCCCTGCCACTGGGACTTTTTTTTTAAATGTAAAGAAAAAGAGCTCCCACTTTCAAAGCTATGAGCATGTCAAAAGCCCCAAAATAGGCACTAATATTCCAAGCCATTACAGTGCATGCCCCTGTTGCAGCCGGATTCATATGTAGATTTTCTTTATCTTACCAATCTTTAGAATCCTTGGTCGACTGGACCGTTTTTAGTCTGCTAAGTGTAAAGGGAAGAACATCAAATGCATAATCCCAAATCAATCCAAGTCAAAGGACCACTGACTACAGAATCAGTTTAAAGATTTATTACAAAGCCTAATATAATTGGACATAAAGGCACCTCAGCAAGAGGTTAAGAAAATAAACAGGTACTAATAGAAACATAATCCTACGCAGAAGTCTTATACGACTCAGAATTATAATTAATGTTATCTCTAAAAGCATCAGGCAAAAGATGATAATTCCTGCTTGAAGTCTCGGCTGCATTCGCTCAAAGAAAAGAATAGAATATTAGTCTGTCCCTACACTAACTCTAAAGTGACATTCCTACTTAGCATTCCCACCCAGGCAAGAGAAAATGGTGTCAGCAGTGAAGACTTCCTGAAAAGTGCACTCACTTTCCTTGGGTAAGTAGCCTAAACTACCGTGCTCGTTCTAAGATGCTCCTTCTTGCTTCCCCTCTAACCCTCTCCTCTAGCCTTCTCTACTCCTTCTGCTCCACTTCTGCTCTCCTTCTGTACTCCACCCTCGGGGTACTGTCCCTAATACAAAATCCCCAAAAAATTAAACACGCCCTAAACACACCCCTTCAGCAGGTCTTCTTTCCTGTGTTTTTGCAACCAAACTTCAACTTCATCCAAAACCGTTGGTGTGTCCTTGGGTCCCAGGCACCTTCTCCGCCAAAAGTATCATCTTGAAATTCCTGTTCACTCCGTCCATACTCACTTCTACCATCCTAACTCCTAAAACAAAAGGTTATTCTGCCTAACAAAACATGTGTCCTTGCACCTGCAACAGAAAGCCTGTGAGCAGATCGACCTTGGATGTACACAAATCAACAATCTAAACTCAACTAAGAAAAGGAGCCTTTCCAAGGAAATAACATTTCAGCCTACAACATTTAGCCAACCTACGAAAATACAATTAGACCTCAAGGGGTGCTTTCATACAAACAGGCCTTTACATTTAAACACATTTCTAAACTACATCATAAGCATTACATTCAAAATCATTTTAAAACATTACTTTTCACTCATGAATAAGTAAACCTACATGTGCAATTTTAACATGGTGCACGTTTAATCCTAATGCAACATTTTATACGTGAAGCAATAATTTCTGTATTACATAAGGCATTTTCTCAGTTAAACACTACATTAGTCCTCAAACGATATAAATACTGCTAAACATCCTTACACAAATTGATTAATTACTACATTCTAATAATCATACGTTAGTGCAGTCCCCTAAATATGCGGGTGCTAACTACCCATGATTATGACACACCCCTGCAATGTTCAAAATAACCTGGCGCTCTATCAGTTCCCCCCTTTGATGACCTGTGTCATCCCCAAATTACACCATCCTTGGGGAAAGAACCGACTTAAACAGAACTTGTTGCCATTCTTCCTCGCCTAAACATCTCCATGTTTCTAAGATTTCGATATTGACTGTCCTGCAGTCTTTCCATTCTCCTCTCTTGCTCTCTCAGTGACCTCTCAACCCCATTGGGCTTATACCGCTTGCAAATCATTATCAATCCCCACAATTAGATCACACAAGCCACAACTATAATAAGAGGTTTCAACACATAGCCAAGGAACCCTTTTCCCAAACTCGCAAACCAACCTCCCACCTTACTAAATCCTTTACCAATATTCTCCCAAACACTTCCTCAGTTAGATCCTCAATCTCATGATGAATCATAGTGATGTTACTTTAATATTTCTCCAGATCTTTGCTGTTATCTGGTATATAAGTATAGCACTCTTGGACCTTCAAAAGATTACAGACTCCTCCCTCTTTTGCTAAAAGGACATCTAAAGCAAGGCGATTTTGCGAAACCGTAGTCCTTATGGACAACATCTCTGCTGCTACCAACACCAGCGACTTAGCTGACAATTCATCAACAACAGTCGCCAATCTTCTGATCTGCACATCATTCAAAATCACTCCCAAACTTGGTATCATTGCTCCAAAAATATCTCAAACTATTGCTCCTGCACTTTCACTCTGTCTCACCCTTACATGCTGTCCTCCTTCCAAAAGCTCACAATCTTCTGTATGATAAATCTTAGGGAAAATGATCGCCAAATAACACGTGCCACACCATTTCGCAGGCAATCTCACATAGGCATTCCTTCCACAAACATAATACACAGTTGGTATCACTTGCACCGTACCCTGCAAAAAGTCCTTCGCTGAATCTTCTATAGTGAAAACATGATCACATGTGGTCTGTCCCACGTTATCATTCTCATAATATGTCTGTGGACACCTTATGCATAACTTTCCTTTCTGCTTCTCATCCAGTGCTAGCGGACCATAACTCCCTTTTGATTTGTGTAACTTCTCTTCATCTGTCTAATCTACCCTACCTTCACCTAAATCTCGTAACTGTCTCTGTTTTCTGTATCTGTCTTCTAATTGATCTATGAACTGTTTTTCTACCTCTGACAGTGAGCATGTCAGATTATGTCGGTGTGCATAAGCTGTATCTAACTCTGAAGAAGGTATGAAATATTTTCTGAGTCTATCTTCTGTCTTGTAATAATCATACTTGTTTAAATGCTTATAAGCTGGTACCTCAGGCAGCACTATATCATAATTCGAAAAGAAATACTCAAAATGACTTTGTCCATAAAAGATGCTAAGCAATATACTACAAGAAATACCATATGTCAGTGGAAGGTGGTGATATCTAATACCCTCATCCACTGAAGCAGGCAACTGCATACACACATAACAATCCTTCGCATCCATCGCATCAATGTATTCATATAACAACTTGGCATACTCATTCAGCTTAAAGTCACTTGTAGAAAGATCTATGTGAAATCTACGGCTCTCTTCTAGTAGCAAAGTTCTTTTGTCTCCTATTTTGACCTCTTTCTTGGTAGGAGTGGTAGGCAAGGGTATTCCCTGTACCTCCACGTGTGGGGCTAAATATGAAACTACAAGTACTAGAATTATGAAAACTATCACTCCACCTACAAGTGTACCTCCTATACACCTAGACCTACGATTTGGATTTCCAGCCTCCTTGGTCTCAGAAAGGTCTTCGATTTTCTTGTTCAGCAACAACGCTCAAAAGTTTCTTTCTTCCTCCTTTTGTTGTTTGTGAACCAACTCAAACAACACCTTGGAGAGCTCAAAGTCCCCTGATTTGATTTCAGTTCCTTATTTACACCAGCAAAAGGCTTCCTTAACCCTTCTCCAAAATCTACGGAAAACCCCTAAATTTCTTCTTCTTCCACTCGGACCTAGGTTATCTGCTTCAACTTATTTACAACAAAGTCTCTTTAATTCAAAATAAGATTTGCTCCAACTGCTTCTAGAACGTGCTGTAAAAGTTCAAGACGAAGAACAATAGTTTCATGTGACGGAACTACAACTCCAAACGTAGGAAATATCAGTCTGTTTAGAATCAGATCACAAATTTTGCGCAGAATCGGAGGATTTGGAACTGTGATGGTGAGTACTCCTTCGATTTCAAGTCCTGGCACTAACAACACCACGTCCAATTTCACGTTAGGGCTGTTACTGACTACCGTCACTGCCCTCAGCCTTCTGGATCTCAGCACTCCTGGCATCAGTCACAACGTATGACCACTCTGGAGTTGAGAATCACTGACAAGGCACTCTTGTTTGTCTCGATCTCCTCAGACCTCCACGAGCTTGCCCTTCTTCGCATTCATCTGACTCAAAGTCTTCAGACACAGGAGCAAGATCCCTCTCAGAGACCAGCCGCAGATTCAACAGCCTCTGTCTCTAGGGCCACGGTTCCTCTGCTCCGCTTGTTCTCTTGCTCTCACTTTGCGCACTCTGCTCAAAACTTCCTTCTGCTGAGTCTACTTCTGGATCACCTTCACAGCAACTTGCCCTTTCTGATGCAGTCTCAGTGTATCTGTCATCGTGACCCTCCTCAGCTTGATCTGGTGAGCAACCAGCTTTGTCAGACACCCTCACAGCTTGGCTTGTCCCCTCTTGTGGCTCTGCTAACACAGCTGGATTTCCATTCGGGAGAGGAGCTGTTTCTTCAGAGGGTGCTGAAACTAGACGGGTTTGAGAAGCATGCACCCAATTTGGCAATCCTCCACAATTTACTGCAGTGTTCGTCACTAGTATGACTTGGTAAAGGCCCCTCCAGCAAACATCCGAACAGCTCTTTCTCACGTACCAGCACCTAGTCCCCCGGACTCTGGTCGTGACAGAGATCACTTGAAGCTGGAACCACAGCAGCCTGCACCTGATGAGACACAGAACGGACCACATCAGTGAGACCCTTGCAATAATCAAGGATCCGATCATCTGTGATGTTTATAAAGGCTGTGGATAGCACTGCTGGTAATCTCATAGCCCTCCCCTTCAACACTTCACGAGGTGAAATACCTGTTCTCATGTCTAGAGTACTATGGATACTCATCAACACCAAAGGCAGAGCGTCAGGCCACTTCAGAGACATGGATGAACACACATTCGCCATTCGAGCTTTCAAAGTCCCATTAACCTGCTCCACTATCCCAATAGCCCCTGGACGGTAACCAGTGCTTAATTTGTAAAATATGAAGTGCCAGGGCTCTCGTCAGGAGGCCACCGCAGCTTCCACCACACATTGTCCTGCTATGCTGATATTTGGCAGGTTCTGCTCTCCACAGCGCGGGGACACGCCGGGATGGCGTAACCAGGCGCTTTATAAACTACCTTATTATTATTATTATTATTATTATTATTATTATTATTATTATTATGCTGCAAATGATAGTAACAACAAAACTACTAACCATTACACTCCTACAAGTGTTACAATTCAGACAATTTGATGCCCCCAAAGCTAGAAGAATGGCTTGGGCGGCAGAAAGTAGTAATTTTGAATGAATATAGTATTAATAATTAACTGTTGTTATGGTTATCTCTAAATTAGCTAGACAGAGCAACCTTGTGGCAGGCTGTCACAAGCAGCATTGCTGACAATTAAGTGCTGGTGCCGAGTACCGGAAAACACTGGCTCAAATTAAGCACTACAACCCACCCAGTGCAGCACCAAGGCACCAACCCCCCCAGGGCAGACCCAAGGAAGCAACCCATCAGGGCAGAACCAAGGCCACACCCCACCCAGTTGCAGAACCAAGGAAGCAACCCACCCAGGGCAGAACCAAGGAAGCAACCTACCCAGGTCAGCACCATGGGAGCAACCCACCCTGGGGACAGAACCAAGCAAGCAACCCACCAATGGCAGAACCAAGGGAACAACCCACCCATGGCAGAACCAAGGAAGCAACCCACCCAGGGGAGCACCAAGGAAGCAACCCACGCAGGAGAGCACCAGGGCTGCAAACCACCCAGTAAAGAACCAAAGAAGCAACCCACCCAGACAGAACCAAGGAAGCAACCCACCCAGGGAAGAACCAAGGAAGCAACCCACCCAGGACAGCACCAAGGAAGCAACCCACCTAGAGCAGAACCAAAGAAGCAACCCACCCAGGCAGAACCAAGGAAGCAACCCACCCAGGGCAGAACCCAGAAAGCAACCCACCCAAGACAGCACCAAAGAAGCAGCCCATACAGGACAGAACCAAGGAAGCAACCCACCCAGGGCAGAACCAAGGAAGCAACCCACCCAGGTAAGAACCAAGGAAGTAATCACACAGAGCAGCACCAACGAAGCAACCCACCCAGGGCAGCACCAAGGCAGCAAAGAACACATGAAAACACTATGAAGGCAACACAGGGAAACAACATCCACCGAAATAGTACGAAGGACGCAACCCACCCCCACCAGCACTGAAGAAGCAATTTCAAGTGTGAAATATTTTAGCGGCAGGCCACTCCCACTGTGTAGGTGCAGAAGACGGACGCCCCTCCCTTTCCCTCCTGCATCCCTTCCCTTCCTCCATCCTGGCCCCCTCATGTATCTCACCGACACCTCATTTCTAACCCGCACTAGCGCTCTCTCTTCTCGGAGCTGACAGGCCCTGTCTCCTTGGACCGCACCCCCACACGATGAATAGAGGGGCTGCCCTCAGAACGTAGCATCGATGCACTTCTCAAACCCCTGCCTGGCGGGGATTCAGGTATGACGCAGCTTCAAAGGTGGGCATCCAAGGCCCGGACCAGGGGCTGGTGCACCGCCAGCAGAGATGTGCAGCGCGCCGGCCAGCTGTGCAAACTACGGAATGATAATGCGGCCCGCTCCCTGCGCCCATTCGCTGCCACCCACCTTCCGCCTCCCAGCTGCTCCTCCCTCCCACCTCCCCTTAAAATGGTGCACGTTGCGCGGTGAGGAGAGCGACCCTTGACCTTGCCAGGTAGGTTGCTCCCCCCTGCTGCAGCTTCACCAGCGCTCTTAGCGTTTTGTACCCTGTGATCCTCTGTGCCCCACTGACCATTTATTTTGTTCCCCTTCTGTGTGACCTTTTGCCTTGCTCCTCCGTGCCCATTCCTCACAGTTCCTGCCACTGCTGACCCTGCGGCCCAGCCCCTGCGCCCATTTGCTGCCCCCTGCCACCCGCCTCCCAGCTGCTCCTCCCTCCCACCTCCCCTTAAAATGGCGGCCGCTGCGCGGTGAGGAGAGCGACCCTTGAGCTTGCCAGGTAGGTCGCTCCCCCCGCTGCAGCTCCACCAGTGCTCTTAGTGTTTTGTGCCCTGTGATCCTCTGTGCCCCACTGACCATTTATTTTGTTCCCCTTCTGTGTGACCATTTGCCTTGCTCCTCCGTGCCTATTCCTCACAGTTCCCGCCGCTGCTGCCCCTGCGGCCCCGACGCGTCCATTCGGTACCCCCTGCCACCCGCCTCCTGCCTCCCAGCTGCTCCTCCCTCCCACCTCCCCTTAAAATGGCAGCCGCACGCAGCGGGTGTGCCGTTGGCGCGTCATTGGCGCGCCTAAGGCAAGCCCATCTGTTCCCGTCCGTGCCCAGCACCAGAACCCCTGGCCCCCTCACCAACCACGAAGACTGCCTCCGATACGACGCCAGCACCCTCAACGCTCTCAACCCAGGACGGACCCCCACCTGCTGCAGGGCCACCCCGAAGTGCACCCACTGTCCCTTCGCCTGCCAGAACTGCAGTTTCTAATGCATCAAAGACACAGAGTTTTCCGCCACGACAGAACACAACAAGCTCCGATGCATCCTGATCAACACCTGCTCCGCACGCAAACACGTCGTCAGGCTCTGGGACCTACTCGACACCGCATCACCAGACGTCGCCTTCCTGACCGAGACCTGTATGAACGAAGCCTCCTCTCCAGACATCGCCATAGCCATCCCCAACGGATACAAGATTGCCCGCAGAGACCGCACCAACGGAGTCGGAGGAGGAATGGTCATCGTCCACAAGAAGACCATCAGGGTCTCAACAAACACCGACGACACTCTCAGCACCGCCGAGAGTGCCGTCATGCACATGCACTTCCAGATCCACACGGACCCCAAGACCACCCTAAGAGGCACCCTTGTCGAATGTCTGACAAAATATCGAGATTCACAATATCGACGTACAAAAATATCGGAGCAAAAATATCGAGGACAATAATATCGGGATCCTATCTTCATAAAGGTAAGTACAAAAATATCGAAAAAATAATATCGTAGTACAAAAATATCGAAATTAAAAATATCTTTTTTTAAATGTATTAATAATAATGTAAAAATAATGTTAAAATACATATAATTTAACAAATATTAATAAAAACATTAAAACATAATTTAATAATTAAAAGTAATACATATACATTTAAAATAAATTAAAAATTTAATAATTTAAAGTAATTTTATTTCTTTTAATTTCATTTAATTGATTTAAATTAAATTTAAATTTATTTTATTTTTACCCTTTACGCCTGTACCCCAAAAACCCAAAACTGACCCTGAACCCTAAAAATACCCCTGTACCCCAAAAACCCAAAACTGACCCTGAACCCTAAAAATACCCCTTTACCCAAAAACTGAAAACTGACCCTGATCCCTATAAATACACCTTTACCCAAGAACTGAAAACTGACCATGAACCCTAAAAATACCCCTTTACCCAAAAACTGAAAACTGACCCTGAACCCTAAAAATACCCCTTTACCCAAAAACTGAAAACTGACTCTGAACCCTAAAAATACCCCTTTACCCAAAAACTGAAAACTGACCCTGAACCCTAAAAATACCCCTTTACCCAAAAACTGAAAACTGACCCTGAACCCCAACAATACTCCTTTACCCAAGAACTGAAAACTGACCCTGAACCCTAAAAATACTCCTTTACCCAAGAACTGAAATCTGACCCTGAACCCTAAAAATACTCCTTTACCCAAGAACTGAAAACTGACCCTGAACCCTAAAAATACCCCTTTACCCAAAAACTGAAAACTGACCCTGAACCCTAAAAATACCCCTTTACCCAAAAACTGAAAACTGACCCTGAACCCCAAAAATACTCCTTTACCCAAGAACTGAAAACTGACCCTGAACCCTAAAAATACTCCTTTACCCAAAATTTATTAACATTATTTAATTACCAATTAATTATTAATTAACAATAACAATAAAGTAAATATATTAGCACATTAGCTATAATTAATTTAATTTACTAATTAATATTAATTTTCCCCAAATAATTAATTAACAATAAAAAAATTATATATATTAAAAATATTAATCTAATTAATGTAATTAACTAATTAATAATAATTAATTCCCAATTAATTATTAATTAAAAATATGTACAAAATTATATTAATTAATTAACTAATTATTATTAATTAATTACCAATTAATTATTAAATAAAATATGTACAAATTTATATTAATTAATTAACTAATTAATATTAATTAATTACCAATTAATTATTAATTAAAAATATGTACAAACATATATTAATTAATTAATTATTATTAAATTACTTCCCACCCTATTCCCCTATAAACCCACAACCCGCTCTAATACTAAAACGCAAAATGTTAACAAAATGACTAATTTTCAAACATACATTTCTAAACATATTTAGCAAACATATAAACAACAAAATAAAATACATAACACTAAACAACAAAATTTCGATATTACTAACATACATACCTTAATCTCGATATTCTGTCTGTCGATATTATGGCACATCGATATACTGTACCATCGATATTAAAACATCGATATTATTGCATATCGATATTTTATTTTCGATATTTTGTCTGTGTACCACCCTTGTCTACAGACCACCCGGACCCCGACCACAATTTTGCAACGCCATCGCCGACTTCATCAGCACGCATGCACTGACCTCCACTGACTACATCCTCCTCGGAGACCTGAACTTCCACCTGGAGAGCAACAACGACAGCAACTCCTCCACCCTGATAGACAACCTAGCCAACCTCGGACTGGAACTACTCATCAGGACGCCGACCCACATCGCCGGACACACACTAGACGCCATCTTCTCCTCAAGCCCCCACGTCTCCTTCAGCCACGACTCTGAACCCACCTGGACCGACCACCACTGCATTCACTTCACCTTTCAGAAACCCGTCACACATCACTGCACCCTACAGATCCCCCATCGCCACTGGGGCAAAAGCACCGAAGTTCAACTACAGACAAACCTCGCACTCAATCCTCTGACCAACCCCGCCAACCCCGACGACGGTGCGTGCACCCTCATATGATGGATGGGCAACTGCGCCAACATCCTAACCCCGCTGAAAAAACAAACCCTCTGTAATGGTGTGCTGGATCGTTCCACAGGAGCGTCAGGAAACTGATGAATAGTCCTCAGCCTTCCCCTACGGCCTCTCAACTCTATCAGACTCTAGAGTAGCGAGTGGCACGCCAGGGGAAAACAGGGAAACAAAACAAGGAATGGTGGGAGAAAGAAATAAACAGCTCTTTGTCGATGGCACCACGGTAAAGGATCTTTGCGAGATGAACAGGCTGTAATGAAAGGAAAGGGTTAATTCTGCATTAGTTATGTAACACTATGAGACCTATGATGACAACACTAACAATTAACCTACCACTTTTGTATGATCGGCTAGTAGTTAACCTAGAAGGCAGCATGCAGGGGATTCCTACTAGGCTTCTATATGTCAGCATACATGGAAGTCTATTGGAGCACCTTCTCTGTTTTCCTGTGTAATAGACAAACAAAGCATATACGCTATCCCATCTTAATATATGCAATTCTGAATGAGGGAAAATAGGCTCACCAATTAGTTCTGCAAGGGCAACCAGGAAGGGCTTGTAGGTTATACCCTACAGGGCTTCTTAATGTTATATACGTGCTTGTTCCTTAGGTGTAGGTAGCAATCTGTCAAGAATGTTGTCAGACTGAGAATAGGGTAAATAAACCAACACAATCGTAGAGTAACAAAAAGGTAGCGCAAAACGCTGTTACCGTGGTTCAGAAGAGATGAGCCGTAAATAAACACTGCACAGGGGTGTGGTCCCCGCAAAGTCCCAAAGGTATAGTATGATCAGGATTCACGGAGCAGCTGGGGAATAACTTCTGCCGCCAATGTGAACAAATCGTAGTGCAAAGCCAGCAGCGAGACCAAGTCCGCCTGCTCCACGGAACACCGGGACCGGAGAAAAAGGAGTAAATTAAAGGCAGCTCCCAGCTGGGTAACGGGACCAAATCCGGCCACCCAACAAGGCACCAGGTAGAGGGCAGTGCAGTACAACAACAGCGCCCGGCTGCGTGGCGGGAGAAACTCCAACCAGACAGCGGAGCACCCGGGAAGTTTTGAGACGGCAAAACAGCCAAGTACAAACAAAACGAAGCTCACACTTGCCACTAAACGCGGTAACAAACTGCACACTCAAAAAACACCAACAAAGCACCGGCAAAGCTCAGCACGGTACTGTGAGTACAGAGACCAACGTCCACACACGGAGGACGCCTCAAAAATCGGAAATGACAAAACGGAAGTCAGGCAAAGTCACATCAGGACGGAAACGGGGCTAGGAGCAAGAACGCTAAGCAACTTTCGCAGGCAGTATTGCTCCTTATATATGGGAGGGGAATGGCTCGAGACTCAAGGCATGACAGTACACTCCCCCCACAATGTTCTCCCCTACAATTTGGGCCTATTTGGATATTTCTGATGAAAGAGCTGAGTCAGGCGAGAAGCGTGGACATTACGAGCTGGCTCCCACGTGCGTTCCTCCACCCCGTAACCCTTCCAATGAATGACATACTGTAAGGGCTCCCCAACCTTGCGGGAGTCCAAGATGGTCTCTACTTTGTACTCTTCAGAATCTTGGACGGTTACTGAAGTGGGCCTCTTAGGCAGTCTGGTACCCGGTTCAACTCGTTTCACCAATGAAACGTGAAACACAGGGTGAATCCTATAGGAAGCAGGTAATTCTAGCTTCAAAGCCACTGGATTTATGACCTTTAGCACCCTGTAAGGACCTATAAACTTGGGGTTGAATTTGCGAGGACCACTGAGTGACATGTGTTTGGTGGAAAGCCACACCCTATCCCCGGGTGTATAGATAGGTTCCAGTCGCCTATGTAAATTTGCTCCTTCCGTGTACCTCACTTTGGCCATCTCCAGGTTCTCTATGGTTTCCCTATGTATCCCTTGTAGTCTCTGTACTAGTTCATTTGCTGCCGGGGTTGGACTGTCTGTGGAGATACCCGATGGTAACAACTTCGGGTGAAAACCATAAGAACAAAAGAAAGGAGTGTTGTGAATGGAGGAATGTGGACTGTTGTTATAGGAGATCTCGGCTACCCATACCATCTCATCCCAGTCAGTGAGGGAATGGAATGCTTGATTCCTAACATACTGTTCGAAACATTGATTAACTCGTTCGGTTGTCCGTCTGACTGGGGATGATGACTAGAAGATAGCCTAACATCTATTTGGAGTAAAGAACACAAACTCCCCCAAAAACGAGAAACAAATTGGGCCCACCTATCTGAGATAAAAACAGAAGGAAAACCATGTAGGCGGACCACCTGATGCAAAAAGACCGATGCCAGTTTGACTGCCGAGGGCAAACCCCCCATAGGAATGAAGTGAGCAGTTTTCATAAAGAGGTCTACCACCACTAGCAACGTGTTGTTTTTTTGCTTAGTGAGTGGCAACTCCATAATGAAATCAAGAGACACTGTATGCCAAGGACCAGGTGGGGAAGCCAGGGGCAGGAGTAAGCCTACTGTATTTTGGTGGGATATTTTGCTCTGAGCACACACATGACAGGTCTTCACATACGTTTCTATATCTTTCAGCATAGCAGGCCATCAGAAGCGTTCACGCACAGTATTGATGGTCTTTTTGATTCCAGGATGGCCCGCCATAGGATGAGAGTGGTACCATTCTAAGACCTGTTCCTGCAACTCTCGGTTAGGCAACACTACACCTCCTTGAACACAAACCAAACCTTCTTTAATGGTTGTGTCTCGGGAACCCACTATGTTCTGCATGTTTACAGAGGCTTGGTCATGTCTGATCTGATTCAGGAATCCTGTCTCAGAGAGCACCACTCCTATGATGTTATCTCTGGGAATAATGTTAGGAGGAGTAACTAACTCTTCCGGCTGATCGAAACCCAGGCGAGACAACGCATCCGCCTTGCCGTTTCGTCTCCCAGGCCGGTATTGTATAGTAAAGTCATACTCACTGAAGAATTGGGACCAGCGTAATTGTCTCATGGAGAAGGCCTTTGCTGATTTGATATATTGGAGATTGCGGTGGTCAGTATACACTATGGCTGGGTAGCGTGCACCTAACAAGTACTGTCTCCACTCCTCAAAGGCTTTCTTTATGGCAAGGAGCTCCTTGTCCCCCACAGCATAATTGTATTCAGGGGGAGTGAATTTGTGAGAGAAATAGTCTACTGGATGATATTCACCTGAAACGGGATCTGCTTGGGATAGAACGCCTCCCACTGCCACTTGAGAGGCGTCCACCTCCACCACAAAAGGCAAGGCGGGATCCGGATGACGCAACACAGGAGCTTGTGTAAAGGCCGTCCGTAAACTCTGAAAAGAACCTTCCACCTCCGTGGACCATGAGAACGGAACACCCTTCTTCAATAATGCAGTGATAGGAGATGCCAACTCCGAAAAACGCTGTATAAACCGTCTATAGAAATTGGCAAAACCCAGGAAGCTCTGGATTTCTTTAACTGTACGGGGTGCTGGCCATGAGAGAACAGCTTCAACCTTGACAGGATCCATACTAAGTCCCCAAGGAGAAACAACAAAACCCAAAAAAGGCACTTCGTGCATATGAAAGGTGCATTTCTCCAATTTACAGTAGAGGTGGTTGTCACGTAGACGTTCTAACACATTCCTTACATGGATCACATGTTCAGACATGGAGGGAGAGAAGATAAGCAGGTCATCAATGTAAGCAATTACATAAATATCCAGCATGTCCTTTAGCACTTCGTTGATAAAAAACTGAAATGCTGCAGGCGCATTACAAAGCCCAAAGGGCATCACAAGGTATTCGAATAGACCGAACTTAGTACAGAAGGCTGTCTTCCACTCGTCTCCCTCCTTGACACGCATGAGATGGTAGGCCCCCCTCAGATCTAGCTTGGTAAACACCTGGGCATTGCGTACTCTGTCAAGGAGGGAAGCGATAAGAGGCAAGGGATATCTGTTCTTTATGGTGACATTGTTTAGCTTTCTATAGTTGATGCAACTTCGAAGGCCCCCTTCTCGCTTTGGTATAAAAAACAAAGAAGAAGAGGCAGGAGAGTGTGATGGTCTTATAAATCCTTTCTCCAACATGGTGTCTAAATAGTCTCGTAGGTATAGGTTCTCTTTTTCCGTGAGTGCATAGACCCTGCTACATGGGATTCTGGCGCCAGTTTCTAGGTCGATACGACAGTCATAAACCCTATGAGGGGGAAGGACTTTGGCTTCTTTAGAATCAAAAACTGTCTGCAAATTCTGATAACAGAAAGGCAGGTTAAGGACAGGTGCTTTCTTGTTTGCATCAGGTGTCGCCTCCACAACGGCCTTTTGGAGGTTCTGGGTGCTAGAGAACCGAAATGTTACAGTAGATTTCTCCCAATCTATAATAGGGTTATGGGCTTTTAACCATGGGATGCCCAAAAGTACTGGGAATTGTGGAGAACAAATTAAGTCAAATTCAATGTCTTCATGATGGTTTGGGTCTATCTTCATGTGAAGCATGATCGTCTTATGCTTTACTGGGCCAGAAATAAGAGGACTGCCACCTATGGTGGTAACGCGGGTCTGTATTTCTTTTTCTGTACAGGGTATTAAGTTTCCTCTAGGCCAATCAGAATCCATGAAGTTCCCAGAGGCACCGGAGTCAATCATTACTGCAACATGCAGACCATAAGGGCCATGTGAAAGATGAGCTGAAACGTACAAATGATTCGTGGGACTTATATCAAAATCAGAAGAAGAGACCGTAAGTCCTGAACTACCCGGGATTCTTGTCTCGCAGAACCCCGGGCTCTCTAGTTTCCCGAATACTTAGTCTGGGATGGTTTAATCGGACAGGTCCTTAAAAAGTGACCTGCCTTATCACAATATAGGCATAGCCTATGGGTTTGTCTTCTTTGTCTTTCCTCAGGGGTTAACGGCCCTCTAACACTGCCTATTTGCATAGGCTCGCTCTCATCAGTACCCTTAGCCGTATCACCCTTCTTGTCTCTGATAGAGACGTACCTGGGTTCGAATTTGCCTTTCTCTTGCTTCCTTTCTTGAAGCCGGTGTTCGATTTTAACCACGAGATCAATGAGATTGGTACAGGCTTCAGGTAAATCTACTATCTGAGAAAGTGCGTCCTTTAAGTCATCACGCAACCCCCTCTAAAAAAGGGTACTGCGCTTCTCCTCAGGCCAATTAGACTCTACCACTAATCTACGAAAGGATGTAATGTAAGCAACAAGATCTTGGTTACTCTGTTTAAGGGCCAATAACTCAGTATCGGAGGAATGTGTGTTTATGTGTCTGTCAAATAGTTTGCGAAACTCCCTCTTGAAAGCGGTGAAGCTGTGTAACAATGGATCATCTTTATCCACCAGGGAAATAGCCCAATCAGCTGCGGACCCGCTAAGATAGGAGATCATAAAGGCTACACGAGATTGGTCAGACGGAAAACAGTTAGCCCTACAGGAGAAATGCAGCTGGCATTGACTAAGGAAAGCCGCACATCTAGAAGCATCCCCAGAAAACCTTTCGGGAGGGGCCAAGGGTATAGACGGTGGCCTAGTGACCTGAATCACTGGTTGCGCACCAGTAGATCTCCCTCCCGTGGCTAGGTTCTGTTGATGCTGAAGGGTATCCAACCTATCCGCCAAGGCCTAAGTCTCTGCCTGTAGGTTACCAATCATACTGGCAACGTCTCCCAGCGAGACGGCTCCTAAGTCCAGATCCATGACGCTCGGATAGAACACACCACTAAGGGCTTAGCGTTCTGTAATGGTTTGCTGGATTGTTCCACAGGAGCGTCAGGAAACTGATGAATAGTCCTCAGCCTTCCCCTACGGCCTCTCGACTCTATCAGACTCTAGAGTAGCGAGTGGCACGCCAGGGGAAAACAGGGAAACAAAACAAGGAAAGGTGGGAGAAAGAAATAAACAGCTCTTTGACGATGGCACCACGGTAAAGGATCTTTGCAAGATGAACAGGCTGTAATGAAAGGAAAGGGTTAATTCTGCGCTAGTTATGTAACACTATGAGACCTATGATGACAACACTAACATTTAACCTACTACTTTTGTATGATCGGCTAGTAGTTAACATAGAAGGCAGCATGCAGGGGATTCCTACTAGGCTTCTATATGTCAGCATACATGGAAGTCTATTGGAGCACCTTCTCTGTTTTCCTGTGTAACAGACAAACAAAGCATATACGCTATCCCAACTTAATATATGCAATTCTGAATGAGGGAAAATAGGCTCACCAATTAGTTCTGCAAGGGCAACCAGGAAGGGCTTGTAGGTTATACCCTATAGGACTTCTTAATGTTATATACGTGCTTGTTCCTTAGGTGTAGGTAGCAATCTGTCAAGAATGTTGTCAGACGGAGAATAGGGTAAATAAACCAACACAATCAAAGAGTAACAAAAAGGTAGCGCAAAACGCTGTTACCGTGGTTCCAAAGAGATGAGCCGTAAATAAACACTGCACAGGGGTGTGGTCCCCGCAAAGTCCCCAAGGTATAGTATGATCAGGATTCACGGAGCAGCTGGGAATAACTTCTGCCGCCAATGTGAACAAATCGTAGGGCAAAGCCGGGCAGCAAGACCAAGTCCGGCTGCTCCACGGAACACCGGGACCGGAGAAAAAGGAGTAAATTAAAGGCAGCACCCAGCTGGGTAACGGGACCAAATCCGGCCACCCAACAAAGCACCAGGTAGAGGGCAGTGCAGTACAACAACAGCGCCCGGCTGCGTGGCGGGAGAAACTCCAACCAGACAGCAGAGCACCCGGGAAGGGTTGAGAAAGGTTCAAGGCAGCACCCGACTGGGTAAAGGGGATAAGGGAAAACAAAGACGGCAAAACAGCCAAGTACAAACAAAACGAAACTCACACTTGCCACTAAACGCGGTAACAAACCGCACACTCAAAAAACACCAACAAAGCACCGGCAAAACTCAGCACGGTACTGTGAGTACAGAGACCAACGTCCACACACGGAGGACGCCGCAAAAACCGGAAATGACAAAACGGAAGTCAGGCAAAGTCACATCAGGACGGAAACGGGGCTAGGAGCAAGAACGCTAAGCAACGTTCCCAGGCAGTATTGCTTCTTATATATGGGAGGGGAATGGCTCGAGACTCGAGGCATGACACTCTCAAAGACACCAGCAAGAGAGCCAATTGGTTCACTCCGGAATTTCTAGCGCCTAAGCGCACCTGCCGGAAGCTGGAGAACATATGGCACAGCGAGAAGTCACCAGGCAGCCGTGTTGTAATTTGGCAGCAATTGGGTTAGCATTAGCCGAAGCCATCCTGTATTTAGAGGTTATCTTATCCATTTTGTGGAATCCATTTTGTATTTCTGGCAGCCATCTTATTTGCCATGTGCTACCACGTGCGTGCCATGTGCTCTGTCCTACCTTGCTGTTGTCTGCTCTTGGAATCTGCCTAGAGACAGGTTATATTTAGTTTCTTCTGCTTCGCACATGCTCAGTTGAGCTTGCAGCTGTCCATGCAGCTGCTGTTAGTCTGTAACTGTCAGGATGTGTTCACCAGAATTAACAACTGTTAGCTCTTACCACTTGTTAACTGTGCATTTTCTGTATGACCTTATATGTACCTAAAACTTTCTTCTTGTACTTGTACCACCTTCTTTTGAGCCCCTGTGTGGGTATAAAAGGAACAAGCGCCTTCCATTCAGTGTGCTACTTCATACACTACCGAAGGGTGTTGTGTGAATGTAGTTCCACCTCATGAGGTTAATAAATACTTTGTTTTCTATTCCAGTTTATGTGCCAACTTCTATCCTATTGGTCTGAGGACTTGTGCAGAGAAGGGCAAACCCCTAGCACTGGTAGGCCTTGCTGAGGCCCACCACTACAGCCGCACTGCCCACAAAGACGCCATCCGCAACCACCACCACCACCACCACCTCATCAGAACTGCCAAGAGAACCTCCTTCAAAAACTGCCTCGACAACAATGCACACAACAGCAAGGAGCTCTTCAACGTTGTTAAAGAACTCTACAACCCCAGCTCCAACGCCAACGACATCCCGCCGTTGCAAGCCCTGTGCGACTCCCTCGCCACCTTCTTCCACCGCAAGATCGCCGACATCCACGACAGCTTCAACCCCCGGTTGACCCCAACAGGCCCCAACACGCCGGACCCACCTCACCCCACCGACCACGACCCCCTGACAACCTGGGCCAACGTGAGCATCGAAGACACAATCAAGACCATGGGCACAATCCACTCCGGCTCGCCGTCTGACCCTTTTCCACACCACATCTTCAACAAAGCCGGCAGCTCCATCACACCCCACCTGCACAACATCATCAATCTCTCCTTCAAGACCGCGACCTTTCCTGAGAGCTGGAAACACACCGAGATCCACGCCCTACTGAAGAAACCCAAGGTGGACCCGAGCAAACTCAAAAACGTCCGGCCCATCCCCCTGCTTCCGTTCCCTGCTAAGGTCATCGAGAAGATAGTCAACATCCAGCTCACCCGCTACCTCAAAAACAACAGCATCCTAGACCCCTCCCAGTCAGGATTCCGCAGCAACCACAGCACTGAGACAGAACCTGGGAGTCATCCTCGACTCGAAACTCACCATGACCAAACAAGTCAATGCTGTCTCCTCCACCTGCATCAACACCCTCCGTATGCTCCGCAAGATCTACAGATGAATCCCGACAGACACAAGGAAAACAGTCACCCAGGCCCTAGTCAGCATCAGACTCGACTACCCAAATGTCCTCTACGCCGGCGCCCCGACCAAGCTCATCAACAGACTGCAAAGAATCCAGAATGCCTCTGCATGCCTGATCCTCGACGTCCAGCGCCACGACCACTTCACCCCCACCTCAGGAACCCGCACTGGCTCCCTGTCGACAAAAGAATCTCCTTCAAGCTCCTGATCCACGCACACAAGGCACTCCACAAGACCGGTCCAGCCTACCTCAACAGTCGACTCTCCTTCTTCGCACCCAACAGGAAACTCCGCTCTGCAGACCTCTCTCTGGCGACCATCCCACGCATCTGTAGAACCACAGCCGGAGGCAGATCCTACTCCCACCATGCCGCCACAATCTGGAACACCCTCCCCCTCATATTACGACAAACCGAAGACCTTCTAACTTTCAGGAGACAACTCAAGACCTGGCTGTTCGAGAAGTTGCAGCAGCACCCCCCTTCTCCCCTCCCTCAGAGCCTTGGAACCCTTGCGGGTATGTAGTGCGCTCTACACATTTTGATTGATTGATTGATTGATTGAACGTTCATACCATCCCCAGTTCCCCACCGCAAGCTGAGTGATCTCTTGGCACTTCACATGAGGTGTTATTATTCCGGAATTAAGTCAAATTAACGCTGAGCTTTGCAGGTGAAACGTTGCTTCCTGCTGTACCTTCGGGTTTTGCTTTAATAAAGTCTAAACTGGGCATTTTGTCACTCTGGTACTGCCCTGGTGTAGAGTGACAAGATTTAAGAGCAGAAAACTGGGGCTTTCCCCGAAATAGAAGAAGGGCTACCATTTTACATTATCCAAGTGCCACAGAATGACAACGCTCATCAGGAGCCTAATTAGATCACGGCTGCGCGCCATGTTTGGACAAGTCAGCGAGCCAGGGTGTGGGCGGGCAGGGCCTTGGCTTTTAACTTACTAAGTGTCTTAACCCTGGCAGGCCACTACTGCGGCACCGGCAGGCCCTACCCTATCGAGATAATCATAAGTTAAGGTGTACCTACGACCGGTGGGCGCGGTGGCTACTAGGCCAGACACTGGCAGTCAGTGAATTTGAAACAATAATAATAATTAAATCTGTGGAGCCAGAGGCGACCTGCGTACAACCACAGTGATCTGACAACCGTCACGCCACCACACTCCAAAAAGAAAAGCGGGGTTGGTTTTCGCATGGCAATGATGGCAGAATATTGGCACCGCTAGTTGGCTTAGCTACTACTAAGTAAGTTAGTACTTAACTTACCGTTACTCGTGGTGGGCCAGCAGACTGGCTGCACTGCCTGTAATAACTGATTAGGCTTGGTGCTGCTTGCTAACAGGCAGTGCTGGCTGATGGATATCTGCCCAGGCTGCCCTCAAACGGCGGCGTCGGGTCGGGTTGACTTGGACGACAATGACTCATAATGAGGTGCGGTGTTTATGCTGGGGCGTGGCAATGTGAAGAAAAAACTGTGCATGCTGCCGCACAGCCCCTACCCTATCAGAACCAAAAACCAGCCCAAATCAGTGTCCTGCAGCCCGCCCACTGGCAAGTGGCCACACTGACTGAATTAAGGGCCGCCATCAACATATTATATTTAATTGACATGAATGAATCTCCTCTTGGGCTCAGGGCAGGCTAAGTGACTGAGTCTCACAGCCGCAATGTGACTCACTCGGGAAACGTGAAAAACACGCTGTAGCTGCATCAAGTACAGTAGTATGGTAAATAAATAATACATCAATACAGTATGTGATGTGCACAGCAGATGCATGTAGACCCATCCCTGATAAGTAAGTGCCGGTGCTAAGCACCGGAAAGCACCGGCACAAATTAAGCACTGACGGTAACTACAATTGAGTCTCTGATCAACATGTAGTGTTGTGCAAATCATCTTCATGATTTCACTGTGGAAATGTGTTCCTCTGTCTGATTCCAAAGAGGTCGGAATTCCAAATCTCGGTATGAGTTCCCTCAACAATAACTTAGCTACAGTGAGTGTATCACATGTTTGTGTGGTCACATGTTCTTGTGGGATAAGCCTCTACCCATCTTGAGGACACACATACCACCACCAAGATATACTGACAATATTTATAAAGTGCACTACTACCGAGGCGTCTTGGGGCTGGGATAAAAATGAGCTGAGAGATAACACACGTACATTAGAGTTGGCCGAAGAGCCATGTTTTAATTTCTTTCCTGAATGACTATCTATTAGGTAGGTTTCTTAGATGTATTGGTAGAGTGTTCCAGAGTTTGGATGCCAAAAAGGAAAACCACTTTCCTCCGCAGCGTACTCTTTTTATCTTCAGAATTTGTACAAGGCCAAGGGTGGATGACCTTAAAGTCCGTGGGGGAGAGTAATGTGAGAACAAAGCTTGCACGTCCTCTGCCCCATCTCCAAACAAAGCATTGTGCACCAGACAGAGTGATTTAAATTTAATACGTCATCGTTCAGGAGGCCAGTGAAGATTCTTTATCGCTTTTGTTGTCGGCTGATGTTTCGATAACCCAAGCAGAACTCTGGCTGCCGCATTCTGAATAGACTGAAGTTTATCCAGTTGAGCAGTACCAATTCCCAAATACAGGGCGTTGCAATAGTCAATTCTAGGTAAAATGGTGGCTACTACCACAGTTTTCCTCAAAAAGAAGGGAATGTAAGGGAGAATCTTTCTCAAGCCCTTTAGCATAAAGAAGCATGCAGACGAGACCTGATTAATCTGCGACGCCCAGGTGAGATTTTTATCGAACATAACTCCGAGATTCCTTGCCTTTATGACCGGCAGTGGACAAGTGCCAGCTGTACTAGGCCACAACAACTGATTCCAGATTGAGTCTTTCGAGCAGCCAAACTCCAGGACTTCCATTTTCTCAGCGTTAAGCTTTAGAAAGTTCGAGCTCATCCAGGTCATCAAAGCTGAGGTACATTTACAAAATCAGCTGCCCTAGCATCTATAGACTCAGTTACAGAAACTATGAGCTGAGTATCATCGGCGTGCCCCACCAATGTAAACCAATCTGGCCAGAGGAGCTATGTAAATTTTGAACAGTGTTGGTGATAAATGCCTCAGCTTGTTGCACCTAGGCATCTCTGTGAAGCCCAACTGCATCCTATTGAAAGGTACCCCCGATCTCCCAATGTGACTCAATGTAACCACAGTCTTTTTCCCAGCATTCATCTGTTGACAGGTAACACACCTCTGACAAACAGCCTCAGCCACTGCACGAAATTGTGGATAGTTCCACATCTGCATGAACACTCGCACCATCGCATCTCTTCCCAGATGCACTGCACCATGAATCTGCCTTGCCATTGGGTTCAACAAGTCATCCGGCAACACCTCTCTCCCATCACTTGAAACCCAAATTTCAACATCTCCTTTCTCACATCCTGACTTGATCCACACACTTTTCTCCTGTTCTGAAACCTGTTCCTGCAGACACTTGAGTTCGTCCCAAGTATCTGCCATGGCCTACATCACGTTGAACTCGGTTCTTTCTTGGCTCTCTCCTATATGTCTCTCAGTAAAATTGCAACCTTGTTCGGCACAGAAACGCGCAACCTCATCGGCATATCTGTTGCCAAGTGAAACAAAATCCGTCTCCCTCCCATGAGCTGTGCATTGGACAACGGCAATTTCTTTTGGGTGCTGTAAGGTCTCTAATAGTAGCCTCCCAAACTCCCCATTCCTTATGGGTGATCCAGACAATGTCATATAACCTCTCTGGGACCATAGCTGATCAAAATCATGAACCACACCAAATCCGTACTGACTATCGGTGTAAATGGTGATTCGAATTTGGTCAGCTGCCGAACAGGCACACGTTAAAGCAATGATTTCAGCTACCTGAGCGGAGTATACTCCTTCCAGGTAAGCAACTTCAACCACTCCCGTAATGGTGCATACAGCAAATGCTGCTCTCAACTGACCGACACTGTCTCTTATGCATGAACCATCAACAAAGAAAATCTCATCAGGGCCAGACAATGGTTCATCGGTAATATCAGGTCTCGGCTTGGTGCACAATTCAGTCACATCGAGACAGTCATGGTCCGCACAATCCTCATCAGCGTGTTTGGTAATGGCATTAGTGTAGCAGGATTCAAAACAGTACACCTCCTAAGGGTCACATTCTCTGCAGCAAGAATAACCTGCTCGTAGCATGTGAGCCTGT